>NC_142639.1:19262500-19887500 GCF_053813885.1 Theobroma cacao | reverse complement strand
TTTTCCTTTGGCATTTCCACCACATCCTCAAGTTCCTATGCCAGAGAAAGAGCCAACAGTGGAAAAGATGTTCATGTAATACATGGCAAAGAAAGATGTTGTCATTCAAAGTCAATCTACATTAATCTAATGCCAATCAACATCTCTTAAAAATCTTTACACAATTGGGTCAGTTAGCTAATGTTATCAACAATAGACCTCAAGACATTCCACCAAGCGATATTGAACCTAATCCAACAAGAAAAGGTAAGGAGCATTGTAAGGCAATCACTTTTTATAGTGGGAAAGAGGTAAGTTGAGCAAATTTAAATTCTGAAAATTTGGTTAAAGGTGCTAAAAAGGAAATTTAAAAAAACATTAAAAAAGAAGTTGAGAAAAATGCTAAAAAAGATGTTGTGGTTGAAAATTCTAGTGAAAAATAAGTGCAGAAAGTTCAAAAATAAAACCTTCACAACCACCCCCACCACCTTTTCCTCAATGTTTTCGAAAAGAAAAACTTGACAAACAATTCCAAAAGTTTATTGATGTATTTAAAAAGTTGCACATTGATATTCCTTTTGCTAAAGCTCTAGAACAAATGCCAAGTTATGTGAAATTTGTGAAAGACATCTTCTCCAAAAAGAGGAAATTAGGTGAGTTTGAGACTCTTGCACTTACTGAGGAGTGCAGTGCCATAATTCAGAATAAGTTTCCACCAAAGCTTAATGATCCAGGTAATTTTATTATTCCTTACATTATTGGTACTCTTAGTTTTGCTAAAGCTTTATGTAATTTAGGTTCAAGTATAAATTTTATGCCTATTTTCGTTTATCAACAACTTGGTTTGGGAGAAATTAAACGCACTTCTGTGACTTTACAACTTGCTGATAGATCCTTCACCTACATTTATGGCATTTTGGAAGATGTTTTGCTAAAAGTTGGTAAGTTTATTTTTCTAGTAGATTTTATTGTTCTTGACATGGAAGAAGGTTAACAAATACTGATCATTCTTGGGAGACCATTCTTACATACTGTTAGAGCTCTTATTGATGTTAAAAAAGGTGAGCTTGCTTTATAAGTTGAAGACCAAGAGGCAACATTTAATATTTTTAGAGCTTTAAAATTTTCTAATGAACTTGATGAGTGTTTTTAATTAATGTGGTGGAGAGCATTACTAATAATATGTTTATTGAGAATTATTCTAATGATCCACTTGAAGCAGCTTTGATTTCTTCTTGTTATATTATTGATGACAAAGTTTTCAATATGCTAATTATTTGGATGCTCTATCACTTCATCCAAAATTTCAATTTGAGTCTTTAGAATTACCAACTTCAACTTCACTAGCCAAACCTTCCATTGAAGAACCTCCCATATTTGGCCTTAAGCTAGTGCCTAACCATCTAAGATATGCTTTTTTGGAAAATTCATCTACACTACTAGTAATTGTTTCTTCATCTCTTACTAATATGTATGAAGATAAACTCCTACGTGTCTTGAGGGATTACAACAAAGCAATTGGGTGGACCATTGTTGACATCAAAGGAATTAGTCCATTTATTTTCTTGCACAAAATTATTTTGGAAGAAATCACAAGAAAACCATTGAGCATCAACGTCGGTTAAATCCAATAATGAAAAAGGTGGTAACGAAAGAAATTATCAAGTGGTTAAATGCTGGTATTGTTTATCCTATTTCAAATAAGTCATGGGTAAATCCAGTCCAATGTGTGCCAATGAAAAGAGGTATCATTGTAATATCTAATGAAAATAATTAGCTCATTCCTACTAGAATTGTGACTGGTTGGAAGGTATGTATGGATTATAGAAAGTTGAACAAAGCCACTAGAAAAGATCACTTCCCACTCCCTTTTATTGACCAAATGCTTGATAGACTAGCAGGTAAGGATTTTTTTTGCTTTTTGGATGGTTATTCTAGTTATAATCAAATTGTCATTATTCGAAGACTAGGAGAAAACCACCTTTACTTGTCGATATGGGAATTTTGCTTTTACGCCTTTTGGGCTTTGTAATGCTTTAGCTACTTTTCAAAATGATTGATGTCAATTTTTTCTAATATGGTTGAAAAGTGTTTAGAAGTATTATGGATGATTTTTTAGTTTTTAGGGATAACTTTGATGATTTTTATTTAATCTTGCAAGAGTCTTTAAAAGATATGAAGAAACTAATCTGGTTTTAAATTGGGAAAAATGTCACTTTATGGTGCAAGAAGGCATAGTCCTTGGAGACCAAGTCTTTAGCAAAGGTTTGGAAGTAGACAAAGCAAAAATTGACACAATTGAAAAACTTCCACCTCCTACCATTGTGAAGGGTATTTGTAGTTTTTTAGAACATGCTAGATTTTATAAGAGATTCATTAGAGGTTTTTCTAAAATTTATAAACCACTTTGCAATTTGTTGGAAAAAAGATACTCCTTTTAATTTTGATGATGCTTGCCATGATGCTTTTGTTGAACTGAAAAATAGATTAATTTCTACTCTTATTATCACTGTTTTGGATTGGAATCTTTCGTTTCAACTAATGTGTGATGCTACTGATTATGCAATTGGCGCCATTTTTCGTTAAAGAAAAGAGAAAATTTTGTATCCAATTTTTTATGCCAGTAGATCATTAACTGATGCCTAATCAAATTACACTACTACAGAAAAAGACTTGCTTGCCATTGTTTTTGCTTTTAATAAATTTCGCTCCTATCTTGTAGGCACTAAAGTCATTTTTTATATTAACCATTTTGCTATTAAGTATTTGATTGAAAAGAATGGTGCCAAACCATGCTTGATAAGGTGGGTATTTTTGCTCTAAGAATTTTATTTGGAGATTCAAGATAAAAAAAGGTACAGAAATCTAATGACAAACCATCTATCGAGATTTGAGAATAGGGGACAAGCTGGAAACTCTACAATGGTCAATGAGACTTTTCCTGATCAGTAATTGTTTCAAATGGACAAGCAGAAAAATTTGCCATGGTATGCTAATTTTTTGAACTACATTGTGAGTAATCTCTTCCCTCCTTATTTAAATTCTCAACAAAAGAAGAAATTCTTGCATGATGTTAAAAATAATATGTGGGATAAGCTTTTTCTTTACAAGGAATATGGGGACCAAATTCTTAGAAAATGTTTTCCAAAAGAAAAATTTGAGAATATTCTTCATAGTTGTCATTCTTCTGATTATGGGGGACACTTAGGAGAACAAAGAACAGTTGCCAAGGTTCCACAATCAGGTTTTTATTAGCCTTCTCTTTTTAAAGATGCTCATTATTTTGTTTAAAGATGTGACAGATGTCAAAGAGTTGGCAATATATTTAGGAGACATGAGATGCCTCTCAACAACAACCTTAGGGTAGATATTTTTTATGTTTGGAGAAATTACTTTATGGATCCATTTATTCCATCATTCAATAATGAATATATCTTGGTTGTTGTTGATTATGTGTCTAAATGGGTTGAAGCCATAGCATTACCAAAGAATGACTCTAAGGTAGTGATGAACTTCTTCAAAAAGAACATCTTTATTCACTTTGGTACATCTAAAGCCATAATTAATGATAAAGGCTTTGACTTTTGCAATAAATATTTAGAGGCTCTACTTGCCAAATATAGGGTCAAGCATAAGATCGTCACAACTTATCATCCTCAAACTAATGGCCAAGCTGAAGTTTCAAATAAAGAAATCAAAAGAATTTTAGAGAAAATTGTCTATCCATTTAAGAAAGATTGGTCAAAAAGTTTAGATGATGCATTGTGGGCTATAAGACAGCATATAAAACTCCAATTGATATGTCTCCTTTTAGATTTGTTTTCAGAAAAGCTTGTCATCTTCCAATTGAACTTAAACACAAGGCATATTGGGCAATTAAAAGGCTAAATTTTAATCTTCAAGTAGTGGGAGAAAACATCTTTTGCAACTCAATGAGTTAGATGAGTTTTGTCTTGAAGCTTATGAGAATGCAAGAATCTTTAAGGAAAAAACTATGAGATGGCATGACAAGAAAATCCTTGAGCGTTAAATAGAACCGGGCCAACATGTTGTCCTTTACAATTCTAGATTGAGATTATTTCCAAGTAAGCTCAAGTCTAAATGGTCAGGACCTTTTGTTAGTACAAAAGTATTCCCTCATGGAGTAGTCAAAGTCCTTAATGAAAGCTCGAATGATAAATTCAAGGTGAACGAGCAGCGTTTCAAACACTACTAGGGAGGTGAATTTAATCACCAAAAATCCTTAATCTCGTTCACTGATGCTAATTAAGCCAGAGAAAGTCAAGCCGAAGACTAATAATCAAGCTCTTCTTGGGAGGTAACCTAAGCACTTTAAATGTAATTTCTTTGATCTTATTTTATTTTATTCTGTTTTAAGTTAGCCAATTATTTCATTTACTAATGAAATTTCTTTTATTTTTTTAGGTACCTAGAAGCAGTAAAAAAAAAATGTCATGAAACAATTGCCAAAGTACAGTGGTACTTCGTGGCAGCCAAGATATTCCTTTGCCTACATGTTAGCGATGTTATAAAAGACAGAGCTATTCTTCTCCATGCTATTGTGACAATAAGGTCCATCAACATTGGCCAATTGATAAACCATGCCATGCTACACACTGCTAGCACAAAACGAAATGGTTTATGGTTCTCGTCCTTGATCACTGCTTTGTGCAAAAGAGCTGGTGTCCAATGGGATTCCAATGAGGAGTTGCTACACTCAAAAGTGCCAATTGATGTCAAATTGATCTATCATTACACTTAACCTTCGGCTGGTGGTAACTTTTCATCTGTACCATGTCTTAAAGCTCCTCAGCCTAGACCTCAAACTTTAACATTGCCTTAGAGGTTTGAACAGCTGGAGCTCCAGTTCACCTAACAAGCATCCTATTAATTCTAGTGCAATCAACAAATTAAGCAGATGTTGAGAGCCTATGGCAGCTTTATAGGCATGGACATGGACACTTTTCTAACTTTACAGGATCCTCTTATGAGCTGTGCAATAATGAGGCAGATGAAGATGAGGAGGAAGATCGAAGCTTCTCCAGAATCATCTAACTACCAGGGAAGTAGTCTTTACATTTTCTTTATTCTTATAACATTGAGGACAATGTTTGATTTAAGTTTAAAAGGAGAGCTTATTTTCTAATGGTGGATATTCTGTGGGAATTTAGGATTTAATTTTATTTCCATTTTTATTTAAACTTTAAGTTAGTTAAGATAGTTTATTATTTACTTTTCCTTATAATTGTTTGAAAATTTTAGGATCTAGAGTAATTAGTGCCAAAATTTTCGATGATTTCCTAATCTAATGATGAGAACTTAGTTGTCTTGCATCTTTAGCTCTTGGTAAATGTCACGACCCAAATTCCAGGCCATGACTGGCGTATGGGCCCAATGGACATAGGCCACTAAGCCCAAGCAAGCCTATTAATCTGACATGTTCATCATTCCATCATAAACTGCTAAGTCACATTTCATAACTTAGGATCAAAATAATATTAAACATTGCCACCTCATACTGGCATACCAAACAAGTGTATATACATTGTCTACAATATGTATCTTAATAATTTACATTAGGTTTGTCTATACACAATAAAAGAATACTCGACTTCTAGCAGAGAGACTCGGACGAATGTACAGCTACTGAATGCCGAGACACCTACCAAGAGTTGAATATACGAAGACACTTCGACCTAGTTACCAGCTGCCTCGTGATCTGAAAACATGAAGTTGAAAACGGTAAGTATAAACCAAGTGAGTGAACAAGAAGGGAACAAGCATACCATAAGGAATGTTTAACGAAATCATGATGCATTCATTTTTCAAAACACTACAATTTATTTTAGTTCTTATTAAACCCATCATGTAAACCCCATATGAGAAAAATCACTTATTGAAAAGAGTCCATGCTCAACAAAGGATTTTGAGAGTGAAAACTTTAATAGCATTCATGCGAATCAAGTCAAATAAATGATGGGTCCTAGTTGCAACGAAAAGGCATTCTCACTACAGCATAGCTACAGCGAGAATGAATTTTTGCTGTAGCAACACTTGACTTAAATTATCATCCAGTTGTGTCACGACCCAATTTTCCGGGCAATGACCGGCGCATGAGCTCAATGAGCATAGCTCACTAAGCCCAAGCAAGCCTATCCATTTACCTTTGCTTAACAATTTATCATATCATGCATACACACACACCTTTTCTCGGGTGTGAACATAGCCAAAACACAATGGCATTATCGATAATAATATACATGCACTATACCAGTCATGTATTTAGCAATTTACATTGCATACACATATTCATATTGTTAGATTGTTTTCACAATACAAAATGACCTATGACTTCCAGCGGAGACATTTATAATAAAAAGGATTACTATTGAATGCCAGACACATACCCAGGATATGCACTACGGGGACTCCTCGATCTAGGGTCCAACAGTCACCTGATCTGAAAACATGAATTTTTATAAAACGTGAGTACAATACTCAGTGAGTGAACAAGGAAGGGAACAACCATACCATAAGGAATGTTTATTGAAATCATGATGCATTCGTTTTCTCAAAACCATGCAATTGTTTTAGCTCTTTAAACCCCTCATGTAAATCCCACATGAGTAAATCACTTTACAAAAATCCATGCTCAACTATGGTACCAAAGAAATGGGAAATATGGCAAAAGCCCACAAGTTAGCAAAATGGACAGAAAGTTTCTCGCTGTAGCGAACTTCATTCTCGCTGCAACGAGAACCAGAACATCAAGGAAAAAAAAATCTCATTTTTCCCTTAAAACAAGTCATCCTACTAAAATAACAATAGCAACATGTAACACATGTAAACTTCCAAATTTCCACAAAACAAATACTTACATATTTGCATTTACAACCATATACCCATCATCAACATGCACACCATCCCATCATCATCATCATGCACATCATCCCATTATCATCATCTCATATGCAACGGCTTATGCTATTGTCACTAGGGGGTGGGAGATCACGAAGCATCCCCCCCTTCACTCGACAAGAGGTGCACTTCACTCCGGATAACGAAGCAACAGAGCAGTCCCTTCCCTCCTCCTCCAAGCTCTTGGGTGGAGAGTCATACTTCGCCACAGATCATACCTATCTAAGCACTCATAGGGTGGAAGATCACGAAGCATCCAGCCCTATAAGCTATGGGGGCAACAACGGCTTATGTGCACTCCCACTCACACATAGCCGGGTCAGCAACGGCTTATATGCACTCCTACTCGCACATAGCCGGGTCAGCAACGGCTTATGTGCACTCCTACTCGCACATAGATGGGTTCAAATCAACATGTAAAGAAGCATCCAATGCATATTATCATATTGTGATAACACATAAACCATTGTATAGCACATTTTCACAATATAAAATCATTTTACTAAAAGCTTGTTCCCAAGGTACATTTTCTAAGACAAGTTGGATAGAATCTTTCATATTTCCCAAAACAAGTTTGAAATGCAAGTCCACTCACCGGTATCAAAAATTCAGATTCCGGGTGCACTCGGACTAATAGCCCTCAGGCGCAATTCCTTTGCCTTTTTCGGACGTCTCACCACCTTGACAAATAACAAAGTCAAGGAATTTACTATATTGTCCCTAAATTGATATAAATTAATTTAAATTACTAATGCTTGATATGTAAATGCAAAAATATGTCTGATTACCGCTTAATCACGGTATCGATTAAATTCGACCGGTCACCCGATTAATCGACGATTGTGTCCAAATCACCTCCAAATTAATTCATTTCTCCTCTAATACCTTAATTTACCACATACATTTAAATAAAGCCAAATTCGGCATTAGAACCCTCACAGTTCCTTATAGAAAAATTTGGTCATTTGGTGCACTAGCATCGAATTTTTTCTCTACATAACCGTTTCACCTTAATTCATCATTTTTCATGCCATTTTCCTTGAAATAAAAACAATCCCCCATTGATATTCAGCCCTCATGGTTCGGCCAACAAGGAACCCTAGAGAAATTGAATATTTCTTTTGTGTTTTTGTTCATAACCATGCTTAGCTATCCCTAAACACTAACATAGTCTAAAATCAAATTATTCCAACAACAATTCCTCTTCCATACCCATTTTTCAGAATTGAATTCATCATGATAACTCAATATTCAACCATGGAAAACAAGAACAAAAGCATGGGTAAGCTAGGTATCAAGGAGAATTAAAGAAATTTTAACTTACCTAGCTTGTTTCCTTGATTTCTTCACTTTTTCTTTGAATTTCCACCTAGGTTTTCTTGTTTTTCCTTTTGTTCTTCCTTTTTTCTTGTTGCTAGATGCCTAGGCCGAATATGGTGAGGGAATTGGGGATTTAATGGGCTGATTTCTATAGAAAATAATAAAATAATCAAGCATGCCATGTGTCACATGCTTATTGGCCCAATTTTTAACTTTTTGACTTTTTCTTCTTAATTTTCCACCACAAATATTCTGGTATTTATCCAATCCTACCACAATTAAAATCCCTTGGTCTTGACAAGTGCTGGGGTGAAAAATTTATCGATTTGCCCCTGGGGTGAAAAAATTACTATTTTGCCCTTTTACTCCGAAATGTACCGGAATCTCATTATTTCTACTTTTCAACCTAAAATAACACTAATATTGATCAATATTAACCAAATGGGGCAAAAATTGTTTTAAAAAATTTTCGTTAGTCCTTTAGTGGCAAAATTACCATTTTGCCCTTGTGCTCCATCAATACCGAGAATCACAATTTTTCACTGCTAAACATCATTTTATACTCCAATAATCATAATTATATTTCATATAATTATTCTTGGTCAAATGTGATCAAATCTTGGCTAAAAATCTCAATTTTATCATCAAATGGTAAAATGATCGTTTTGTCCCTAATTGGTCAATTTTCTGATGGACTCCAAACTGGACCTTGAACTCCAAATCACTATTCTAAGCCATTCTGTTGGTTTTAAAATTTTCAAATTCCTCTTAGAATTTCTATTTGAACTAGTTCAAGGCTCGATTTAACTTAGTTGTACCACTCGGTACAATGTCGTCTTTTAATCGAGCTTGACAAGGTCTCACAAGTTGAAGGTTTCTTAACTGGCCGAGGGTTTCTCACCAAACCTCCTCATTTTAAACTTAATTCATTTATTCCTTAATGTTTGAAGTCCATGCTCGACTATAGTACCAAAGAAATGGAAAATAAGGTAGCAATCGAACCAAATGAGGAGAAAAACAGAAAGTTTTTCTCTGTAGCGAGATTGAATCTCGCTGCAGCAAAATTTTGGGTTTCAAAACAGAAAGTTTCTCTCTGCAGCGAGAATGAATCTCGTTGTAGCGAGAAGCTACAATACCTTTCTCGCTGTAGCGAGAATGGATTCTCGCTGCAACGAGTTTTCGGCCAGCCAACCCCTTCAAAACCCGAGAGTTTCTCGCTGTAGCAAGAATCAGAACATCAAGAAAACAGTTTCCTTTTCCCTTAAATCAAAGCCATCCTGCTAAAATAACAAAAGCAACATGTAACACATACAAACTCCAAAATTTTAACAATTCAAATGCTCACATTTTTGCATTTACAACCATATACCATATATGTATATATGTATATATATATATATATATATATATATATATCAATTATCATGTACACCCTCCCATCATCATCATCTCATATGCAACGGCTTATGCACACTTCCACTCGCACATAGCCAGGTCAGCAACGGCTTATGTGCACTCCTACTCGCACATAACCGAGTCAATATCATTACACAACATTATTCGTATATATATATATATCAACATAGTGTAGTAGTTCAAGCATCCATAATGGCCACATGTCACAACATAAAATCAATTTATCAAAGGCTTGTTCCCAAAGCACTCATTTTTAAAGAAAGTTGAATAAAATCATTCAAGTATATAGTGCAAATAAGTTTACAATCCCAAAATAATTTTTGAAATGCAAGTCCACTCACCAGTGTTTATTGAGCCTTTAACCGACTCTAACTTCCCTTGTCACGACCCGGTACTCTCTTAGAGCCCGCGATAACATCTGCGATGTCCCGATAGACATTCATTACTCGGAATGCCAATCGAAACCTCGCAAGGCTTAATATCAGTTTTCACACCTCCCCTGTGAGCAATAATTACTAAACATCATATTTTAAAAGATTATAAGCTATTTCCAAATCGAAACAATAAAAAAATAAAATATATATTTTTTGTCTCACAATGGCATTTTGGTCATTTTTTCCAAAAATTTTGAAACCTGCTGAAAATATAACACATGGGGGAAAATACACATTTCATAACTAAAAACAAGCTTTTATATTTAAAACATTCATTTAAAGTGAAATCGTAGCTAATAGAATAAAATAAAAATACTGAATAAAATATTCCATTTTCTTACAAAACAATATTTATAAAACGCTACGTGAATAATATTTACAGCATAAAAGTAAAATAAATTCATATATACGGTAACACAGATAACCAGAGTATGTAATTTAATTTACAATAACGTGTGGGTCCCCGAATGACCAAAGGTAACAAAGGCTGTGGACCTACAATTTCTAAAAAGGTGAGTCTAATAATAACCCTCGACGTAATCAGCTATTTACTGACTGTTCTGAGCCTGGAATGAGTAGAAAGGAGGGTGGTGAGTTTATATAAACTCAATGAGTAAACAAACATCATCTAAAATATCTAAAGTCGAGTAAATTGAGACAACTTAAAATAGTTCATCGTACTATGATTCATAACGTTTCAAACTCATTTCAACTAAATAAAATAAATTCATTTCACTCAAATAATCAACATGGCTTATGAATTTCTTAAAAACTTGGCTCGTGCCAAAACTCATTCTCGGAGATACCTTGATCAAAAGCATCCAACCGAGTCCGCCAAGGTTGTTAAAGAAAAGATATATATCCATAAATCATATTTGTACGTTTTAAAATATAGCCATTCCTTGACGTTGGTTGAGTTCACCCGTACGTCGTGGTTTAGCATGTAGTGAACTCTAAAGCTCAACCTCAAGAGTTACCCTCCGCGCCTCTTGTATCGAGGTAAAATATAATGGGGTTTACCATGCCCCTCTAATAGGCTGGTCCACAGAAACCCGCCCACTGTAGTCAGCTAATAGATATCCCACCAAATCAATAAAAGTTTTGACAGCATGACATGACAATTATATTATTACCCAGCTTGTCAAGGCAAAACAAACAGTTCATACAATTTCAACAAAATTTCCAATTCAGCCATTCATGCCAATATCACCATAAGCCATTCAATTCAAACCATAAATTTACAACACAATCAAACAGTCTCCAATTACTCAATTTCTAAAATCATCATTCAATTTCAAAATGATTTATAAAACTCATTTCATTTAATCACATTTTACTTATAAAACATAAGGATTTACCATTTAAACTCATTTTTTGATAAAATCACAAAAACGAATAAAAACTACTTTAGATAATTAAGACGATAATAATGTTACTCACAATATCGAGAATTGAGGTACTCGTAATCTCGATCTTCGAGTATAATCTCCTTACCCTTATCGAAAGTTTCACCACCTAGGCATAATGCACAACAAGTAATTTACTATATTTGTGCTAAACCGTTATAAACTAATTTAGGCTCTATATGATGCATGAAATGGGATGTGAAATGTTCAGATTATTATCTAAATACGGTATTCTATGTAGGTTCAATTGTGTATGGGGTTGAAATGTTATTGACCTAATTCACACTATACGCCGGTTAATTGGCCAAAATATCCAATTCAACTCCAAATAAATTCATTTCACTTCCAATACTCCAAATCATCAAATATAAGCTACATAACATGAATTATAGCAAAATCATCCTCAACATTTTCTCTTGGAAAATTTTGGCCATGGAAGGTTCATGAATAATATGTGGTTTTTCATGCTTGATTTTTACACTTTACATCATAAAACAACTAAAAATACCTAAATAGCATGAAATTCATCAAAGTCCATTTTCCAATTTTTCTCTTGAAAAATTTAGCCAATGGGTGTGGGTGAAGGGCATGAAATTTCTTGCTTGTTTGTCATGCTAAACATCACCAAACAACTAAAAACACTAGAATAACATGAAATCTAGTTAAATCCAAGATCAAAATCCCTCCCCCCATGTCCGGCCAGCAAAGGTATCTTCATGCAAACTTGATTCTCAACCATGGAAAATGAAAAAGAATGCATAGGAAAGGTAGATCACAAGCTAAAATCAAGAAATTTTACCTTTACTTGCTTAATTCCTTGAAATCCACCAAGTTTCCCTTGAATTTTTGTTCACTAGGGTTTGTTCTCTTCTTTTTTCTCTTTGTTCTTGTCTTAGCCGACCATGAAGAATGAAATAAGAGAGGTGTGTGCTGGTTTTTTTTTTTTAAAGGAAATATTAAAATAACTAAAGCTTGCCGTGTGTCACCTTTTAATTGGTCCATTTTCAAACTTAATAATTAAGCATTCTCCCACCACCACATAAAATATCTCAATTATCCAAAGTATAATAGGTAAAATTCAAGGGCTAGACAAGTGTCGTGGTGGTGCAAAATTTCAGAAATTCTAATTTTACCCCCATAGACACGTAAAATGATCGTTTTGCCCTTATGCTCGAAAAAATATTGGAATTAAAATTTTTCACTTCTCAAGCTCAAATTATGTTCCAATAGTCAAACTTGATCAAAACTTCATCCACCATTCCAATTTTGCCCTCGGGTGGCAAACTGACCATTTTACTCCTACGTTATGAAAATTCCAATTTAACTCTAAATCAATCCCCAAACTCCAAATCACCATATTAAGTCATTCTAAGGTTCAATAACTCTCGAATGCATCTTAAAATCTCTATTTGGACTAATTCGAGGCTTAAATCAACTTAATTGTACCATTAGGTACAATATCGTCTTTTAACGATTTTTGAGGCATACAAGTATGCAGACATTCTATCAAGTACCTATACAATATGGTAAATATACTATAGAGCTGGGCTTGACAACACTACCCCCCTTAAAATAAAATTTTACCCTTAAAATTTCACTTATCGGACTTAGAGAAAAGATAGGGGTACTGGCTTCTCATCTGGTGCTCGACTTCCCATGTCATCACCTTTATAGGGAATTTCGATTTGTTCATCTCGTTTACCTCCAATTCAACTTGAGTACTTCACTTATGTCTATCATTATCCTTTAAAATCATATCAACAGTAACCTTCACAATCATGATCTCTAATATCGAGACACCAAGCATGCTTCTATTAGTATCATTAAATTTGAACCATAACTCCATCTCAATCATACCAATTTCGATTGTATTTTATATTTATTTATGTATACCAATCACCATCTTATTACTTCATTCCTTATCAAACTTCTCGACATTCATTCATTCATCCCATCTTCATACAATATTGTGTAGTTTATAATATCATTAACATGCCATACTCATTCATGTATATATCCTCAACGTTAGGGAAGGTTAATGGCTTCAATTATTCCCACATACTTCATGTTTATCTTGCATTTAGGAAATTTCAATCTTCTTAATCCTATTAGTCCATCTCATATGGCTTAACCATACTATAGATTACATTTCCTTAACTATTTCCCCAAAACTCCTTAGGTCGCCATGAGTCAACTTCTGACAGGATTCTTGATTGTTACATTATCTATGCAACTCATTAAATATATTGAGTTCAAGTCTCGAACCACTAAGAACCATTCTTCACTTTAGTTGGGTACATTACTAACTCCACACATACATATGCACACACACATTCAGATGTCCATATTCCTCATTATGTATAAGGGTCCTTGTTCTCAAGTGCCTTCAGACTAATTTCTCTTTGTTCATTCCCATCCATAACCAAGATTCAATAGAATAATCTTCATAATTCATGTCAAAATTTTCATATTTAACTTACGAACATTGGGTATAATCCATTCCAGATTGCTCTCTTTATGTCTATACTTAGCTTCACGTCATATACACGATTTTACTCTTTTCTTATCATTCCCAATTATATACTTAAGCTTCCTTGTAGTATATATCATTGCATCACAATTTCATTTTCATTGAATTGCAATCTAATATGCATGTATGCTTTATAATGTCATTGATGCTTCAAAAATTTTCCTTCACTTGATCATTGTATGTTATGCAATATCATAATTCCTAAAAGTCATCCTTATTCCTCGATTATCTTTCATGCCTCTTACATATATTGTATCCTTATTGCATTCCGATATTGATTTGTCACTTAAGACTCAGACTCATTTGAATCATGTTTGCCTCAAGCATTTTCGAATTCCAATTCCCATAATATATTAGGAAATTTTCATTATCTGACTTCATTATCAAGGTTAACTTCAATAATCTTTTGTTCCACTCTTTCACATGAACATAACATTATTCTTGAAATCTTTATTCACACATTCATCACTTGGTATTGACATCTCTTATCAATATCTCATACATTCATCTAACTTTTTACTTGCTTTCTCTTTAGTCTTTAATAAGGCTTAATCTCTTGTCTTCTTTATTTCTTAAGATTTAACTTTAGTCAACATATTATTCATCTTAACACTCCACATGTTAATTTATTTTATGTATCCATCTCAAAACTCTCTAACTTTTCTTTCTCTTACATACCAATATATGAGGCAATAAAGAAACTTTTCAATTCACTCATCATCTTTATCTTAATACTTCCCCAATGCACTTAAGACTCCAAACAACAAAGCTTAGCATCAAAATCAATGACCATTCTTCAACTAATGGGTTTCATCTTCATGCCACTCACAATTTGCTCGTGCTTTCTAGCCATAAAGGGTTCTTAACGCAACAACGTTGGGTAGTCAGTACTGTGGCATTGTAGTTGTTGGAATTACTTTATCTAAGCAATTCTCCTACCTTTGAAGCTACCACTTCAATTTTTCACAATCGTGTGGCTTCCCTCTGAGTCTATACCTCAATTAGCAAGACTAACTTTCTATCACAGGTGCGTAATTGGACATTGATTTAACGTATTTATTTTGCCACTAGCATTCCTGTATCTTTACCATAACATTTAGTATGGGTTCACTTAAGCAATGATCTCCAAATTTACTCATAGCTACGTGTATATCAAATTGCACACCACTTATCATTGGGAGCCCAACTTTACTCATCAATTCTTAACCAATTACATTTATAAAGTGGATAGTTCACTTAATTATTACATATAGCCTTTACAGTTATAAGATCAAAATATCTTGAACTTAAGATGCAGAAGTTCCCTCCTAGAGCATATCCAAAAATTCACATATTTCAAGTCCCACCTTAGGACATCTTCCCCATATGGTGAAATGAATTCACAATATATACTAGCGTACACATAATAACTCATTATTTATAGTATCTCGCTATTCTCATTGTTCATAACTTATTATCTTTCTTGTCTTATAGTTCCAATAGTTTATTAACCTCAAGTATAAAAGACTACGAAAATAGTTTGTCTTTCTCCACACTTTACACTCGTAATCCTTATTAATCTAGAATTTATCTTTCTCAAGTTCCATCATTTACCTCAAATGGACCATATTTGTGTCAAATTATCATTTCATAATGTTATGGCATCATTTTATAATTCCCTCCATACTTAAAGTTATGATCCTTAACTTAATCACCTTAATCACTCAAAGTGTCGTCTAGAGCCTCATTGATCCCTTCCATATCTTTTCGAATTGTAACTACAATTAAGATTCCCAATTTCACATCTCCATGATTGATTGTTAGTCTTACCACACTGTTTCCCAATATCCTGTGCAATTACAACACACTGAACCCACTTATTATAACATAGTCCCCTAATTCAATGTGTTTGCTTGGGAATCATCTTCTCTAATACAATTTGTCCCACAATCCAGAATTTTATTTATTTAGCCTTGCATTCGGAATCATATCAAAAACTCACATACTATGATAAGTAATAATTTTCAACAAACATCATCAATTCAAATGGCCTTTTATACCTCGTCAAAATCTAGGGTTATCACCCCAAAAGTTCATCACGTTAATCAGTATCCATTTCTTAGTACTGCAAAATATATTCATTATTAATTAGGATGATTGCTTGAATCATTAATGACTTTCCACATCAGTCTTCAATAATTATCTAAGGTGATCAACCATGCCACTAAGATAAATATCTTTCCTTAATAGCCATAATGCTAATCCACTTCTGTCCTACCAAAAGATTCCCATATACATCAAGTCATTTAAACAGCTACTTTATAATCCATTCTAGTCATACACTTTAAAAGCTAAACTATTAACTTCTTTGTACAGATAACTATTATCTCCTTTACACTACATCTACCTAGAGTTAAAGTAGTACAAAATCCCACGAAAATATTACATGTCATTAAGATCCTCATCTTAATATGAAGTTATCGAAAGATTCTACTCCAAGTCCTTTTTAAGATCCTTTTTCGAGTCGTCCTCCTCCTCTTGAGATTTTCTCCTTTGTTCCTCAATCCAAGCTTGTTGTATTCTCTTGTATTCTTCGTCACTCACAGGTGCGGCACCTATTCCACATCCAGGAGGAAAATGTCATACAACAGTCACCTTCCTAGGGGGATAATTTACAATAGTTACTTTCTCCTTATTCTTTTCTTGTTATTCCCTTACAATTCTCCCACAGCCTGGAGGAAAGTGTCAAACAACGGGTACAAATACCTTCCTAGGATGATAATCCCCTTCGGCTATCATTATTTTCCCCCTTTCTTCAGCATATTCCTTAGACTCTTTCAAAAGGGAATTTCTCATGCTTACATTCATGTCATTACTATCAGCACTTTCAATGGTCTCACAAGGGTCGAAGCTTTCTTTTTCGCGAACCCACATCTCCAAATCCGGTGGAATCCAATTAATAGGAATCCTAGGCGAGGCACTTTCTGGACTACTTGGTTCGGGTTGCCATTGGCTCTTAGCAATAGAATCTAGCGAATCCTCGCTAATACTATGAGAGGCATCGGGACTACCATTTCTCCTAGACATGGTGTGTGCAACCAACGCACCTCAAAACCTATACGCAATCAAACAATAATTTCTTAATTATTTACGCATCATAAGAACGGGTAAGTTTTTATATGCAAATGCAGGCATTCAACTCAACCTAACCTAACTTAACTTGGGGCCACACTGACATTGTAAATTTTTAAAATAACTTTAAAACTAATGGCTCTGATACCACTCTAATTGTCAGGATCTGGTACTCCCTTCGAGTCTACAACAACAGCTGTGATGTCCCGATAGACATTCATTACCCGGAATGCCAACTGAAACCTCGTAAGGCTTAATATCAGTTTTCGCACCTCCCCTGTGAGCAATAATTACTAAACATCATATTTTAAAAGATTATAAGTTATTTTCAAATTGAAACAATAAAAAAATATTTTCTGTCTCATATGGGCATTTTGGTCATTTTTTCCAAAAATTTGGAAACCTGCTGAAAATATAACACATGGGGGAAAATACACATTTCATAACTAAAAATAAGTTTTTATGTCTAAAACATTCATTTAAAGTGAAATCGTAGCTAATAGAATAAAATAAAAATATTGAATAAAATATTCTATTTTCTTATAAAATAATATTTATAAAACGCTATGTGAATAATTTTTGCAGCGTAAAAGCAAAATAAATTTATATATACGGTAACACAGATAACCAGAGTATGTAATTTCATTTACAATTACGTGTGGGTCCTTGAATGACCAAATGTAACAAAGGCTGTGGACCTACAATTTCTGAAGAGGCGAGTCCAATAATAACCCTCGACGTAATCAGCTATTTACTGACTATCCTGAGCCTGGGATGAGTGGAAAGGAGGGTGGTGAGTTTATATAAACTCAGTGAGTAAACAAATATCATCTAAAATATCTAAAGTCGAGTAAATGGAGACAACTTAAAATAGTTCATCGTACTATGATTCACAACGTTTCAAACTCATTTCAACTAAATAAAATAAATTCATTTCACTCAAATAATCAACATGGCTTATAAATTTCTTAAAAACTTGGCTCGTGCCAAAACTCATTCTCGGGGATACCTTGATCAGAGGCATCTAACCGAGTCCTCCAAGGCTATTAAAGAAAAGACATATATCCATAAATCATATTTGTATGTTTTAAAACATAGACGTTCCTTGGCGTTGGCTGAGTTCACCCTCACGTGGTGGTTTAGTGTGTAATGAACTCTAAAGCTCTACCTCAAGAGTTACCCTCCACGCCTCTTGTACCGAGGTAAAATATAACGGGGTTTACCGTGCCCCTCTAATAGGCTAGTCCACAGAAACCCGCCCACTGCAGTAAGCTAATCGATATCCCACCAAATCAATAAAAGTTTCGATAGCATGACATGACAATTATATTACTACCCAGCCTGTCAAGGCAAAACAAACAGTTCATACAATTTCAACACAATTTTCAATTCAGCCATTCATGTCAATATCACCATAAGCCATTCAATTCAAACCATAAATTTACAACACAATCAAACAGTCTCCAATTACTCAATTTCTAAAATCATCATTCAATTTCAAAATGATTTATAAAACTCATTTCATTTAATCACATTTTACTTATAAAATATAATGATTTACCATTTAAACTCATTTTTCTATAAAATCACAAAAACGAATAAAAACTACTTTAGATAATTAAGACGATAATAAGGTTACTCACAATATCGAGAATCGAGGTACTCCTAATCCCGATCTTCTGGTACAATCTCCTTACCCTTATCGAAAGTTTCACCACCTAGACATAATGCACAACAAGATATTTGTGCTAAACCGTTATAAAACTAATTCAGACTCTATATGAATCCATGAAATGGGATGTTAAATGTTCGGATTATTATCTAAATACGGTGTTCTACGTAGGTTCAATTGTCTTTGGGGCTGAAATGGTATTGACCTAATTCACACTATACGTCGGTTAATTAGCCAAAATATCCAATTCAACTCCAAATAAATTCATTTCACTTCCAATACTCCAAATCATCAAATATAAGCTAGATAAATGAATTATAGCAAAATCATCCTCAACATTTTCTCTTGGAAAAATTCGGCCATGGAGGGTTCATGAATAATAAGTGGTTTTTCATGCTTGATTTTTACACTTTACATCATAAAACAACTAAAAATACCTAAGTAGCATGAAATTCATGAAAGTCCATTTTCCAATTTCTCTCTTGAAAAATTTAGCCAATGGGTGTGGGTGAAGGGCATGAAATTTCTTGCTTGTTTTCCATGCTAAACATCACCAAACAACTAAAAACACTAGAATAACATGAAATCTAGCTAAATCCAAGATCAAAATCCCTCCCCCCATGTCCGGCCAGCAAAGGTATCTTCATGCAAACTTGATTCTCAACCATCGAAAATGAAAAAGAATGCATAGAAAAGGTAGATCACAAGCTAAAATCAAGAAATTTTACCTTGCTTAATTCCTTGAAATCCACCAATTTTCCCTTGAATTTTTGCTCACTAGGGTTTGTTCTCTTCTTTTTTCTCTTTGTTCTTGTCTTAGCCGACCATGAAGAATGAAATAAGAGAGGTGTGTGCTGGTTTTTTTTTTTAAGGAAATATTAAAATAACTAAAACTTGCCATGTGTCACCTTTTAATTGGTCCATTTTTAAAGCTGATAATTAAGCATTCTCCCACCACCACATAAAATATCTCAATTATCCAAAGTATAATAGGTAAAATTCAAGGGCTTGACAACTGTCATGGTGGTGCAAAATTTCAAAAATTCTAATTTTGCCCTCATAGACAATTAAAATGACCGTTTTGCCCTTATGCTCGGAAAAATGTTGGAATTAAAATTTTTCACTTCTCAAGCTCAAATTATGTTCCAATAGTCAAACTTGATCAAAATTTCATCCACCATTCCAATTTTGCCCTCGGGTGGCAAAATGACCATTTTACCCCTACGTTATGAAAATTCCAATTTAACTCTAAATCAATCCCCGAACTCCAAATCACCATATTAAGTCATTCTAAGGTTCAATAACTCTCGAATGCATCTTAAAATCTCTATTTGGACTAGTTCGAGGCTTAAATCAACTTAATTGTACCATTATGTACAATATCATCTTTTAACGATTTCTAAGGCATTCAAGTATGCAGACATTCTATCAAGTACCTATACAATATGGTAAATATATTATAGAGCTGGGCTTAACATCCCTAATGGTCCAATTGGGACGGTGTGGCTTCGTTGGAACTTATCATCACATTAACATCACAATTATGTTAATTCACATACTTATAGAGTCCAAAAGCTTTCTCTTAGCTTACTCGAAATGGCAATCCATTGTCACTATCCTATCATTCCAAAGTGAATTAACTATCTCAACTACAAAATATTCACAAATAAAATCTCTAGTCATTCTCACACTAAAATTTCAACTCAAATTTACTACTCAACTTAATAGCTTTAAAACTTTCAAATTCTTTCCAACAATTCTCCAAACTATTGTAAAGCTTCCTCTTTCTCTCTCTAAAACACCTAACTAGTGAGAGAGAGTATGGAAACAAGATTTTTCAAGGGTTTTAAAGTGAGAGAATGGAATAGCACAAGGGTTTATGGAAAGGGTGCACCAAAAGCAAGAAATTTGGAGCTATTTGAGGAAGGTTGTGGAGCTTTCTTATCAAGCTTTCATGGAGGTTGGGAAGCAACGTGAAAGAGAAGAAGAAGAAGAAGAAAAGCTGTTGGAGAATGTAGAAGCTGTTGGAAGAAAGGGATATTTATAGGCCAAGCTTATCCACTCCACTTAAATTACCAAAATGCCCTTCCACAAATTAACTTATTCTCCTCCAATCTTTTATGCAATCTTTTTACTCTTTTGACACTGGGACAAGGTCCATAATGGTCTAGAAATGTTCGGGTTCATGAAAACTTAAAATTCTAACTCGAGGTGAAAAATGACCATTTTGCCCCTACCGTGAAAATCATCAAAATTTTTGTTTCCTTGTCATTTTACCCATAATTTCATCATTCATTTATGCCTTCGGCCTACTTAGGCCATAATATTGTTTAAAATCTTACTTTTATGGACTTACTAACAAAATGACGAAATTACCCCTGATTAGGGATATCACGTGTACTTCTATCTATGAGTCTATAAGGGTCAAAGTCTCACAGTAAATGCAGATACTGTTTGGTTCATGCTAAATTCTTTTGTTTAGTATCATTGTTAGAATGTGATTTCTACATTTATTGAACACTAGATCTTTTGCTTTGAATTATTATACATGTCTTGAGAAGGTTTATATTGATGTGAATTTTAGATTACGTCAAGAACTTTAGAATTTGCTTGATTCTCTCTCAAGGAGAAATCTTGGGCAATACTTAGTTAGGGAGATGATTTAGGCTATCTTGGGACCATTTGAGCCTTTCAAGCCAACCTTGTTATATTTTATCCCTAGTATACCCCTTTGAGCCTATTTTTCCCCTTATTTTGTTTAACCACATAATAATTGAGCCTAGCCTTAAAATAAAATTTTCAGTTTTGCATCCCTCACTCCTAAGCATGTATATTGTTTTAGAAAAAATATATTAAGCTAAATGCATAAGGTAGAAAAGGTGAAGTTGTCAAAAAAAAGGAAAAAAAAAGCCTCACTACTTAAAATACAAAGAAATAAGTTTGCGAGTGTAAAATTGTGATGAAAAAAAAAAGAGGAAAAAAAGAAGAATAAAATGTTAAACAAACAGAAAGGTTCAAACTGAAGAAAGGGTGCATGTGGAGAATGAATGTGAGACCTCAACCTCTATAGGCTTGTAACTAAGTATAGATGTAATAATACGAGCTAGGGGTAGTTTCGTCATTTTCTCTAATAAGCTCTCAGAAGAAAGTTTTATGATATTTTAAGGCTTAAATGGGTATAAGACTACATAAATGATGTGTGCTGATGAAAACAAGAAGAAAACTAGAAGTTTCAATAATTTTCATAGCAAGGGTAAAATGGTCATTTTTCACCTCGAGTTAAAATTTTATGTTTTTATGAACTCGAGCATGTTTAGGCCATTATGGATATTGTCCCAGTGTTAAAAGAGCAAAAAGATTGCATAAAAGATTGGAGGAGAGTAAGTTAATTGGTGGAGGGGCATTTTCGTAATTTTAAAGGAAAGGATAAGATTGCCTATAAATACCTTGAATTTCCAGCAGCTTCTTGAATTTTCCAGCAATTGGCCTTCTTCTTCCTTTCTCCTTTCTCGCGTTTCTTCAAACTCCATGGAAGCTTGATTTTCAAACTTCCACAACTTTCTCTCTCTAGCTCCAATTTTCATGCTTTTGGTGCACCCTTCCATAAACCCTTGTGCTATTTCATCTTCTCACTTCAAAAACCTTGAAATATCTTGTTTTCATACTTTCTCTCACTAGTTGGGCATTCTAGAGAGAGAAAGAGAGAATCACTCCATTTATTTGGAAGCTATTGGAAGAGAATCCAACTACAAAGGAACTATAGGGTGAGTGATGCACCAAGTTTGATTTTTAGCTGCAGAAAATGGCTAGTAATTGTGATTTATGAGTTGTTTTATTGTTTAGTATGTTCATTACTTTTTAGTGATTAAGATAGTGAACATAGATAGTCATTTAAAGTGGCAATTAAAAACTAGCTAAGAGATAGCTTTTAGAGTTCCTAGTGTGTAAATTGATCTAGTGTTTATGTTAATGTGATCTTAGGTTTTTAAGGAAGCAGCATCATTCCAATTGGATCATTACAGGATTTTGAGTCAACTAAAGGTTCTACAATCAATTGGTGAGTAGACTACCTTCAAAATTGATTTTGGGAATATGATGGATTTGATAAAATGTTTGAATGATTTTATACAATTTTTCATGAAAATGAATGCCTTGGGAACAAGCTTTTGAGAAAAGGTTTATGTTATAAAATGTGATTATTATGGATTTCTATGTGGCTGCATTATGTTGATATACATATATGCTTGAGTATAATGTTGTGTAATTATATTGACTCGGATATGTGTGAGCAGGGAGTGCGCATAACCCGGTGATGAACCAACCATGTGCGAGTAGGGAGTGCGCATGAGCTGGTGATGATGATGATGGGATGGTGTGATGATGATGATGGGTATATATGTCACGACCCGGTACTCCCCTCGAGCCCGTGACAACCGTCGCGGTGTCCCGGTAGACACTTATTGTCCGAAATGTCAACCCGAAACCCCGCAAGGCTTTACTATCAGTTTCTCTGTTCCCTTGTGAGCAACCATTGTCAAATATCGTGTTCTAAAAGATTTTAAGCTGTTTCCAACTTTAAACAAATAAAATATTAATTTTTCGTCTCATAGGGGTATTTTGGTCATTTTTCTTAAAAATTTCGAAACTGGCTAAAACGTAATATACAAGTACAAAACATATAATTCATATTCAAAATGAGTTTAAAAGTCTAAAATCTTCATTTAAAACGAAATTATGGTTATTTGAATATAATAAGAAAATAAAAGAAATATTAAGTAAAATATTATATTTTCTTATAAAACAATATTTATAGAGTTATACGTGAATAATTTTTAAAGCGTAAAATCTAAATAAATTTATACATACTTAAATACAGTAAGCCAAAATATTGAAATTAATTTACAATAACAAGAGTGCCCCCGAATAAACAAAAGTAAAGAGGACTGTGAACCTACGGTTTGGAAAATGCAGATCCCACTGTAGTCCTCGATGAGATCAGCTATCTACAGTCTATACTGAACCTGAAATGGGTGGAAAGGAGGGTGGTGAGATTATAAAATCTCAATCAGTAAACAGACATCATCATAAATATCTAGAGTTGAGTACATGGAGACAATAAAGTAAATCATCATAAACTGGGTTATACAATTAGAACACATCTCGTTCAAAATACGTAAAAAGGCTTATGAATCTCATAAAAATCTAGGCTTATGCCATAAATCCATTCTCGGGGACACCTTGGCTGAGGCATCCTACCGAGACCGCCAAGGCTATTAAAATTCACATTTCACATAAATCATGTTTTTGTTTTGAAAACATAGTCGTTCCTTGGTGTTGGTTGAGTTCCCCCTCACGTGGTGGTTTAGCGTGAAGTGAACCCTAAACTTTACCCCAGAAAATACCCTACGCGCCTCTCCGTTCGAGGTAAGAATATAATGGGGTTTACCGTGCCCCTCTAAAGGCTGGTTCACAGAAACCCCATACTGTAGTGATTAATTAATATATAATCCACCATATAATAAAACTCAATAACATGATATGACAATTTTGTAATTCGCAGTTTTTCAAGGCAACCAAATAATTCGCATTTCAATACAATTGCCAACTAGCCAATCATGCTCGATTTATCATAAGCCAGTTAATTTAAACAATCAAACTGCCACAATTAACAGTCTCCGTGTACTCTATTTTTCAAAATCACTATTAATTTCAAAACAATTTATAAATTAATTTCATTGAAACCCATTTTTTCATAAAACATGAAAATTTACCTTTTTAAATTTCTTTTTTCATAGAATTCATGAAAGCATCTAAAAACCACCCTAGATAATTAAAATGACAGTAAGTTTACTCACTATGTCTAGAATGCAGACTTTCGAAGCACTCTGTCTACTGATCCTCGGATGCAATTTCCTTGCCTTTATCGGAGGACTCACCACCTTGACACAGTACAAAATCGAGAATTTCACCAAGTTGGTACTAAATCAAAATTAAACTAATTTCAACTACCAATGCATGATATGGAATGCAAAAATGCACTGGTAACTATCTAAACTCAGTATTGGCCTAATTCGTCTTATCACCCGATTAAATTCCTAACGCGTCCGTTTAAACTCCAATTTAATTCTTTTCAGTTTCTATACTTCAATTGCACCCAAATTAACTTAATGTCCCTTAGTGTGGTGCAAATTATCAGTCTCGATAGTAAATTACAAAAATACCCCTAGTGGGTAAAAATTCGTATTTTTGCTCCGAAAATTCTCATTATTTTTCTAGGCTCATAATTCATTATTCCTTAACCAATTCTCCTAGAATAAAATCAAACTCATCCTCACTCACTACATGGTAAATTCAGCCATTAATGGTTGGGGGAGAAAATAAATTCTTTTCTTGTTGTTTTCTTTCTAAATATGTTAAACTAACTAAAAACACTAACATAAATTAAAATCAAATAAATCCAACAACTTTCTCTCTCCTAACCCATTTTTTCAGAATTTAATTCATCATGAAAACATGTAATTTAATCATGGAAAATAAAGAGAAATGCTTGGGAATAAGAAAACTCAAGCTTAATAGAAAAATCTCACCTTTTTCACTTAATTTCCTTAAAAATTCACACTTTTTCTTTGATTTTCTGTCTCTAGGGTTTTGTTTTTGTTTTCTCTCTCTTCTTGCTGGTTTGGCCGGCCATGGGGTGGAAGATGAGCTGATTTTTGTGCCTTTTAAAAAGGAAAATAATAAATTAATAAAGGCATGACACGTGGCATCATGTCATTGGTCCGTTTTTAAAATTTTAAAAATTTAAACATTTTATCTCCACCACATGATTAGTCAAGGGTCAAACATGAAGATAAAGGAATACCATGTGCTGGAAAAATATCCTGGTGGTGGAAAATTACAATTTTGCCCCTGAGGTGGCAAAATTACTATTTTACCCTTTTACTCCAAATTATACCGAAATTAAAATTTTTCACTTTTAAACCTCAAATCATACTCCAATAAGTCAAATTATACTCCAATAAGTCAAATGGGGTCAAAAAAAATCTTTTCTAAAATTCCCATTTTGTCCCCAGGTGGCAAATGACCATTTTGACCCTAGTTAGTGAAAATTTCGATTTGACTCCAAATTGATCTTCAAACTCCAAATTACCATTTTAAGTCATCCATGAACTGTGAAACTCTTAATCTCACCTTAAAATTCCTATTTGATCTAGTTCGAGGATTAAATAAACTTTGTTGTACCTCTAGGTACAATACCGACTTTTGTAAATTTTTCGGAACTCTCCTAGCATGCAATCATGCTATCATCACATGTATATCATGAATAGTATTTTATAAGGTCGGGATTTACAATATATGTATATATATATATATATATATATGTAAATATGTGTGTTATAGGTAATTGATGGATAATGGGTTATGGTTGTAATGCATGTGAAACTTGACATGTTAAACCTTGAGAAATTGTTATATGTTTTCATGTTGGTTTGGACCTTTTGGCAAGGTGGTTTTTCCATTGGGAGAAAGGTAAATTTTGCATTGATGCCCTATATTTCGCTACAGCGAGAAACTCTCGGGTTTTAAAAGGGTAGGCTGGTCGAAAACTCGCTGTAGTGAGGATGCATTTTCGTTGCAGTGAGAATGACACTGTAGCTTCTCGCTACAAAAAAATGCATTCTCGCTGTAGCGAGAAACTTTTTATTTTTTGGGTTGCAATTTCGCTGCAGTGAGATTGAATCTCGCTGTAGCGTGAAACATTCTGTTTCTGGGTAAAAATTTTGCTGCAGTGAGATTGAATCTCTCTGTAGCGAAAAACTTTCTGTTTTGGTCTCTTATCTTGTCCAATTACTGCCCTATCTTTCACTTCTTTGCTACCATATGGGAGCATGGACTTCCATCATTAAGGATTAAAAGAGTTAAGTTTAAAATGAGGAGGTTTAGTGAGAAACCCTCGGCCAGTTGAGAAACCCTCGTTCGGTAAATAACTAAATTCCAACATCGTTGCAACGAAAATTCATTCTCGCTGCAGCTACGCTACAGCAAGAATGCCTTTCCACTGCAGCGAAGATTCGTTGTTGTATTTGACTTGCTTCTGCAATATTGAAGCTTTCATTATTCAAATGATTCGCTATGTATGGGTTCATGATTTTCAAATGATTAATCACTTAAGGGCTCGATAAGGGGTTTTATTAAGAATGAACCAAATTGCATTGTTTTGAAACTAGTGCATCATGATTTTAAATTTTCCTTTGTTGTTGCTTGTTCCCTTCCTTGTTCACTCACTGGGTTTATACTCACCATTTCAAATTCATGTTTTCAGATCACGAGGCAACCGGTAACTAGGACGAGGTATCCTTGTAGACTTGTGTCCATCTTTTGGTAGGTGTTTGAGCATTCAGTAGCTGTACATTCATCCGAGTCCCTCCGCTGGAAGTCAAGTCTTCTTTTTGAGATGTATAGGCGAACCTAATGTACATTATTGGAATACATGTTGTAGACAATGTATGTATATAATAAAATGAGAAATGCCAATACGAGTTGGCAACGTCTATTACTATTTTGATTTTAAGTTTTAAGAAAAATGACTTAGCAGTTTATGATGGAATGATAAACACGTCAGACTATTAGGCTTGCTTGGGCTTAGTGGACTACGTTCATTGGGCCCATGCGTTGGTCATGGCCCGAAATTTGGGTCGTGACAATGAAAATATAGTTCTATAGGTCTTAGAATGATTATGCCCTTAGGGTGAATTGAGCCAAATTATTATCCTTTATCCTACCCTGACCCTAGCCATACATTACAAGCTTAATAAAAACCTATTGATCCTTGACTTAGTATTAGTCTACATTAGTGGAGATAGATATGAAAAGCAAACCTATGGAGTTATAATACTAATTTGAAATTGTGCATTGACATAAACTCATCCAGATAAGTATGATGTTCTTTGTAAATATTTCACACACACCCGAAAATCCATTCGAGAATGTGCTTGCAATTGAATTGAAACATGAATTTGAATGAAGTCAACATTTTATCTTGAGTCAGAGATTTATAGATATACTTATAAGGAAATAGTGGAAATCATTGATTTTGTGCTATTTGTCTCTAGTTGGTTTGTTTATTTAGGTTGATTTCATCATTTAAATTGCTTTTACTCTTGTTAGTTTTTCTTTTATGTTCTGCTCGAGGACTAGTAAAATCTTAAATTTGGGGCTATGATAACTTTATTTTATAGAGTTATTTGGTCTTAATTTCTAATATATTTTGTCTAAGTTTCTAAGATTTCATTTAAATATTAAGAGTTTTTAGCCATTTACTTAATTTAATTTAATTATATTGGCTTCAATTGTGTTAAGTTATTTTATGATGTTTTATTTTAAGTTTAGTTATTATTTAAGTTAAGTTTTACGCTTTTGTAGGTGTGCTTTGAAAATAGGGCTTATTTGGTGAAGGAGATGAATTTTAGGTGTAGACTTCAATTGCACATGTTGTGGTGCCCAAGCAAGGAAGGCCATGGCACCCAATGAAGAAAAAAGAATTTTGGAGCTATTTGACTTCTATTTGTCCTTGGACTCGAGCTCTATTTAATTCCCCTTTGAGAAGCACGAAAAGGCATGAATTTAGCTAGGTTTTTCTAAAAAAAAAGGTACTGAAGCTAGCAAGAAAGCAATGAAAGCAAGCAAGATTACGGATCAGAAGCGTGATAAATATTAAAGTTCTTTATTTTCTTGTTATCTTTATAATTTCTTATTTAGTTTTGATGGTTAAATTTCTTTTTTGGATGATGTTTGCATGCATTATGTTGAACTAAGTTTTTAATCTAGAATTGCAATTGCACCTAATGCATAGTCTGAGTTGTTAATATTCTTTTTTGCTTATATTTAACAGTGTTTGAGTTGTTTATTTCAATCCTGTTCTTAATGCATCTGATTGATTAGGTACTAATTAGATTGATTCGCAAACCTAAACAAAACTGAGAGAGGGAGTTTAGAGTAAGCCATCGATGAAATAACATATGTTCAATATCAATTGCATGAGAAGATTGATTTGATTCACGTGCAGAGTAGTCATACACTTACATGTCATATGTAGCAAAAATTAAAGTTTGTTCTTAATGAATCTTTCTTAATTTCAATTTGCATAGACATATAGTAAATTAGTTAAGATAGATATTTTTATAAGAAACTTGACGAAGACTTATAAATAAATTAAAAATCTAGACAAACAACTCAAACCTATCTAATAAGTAAACAAGGAATAGAGGAAATTCAGATGAAACATTAAGGAGATATTGTGGTTCTAGAGTTTTGATTATTTGATTCTAGTTAAATTGTTATTCTTGCTTTGAGTTTTAGTTTTAATTTTAGGTTATTTAATTTTCATTAGTTTTAAACTTGGTTGTTTAGATAAGATTGAATTGTTTTAATTTTAGTAATTAGCAAAAAGATTTGGTCAACTCTCTATGGGAACAAACTTTACTTTCATTATATTACTTGTTTATGACACATGCACTTGCATGACAAATTCGACAAGTATCAGCGAGGCAACTTACAGTGTGGGAACATATCCATCATAATTTTCATCACTAATTGCAATTTGTGACAGATTTTGGCCTTTTTGTGACGGTTTCTTTCGTCAAAGAAACCAATTTTTCTAGTAGTATACTAAAAATTCAAACTACATGTTGAGTTCAATTGCAATCCTAGAAAAATAAATTTAGCTCATCCTAAATATTGAAAGCATAGCCCAAAGAAGTTTAACAATCAATTACAAAACAAGAAAAACTAAAAAGAAATAGAGAAGAAAAGAAAACTAAAGATTTGTAGGATCTTTAATGTTTCAAAGTCTTTCCTGCCTTCTTGTATACTTGACGGCTACTTTTCCTTCTGAGAAACCCTAGTTTAAACATGCCTTTTAATTGTTTTAAAGGTGCCTTTAAATAACCTCCAAAAAACCTAATTCAAATCAACTTTGGAAAATAGTCTAAAAATGATATCGTGCTGGCATTGTAGCCTCCACTTTCTAGTGTCGAGGCGCCCTACTTGCTGCCCCATGTATAGTTGCATCACTTCTTCGTACCACGGCCTCCACTCTTCCAAGGTTGCACGGCCCAACTCTTTGATGCCTTGTTTCTTCACCTCTCCTCGTGCCGCCGCAACACCCATTCTTCCAAAGCTGCGACACCATGCTTGCTGATTGTTTTGGCTCTTTTTGCTTTGCTTCACGATTCAAAACTCTGCTTCATTAGCACCTAAAAAAACATTCAAACTAAGTTACTCGCATAAGAAATTGAACTTAATTAACATAAAACTTAACCAAAATCAATAAAATTAAACTACTTAAAATAATTAAAACTAAACTTTAAGAAACAAACTAAAAAAGAAAAATTCCTAACTAAATCTAAAGGATTTAGCCAATTCCAATGCTCAAAATATGATAAAATAACTCTATGAAATAGAGTTATCACAATTGTGGGAAATAGATGGGTTATAATTCAACCTTTATTGTCTAATTGCATTAGACTAAAATTTACCTTGAGTTTTAATATGATTTACAGTATACTTGTATACATATATTAAATATATCTGAGCTACATCTTTGAAGTAAAACTCTTCCGTTAGTTAGTTTGTTTCCTTCCGCACCTAATCAATGCATCTATGATACTTACCCTAATTAATGGTTGCATTGTGCAGATAAGTAGCATTATGGGGAACGAGTAGCTAGCGACTATTTTTTAAATTGTCTTGGTATCCGATAGGCACTCTAGATCTGATGAGTCCACTCCACTAGTCGTAGTTCAATCTCCGATTTAGTTGGCAATTATGTTGCCAGTTTATTTTTTATGGTTTGTTATGTAAGGGTTTAAACCTAGTATGTTAGCCATAAGATGGGATATATGTACATAGTACTTGATAGTATTCCCATTTTGTTTATGCACAAGTGCGTTAACTATGTTCTAACGTGCAAGTATGTAATGAAGTTTCAAACTTAAATATATATATATATATATATAAATGAAGTCCGTTGCAATAATACTCATCTAAGTAGCTACACATTAGCTTATCTACTTATCTATTTTTGAGGCTTGCTTGGGTCTCATAGGCTTCGCCTATTGGATCTTCGTGCTGATAACGGCCCTCAAGTTTCGGTGGTTACAAATCAATGCCATGTCAGCATAATCATTGCATTATTCTTGGATGCCATGTCATTAGATTCAATGCCACATTGATAAGAATATGCCACATTAGTACATTAAAATACCATGTCAACATAGACAACGGAAAAATTTTAACACCATTAATGATTATATTGACATTGTCAATTTTTTAAAGTACAGTGACTCAATTTTTTACAAATTATTGTACGATAGGAACTAATTGCATAATTTGACCATCAATAATTTAATTAATTTCAAGATCAACCAAGGCTTTGGAAAGCCTAATCATGGTCCATTTTGCACTATAGCCCACTGTCATGACTCAAATCCGAGGGCCATGACCGGTGCAAGGTCATCGTTCGGAATAACCCACTTAACCCAAACAAGCCTCAAAACAATTTTAGTCTCAAAATGTTTCAAATACAATAGAGTTTGTAAAACCATTTGTCAATCTTGAAATGAAATTAAATATTTATAAACCAATCAAGTATTTCGAATGAAACAAGTATTTAAAATTGATTTAGAAGTATTTGAAGTGGAAAACAATGTATACAAGGTTTAGTTCTAATACAAATTCATTTACATTTTGGAAAATCTTGTGAAAACCATTTTGTTTCAAAAATAAGCCTGATCTATCAATACATTGCTCAGATGTATTGATAGATTGTTTGATTTATCGATACAGTTCTCACTTGTATCGATAGATTTCAAATAGAATACAAAACTATGGTTTCTAAAAGAATCTATCGATACATTTTCAAATGTATCCATCGATTTATTACAGAATCAAATTTTCTAGCCTAGAACACACTTCTAGGACCCCAAATGAAACTAACATCTATCCAAAATTGAATACTCAAAGTTCAATCATCAAAGTTGAAACAAATATCAAAAAGTCCAAACTGAAATAAGTCAAATATTATTTCAAATAGATCGTGGAGCGCTAGATAGAAAGGACAATCAAAACAAAGTGTGTTGTACACCAAAGTGGTCCGATAGATATAGTCACCAATCAACAAAAAGGGGGGTAGGATCACATACACTACTGAACAAAACAAGCTAAGCATTGTGCACAATGGCTAACAGCTACTGTCGTTAGCAATAGGTCTTTGACTCAAATAGGCTCCACTAAAACAATTCACAATTTTCAAACATCCAAATGTTCATTTCCAAACGAAAAGGGGTGAAACCATTGACCAACCAAAATCAAAGGGTTCGAAACAAAACTAAATCATAGTATCCAAAAGTCCATTTCCAATCAAAGGGTGAATCCATTCACCAACAAATTCATAGATTAAACAAAACCAAGGATTGAAACAAAACTAAGTCTAATCATGAATCATTCCATTATCTTAAAAACAAATTGACCCAATGCTAGGGTCTATACAAACTAATCATTTTTCATCTAAAATTTTCAAATCATCAACCATCCAAACAAATCAAAGACAAATATCAAATTTTGAGGTATTAAACATTTGAAATGCTTGTTCCCCATGCCCAAAACTAAATACATAATTATCATATTCACATAACATATATAGCTTTCATCAAAACATACTTTAGAACTATCATTCATATCACCAATTCATCGAAACTCATTTTAATGCAAGGTTGTAGAATAGGCATTCTTAATTATATCAAAATAATTATAAACATCGTATCTACCTACCTTATTAAAGTGTGCCTTCTTCTCAAATGCTTTTTGTCAAACACTCGATTTTCCAAAATCTCAAGCTTCTTCAACAGTTCCTATCACAAAGTTTCCATCATTAATACCTTGTTCTCTAACAATATCTTAGTCTAATAATCATTTATCCTTCTACAAAATATTCTTCATTAACCTCTTAATCCAAACTCAACAACTAAATCTAACTCTAAACAAACGATTAAACTCCAACTAGCTAGATTTAAAAGCAATTTTACCTTGATGAGCATAAAAGTTCCAAAACCAATAAAAAATTGTAAGTTTTCATGAGCAACATGAATTTTTTAGAACCCATAAGGGCAAAAAATCAAAGCCACGAGCTTAGGTGTTTTGAAAGAGAAAACCTTACCTTTCAAAGTCGTTGGAATCAAAATCTGAGTTTGAAGGTGACTTTTAAATGCTTGAAATCTTTAAATTTTAATTTGGATGAGTGTAGAGAGAAAAAAGAGATGATAGTGGTTGGGTTTGGCTAGTAAACACATTTTTACCCAAATGGGGAAAAGTCTGGGGTTTCAGGACTTTTAAATGAATGTGAAAAGTTCAAAATAACCTTATTTTTTCAAGCCTGCATCAAATCTATCAATAGATTTCCAAATCTGTCGTAAATTTGGTTCTATTTGGAATCTATTGATAGATGTTCATCAAAACCCTTTTCTGGGTTTAAACTACTGATAGATTTGGTCTAGAATGCATTTTAAAGCTTAAAACAATCATTTTTTACCCTATAATGGCCCATACTTTCAAATGAATATGTTTGACTATCAAAACATAACTAAGTTATTGTGGTCCAAAAGTCTTGTTCAAAAATATCAAATTAACAACTCACCCAATTAAGTTACAAATCTACCCTTAAGTAGAAAATGGGGTTTCACACCCAGTTTAGTCCAAATGTTATGGACTTATTCTTCTCTTTATTTAGAAAACTCTTTGTTCTTTTCCTTTTCTAATATGGGATTGTGTCCCACATTTATTATTGTTGAAAATGTCCAATAGGTTCACCCAAAAGTTTAATTTTATTAAAAAAAACAAAATTAAAATTTTCTTACAAATCATGAAAGTAAATATTTTTACTAAACTAGTGCATTTTGAGAACCATTTGAAAACAATTTTGCATAATTTTCCACCAAAAAAATTCATTTCAGTTCCAAAAAATGCAAATGATGTTATTGGAAAACTCAAGAAACCTATTTACTCAAAACTTTTGGAGAATTTAGACAATCTATAAAAAAACATATCTATATTTAATAAATAAATAGTGGAGGTTCAACGGCACCATTGTGAAAATTGATTTTGTGATCGGCTTTGCTGAAATTGGGCTGAACCCCAACTGAGCTTCAAACACTATGGAAACTCCATGGATGAATTTGAGCCCAAACTGATGACCTTTCAAACATTTTAGGTCTTCTTTTTGTCTGGTCATGGCGTCCCGTGGTGCCAGTAGTTAGTCCATTATGAAAAACTTAAATGACGAACGAACAAGAAATCCAACGGACCATGACGAAAAGCTATACCGCTATGCTCTATGAACACTGAATAGTATATGAATTTGAACGAAGCGAACAGGCACTCCTTATTTTACCCCTTCAAACTCTTGACCTTTCGGGCATTTTAGCTATTTTTATTTTTCGGTTCGTCCGCTTTTGGTTGTAACTTCCGTGACTCAAACTTATATCAAATTTTGGATCACGTTAATTAAAATCTTCTTTGAATTAAGGCAAAGAGTACAAAATAACAAGGTGCTAGAAGAATCAGTAGCAGATGGTTACCTGCCACGTAAAATTGAACGATTATTGTACGTATCTTACAAATTGACAAGAGTCAATTATATTCACAGCTTCGAAAAGTATTAAATTTAGTGGAAAAAAAATTCATAATATAGCATATATACTTCCTACATAATAAATAATAAACAAAGTCGCCCAAGTTGTAATCACGGTTCTTCCAACGGGAGGAACCAAGGAGTTGAGTAAACAATCCAACCAAAGATATAGGCAGCTCCCATCAAAGGAGCTGCCAGTCATCCTCATGAATGCTGCCATCCATGTCAGGCACTACACCTAAGGAATCATCCTCTCGAACCTCACCAGTGTCATCCAAAGCATTGCCATGGCTAATGGGCTTAAAAGAACTATGAGTTTGAGCAACAGTGAATAAGGGAGCACCATTTGATTCATCAGCTAGTTTCGATGCCCGGAGACAAAAATCGTCAAAATCATCTGCCAAAAATACAGGGAAAGTTCATTTCATCATCAATGAATAGCCTCCAAACCTATACAAGCGAAATAGTAAAATACCAACAAGATCAACAGGCAAACCTTTGTCTCGGCAGAAAAATCCGATGGCCAGAGATGGATCAATTGAATCCAGAGGAATGTGTCGTATAATACTGGATCATAAAAGGAACCAATTTAGAAAAAAAAAAAAAAAAAAAAAAACCGAATGTATGTACAACGTATATGTAAATTAATGACAGCAACTTACTCGCAATGATAAGATGAAGTATCAGCCTCCTGATTATCCTGACTGAGATTAACCACCTGATAAAAACATTCAACGTCACTACAACTTTCATCAACTCCAAAGTTTGTTTGACTCATAATTAAGGTCTGGCCAACATACCAGTAAAACTAAAAGCATGTTTTAATATGGCCAGGCAACGCGCTTTATACCTAATTTGAGACTTTTGAGTATTTATCATTGTTGTAAAAGTGTTGTGAATATTTAAAATGTCTACCAAAAACATGATGTTAAAATGTAAAAAATGAGACATTTTCTTGTATTTTAAATAATTATAAATTATTGTTAAAATGTATCAAAAATTAAATTACTGTTAAGATGTACCAATAAACTATTGTGAAGTTGAATTATAAAAATGCACACACATATACCATTTAATTTTAAAAATGCACACACATATACCATTTTTAGATGTTTTAATTTTGTACCATCAAACAACACTTTTGGAGCCAAACCAATATAAGTTTGACATTGCGTATGAGCAAAAAGCACTTTTTATCACTGCAAACACAATTTTTAACCCCCCCTTAGCCTAAGGGCCACAAAGGGATGTAAATCTTACACCAAACCCACCAACAACAATCTTTGAGAGGAGAAAGAGAGACAGCAACTAAGGCATGACCATGGGACCTCTCTTCAACTATTCAATTTGGATTGAAATAATATTTGTTACATGTTCATTTTAAACTACTCATAAAAAAGTTTCCAGAAGGTTCCCTTTAAAGCCACTACTAAATACAGATTGCAGATTCAATCAATATGAACCTTTTGCTTTAGTATCCTCACCCATATGCTTCATGCAAACCAACACTCATTCCAAGTAAACTCAAGGGACAAAAGGACAATATCTAAATGGTAGTATTGGCAAAAAAAGGAAAAGCTGATTGCCTTCCTGTTTGTTGTCTTGTGTCTAGCTAAGATAGACTATCACAATACTAATTTCAGTCTCTTTTATGCTTGATCCACTCTACAATACCAAAGAATCTTGAGAAAATACCTTACTTCGAATGATAAAAGTGCCCCAAGTAGATTCAGCAACCATCATGTTCTGTTTCTTATTAATGAAGCAAACAATTGATCTCATAAATTGATGTATAAAGATACTTGAACTAACAAGTAGTTACTTGTTGCATGAACAAACTCACTAAGCATGACCTACCATACATATTTTATTTGATATCTCACTCAAGTGTTAATGAAAATAAATTTTCATGTGACAGTTATATAACTTATCATTAGATTTGAAATCATTAGGCTATCTTGTATTTGAAAAGTTATACTTTGAAACTATCTTACATTGTCCTAGCCAACGATGTTCAATGGGAAGAATATAGAGCATGGTATGAAACATATGGAGATAAATGAATGATCACAAAGGATTTATCACCCTAAGTAATTTTAAGGGGAATATCATTGCTTCTTCACATGTATTAACTCAAGGAAATCTTTGGGCAAGATTGAATGAATATTTAGAAAGGAGTTTTGAAATTTCATTAAAAATTTAATGACTAACTAATTTCAAGAGCTAACATGATTAAAATATATATAAAATAAACACTGAACCATGCTCTGTCTTACCAAGAAAATAGTTGATAAAAGAATTAAATTACATGGTAAGATTGTCCACTAAAGGGTGAAGTCAAACCATTTTGATTTTTCTTAACATTTGAGTGGTTATGACACACTTCCAGATGTCAATCTTGATCTCTAAATATGAATTAATTTAAGGGAAAAAATATGAATTACTTAATTTGAAATTAAAAATCACTACATAAAGTTTGATCCATTAATCCTAATTGAATTAGGATTATAACTCATGTTTATTGCCACAATGTTAAGGACCTAATGGATCACACACATTACGAGTGACTATGCAAGAAATTAAAATGAGAAATTAAGTTGGACTTAATTGTAAGAAGTTTGAAACTTCAACAATTTAATTGAAAGAACTCAATTAAATTAAAGCAGTTTTATAAATAGCGTAAAACTTATGCAAATTGTTACAAGGTTAGGACTAGCAAAATTCCCCTATGTAAATAAGTGTTTAGTCCCCCCTTATACAAATCTTTTGAAGAAAAAACAAATCCTAGTTAGCAATAAAGTATTCGACCAAACACTCCTCTCTTATAGATTTTCTCACTGTTCGCTAGTGTGGATCATAATTGGAGGGGGCACACTTTAACAACTTGTGGTTTACTACAACCCTAGATTTGGTGTTTATATGTTCCAGAATTCAAGGTTTGAAATCTTGTTGATTTCGACTCACTAGGTTTTAAAGGTATACTTGTCTTCTTCCTTGCAGTTAATCTTATCTATGTTAAACAAATCAAAGCTTGATCTTGCCTTTGGGAAAAGCTTTAAATTTCCATTGCGTATTCTTCTCTTGATTACATGATTTCCCAACATATTTGTTAAAAACAAGGGGTATAGAGGATCAAGAAAGCAAAAGTAGATTTCTTCTTTTTTTAAAAAAGAAAAATAGAAGTCCTAATGCAGGAAACCAAATGACGAGGGATAAGTTCATTTTGGGTATTATTAAAAACTACTCCCAGATTCTTGGTGGTGGAATCAACTCCTAGACCAAATTGTAAGTTTGAAACGTGTAGTTAAGTTGCTCCTCTAAGTTATTAATTCATTTGCTTAGTTTATGTGTCTGTAATTTATGAATGCTTTAAGTCTTTGATGTATGAACTTTATTGAAATAAGTCATGTGACCTTATTTTGATTGTTGCTGACCTTGAATTAGAAAAATAAATACAAAAAAAAAAAAAATAATGGGCTCATAACAATTACATCTCATAGTGTAGCCTTTTAATTTTACTAATTTTTCATAAGTTTCAAGCCTAAGGAGAACAAATAGCTCTTACAAACCAGCTCCAGCAATGTTAACGATACATACAAAACTTAATCCAATAACAACTAAGGACTTTTATTTTTCAAAAGGATAGATGATGCAAGAGTATTTCTGAATTTATCTAAAATAGTTATTTTGATTTTTTCTCTGTTACAAAGTTTTATTAATGGGTTAATAATATATTTTGTTTATTTAAGTGGTTGTGTGACTAGCAGTGATCTGTTAATTAAAGAATAAAGGGAGAAAATCACAATACTCAATATCAAATATAATGCTTAGGACCCTAATTCTAAATTAATGTAAAATAACCTAAATATAGCCTAAATATATGTAAAAATTACACTCAAACCCGTAATATATAAAATTAAATCCTAGAAAACTGAACCTCGAGTTTCAAAACTAGGTAGTACTTCTAGTTCTTCAAGTGGTTGATGAGTATCACTTAGATCCTTCTTCACAAGAAATGGGAGAAATATGCCGAGAAGGTGGATTTGACGAGGAAATGCATGAATTTTGCCCAATTTAGTACTTAGTTTTCCAAATATTTCTTTCAATTCCATCAATCCATCATAAACAAACTATACTTCTCCAATTATCAAATGTTTTCTCACACTGAAGTATATAATCTTTGAAATGATGAAACAATGGAGGATGAAGATTTTCAAACCCATAGCTATCTCTTAAAGCAATCGACTCTTGTAAGTGCAAAGTAGCCTCACAAATATTTTCTTCCCAAGTCAGAATTTGCTCCAAAGTAATCTTTTATTTTTCATAAACTAATCATGAAAATCTTGACCTTTAGAGGATGAATCTTCCAAAATGGACCTCAAAATTGGAATCAAGACATCAAAATTAGCAAACCTGTAGATTCGAAAGATTTTGACATAGCATGATCAATGATGTGCTTAACGATGAGGCATCACTGATCATAGCAGAAGGGCAAGAGCAACCGGCACATGGGCTGATTAGCAAGAGTGGACCCAATAATTTACTTTTAGATATTTGAGATTTTGAGGTATTGATTATTAAGATTTTCTTCCTCTATTGATTCTTTCATATTTCTTCCCCCTAGTTCTATTTCTCCCCCGATTTCTTCTGTTCCTCCCTAATTGCTTCTGCCTATCTCTGATTTTCCTTCTAGATTTCTATATTTTATCTCCTCTAGATTTCTATATTCTATCTCTGATTTTCCCTCTAGATTTCTATATCCCGTCTCTTTTCTCTACTAGTTCTACATCAACAACTAGTGAGAAAGTACTTGGATTCAAGAACATGAGCTGAAAGCAGCCAGAAATCTACGCTAAAGCTACCAAAGTTCTCATTAATGAGAAGAGATTCTTGTCAACTAGAAGAGTTTGGCTTGATGCTAGAGCACCCCTAAATTAATCTCAATTAATTATCTTGATATGTTCTTTACATTTGCTGTTGTAGTTTGCTAAATGGGTTAGTAATTATGATTTTTTTATATGGTTTTATTTTATTAAGTGGCAATGTGACTTGCATGTGAACTCGTAATAAGGTTGAATAGCTAAAATTAGATGGGGTTTATGTGTGTTAAAGGGTTAGGATTAAAAGCTGTTGTAAACATATTATTGTTAAAGGTTTTACAACCCTAAACCAATTTATTGTTTCAACTTCCATTTTATATCAATTTTAGCCTAAGCACTAGTTTTCCTTTTAGGCTTCATCTGTTTCATGAAAATAAAGTTTAAGAAATCCATTTTTGTATTTTCTAATGTTGGGTTGCCTTGGTCAATAAAAGATAACAACTTCGTCAATAGAAAATCCAAGCATTTTTGGGGAAATTGTCTTCCATTTTGAGATAATGGAAGACAATGTCCAGCCCTTGCTCTCTCAAACGAAACCCCCACAAACCTTGTCCAGCCTCCACATCTCTCGTACCAAACTTGCAGGTAAGAGCTCCCACCGCTATTCCTTCACCCTTCCCCTCCATTTCCCTCACCATTTTCTATAGCCCTTTATCCCTCACCAATCCCCCTTGCACTCATTTCATCCTCCACATCTATCAAAAAACACAGTCACCACCTCCCTCCCCCTTCACCAGTAAGAGCATCATCCTCTCCTCCCTCCGTCTTTATCCCTACCTTTCTCCCTTTCCCTTTTCCCTTATCCATCCCTTTCTTTCTCAACCCAACCCCTCGCCCATTTATGGTCACTAAAATTTAAATAATAATAAAATTTTGTGGTGTGATTTTATGTTGAAGATGAAATATTTTTATATTATTTTTAAGAAATTATACTTTTGAAAATTTTATAATCTTAATATTTTTTTTTTAGATTTTTCATTGTACATTCCAAACACCATAAAATATTTTTCATGTGGCACCAAACATAAACAAATACTAGTTTTTCAGGAAAATTATCTTCCCAGAAGTCAATTTTCACAAACAAATAGAGGATTGTTGTTTCTACTTCCACACTACATCAATACAGTAAGGGCTTGTTGAAGCTTTAAGAAACTAAGTTTCGCCCCCACTTCATAATCATGACTGCAGACAAATAACCATTCTTTACGAATTCAAATATACCAATCAATTCCCTGACTTAAAAATATGTCTGGTTTAGATAAAGACTTATTTACTCCCATAACTTTCCACATAAATGTCCAAAATCTTGGTGAAGAGGCAAGACATTCATCAGCACAAAACCAAACAAGTGAAAGAAGCTTCCCTAACAAGTCTATGTACTTATAATGCATCTGAAAGAATAAGAGAATGGAACATATGAGTAATAACATTAAGTAATCAATGAATTTACCAGTTGAACGTCATGTGGATCGAGGTAAAAAACATTTTCTTCTTGGACACCAACAATGTAAGTTGAGGCACCAGGTTTCCCACCCAAAATGCCAAGGCATTGAGGAAAGGTGAAAGTTGCTTGCAGTGATGGAATGTACCTGATAATAAATTTAAGAAAATTCCAAGTGGTTAGAACATATAGCAAAAATGAAGTTCAATTCATAATCAATTATGATAATGCTACTTGTTTCTATGAGGATAAACCGGTGTTCTAACTGATTCTTTTAAGCATGTTACATTGAAGCATAATACATGCTTTACTTACTCTAGATAAGCAAAGTCCAAATGCAATTCTCCCTCTGTCTCAAAAGTGCTATCTTCTTTGCAAAAGCTCAAAGATTAAGAAAAACAGTAATGCATTACATTACATGAGTAAATTTCACCATAATAGCGTTTTCTCTCTTTTAGAAGCTCTTGTTAGCTATATGGGTAAAGTTGGAAGTTCGGTAGTAAATATCTAAGTTCTGGCTGTGGAAAATATTTTTAACACTTAAAAATAGAAGTGAGGCTAGTAAATTTAGAACAAAGTGACTATAATATTTGTGTTTTAACTGGTGAAGACAACTTGCTTAGATAAAAAAAAATGATAAAATAGGTATACAAAGTAACCTCCTATAAAATTTGTCTTATAGAGGAACAATTACCTTGAATAACGATAATAAAAGATTTCATTATATTAACAAGCACTCCGAAAGCTTAATGCATCTTCTACATGTAGCAAGACATTACATGTATGAACAAAACAACATGCAGATCCCAAAGGGGAACCCCAAACAATTTAACTTGAGACTTCTTCCTATAGATCTCAAGTTCGAATCTTGGGGAGAAGAGGATGGGGTTTACAGAATGAAAGTGAGCTTCTGCAAGTTATAACCAGGGTTTAAATTGCGATCTGCTGCCATGTTTATTGTGGTTACTGACATAAAGGATAAAATAGCAGTAGTTACACTTATCATGGTTGTGGAATTTTTTTTCAATTTTCCACAACTTGCCAAAAATGAAGTAAATAATAATTGTAACCACAGTAACACTTATTTATGATATTTAAAGTAATTTACGACATTATAATTCTTCATTTATATGATAAAATAAATTCTTCACATTTTTTAATTAAAACTCATAAGTCAATATGGAATATTTAAAAAATTGTTCACTAAGATATCCATGAATTTTATGGACATAAAAGCTATAAATACATATGATTGACAAAATAACATATATGAAGTCAAGCTCATAAACTAATTCAATTAGAAAATATAATGGGTGAACATTCCAAATAAAATTTCTTTTTGATAAGATATGATTATCCAGGATAAAGAATCAAACCTAACTTTTTGAGCAGGGATACATGCACTTTACTATTGGGCCAAATATCCAAGCCCAGCATTTTAAATAATTAATTAAACAAAAACATTAATAAAATCAAAATTATAGTCGTTTGAAATTAATTATTTTTAAAGGATTGTACGCACATAATACTCAAAAAAAGAAAAAAGAAGAAATTCACAAATTAACTCACATTGCTACTCAAATTTTCATCTAAATCATCAAAATAATTTCTCCAATACCCATTTCCAACCAATCATTTGCCTCTACCTCCCAAATTTTCACCTAAACAAGAAAAAGCAAAAAATTAATTTGGCATTTAGATGCCACATATGACACAAGCCTCCCAAATCCCCCACCCCCATTTTCCCCTTCTTCTCTCTGTCCACTTTTCCACAATCCTATCCACTTTTCTTCTCCATCCAACGGCAGAGCCACCCATGACCTAACCCAGCAAACCACACTAATGTTTCTTCAACATTCTCACACCCTCTCCATCTAGGGATTTTCAACTCTCAAGTCTATCTCACTAAAAAAGGAGTTAATACTAGAGGAGACAACACACAAGGTAGAGCCCATGCACATGGAAGCTATAAGAGAGCTCTTTCTCCAAACCATCAACAACTTAAATTTTTAAAAAATGTGAAGAAAAAATTCAATTTTAAGTGAATATTTCTTTCTTACCTTGAACTAATTCCCTCTTTTACTTTAATTGAGATTCAAATTTGTTGAATTCTGACTGAATTGCTTGGACTTGGGATAAGTTCTCTCTAATTTGGTAGGGTTTGCTGTTTGATTTGATTTAAAAAAAAAAAACTAATAAATAAAGGCATAACAAAAATTGATAACAGCTTTAGAATCCTATTAGAACCGTTTTTTTGTTACACTGCTATGCATGTTAATCACCATTCACACCTCCAATTAAGTTGGATAGCGACAGCGAAGGGTGCCACTACCACAAACTTGTGAGCACTATCTAAATCCTTATTTATAACATCTTGTATATCAAGTGACAAATAAGAGCACAAACTTTTTCACAATTAAAAGTAATAGATAAGAGCTTTCTCTCCCTCTTTCTGAGACGAATTAGATTTCTTCACAGAACCAAATATTTACTCTTAATTGACCATGGAACTGAAAAATTATGATCTTCCAAACCAGATCATAAATTATTAAAACAATATAAGTAAACATACTACGTGGATGAAATAACAAGAATATTAAGAAAAATGAAGGTGTTTGAATGTTAAAATAGAAAATAGTTCAACCAACTTAACATAGAAGAACAAGATGTCCCAGCCAATCCCAAAGTGAAGAAAAAATAAAATATAGTCAATAAATTTGAATGAATCTATTTTGTGCTCATTATTCGTTATCTATACTCTACAACATGCTCATTTCATCGTAAACTCTTAACCCTTCTAATCCCCATATCTAGAACTTGATTTTGGAAGAAAAACAAAAATCATCCATCTTGTTAAGTGCTCTCTACAAGCAAAACATCAAGAAAGCAAGATAAATCCTAATGGAGCCACCTTTTGAGCTCAAACAACTTCACAAGGCCATCCTATGGTTACCTTTACTGATCACCACTAAAGTACTCCTAGGTTGCTAAATTCTCAAGCCTAAAACTTCGAAGTCAAAAAAAAGTAAACTTGAGATTCCTTGAAACAAACTGCCGAACACTGTCAATAGCAACTTAAATTTCTAGTTCTACAATTTGATATCAAAGGATGTGAAATCTAAGCAAGTCATTCTAAGAAATCAAGCAAAACAATCCTTACCAAAAGATAGTCCTTGGACTACACAATTCTTAATCTTCTAAGCACACCAATATCAAGAAACCTTACCAATAATTCCACTAACAAAACAAGAATGATTTAAAGAAGTTGGTATTGGCATGCTTGGTTGAAACAAACCAAACCTATTTCTTTGTTACAAATCAATTCCAGCAAACATGTCATAGCATCAATCGTTGAAACCCCACTCAGACCTTTAATTATACTGCAGGAGGTGTTAAAAAAAACTGAAGAATCTTCATTGACTTGTAAAGACGTGTTCTTTCACATCCACAAAGCTTTAAAGATTCCTATAGTCTTAACATTCTTTGCTTCAGCTGAACCTATTCTCTACAGGGCTCCAACTTATTTATTCTCTGATGAAATTGCACTAAAATAGATGCACTGATCATCTTTCAATGGCACCAAATCATAGTTTAAGCACCAAAAGTTAGAAATAACAACCATGCTATTACAAATTGACCTAGAATTGATCCCATGTTGTTACCTAAAATTTTTATAAAAGTGCCAATTTGATTAATTTTCATCAATTATGTGTAAGAAAAGTCTATATTCTCATTCCTAAGTGAATCTATGCAGTATGCACTAACACTTAACGAGGAAGTTGCCAACTTTAGCAATCATGGTTGTTGGGGCCTGGAGATTGCAGGATATTTCAGGGCACAAGACTGAAGGAAACTTCAGTGACCACAAAGCTAATATATACAAAGATATTGATTACCTTACGGATCAGGCCTGATGACTCTACCAATCATGAAACTATAAATGAAGAAAGTCAAAACATCACAAACCTGGAATTTACTTTGTCAAGTCCAAGAACCAAGGGCACAAGTAAAAGAATAGGTGTCCAGTCAGCTCGGCATCGTGAAAATTCAAAACAATGTCTAGAAGCATCTTCAACGCAAACAACTGGAGCTCCTCCTCTCTCACCATCTTCATCACCAGAAACAACATAAACAGCCATGGGAAGTGACTGGTGTTCAAGGTCATTTTCCTCCCTCTTAGAGCGAGCAAGAGACTCCCATGAGCGACACATGGCATATGGCCCTACCCATGAACCAGCAGCAAGCCCATAAATTTTTCCAGCTTCAACAAGATTGTGAATGGAGAAAGCTGTGGCCTCAGAATCACCAAACTGATGCAAGATCTCAATATATGCTTGCTCAAATGGCTGCATAGGCAGAAAGGCATCAGAGAAGAACACAATGTACTTTAAGTTCTATCAGAGTCTAATTCTCATATGAGTTAGAGGAAATAAGCAAGAACAGACATCCCAAATGATTTACACCACCTTTTGCAAAGGTTTTCGCCAAGATCTCCCCAATTGATGAAAAAGCAACGCCTGCAAGGAAGGAAAACGATACATGAACCATAGCTAAGATAAACGCAAGATAACAAGCAACGTCAATTTTCATGATGAAAACTCATAACAAACTCTCCTAGCGCTTGTTTGAACATGCTCAAGAGAAAAGGAAAATAAAATGAAATGAATATATACCTGAGCAACAAGCATCTGGCTACTTCGAAGCATGCAACCCCAGCCGAAGTCACTTGTAATTTTTGTGTCTCCAATAGCATCAAAACCTGTAACTATATAACTTAGAAATCTTGTTATCAAGTGCATCCTGTAAAAAGCAAACTTCATGATAAAGACCTTTACGATATGTCATCAATATTCGTGATGAAAAATCTCGTTTGAACGCCGCTAATCCATTGCTGGCATCCACATCGCCAGAGGACGACACCTGGGAAATTTTATAGCACACGCCTAGAAGCCATATGTCGCTAGTTGAGCTAGAAATTCCAATCTTGCTTGGACCTAAAACACGCTCGTGAATTCTCCTCATTGAGCCACCGGAGACAACTCTCTTCACAGCTGCTGTCCACCCATTGTTTCTAGCATGCAATGCCTTCTTTTCACAAGCCGACGACTCACTATATGTGTCAAAGATTGAGAAAGCAGATGCAAACAAATTTGACCACACAGAGCTCTTGGAGAACTTACAGTCACTGGGACCTGGCTCTGATCCAGAGGATGGGGAGCTATGAGAGCTATCAATACTACTCTTGGAAGGGCATTTTAGAGCAACATTCCTCTCATGAAAACCCTTCATTACCTACTCATGCAGCAGACTATATGATGGAAAAGGCTCATAGAAGCAAAATATAATACGGCTAGTCCCTGGCTAAAAGAGAAGCAATACACCTGAGATATAAATTTCAATTTTATCAATAGGTCAACCAGAGCTGCAGAATTTGCTTTATCCCGTCGATTTCTGACTTGAATCTCATGATCCGAGACGCAGATCCTTGGCGATCGAATTCACCAAATCGAGGGGATCCACAGGTTCGTAGAGGAAAATAACTGAAACTGAAACAGAAGACAAGGGAATTAAAAGTACTCGTCTCAATTCCCAAAGTCTGCGACACGTCTGAAAGACAGGGAGAAGGAAGAATTGAAGACGACTCGTCTGAGAATGATGTCAGATTAAGAAGAAATGCAGGGGAGAGGGAGAGGCTATGGAAGCCTGTACAAGAGGGAAGGAAAAAGGAGACAAGCAAAAATTGGGAATTTTAGGAGAAGCAAGATTCAAGGAGCATGTAGTCTGACTTGGGAGTTTGGGGCAAAAGCAGGAGAGAGAAGGGGATAAGGAGGTGGGTCGGTTCGGGTTGGGTATGTGGTAATGGGTTAGGGGAAGGTTACATACGATTGGCAATGGGTTGCGGAAGCCCACATACGACTGGCAATGGGTTACGGGGAAGCACATACGATTTTTTCTGTTAGGTTTTGACCAAAAAAACAATCATTAACCGATTCCAAATGGAATTTAATCACATATACTACCAGGATACCCACATTAAGCAATCAATTTTACAACGGGTGAAGACTTTGTTGTGGAAATATCATGATTTTTTTAAGCGTTGGATTGATTTTGTAAAATTTTATCAAGAGTTGATGTTAAGAATTTTGAATAGTATTATATATTATAGCAACAATCCAAATAAAAATGTACAAAATATATGATAAGAAAAAAAAATAAAACCGGATATGATAAGAAAAAAAATATAAAATTGGATATCATACACGCATTTTAATTTCATCTTGTTGAATAATATAGAAAGATTGATTGTTACAAAATGTATAAAAAATTATTTTGAATTCAGAAATGAATACCATGTTATTTGGACTTTAATTTGTATAAAGTATTCAAAATAAGTTGCACTTTTTGCAAAACATTGCATAAGCATGATGGTATATTTCTAGCTACAAAAAGTGACTTCATAATAGTAATTTTGGATGTTTAGCCATACTTGTCACATCTAGCACCATAACAAAAATTAAAGGAGAAATTGTAAGAAATGATTAACCTAATAAAACCACTCCAAAAAAAGCCCTTAATACAAAGTTAACTGCTTTTACTCAATTTTTGTCAGGACTTAATAAAAATGCCCTTGAAGTCATTTGCAATAAATTAAACCATTTATCATAGTTTTTCCTCTTAATTTCTCTCTCTAGCATCTATTTACTATGCTCATGATTTCTCTTTCGCCACCCAGCTATTTCTAATTTTATCAATTTCTCTATCCCATATTCGTCTACTGTGCCCCCCATTTCTCTCTCCTGTCATCCAACTCTCTAATTTTACCACTATCACTATCTCTCTCTGTCTATGTCTTGCTATATCGTTATCAATTTACAAACTAAAGAACAAAGATGACATCAATGTATGTTGTTGTATTTATTAATTTACATTCACAAAACCTCAAAGTTGATGGGTTGAAGTTATATAGGTGAAATTTTAAATTAGAACACTACCTAGAGTTGTTATACACCATGTCTGCATGTAACAACTCTAATGCACTTGCCATGTAACAATTTTATTGAATATGGTACGATTTAAACATGGCATGTAACTTGATCGCTTTCTTTATATTTCACTAGGACATAAACTCTTAGAGTTAAACACTTTAAACATGACGTGTAATAACTTTTTTTCAATACGGTGTGTAACAACTTTTTTTTTCAATATGCCGTGTAATAACTTTTTTTTTTCACTAGGATATATACTGTTTAAGTTAACCACTTTAAGCATGACGTGTAATAATTTATTTTTAACATGACATGTAGCAACTTTTTTTTCAACATGGCGTGTAACTTGATCTCTATCTTTGTATTTCACTAGGACATAGAACTCTTTAAGTTAAACACTTTAAACATAATGTGTAATAACTTAAGTACTTCATCTCTTTCTTTCTCATGCTTGAGGGTTATTTCATAAGAAAGTAAAAAACCTAGAAGCTCATCTAACTTAAGTACATTCAGGGTTTTGGCTTTTTCTATGGCAATGACCTTAGGCCTCCAATACTTAGGTAAGTAGTGAAGGATTTTCGTCACCAACTGGGCATTAAGGTACTCTTTTTCTAAAGTCTTAAGTCCTCTTATGATCTTTGTGAATCTTTCAAACATTTTTTAATGGATTCCTCATCTTTCATTTTTAAGAGTTCATAGTTAAGTATCAACATGCTTATCTTTCAGTCCTTCACTTGACTTGTCCCTTCATAACAGTTTTCTAATGTGTCCCAAGTTTCTTTTATTGAAGAACACATAGGTACTTTATTGAATTCGTCCTCACTAAGAGCACACAATATAGCTATTATAGCTTTGTGATTCAGTTGTATCAACTTTTTATCCTTATCATCCCATTTTGCGCTAATTTTAATATGTTTCTCATCATCAACAACTTTGGTAAGAATATGAGGTCCAACAACAAAAATATCCCAAAGATCTACATCAATAGATCAATCTCTTATACATTAGCAGTTTTTCTCAAACTACATCTTTCTGAAGGCCATTGGTAATTACTAAAAGCCATCTCTTACAACAAGTTATAAGCTTCATTAGGATTTATACGCATTAATGCCCCACTAGCAACAGCATCAATTGTAGATTTGATTGAACTTACCAACCCATTATAGAATGTCTAAACTTGTTGCTATTAAGGAAGCCTATGGTGTAGGCACTTTCTAAGAAGATCCTTAAATAGCTCCCAAGCGTCATATAAGGACTCACCATTAAATTGTTTAAAAGTAGTTATGTCATTCCTCATCTTTACATTCTTGGCCAGTGGAAAGAATTTTGCCAAGAATTTCTGAGCTAAGTCTTCCTATGTAGTGAATTTAGCTAGCTCTTTGCCTTATCCCTTAATGAAAAAGGAAAGAGTCTTAATTTGATAGTCTTATCAGTCACCCCATTATACTTAAAAGTGTCTCAAATTTTTAAGAAATTCATAAGATGAGAATTAAGATCATCATTAAGTAACTCACCAAACTGAATTGAAGATTGAATCATCTGAATGTAAGTAGGGTTGATTTCAAAATTTTTTGCATTGATGGGAGGTCTTCTAATGCTTTGATGCAAGCCTTTGTAAAAGAGGAACAACATAATCTCGCAAGGCTTTGTTTTCTTTAATAATCTGATTGACGCATTGTTGCCATTATTATTATCTTTAGCCATTGTCTGATTTAGAGTTTAAATTTGTAAATATTCCCTTTGAAGTCGTCTAAAAGTTTTTTTTATCTCTGAATCAACAGGAAAAAGATTCAAGTTTCTCCTTTGCATACAATGACCAAAGATGCCTAAAATTAAGAAAAATAATGTTTGAATTAAGACTAAATTTGCTTGGTATTAATATTAGTAAAAATTATAGAAAATAATTCCCCAACAACGGTGCCAAAAACTTGTTCTAATTTTTTACTCATACAAGTATACATATCGAACAAATAATATAATGGCAAGTAGAGTATTGATCCCACAGAGAATTGATATAAAATTTCACTACGTAGTAAAATTAACATAATTCAATCTTATCCAAACAAAGAAAAAATCAGGTAACTAAATAAATTATAAATTAACTAAATCTAATTAACAAGAATTTAAACTAAAAAAAATCAAAGCAATAATAAAATTGGATAAAAATTAACTCAAACAAACCTAGGCTTACGATATCCCTTACACTTCATCTAAATCTTACTTCTCTCTCTTAACTTAGTACAATAGGTTGAATTTTTAACCTAAAGTCCTCAATTATCTATATGGCTCTCTCGAAACTCTTAGAAATATATCTATTTTAATCAAAACACTATATTTCTATGTGAATTAAAATTAAAATAGACTCATTAAGTTCAAGCTTTGATATTGGCTACATATGACATATTGGTATATTTCTATCTTATACACAAATCAGTTTATTCATCTAAGCAAATAAATATGATCATATGCTATTCCAATTTTTAGTCTACTCTAAACTCCCTCTCTCAAGTTATGTTTAGGTTTCCAAATCAATTTAATTGGTTGTCAATTAATTAAAACCATTAAGAATAAATTAAAATAAACAATTCAATTCCATTAAAAATAAGTAAGAAAGAGATTAAACATTTAAACTACATATAAGTTCAATTGCAATCCTAGATAAAAAAAAATTAGCTACTTATAATTGCAATAATAAATAAAAACATATGAAGTTTAGCAATCAAGAGTTACAAGAATAATAAAAGCTAAGGAAGAAAAAACAAAACAAATATTGGCAGCTTTAATCTTCAATCTTCAGCCTCAACTTCTAACTTCTTGAATCTCTTTTAGAGTTATCTTTTTATGGCTAACTTCTCCTTAAGCTCTCTTTAAATACCACTAACTTAACATAATCTTCCTAATTTTACCTACTTAGCTTTTCATATGAGCTTAAAATAATTATAGAACCCATAAAATCTTAATCAACTTGTAGCCCTTTTCTTTTCTACACTAATTCTTCAAATATCTCCTCTCGACGCCAAGGCACAACCCCTCGATGCCATGGTGCTTGCCTGGCTTCAAGTTTTCTCTTACTGACAATAGAAATTTCAAGGTCAATTATGGCTTTACAATCTTCAAGTTCTGCAGTTGTTCAGCCTTTGGATCAACTTAAGCTTCTCTAAGATCGACTTTTGACTTGTGTCTTGAGGTTTTCTTAACTTTTGGGCTCTTCTCTTCAATTATTTCTTCCTTGCCTTGATCCTACATTCAAATGAGATTGCAAAGCATGTTTGCTCTCATATTTTTAGCTAAATATGCATTATTTGAAAGCTTATAAGATGTTTTCTAATGATGCATGGCTTTTTAAACAAATTTGTAACCTTAAGGGATTAAAAATGTATTTGAGACAATTTCAAATGCATAACATTAAGTTTAAGATAACATGTGATTTTTGTCAAATCAAAACATGATATAACTCAAGGCTAACAGGGAAGAATGTGAAATCCCACCTTAAGTGTAACGCCCTTCTCATTTAGAAGAAAGGGGGGGCCTGACCAAGAAAGAAGAAGAAAAGTCAACCAACAGAAAAAGGGAACGAAAAAGACAAAAGAGAAGAGAGAAGAAAGAAGAAAAAGGGGGGGGGGTCGGCCAAAAAAGAGAGAAAAAAGAAAGAGAAGAAAAATAGTGGGGATCAGAGGGAGAGAAAAGTGAAAGGAAAGAAAAGGAAAGAGGGAGCAGCGACGTCTCAAGGAGAAGAAGAAAAGAAAAGAAAAAAGAAAGAAAAAAAAAGAAGAAGAGAAGGAGCAATGACAAAGGAGAAGAAAGAGAGGGAAGGAAGAAGAAAAAGAAGAAGAAGGAGAGAAGGAGCAGTGGCAAAGGAAAAAAAAAAGAGAGGGAAGAAAGAAAAAGAAGAAGAAAGAGAAAAGGAGCAGCGGTAGAGGAAAAGAAAGAGAGGGAAGAAAAAAGAAAAAAAAGAGAAAGAAAAAAAAGAGAATATTTAAGTACATGCGCGAAATAATAGCGAAGTAGCATCCCGCTATTGTGAGGTGAGTGGGTGCTAGATTTTAAAATTATTTCCCTATAATATATTATATATGTTACATTTGATAGTTGACGAAATTGTGGACAACATGAGTTGGTAGAAAGCTTTAGGTTGTTTGTGTTTGTGACAAGGATTTTAAATCTATTTTTTATAATATATATAAATATATATATCTACATGTTTTTAAATACGGGAAAACAAACTTTTGACTGGCTTTTCACTTCGAAATCATACCTTGCAAGTTTGTGTGATGTTTAGGCCAATGGCCTTTTGTATTGATTCATGGAATTTAAGGATAAATTATTTATTTCACTTAGCATGCTGATTTGGTAAATATACCATACTTTGAGATACAATATACACAACATTGATTTGTGATTATATTGTTTACAAACTATTATGTTTCGCAAATGCATTAAAAGGGCAATGATTTTTATTTGAATGTGATTGATATTTGATTTAAAAAGGGAGACCTGAAGCCCCAATTCATATTGGGTGGTGTGGGTAATTCCTACGAGTAGGCAAAATGGGACCTGAAGCCCCGATTTATATATGGTGGCGTGGGCAGTTCCCACGAGTAGGTAAAAGGGAAACCTGAAACCCCGATTCATATTGGGTGACGTGGGCAGTTCTCACGAGTAAGCAAAGGGGGACTTGAAGCCCCAATTTATATATGGTGGCGTGGACAGTTTCCCACAAGTAAGTGATGATGTCTGAGAGAGTAAGCCCAAGGGTTATATTAAACTTACCCGAGGATGATGTTCCCTTGTGGATTTTTATTTTACTATGCATGGCATTAATACTTGAAATTTTTCATTTATTTAATGGCAAGTGAAATTTATCTATTCATTGGTGATCAATTAATTCACCTTTTTATATTTAAGAATTTTCATTTTTTACTTGCCATTGAATTTAATATTGACTAGATGTCGAGGTTGAAAATTTTCTAATATCTTAAATACAACTGTTTTCATACATGTTTACTTGGGAATTTTTATTTTTAAGAATTGTAAGATAAAAAAAAAACAAATCTCTTGGTTTTATGGAATGTATTTTCTATGCTTACTCGGATTTATAAACATTCCACCTTTATGTTTGTTTCCCCTCTTTGCCTGCTCACGGGGTCGATGATTATCATTGAGTCTATGAGACTCACACCCCTCTTATTTTCCCTTTTTGCAGAGAGAGGTCAGTCTAACGTGTAACCATCGGTGCATATGGACCACCGTAGAGTAGGTAAAGGCATTTTCTAGCCTTGCTTTAAGTCGTTCTGCTGTTTAGTGTTGTATCAGAACGAAATTTGGTAGATGTTGAAAAATGTTGTCACCTCATAAACGTGAATTGTTATTATTTTGAATGGAGTAGATAGTAGTTTAATTTTTATATATTCGCTTACGCACGTGATTATATGTATTTAATGAATCTTGCGACAATTTTAAAAAAAGCTTGTTCGGGACTTAGCGAAAATTCTTTGGAAGTCTCGAATGCTAGTAACGACCAAGGAATGGGTCGTTACAATATTGGTATCAGAGCCCTAGGTTTAGAAAAGTCCTAATATTTCTTGTGTTGTCAACAGAGTGTCAGGGGTAGTGTAGAGTCTTATCTATGGTTCATGACAACAGTATGAATTATGAATAAGAGGCTACATGAACTCCTTAATCTTAGTAAGCCACCTTTATTAATAATTTTTAATAGTTATTTGAGGGGTGTTTGTTGTTGTCTAGGTGTTGAGATGCCGCCTAGGACACGAGCTACCTCAAGAGGAATTAGAGGGTTTAATGCCCTAGATGACGATACGGAGGGATCACGTGCATCTTTTTTTAGGAGCAGTGGGAGAAGTGGACTTAGAGGTCGAATCACCGGGCCTCAAGGCAGTCAAAGTTTCAGTGAGAGGAGAGTTGGTACCAATTTTGGGGATATAGGAGGTGATTATCCTGAGGTACCCACTGCCACCCTAGAGAAGATAGCGGCTGGATTGCGAGGGTCAACCCAAGAGTTTGCAGAGTTTAGGAGATAGGGAGTGCATCAATCAAATGACACAATGGGTTCTAGTTTTGAAGATTCGGATTATCAACTTTATGAGGAAATAGATCGGGGAGATGTCATGGTGACTCTAGGTGAATTTATGAAATTGAAACCTCCTTCCTTTTCGGGTGCTAAATCAATAGAAGACCCATAAGTATTTTTAGATGAGATGGACAAAATTAGTATTGCATTGGGTTACTCTAGTCATCGGGCAGTTGAGTTGACAGGCTTTATGTTGACGGAGGTAGCGCAGATATGGTTTGCTACACTCAAGAGCTGTAGACCACCTGGTTCTACTCCACTTACTTGGGAAGAATTCACACAGGCTTTCATTGACAGATTTCTACCTGAAAGCGTGAGAGACGATAAGGAGCAGGAGTTTGAAACTTTAATGCAGGCACTTGGGATGATAGTGTCAGATTATGACATCCAGTTTACTCAGTTGTCGAGGTATGCCCCGTATCTGGTTCAGACTGAAAGGGAGAGGATTAAGAGGTTTATTAAGGGGTTACATAAGCTAATATACAAAATTCTAGTCTCTAAGAGATTTACATCCTATCTCGAGGTAGTTGATGCCGCTAGAAAAATCGAGGTAGGACATGCAGAGGTTGGGGTGGAAAGGGATAAGAGTAAAAGAAATCGAGGTGAAGGATCTTCTAGATACAAAGACCCCAGTAGGGGTAAAGATGTTAATATAGCTGGCCAACAAGGTTGAAGGGATGGTAACTTACTCAGAGGGTTAGCATTCACCAGTCCACCAAATCAAAAAAGAAATTTTCAGTTTCATAGTCCCCTATGTAGTAGTGATTTTAGTGGGGTTAATTACAGACGGGCTATGAGTAATGGGATGACTAATTCAAATCATAGACAAAGTGGTCAGTGGGGTCCTCTTTGCACTTTTTGTGGTCAGATTCATACAGGGCCATGTAACTAGATGACGGTGTTCTGTTATGAGTGTGGGGGAATTGGTCATGTGAAGAGGGATTGTCCTACCCATAGACATAACTAGGAGATGGCTCGTGGCTCAATACGACCCGATTTTGCTACTACACAAACTAAAAATGTCATAAGGGATAAAGGAAAAGGGGTAGCTTCCTCGTCACAAGGTAGATCGACAAGGCCAACTCAACAAGGTGCTTTTGAAGGGGGACAAGCTAGAGTGTTCGCTTTGACACCATAAGATGCTCATGTCTCGAATGCAGTGGTAACAGGTAATCTTTTCATTTGTGGTTACGAAGCATCAATTTTATTTGACCCAGGATCCACACATTCTTTTGTGTCTTCAAATTTCATGCCTAAATTAGGCAAGCATTATGAATATATGGATGAACCGTTAGTAGTAATCACCCCGTTGGAAGAATGATATGTTGCGGAGTATGTGTTTCGTTCTTGTGTGGTTCAGATTAAAAATAGGGACACTTGGGTGGACTTAGTGTTAATGACAACAATAGGATTCAACGTGATATTGGGAATGGATTGGTTGGTGTCTTGCTACGCTAATGTAGATTGTTATCGTAAGTTGGTGAAGTTTAAATTTTCTAGAAAGCCGTCACTTGTTATTTATGGTCACAGTAGCCATTTGGATGATAGTGTGATGGCTACAATTACTAGAGAAGTATAGAGTGAAGAAGGGAATTTAGCAACTACATCAGTAATAAATGAATTTGAAGACGTGTTTCCAAAAGAATTGCCCGGATTACCTCCCAAAAGGGAAATCGAATTTTGTATTGATTTGATTCTAGAAACGTAACCAATATCGATGCCTCCATACCGAATGGCCCGGGCAGAGTTAAAGGAGTTAAGGGAACAATTACAAGATTTAATTAACAAAGGCTTTATTCACCTAAGTGTGTCACCTTGGGGAACGCTAGTGCTGTTCATAAAGAAGAAAGATGGTAGTCTCAGGCTATGTATAGATAATCGGCAGCTTAACAAAGTTACGATCAAAAATAAATATCCACTTCCTAGAATCGATGATTTGTTTGATAAGCTACAAGGGGCTCAATGCTTTTTGAAGATAGATTTAAGGTTTGGATATCATCAATTAAGGATCAGGGAAGAGGATATACCCAAAACCGTATTCCGTACGAGGTATGGACATTATGAATTTTTGGTGATGTCTTTTGGATTGATGAATGCTCTTGCTACTTTCATGGACTTGATGAATAGGGTGTTTCGAGCATACCTAGATAGATTTGTGGTCGTCTTTATTGATGACATTCTAATATACTCGAGAAGTTGAGAAAAGCACGCACAGAATTTAAGGATCGTGCTACAAACCTTACGGGAGCATAGATTGTACGCGAAATTTTCTAAGTGCTTGTTGTGGTTGAGTAGTGCTGGTTTTCTGGGACATATTATATCTAAGAATGGAGTACAAGTAGATCCTAGTAAAGTAGAGGCAATTGAGAATTGGGCTAGACCCACGACATTTACAGAAATCAGGAGTTTTCTAGGATTGGTTGGATATTTCGACAATTTGTGAAAGATTTCTCTAACATAGCTTCTCCGTTGACGAGGTTAACTCAAAGGGGAGTAAAATTTGAATGGTCAGAGGCTTGTGAACACAGTTTCCAAACATTGAAAGCTTGTTTGACGTCCACACCAATATTAAGTCTGCCATATGGGTCTAGGGGCTACACTATTTATTGTGATGCTTCGAGGGTTGGATTAGGATGTGTATTGATGCAGCATGGTAGAGTCATCACTTATGCCTCAAGACAACTTAAGAGGCATGAACAAAATTATCCTACACACGATCTAGATATGGCAGTGATCGTGTTTACCTTAAAAATATGGAGACATTATTTGTATGGGGAAACATGTGAAATATATACGGATCACAAAAGTTTGAAGTATATATTTCAATAGCGAGATCTAAATTTAAGGCAGTGCAGATGGATGGAATTATTGAAAGACTATGATTGTACGATACTTTATCATCCCAACAAGGTGAATGTCGTAGCTGATGCATTGAGTTAAAAGTCAATGGGCAGTATGGCACACATTGTAGTGGCGAAAAGATCGATAGTGCAAGAATGACAGGATCTGGGTAATATGGGAGTTAAATTTGAGGTCAGTGGATCAGATGCACTATTGGCACATTTTAGGGTCCGCCCAATAATGATAGATCGAATTCGAGATGCCCAAGCTAGAGATACATTTGTAATGACGATTTTGGGGAGTGTGGGTGAGCAAGTTTCTGAGTTCGATTTTAGGTCTAATGGATTGTTGAGACATAGATCTCGAATCTATGTGCCAAACTTAGATGGATTAAGAGAAGAAATTCTAGAGGAAGCACACATTGCTGCTTATGCAGTACATCCGGGAGCTACCAAGATGTATCATGATTTAAGATTCGTATATTGGTGGCAAGAATTGAAGAAGGATGTAGGGGAATATGTTTCGAGATGTTTGGTGTGCCAACAAGTGAAGGTAGAGCATCAAAGACCTTCAGGATTATTACAACCGTTACCGATAACTGAATGGAAATGGGAACATATAGCCATGGACTTCGTAACAAGCTTGCCTTGAGTCAAAGGAGGATACAATTCTATATGGGTAATTATAGATCGATTGACTAAGTCAGCACATATTCTCCCGATCAAGACAAAGTTTGGAGCGGCACAATACGCTCGAATTTATATTAATGAAATTATTAGAATCCATGGCGTACCAGTGACCATTGTGTCCGATAAGTGACCATTGTGTCCGATAAGGGACCATAGTTTACTAGTCGATTTTGGAAGAGGTTGCAAGATGAATTAAGAACCTGACTGAACTTTAATACAACATACCGCCCTCAAATAGACGGTCAGTCAGAACACACGATCCAAATATTGGAAGATATGTTAAGAGCAATCGTGTTGGATTTTGGAGTTTCTTGGAACTTATACTTGTCTTTGGCAGAATTTGCATACAATAACAGTTACCAGGCGAGTATCAAGATGGCGCCATTTGAGGCACTATATGGGCGGAAGTGTAGGTCACCCATTGGGTGGTTGGAAGTTGGAGAAAGGAAATTATTGGGGATGGAGATGGTACAAGCAGCAGTGGAAGGAGTAAAAATAATTCGAGAACGAATATTGGTCACTCAAAGTAGACAAAAGTCGTATGCCGACAACAGATGCGAGCCTTTAGAGTTCGAAGTAGGTAATCATGTGTTTCTAAAAGTGTCACCATGTAAAGGAGTACGAAGATTTGGCAAGAAAGGCAAACTCAGTTTTCGATATATTGAGCCGTTTAAAATATTGGAACATGTAGAAATTGTTGCTTATCGATTGGCATTACCACCGAATTTTGAAGGGGTGAATCTAGTGTTTCATGTATCCATGCTCAGAAAATATGTTCAAGACCCTTCACATGTGATACAACATGATACAATATTGTTGGAAGATGGGATGAAATACCAAGAGCAACCTGTAGCTATAGTGGACTATCAAGTAAAAAGGCTTCGCTCTAAGGACATTGCTTTAGTGAAAGTAGTATGGCAAAACCACTTGGTAGAAGAGGCGACTTGGGAACCAGAAGAGGAAATACAAACAGAATATCCATATTTATTTAAGAGTTAAATGTACTGTTAAGTGTCTCTATGTTGATGTAATTCGAGGACGAATTTGTTTTAAGTGGGAGAGACTGTAACGCGCCTCTCATTTAGAAGAAAGGGGGGGCCCGACCAAAAGAGAAGAAGAAAAGTCAATCGACTGAAAAAGGGAAGGAAAAAGACAAAAGAGAAGAGAGAAGAAAGAAGAAAAATAACAAAAAGGGGGGGCCTAGCCAAAAAGGAGAGAAGAAAGAAAAAAAAAGAAAGAAAGAGAAGAAAAATAGTGGGGACCGGAGGGAGAGAAAAGAGAAAGGAAATAAAAGGAAAGAGGGAGTAGTGACGTCTCGGGGAGAAGAAGAAGAGGGAAGAAAGAAGAAAGAAAAAGAAGAAGAAGGAGAGAATGAGCAGCGACAAAGGAGAAGAAAGAGAGGGAAGAAAGAAGAAAAAGAAAAAGAAGAAAAAGAAGAGAAGGAGCAGCGGCAGATAAGAAGAAAGAGAGGGAAGAAAGAAGAAAAAAAAGAGAATATTTAAGTACACGCCCAAAATAATAGCGAAGTAGCGTCCCATTATTGTGAGGTGAGTGGGTGCTAGATTTTAAAATTATTTTCCTATAATATATTATAAATGTTACATTTGATAGTTGACGAAATTGTGGACAGCATGAGTTGGTAGATAGGTTTAGGTTGTTTGTGTTTGTGACAAGGATTTTAAATCTATTTTTTTATAATATATATAAATATATATATATCTACATGTTTTTAAATACGGGGAAACAAACCTTTGACTGGCTTTTCACTTCAAAATCATACCTTGCAAGTTTGTGTGATGTTTAGGCCAATGGCCTTTTGTATTGATTCATGTAATTTGAGGATAAATTATCTATTTTACTTAGCATGTTGATTTGGTAAATATACCATGCTTTGAGATACAATATACACAACATTAATTTGTGATTATATTGTTTACAAACTATTATGTTTCGCAAATGCATTAAAAGGGCAATGATTTTTATTTGAATGTGATTGATATTTGATTTAAAAAGGGGACCCTGAAGCCCCGATTCATATTAGGTGGCGTGGGTAGTTCTCACGAGTAGGCAAAGGGGTACCTGAAGCCCCGATTTATATATGGTGGCATGGGCAGTTCCCACGAGTAAGTAAAAAGGGGACCTAAAGTCCCGATTCATATTGGATGACGTGGGCAGTTTCCACGAGTAGGCAAAGGGGGACTTGAAGCCCCGTTTTATATATAGTGGCATGGGCAGATCCCATGAGTAGGTAAAGGGGGACTTAAAGCCTCGATTTATATATGGTGGCGTGGGCAAATCCCACGAGTAAACAAAAAGGGAGATCTGAAGCCTCGATTTATATATGGTGGCGTGGGCAGTTTCCCATGAGTAGGTGATGATGTCTGAGAGAGTAAGCCTAATGGCTATATTAAACTTACCCGAGGATGATGTTCCCTTGTGGATTTTTATTTTACTATGCATGACATTAATACTTGAAAATTTTTATTTATTTAATGGCAAGTGAAATTTATCTATTCATTAGTGATCAATTAATTCACCTTTTTATATTTAAGAATTTTCATTTTTCACTTGCCATTGAATTTAATGTTGACTGGATGTTAGGGTTGAAAGATTTTCTAGTATCTTAAATACAACTGTTTTCATACATGTTTACTTGAAAATTATTATTTTTAAGAATTGTAAGGTAAAAAAAAAATAAATCTCTTGGTTTTATGGAATGTATTTTCTATGCTTACTCAGGTTTATAAACATTCCACCTTTATATTTATTTCCCCTCTTCGTCTGCTCACGGGGTCGATGATTATCACTAAGTCTATGAGACTCACACCCCTCTTATTTTCCTTTTTTGGAGAGAGAGATCAGTCTAACGTGTAACCATCGGTACATACGGACCATTGTAGAGTAGGTAAAGGCATCTCCTAGCCCCACTCTAAGTTGTTCTGTTGTTTAGTATTGTGTCAGAACGAAATTTGCTAGTTGTTGAAAAATGTTGTCAACTCATAAACGTGAATTGTTATTATTTTGAATGGAGTAGATCGTAGTGTAATTTTTATATATTCGCTTACGCACGTGATTATATGTATTTAATGAATCTAGTGAAAGTTTTAAATGAGGCTTGTTTGGGACTTAGCAAAAATTCTTTGGAAGTCTCGGACGCCGTTAGTGGCCAAAAAAGGGGTCGTTACATTAAGTAAGAAGGTAATTGAGGAATCCTTAGGTAAGCATGCATATTTTATGTTTTGAAATGCCAAAACTAAGTTTTAACATTGGAAATATTCATGTTTTGATGTATAAAAATGATTTGCAAAGTTTGGTGTTAAAATGAGTCTAATTGGACTGGTTTTGACGCTTATTTTTACCTACTTGAGCAAATGTATCAATAAATGTTCTTAATCTATTAATAGAGTGAACCCAGAAAGCTTTTAAAAAAGATCGTAAAGAACATCTATCAATAGACGTTCATCATTTATCAATAGATTTGTTCCAAAGACTAAATCTATCGATATACGGCTAAATCTATCGATAGATCATGCCATTTTCATATAAATAAAATGGGTAAAATTGTATTTTCACACCTCAAAGTATAAATATGTCACATTTTACAAGAATTTGATAATTCTTGGCCATTTTCACTAGTTTTTAATCAACTCTCATCTTTCTCAAACCCATTTTCAACCCAAATAATCATTTTGGAAGATTTGAAGCTTGGGTTTAAGTTTTATGAACAAAGGTAGCATTATTCAAACTTGAAATCTTTGATTCATGAATTTCCAACACTAAAAATATTGTTTTTATGCCCATAGTTTTTGTTCAATACTAAAGCTTAAAGGTTTTTTAATTTTCCTTAGTATTGAAGCTCACTTAAGGTAAGGATGAAGGATTTATGTGTTTATAAGCATTTATTATGTTATGTAGTAGCAAGTTAAAGTTAGAAAATTAAATTAAATGAATCCAAGTAGTTTTGAAAATGCTTAGAATGATTATTATGAGATTATTAGTCTAATTATTGATTACGATGATTGTTAAATGTTTAGGAGTGGTTGGAAACTCAGAAACATTTATCGAAGTGGAGTCTTGATCGTTGTTAAAAATTAAGCCTTCAATTAAGTGAGTGGATATACCTTTTCAAGTATTTTGTATATAAAGTAAGCATCTATTGAAATTATTTATAATTCATGAAAAATTGTTGTTTTAAGAATGGCTTTGCAGAGGATTTGATTATCAATATTTTTTTCTAGATAAATTTCAAAAAAATATGATTAAAGAATTATTGTTAATGATGACTTTTGTATGAGTTGATCACAAATGATATTCAACAAGTTTATGAATCTACTATGCATGTAAATAACCTATTATGTCTTACTTTTTAATTAGGGTGGATAAGCCCTTTCAAATGCTTTCTATCAAAATGAGATGAATGGAATGGTTTATATACTTGACATGATGTCATAAAGAATGTTGGTGGATGTATGAGTTCCCACCTATGAGTTAAAGAATGATGATGACATGTATGTATATGATGTTGAATTGCTTGGAGAGTGTATGTATTCCCTCCCATGATAAGATTATGAATTATGAGATATAATATGAAATGTATGCCATGAGATGTATGTGATGAGACTTCCATGTACAGTATGGGTTAAGAATGATAATGGTTAATAAGAATGATTTTATGATTACGATGCAAGTTATAGATAAGAATGATCCTATACTTGAGGAATCAATAGGATAATGGGGATTGATCACTATCCACTTGAGTTGGGGTAGGCACCACTCAAAGATGTGGGTGAGGTAGAATGTCACGACCTGGAACTCCCATCCAGCCCGTGACAACTGTTGCGATATCCCGATAGACATTCATTATCCGGAATGCCAATCAAAACCTCGCATGGCTTAACATCAGTTTTCTTACTTCCCCTGTAAGTATTAGTTACTAAAATCATGTTTTAAAGTGATATGAACCAATTTCAATTCAAAAACAGTCAAAGAGAAATTTCAACTACACAAGGGTATTTTGGTCATTTTTCTCAAAAATTTCGAAACCAGCTAAAAATGTAGTATGTGAGTGAAAAACACATATTTCATAATAAAAAATAAGTTTAGATGTCTAAAACATTCATTTAAAATGAAATTATGACTATTTGAGTAACATAAAAATATTCAATAAAATAATCTATTTTCTTATAAAATAATATTTATAGAGTTACCGGTAAATAATTTTTGTAGTGTAAAAGCTAAACAAATTCATACATATTGTAATATAAATAACCAAAGTATAAAATTTAATTTACAGTGACACGTGGGCCAACAAACGACCAAAAGTATCAAAAGCGGTAAACCTACAGTTTTTGAGGATGCAAGTTCAACTGTAGCCCTCAATGAAATGAGCTATCTACCGACTATCCTGAGCTTGAAAGGGGTGGAAAGGAGGGTGGTGAGATTATATAATCTCAGTGAGTAAACAAATACCATCTAAAATATCTAAAAATGAGTAAATGGAGACAGATTAAAATAGATCATCATACTATAATTCATCACCTTTCAACTCATTTCAACAAAATAAAATCAATTCATATAAATCGAGTAATCAACATGGCTTATGAATTTCTTAAAACTTTGGCTCGTGTCAAAATCATTCTCATACTCAGTTATCAGGGATACCTTGTGTGAGACCCCAACTTCTATAGGCTTGTAACTAAGTATACATGAAATAATATGAGCTAGGGGTAGTTTTGTCATTTTCTCTAATAAGCTTACAGAAGAAAGTTTTATGATATTTTAAGGCCTAAATAGGCATAAGACAATATAAATGATGTGTGCTGATGAAAACACGAAGAAAACTAGAAGTTTCAACAATTTTCATAACAGGGGCAAAATAGTCATTTTTCACCTCGAGTTAAAATTTAAGTTTTTATGAACTCGAGCATGTTTAGATCATTATGGATATTGTCTCAGTGTTAAAAGAGCAAAAAGATTGCATAAAAGATTGGAGGAGAGTAAGTTAATTGGTGAAGGGGTATTTTCGTAAGTTTAAAGGAAAGGATAAGATTGCCTATAAATACCTTGAATTTCTAGCAACTTCTTGAATTTTCCAGTAGCTGGTCTTCTTCTTCCCTTCTCCTCTCTCACGTTTCTTCAAACTCCATGGAAGCTTGATTTTCAAACTTCCACAACTTTCTCTCTTTAGCTCTAATTTTCATGCTTTTGGTGCACCCTTCCATAAACCTTTGTGCCATTTCATCTTCTCACTTCAAAATCCTTGAAATATCTTGTTTTCATACTTTCTCTCACTAGTTGGGCATTATAGAGAGAGAAAGAGAGAATCACTCCATTGATTTGGAAGCTATTGGAAGAGAATCCAACTACAAAGGAACCCTAGGGTGAGTGATGCACCAAGTTTGATTTTTAGCTGCAGAAAATGGCTAGTAATTGTGATTTATGAGCTGTTTTGTTGTTTAGTATGTTCATTACTTTTTAGTGATTAAGATAGTGAACATAGTTAGCCATTTAAAGTGGCAATTGAAAATTAGCTAAGAGATAGCTTTTAGAGTTCATAGTGTGTAAATTAATCTATTATTTATGTTAATGTGATCCTAGGTTTTTAAGGAAGCACCATCATTCCAATTGGATCATTAGGGGAATTTGAGTAAACTAAAGGTTCTACAATCAATTGGTGAGTGGACTACCTTCAAAATTGATTTTTGGAAATATGATGGATTTGATAAAGTGTTTGAATGATTTTATACAATTTTTCATGAAAATGAATGCCTTGGGAACAAGCTTTTAAGAAAAGGTTTATGTTATGAACTGTGATTATTATGGATTTCTATGTGGCTGCATTATGTTGATATACATATATGCTTGAGTATAATGTTGTGTAATTATATTGACTCGGCTATGTGCGAGTCAGGAGTGCGTATAAGCTGAGGATGACCCGATTATGTGCGAGTAGGGAGTGCGCATAACCCGATGTTGACCCAGCCATGTGCGAGTAAGGAGTACGCATGAGCTGGTGATGATGATGATGGGTATATATGTATATATATATATATTTATATATATATGTAAATATGTGTGTTATAGGAAATTGATGGATAATGGGTTATGGTTGTAATGCATGTGAAACTTGACATGTTAAACCTTGAGAAATTGTTATGTGTTTTCATGTTGGTTTGGACCTTTTGGCAAGGTGGTTTGTCCTTTGGGAGAAAGGTAAATTTTTCTTTGATGTCCTGTATTTCGCTGCAGCGAGAAACTCTCGGATTTGGAGGGGTACACTAGCCGAAAAATCGTTGCAGCGAGGATGCATTTTCGCTGCAGCGAGAATGACACTGTAGCTTCTCGTTGCAGCGAAATGCATTCTCGCTGCAACGAGAAACTTTCTGTTTTCTGAGTTGCAATTTCGCTACAGCGAGATTGAATCTCGCTACCACGAAAAACCTTTTGTTTTGGTCTCCTATCTTGTTCAATTGCCATCCTATCTTACACTTCCTTGCTACCATATCAGAGCATGGACTTCCAACATTAAGGATTAAATGAGTTAAGTTTAAAATGAGGACGTTTAGTGAGAAACCCTCGGCCAGTTGAGAAACCCTCGTTCGGTTAATAACGAAATTCCAACGTCGCTGCAACGAAAATTCATTCTCGTTGCAGCAAAGATTCGTTGTTGTATTTGACTTGCTTGTGCAATATTGAAGCTTTCATTCTTCAAATGATTTGCTATGTATGGGTTCATGATTTTCAAATGATTAATCACTTAAGGGCTTGACAAGGGGTTTTATTAGGAATGAACCAAATTGCATTGTTTTGAAACTAGTGCATCATGATTTTAAATTTTCCTTTGTTGTTGCTTGTTCCCTTCCTTGTTCACTCACTGGGTTTATACTCACCATTTTCAAATTCATGTTTTTAGATCACGAGGCAGTTGGTAACTAGGATGAGGTGTCCTTGTAGACCTGTGTCCATCTTTTGGTAGGTTTCTCGGCATTCAGTAGCTGTACATTCATCTGAGTCCCTCCGCTAGAAGTCGAGTGTTATTTTGTTTTGTATAGACAAACTTAATGTACATTATTAGAATACATGATGTAGACAATGTATGTATATTTTAAATGAGTAATGCCAGTACGAGTTGGCAATGTATATTACTATTTTGGTTTAAAGTTACAATTTGTGACTTAACAATATTTGATGGTATGATGAGTAAGATAAATAATAGGCTTGCTTGGGTTTAGTGGATTACGTCCATTGGACCCATGCGCCGGTCATGGCCCGAAATTTGGGTCGTGACACCTTGGCCTGGGGCTATCCCAACCGAGTTTGCCAAGGCTGTTAAAAAGTCATGTACGCATAAATCATGTTTTTATTTTAAAAACATAGCTGTTCCTTGGCGTTGGCTGAGTTCACCCTCACGTAGTATTTTGATATGAAGTGAACTCTAAAGTTGTACCTCGGGAGTTACCCTACACGCCTCTCTGACCGAGGTAAGAATATAATAGGGTTACCGTACCACGGATATTAGGCTGGTCCACAGAACCCACCCACTACAGCAAGCTAAACCCACCAATTCAATAAAATCTCAACTGCATGACATGGCAATTATATCACAATCCAGCCTCTCAAGGCTAAATACACAGTTCATATATTTCAACACAAATACCAATTCAGCCATTCATGCAAATATTGTCATAAGCCATTCGATTACTTCATTCCATATCAAATTTCTCGACTTTCATTCATTCATCCTATCCTCATACACTATTGTGTAGTTTACGGCATCATTAACACGCCATACTCATTCCTGTACATATCCTCAGCGTTAGGGAAGATTAATGGCTTCAATTATTTCCACATACTTCATGTTTACCTTGCATTTAGGAAATTTCAATCTTCTTAATCCTATTAATCCATCTCATATGGCTTAATCGCACTATAGATTACATTTCCTTAACTATTTCCCCAAAATTCCTTAGGTCGCCATAAATCGACTTCTGATAAGATTTTTGATCATTACATTATCTATACAACTCATCAAATAGATTGAGTTCAAATCTCGAATCACTAAAACCATTCTTCATTTTAGTTAGGTACATCATTAACTCCACACATATGTATACACGCACATTCAAATGTCCATATTCCTCATTATGTATACGAGTCTCTGTTTTCAAATGCCTTTAGACTAATTTCTCTTTGTTCATTCCCATCCATAACCAAGATTCAATAGAATAATTTTCATAATTCATACAAATTCTCATCATGCTTGTGCATAGTTCCACATCATTTACATACTTATACTCTCTTCTTGTTATTTCCAATTATATGCTTAAGTTTTCTTATACTATATATCATTGCATCACAATGTCATCTCCATTGAATTATAATCTATTATGCGTGTATGCTTTATAATCCCATTGATGCCTCAAAGATTTGTCTTAACTTGATCATTGCATCTTATGCAATACCACAATTCCTAAGTGTCATCCTTTTTCCTCGATTATCCTTCATGCCTCTACATTACCTTGTATCTTTCTTGCATTCCAATATTGATTTATCACTTAAAACTCAGACTCATTTGAATCATGTATGTCTCAAGCATTTTCGAATTCCAATTTCCATAATATATTAGGAAAGTTTCATTATTTGACTTCATTATCAAGGTCAACTTCTATCATCCTTTGTTCCACTCTTTCATACGAATATAACATCATTCTTCCTTAACCAATTTACAAATTGTACTTGAAATTACAAGACTTGAAACTAGATTCTCCTCAAGTATTTTTCAATGTCAATACAAATATCACTCTTAGCTTATGGCTTCCTTTTTTATGATCATATAACTTAATGTTTACTTTCACGAGATCCATTGCAGAACTTATCTTGAGTATTTCCTTGGGGATATCTATCTTAAACTTATGTCTCACAGCAGGTGATCACTTAACTTGTGACTTAGTCGTTTGGCTCCTTAACAAGTTTCAAAGTCATGCATCTTATACTCATCTCGTATAATTCATAATTCTTTCTCAAAGGTGTTTAAACATTCTTGAAACACTTAATCACTTATTGGCTCTTTCATACTCCAAGTATATCATTTCCATAAAGGCATGCCCAACTACTCATGCTTCAATTTATCTCCAAGGGTTTCTAACATGTCACCTAGTTTACTTGTGTTGATACTAATTCTTTCCTTTCAACAAAGTCAAGACAAGATTTGTATATTCTCATAACAATATTCTATATAAACTCATTTGCTATATCATTCTTGAAATCTTTATTCACACTTTCATCACTTGGTATTGACATCTCTTATCAATATCTCATACATTCATCTAACATTTCACTCGCTTTCTCTTTAGTCTTTAACAAGGCTTAATCTCTTGCCTTCTTTATTTCTTAAGATTTGACTTCAGTCAACATATTATTCATCTTAACACTCCACATGTTAATTTATTTTTATGTAGCCATCTCAAAAACTCTTTAACTTTTCTTTCTCTTACATGCCAATATCTAAGGCAATAAAGAAACTCTGCAATTTCACTCATCATCTTTATCTTAATACCTTCCCAATGCAGTTAAGACTCCAAAAAACAAAGCTTAGCATCAAAACCAATGAGCATTCTTCAACTCGTGAATTTCATCTTCATGCCACTCCCAATTTGTTTGTGCTTTCTAGCCATAAAGGGTTCTTAACCAATTACATTTATAAAGTGGATAATTCACTTAATTATTACATCTCGTCCTTGCAGTTATAAGATCAAGATATCTCGAATTTAGGATGCAGAAGTTTCCTCCTAGAGCATATCCAAAAATCCACATATTTCAAGTTCCACCTTAGGACATCTTTCCCATATGGTGTAATGAATTCACAATATATACATCATCATAAACATAATTACTTATTATTTATGGTATCCCACTATTTTCATTATCCATTACTGATCATTTTCCTTATCTTATAACTCCAATAGTTTATTAACTTCCAGTACAAAGACCACAAAAATAGTTCGTCTTTCACTACATTTATACTCATAATCCTTATTAATAAAAAAATTATCTTTTTTTTGTAAGTTCCTTCATTTATCTCTAATGGAACATATTTGTATTAGATTATCTTCCTATAATGTTATGGCATCATTTTATACTTCCTCCACCCTTAAGCTTACAATCTTTGACTTTATCACATTAATCGCTCAAAATGTCATCTAGAACCTCATTGATTTCTTCCATATCCTTTCGAATTGTAACTACAGTTAAGATTCCCAATTTCACAACTCCATGATTAATTGTTAGTCTTACCACACTCTCTCCCAATATCCTGTGCAATTTCAACACACTGAACCCGCTTATTATAACATAGTCCCCTAGTTCAATGTGTTTGCTCGGGAATCATCTTCTTTGATACAATTTGTCTCATAAATCATAATTTTATTTATTTAGCTTTGCATTCGGAATCATATCAAAAACTCACATACTATGATAAGTAATAATTCCCAACAAACATCATCAATTCAAATGACCTTTTATACCTCGTCAAAATCTAGGGTTATCACCCCAAAAGTTCATCACGTTAATCGGTGTCCATTTCTTAGTGCTGCAAAATATATTCATTGCTAGATCTGGTAATTACTTGAATCATTAATGACTTTCCACATCAGTCTTTAGTAATTATTTAAGATGATCAACCATGCCACTAAGATAAATATCTTTCCTTGATAGTCATAGTGTTAGTCCACCTCTGTCCTACCAAAAGATTCTCATATACATCCAATCATTTAAACAACTACTTTATAATCCATTATATTCATACACTTTAAAAGCCAAACTATTAACTTCTTTGTACAGATAACTATTATCTCCTTTACACTACATCTACCTAGAGTTAAAATAGTACAAAATCCTACGAAAATATTACATGTCATTAAGATCATCATCTTAATCTGATCTTATTGAAAGATTCTACTCTAAATCCTTTTTAAGATCCTCTTCCGAGTTCTCCTTCTCCTGAGATTTTCTCCTTTGTTCCTCAATCCAGGCTTGTTGTGTTCTCCTACATTCCTTATCACTCACCGGTGCAGCATTTCTTCCACAATCAAGAGGAAAATGTCGTACAACATTCACCTTCCTACAAGGATTATTTGCAACAGTTATTTTCTCCTTATTCTTTTCCTGTTGTTCCTTTACATTCATTCCACAGCCTGGAGGATAGTGTTGAACAACTGACACGCCCTTCCTAGGACGAATACCTCCCCTTGCAATTGCCTTCCTCACCCATTCTCTATGGTATTCTTTAGGTTGTTTCAAAAGGAAATCTTTTATAGTTTTCGGAGTATCGGAGCTACTCTCACTTTCAAAATTCTCGCTACTCTCGAAGCTTTCCTTATTATGAAACCATTTTGGATTACTTAGATCAGGGCACCATTGGCTCCTAGCAGTGGAATCTAATGATCCCTCACTAGCACTATGAGGGGTATCGGGACTACCGCCTCTTCTAGACATGGTGTGTGTGCCACCAGCACACCTCAAAACCTATACGCAATCAAGCAGTAATTTCTTAATTATTTACACATCACCAGAGTAGGTAGGTTTTTATATGCATATGCATGCATTCTATTCAACCTAACCTAACTTAACTTAACTTATCTTAACTTAACTTAACTTAACTTGGGGCTACATTGACACTGTAAATTTTAATACAACTTTAGACTCAAAAGCTCTGATCTTTAAAACCAAAAGCTTTGATACCAATCTAATTGTCATGACTTGGAACTCTCATCGAGCCCATGACAACCGCCGCGATGTCTCGATAGACATTCATTACTCGGAATGCCAATCGAAACCTCTCAAGGCTTAACATCAGTTTTCTCACTTTCCTTGTGAGTATTAGTTACTAAAATCATGTTTTAAAGTGATATGAACAAATTTCAATTAAAAAACAGTCAAAGAAAAATTTCAACTACATAGGAGTATTTTGGTCATTTTTCCCAAAAATTCCAAGACCAGCTAAAAATGTAGTATGCGAGTGGAAAACACATATTTCATAATAAAAAATAAGTTTAGATGTCTAAAACATTCATTTAAAATGAAATTATGACTATTTGAATATAATAAAAATATTCTATTTTCTTATAAAACAATATTTATAGAGTTACCGGTAAATAATTTTTGTAGCGTAAAAACTAAATAAATTCATACATACTGTAATACAGATAACCAAAGTATGAAATTAATTTACAGTGACACGTGGCCTTCGAACGACCAAAAGTATCAAAAACGGTAAACCTACAATTTTTGAGGATGCAAGTCCAACTGTAGCCCTCAACGAAATGAGCTATCTATCGACTATCCTGAGCTTGAAAGGGGTGGAAAGGAGGGTGGTGAGATTATATAATCCCAGTGAGTAAACAAATACCATCTAAAATATCTAAAGCTGAGTAAATGGAGACAGATTAAAATAGATCATTATACTGTAATTCATCACCTTTCAACTCATTTCAACCAAATAAAATCAATTCATATAAATCGAGTAATCAACATGGCTTATGAATTTCTTAAAACTTTAGCTCATGCCAAAATCATTCTCATACTCAATTATCAGGGATACCTTGGCTTAGGGCTATCCTAACCGAGTCCACCAAGGCTGTTAAAAAGTCATGTACGCATAAATCATGTTTTTATTTTGAAAACATAGTCGTTCCTTGGCGTTGGTTGAGTTCATCCTCACGTGGTGGTTTGGCGTGAAGTGAACTCTAAAGTTGTACCTCGGGAGTTACCCTACACGCCTCTCTGACCGAGGTAAGAATTTAACGGGGTTACCGTGCCCCTCTAATAGGATGGTCCACGGAACCCGCCTACTATAGCAAGCTAAACCCACCAATTCAATAAAATCTCAACCACATGACATGGCAATTATATCACAATCTAGCCTCTCAAGGCTAAATACACAGTTCATATATTTCAACACAAATACCAATTCAGCCATTCATGCAAATATTGTCATAAACCATTTGATTCAAACCATGAATTTACAACACATGAAAACAGTCTCCAATTACTCTATTTTCAAACCATCATTCAATTTCAAGACAATGTTATAAAATCATTTCATCAAATCACATTTTAATTACAAAACACAAAGATTTACCATTTAACTCATTTTCCATAAAATCACAAAATCGGATAAAAACCACTTTAGATAATTAAGATGATAGTCAGGTTACTCACTATTTCGGGAGTCGAATTTTGAGTACTCCGATTCTTGATCCTTGGGTGCTATCTTTTTACTTTTGCCAGAATGCTCACCACCTAGACATAATGCACAATAAGCCATTTACTACATTTGTGCTAAATTATTATAAAACCAATTCAGGCTCTATACTAATGCATGAAATGGGATGTGAAATACTCGGGTAACTATCTAAATATGGTGTTCAATATAATTTCAATTATGTACCTAAATAAAACGGTATTGGCCTAATTCGATCTATCACCCGATTAATTGGCCAATACATCCAATTGAACTCCAAATAATTCCATTTTTCTCCCAATACTCCAAATCATTGAACACAAATTAAATAACTTGAAATATGGCAAAATCATCCTCACATTTTCTCTTGAAAAATTCGGCCATGGTGGGTGCACCAACACTATAATTTTTCCTACTTGATTTTCTCACCATAATTCATCATTTCTTAACCAATTCACTTGAAATAAAATCAAATCCACCATCAACACTCTACAAGGAAGATTCGGCCAATGATGAACTCATGAGGAATATGTGAATTTCAAGCTTAATTTTTACACTTAACACCATAAACAACTAAAAACATCCATATATCTTAAACACTATCTAAATCATCATCAAATTCTCTCTCCTAGGGTTTGATCAGCATACTATCCTTCATGATATCTTGTGATTCAACCATGGAAAATGCAAAAAAATGTATGGGAAAGGTAGATCACAAGTCAAAATCAAGAAATTTTACCTTCGATTGCTTGATTACATTGAAATCCACCAATTTTCTCTTGAATTTTCACCCTAGGGTTCTTGTTCTTTCTTTTCTTCCTTTGTTCTTACTTTGGCCGGCCATAATGAAGAGAAATAGGCTGATTTTGTGCTAATTTATAAGGAAAATAATAAAGAAATAAAGCTTGACACTTGTCACCTTACCATTGGTCCATTTTTAAATTCTTAACTATTAAGCTTTCTTTCTCCACCACATAAAATCCTTCAATTATCCATGATAATAATGGGTGAAATTCATATGCTAGACAAGTGTTGGGTGATGTAAATTACAATTTTGCCCCTGGGGTGGCAAAATGACTATTTTACCCCTATGCTCAAAAAAATGCCAGAATTAAAATTCATCACTTCTCAAACTCAAATATACTCCAAATGATCAATCTTAGTCAAAAATTTCATCCAACACTTACATCTTAATCTCGGGTGACAAAATGACCATTTTACCCCTAAGTCATGAAAATTCCAATTTGACTCCAAATTTATTCTCGAACTCTGAATCACTATTTTAAGTCATTCTGAGATTTTAAAATTCTCAATTTCATCTTAAAATCTCTATTTGGACTAGTTCGAGGCTTAATTCAACTTAATTGTACCATTTGGTACAATACCGTCCTTTAGCGATTTTCGAGGTACCCAAGTAAGCAAACATGCATTCTTAGGTAAGAATGGCATAATAAACATATTGTAGAGCCGGGCTTGACATAGAATGCCACTCAAAAAGCAAGCTTGGAACCCGAGATAGTGGGGGTTAAACCATTTTTCACTTGAATGGGGCAGACACCACTCAAAGTTATGGAATGTTTATGTCACAATAAGAAAGTTCTATGCATTAAGGATAATGAGTCTATGTTATGCTGAATGAGAATTGTTGTTGTGACGCATGCTAGAATGTATATGTTATATGAAATGAATATTAATGATGTGATACACACTAGATTGTGATGGTTTTAGGTTTGGTTAAATTGAACTTTAGACTAAGGAATAGTTCCATGTAATAGAAGGACTTAGATAATGGTTATGTGTAGGATTTCACTTAGAAAATTGAGTTCCAAGACTGATCTATCAAATCTTGAGGGAGATATATCAATAGTTTTGGACAGAACACTACAAGAAGCATACTATGTAAAATCTATTGATAGATTCCAAAATCTATCAATAGATTCTTTTCAAAATTGGGTTTTCAAGTGTTTTTCAAGGGATTTTCAAAGGCAAATGGTTTCCAACGATTTACAAAAACTTGTTTTCAATTAAATGTTATAAGAAAGGTATTTAAATGCTATGTTTTATGAGCATTATGGAAATTGAAAATTCTTTTTTTATGAATGAAATGTGATTACAAGTGCATGGTTATGAAAAAGTTTCCCCCTTGGCTTGTCCTCTTCCACATATCCACCCATAGAGTTTTGTGACTCATACGTTATTTCCCTCTTTTTGTTTTGCAGATTAATGATTAATTTATACAGGTTGTCGTGAAGGCGAGCTCTTAGTCTTCTTTCTTTGGTAAGTGTTTAGCAAGCACTTGATACCTAAAGGGTTTAGTCATGTTCTACTGACAAGTTGATCTTTATTTTATGTTTATGGATATTTGAATGTGTTTATGATGATGTAGCTAATGGTTGGCATATACTTTATGAATGTTGTGTTTATTTGTGCAAAGTTGGTTTGAAAGCCTATATGGACACCAGAGGGTGTAGATAAATGATCATATGATAAGATGTTTGAGTTTTGACTCTGATGTTAAAAATGAATAGGAGTAAATACACTGTTTTTGTCGAGAAGTTCCATAACCATGTATTATCAGCTATGGATGAATGAATGTAATGGTATATTGATTGCCTTATGTACTATGATGATGGTTAATGAATCATAATGAGTATGAATGAATGTAAGGAAGCTTGCTTGGACCTAGTGAGTTATAACCATCTAGGTTCTTACGTCAATCATGATCCCTTCACAAAATGGGATGTGACAAAAAGCCTATTAAGCTTATTTACATTTAATACCATTTAAGTAAATGTCTTCATTTTTACTTTTTTCTTTTTTAATCTCTCTTTACTTAAAATATTTAATATAAATAAACAAACTATCAGTTAAAATTCCATTACGCAAGTATACGTATCGAATAGATAGTATATTAGCAAGCAGAGTATCGATCCCACAGAGAATTGATTTAAAATTTTACTAAGTATTAAAATTAGAACAATTTAATCTTATCCAAACACTAAAAATTAATTGATCAACTAAATTAATTAACTGAAATTTAAACTAATAGGAAAAAATCAAAATAATAATAACTTAAGAAAATATCAAATCAAACAAGCTTAGAATTACAATATCCCTCACACTTTATCTAAATCTTACCTCTCTTCCTTAACTTATTTCAATGGATTGAATTGCTAATCTAGAGTCTTAAATTATTTATAAGGGTCTCTCAACTCATTCTATAAAAATATCTATTTTAACCAAAACACTATATCCCCATGTGAATTAAAATTAAAACAGACTCATTAAGTTCAGACTCTAATCTGGCTACATATGGCCTCTAGGTATATCCCTATCCTATATACAAATTAATTAATATAATCATATGCTATCCCAATTTTAGTCTACACTAAACTGCCTTTCCCAAGTTTGTTTAGGTTCCTAACTCAATTTATTGATGATCAGGCAATTAAAAGTATTAAGAATAAATTGGAATATACAATTCAATTCCCATTAAAGATAAGTAAGAAAGAGATTAAAAATTTAGATTACATATGAGTTCAATTACAATCCTAGAAATAGAAAATTAGCTACTTATAATTGCAAAAACAAATAACATTGTATATAATTCAACCATTGAGAGAAACAAGAAAAATAAAAGCCAAGGAAGAAAACAAAACAAAATTTGCTGCATTGATCTCCAAGTTTCAACCTCAACTCCTAACTTCTTGAATCTCCCAAAACTTCTCTCCCTAATGTTGTTAAACATATCCTATTTATACTAATAAACTTAATCTAAAGTTCCTTAAGTTGACCTAGGGTTTCATTGGGCTTCAAAGTGTAACGAGAGGCCCATAAATCAATTGTCAATCTTTACAAATTTTCATTCTCGGCATAGTACATCTAGCTATTTTCTAACACGATTTTCTTTATCTTTGATGTAGAACTAGATAAAGTGATATTAATGAAAGCTGTAGCTTTATCTCTTAACTTTCCAATGGTCTAAGAATCGCATAACTTGGAGTTTTGTAACTCGAGTTATGGCCAAAAAACTGAAGCATATGCAAGCACACTTTCGGGTCTTTCAACATCTCACTTTTCAAAATTAAGTCCAATTTCTTGTAGTTCCTACAAAAAATATAAAAACTAATAAATAATAATCAAATTAAAAATAATAACATAAAATTAAAATAACTCACTTAAAAATAAATAAATTATAAAAACAACTAAAAATAAATAAATTATAATTGAAAATTGAGGACTTAGCTAATATTTAATAACAAAATTGGAATAAAATAATTTTATAAAATAGAATTATCACAAACAACCCCCCATTTGGATTCAACAAAAAGTATCAAAAAAATAAAATTTCAAAAGAATCAAAATATAAATTTGGGTTACAAGAACAAAATTAAAAAAGTTCAATTGAAATTAGATTTTAAGTTCTCATTTATCATAACAAACATAGTTAAAAAATTATAAAAAAATCATTGCAGGTTATATCAATACCAAAGGAACCATTACCGCCATTTTGTATTTCCATTAGATTGTTTATAAAAATCATATATCTTGACCCCTTCTAAATTTAGAAAAAATTTTAACTTCAATAGTGACAACCAACCAAGGTGGCTATATTCAATAAACAAAATCATGCATAATAGATGTTAAGCTCATCTAAGGATTTAACCTACTATCTTCCTATAAAAATTGGGGGTTTCACAGTTATGGTGGATAACAAGTCCACGTATGAATCATTAATGAACAGTTAATAGAAATGAGACTTACTAGGACCTAACGGATTATAAACAAGTAGGACCTAGTATCGATCACAGGCCTCCAGAAATGGATTGTGACATTTATGATATCAGATTTTATTAATAAAGTTTAAATTGATTATATTACATTGTTTTTATATCATTTTCTAAACATACAAATTATTGGAGGTTGAAAATATATATGTGAAAAATTTATGTGTTTTCTCTTTTTAATTTTTATGATATTAAAAGTTACTTACTAAAATTTGATTACTGTGCATTCCTTTCTATAAAAGAAACTTTATTTTAGGCGTGAAATTGGTTTCATTTTAGAGATTTTCTTGAAAATACATCCTTCTTTTCTTTCAAATATTCCATATTTTTAAACTTAAAATGTTAACTAATTAAATATTAATGGAATCTTGATTCACAAATTTATTATTTCTATTATTATAATGATAACGTTCTCATATTAAATGACCAAAGTGCAATGCTTATGTAACAAAAACTACTAAAACAAAAGTGTGACCATGTTTTGTCGAACATGCTCGATGTATTGCATCTAACATCTTATTGGCAAATAAAGCTAAAAACAACACCACGGTTATGTAGAAGACTGGATGATATGTACAAAGTGTTTTGCACGTAGAAGCACAGGCTAATGAAACCTAGCTTCTGCCCTTTTCGGTGAAGAACTTAACCAGCGCCTGATTACATATGAAGTTGAATGTTTGTATTGTCCATCAATTTTTCACATTTATCCGCCTGATGTTTGACCTTGTAAATTTTAATCAAACCACCTGAGTAGCCCCAGTGAAAGCCTTACTGTGCAAGGTATCATCTGAGTACATCCCATGCTTGGTTGAATCGTACTTCTCTCCGTCACCCCATAGAGCGTACGCCTCTTCGCCATGCACCGCGTCATCTCCAATTGATAACTGTTCTTCCGACATACGCAACGGGATTACTAGGTTGATAGCTACACAAATAATTGATGTGAGGACAAGGTTCCATCCGATTATGAAAGCGCCGCCTGCTAATTGCTTAAGGATCTGCATCCCCCCGGAGCCTCCATAGACGCCTCCCCTTGAGTCTGCAACGGGTAAAAACATTGCACAGAGCTGAGGTTCAGCAAAGAGACCGGTCAGGACTCCGCCAAGAAGTCCCGCAACTGCATGAGTATGAAACACTCCTAGTGTGTCATCAATTTGCTGAAGCAGTGTCCATCTCTTGTGTACGATCATCATGGTGAACCATGGGACGCTGCCTGATAGAATTCCCATCACTATCGCAGCCCATCCTTGCACGAGACCTATATGTTTTTTAGGGGGAAAAAAAAAAGAAAAGGAAGAGAGAGAGAGAGAGAGAGAGAGAATTCAATTTAATAAGAGTACATTTAAAGAACACGTAAACCCACCAACACCAAGAGAAAAAATTGAAGCCTCGTTAATACCTGCTCCAGGAGTGATGCAAACAAGGCCTGTAATCATGCCCTGGACGGCACCAATGACGGAAGGTTTCTTGAAGAAAATAACATCAAGCCAAGTCCAAATAAGAAAGCTAGTAGCTGCACAAATGTTAGTGTTTAGAACGGCCATGGAAGAGTCAACGTTGGCAGCGTAAGGATCTCCACCGTTGAAACCTGCCCATCCCATCCACAGCAATCCTGCCCCTGCCAACATCAGTAGCACATTGTTTGGAGGAAATCTCTCCCTGTCCTTTTTGGATCTTGGCCCCACCTGCATCACACAGGCACTACCAGATCCTCAGAATGATTCCAAGTTGGAATTAATGAACGCTAATATTACTTTTCATCCACATATGGTTTTAATAATTGTCATCAATAAAATGAATTCAACGGTTATTAAGTGCAATTTTACACATGTAAATGGTAATGGTAAATATAGTAAAACATAATAGACAAAAAAATAATTAAAGAAGCCTAATTCCCTAGAAACCATAATAAAATCAAAATTTTCATTTTAAACCAAAACCACCAAAGGGGAGAACATCAATTTTTTGTCTTTTCTTATAAAACCTTTAAGTGAATATAATGCCTTATAATTCCAAATGTAACCTTTTTGGGAATGAAGTGTACTTCGAAGAGTAAAAAAGTTGGAGTGAAACGTTAGGGTTGACTGAAAGTTATGTTCTTCCAGTTCAACACTATTCCTTACTCAATAATAGACTTCCTATTTCTTGGTCAATGTCAGATCAGAATTAAGGTTCATGAGATTGGAGACTAACCCAAAAGGCGGCAGTAAAACCAGCAATCCCTGAAGAAAGATGAATAACATAACCACCAGAGTAGTCAATAACGCCCCAGTGAAACAGGAAACCTCCACCCCACAAGCTAAAAGCACCGACAGTATAACAGAAAGTGAGCCAAAGCGGTACAAAAGCCATCCAGGCTTTTATATTGATCCTCCCCAGCACTGACCCAGCTAGTATAATCACCGTGATCGCCGCGAACACGCACTGAAACCAAACCATAGACGCCATAGGATAAGACGGTGTCACCATAGCCGTCTCCAGCGTACCATCATGATGGAATTGTGTTGTCTCAGGGAGTAGTGCTTGATTTACTAGAAACTTTTGGCCCAAGGCAGGCCCTGCTTTACCCCAAAAGGGCAAAAGCTTATGCCCAAAGGACATGTTGTACGCCCAAATGACCCAGCATATAACTACGGCAGCAAAAGCATAAAGGGCCATGAAAGCTGAATTCACTGCCCACTTTTTTTTGACAACGCTACCGTAGAGGATGACCAAGCCGGGCACGCTCTGGAGGCCAACAAGCGTGGCGGATATCATCTGCCACGCGTTATCTCCTTTGTTTAGCCAAACTGGTACTGCTGGTGTGCCGCCTTGGTAGGCCAGCGGCACCGGGTTTGGAGGAAGAGCGGCCATGCTGCTAAGCCAAAAATGAATGCCTACCTTATAATAGACCTGTTCAAGGAAAATAGATTTTATAGGTAGTATTTTTTTTTTCAAATTTTGATTTGATATAAAGATATTTTAATTAACTTTTTATTTTGATATAAATAATAAAATATTTATTTCAATTTATTTAATTTTTAAAAAATATTATAAAATTATTGATTATAGATTTCAATATAAAAAATTAATATGAGACATAAAAAAATAAGTTAAAAATATTAACAAAAGAGACATGAAGATGATTCTAAATTTGATTGTCAAAAATTGACAAAAAGAATAAATATTTCATTTGAAATAGAGTTAATGTTAAAAAAAAGCCTTTTTTGAATTAAATACAAGGTGGTCATGACCATGGATAGGCTGTTCCGAAATGTGATTTGTTGATATCCAAACTTCTAACGAAACGGCAATTTTGTCATATTAATCAGATTGACTTGTTGTTGTTGGTTAGTCAAGGTGAATTCTACAGTAAGGTTAACCTTACTATAAGGCTAATTAAAATAATTTTTTAAAAAATAATAAAAACCAGTTTAATAGGTTAATAGGTAAATAACATAAATAATTTCTAAACTTATTCATATTATATTAACAATATAGATAATTTATACACTAATGGATTTTATTTTAAATGTTATTTAATTTGTATTTTTATTCTATCTTTTACTTTAAAATACAAGAATATTATTATTTTTAATACTATCATTATAAATAACTAATTTAATTCAATTAAAATTATTATTATGACTTGTTATATTAAATCTTATATATTTATGTCAATATTTTAACAATACTTGTTTCACTTTTATAATTTTTTACGTTAATTCTTACTGTTTTACGTCAAAGTTTTTCAACTACTAACTTTTACAATAATTATTTTTATCCTTACTATTATTTATTCATATATTAAAACTTGTAAACCATAAAATACTTTAAACTTGACAATAAAAATTAGAATGTTTAATTTCTCCAAAAATTATGTTTATTTGACATAACTGACTTGTTAAATTAAATCTCAAACATTTATGTCAATCTTTTGACAATGCTTATTCCACCTTCATAATTTTTTACGTTAATTCTTACTATTTTACATTAAGGCTTTTCTACTACTAATTTTCAACATAATTTTTTATATCGTTACTATTATTCATGCATAGATTAAAATTTGTAAGTCCTAATACACTTTAAACTCGATAATAAAAATTTAAATATTTAAGTTTCATGAAAATTATGTTTATTTGACATAATTGACTTGTTACATTAAATCTTATACATTTACGTCAATATTTTGAATTTTTTTTTGCACCTTTAATTTTTTTACATTAATTTTTACTTTTTTACGTCAAAGTTTTTCAACTACTAATTTTCACTTTAATTCTTTTTATCTTCACTATTATTCATTCGTAAATTAAAATTTGTAAGCCGTAAAATAATTTAAACTCAAGAATAAAAATTTAAATATTTAATTTTTTTAAAAAATTATGTTTATTTGACATGTTGGTTCCGTTAGTGTGCTAGAGGGGGGTGAATAACACTAAAAATTTTAGGGTTAGCCATTTTCAACTTGTAGAGCCCCTAATCAATTAGAGAAAAGGAAGATTTAAAGCTTGTTATAGTTAAAAGAGAAGATTTATAGCTTGTTATAGTTAAAAGACACAAAGTAAGGAAGGGTAGAGAAAAATGGACAATGCATAAGTGTTTATAGTGGTTTGGTCTCCTTGACCTAAATCCATTACCTTGATCTCCTAATCAAGGATTTTCAACCCAACTTCACTATACCAATGGAAATAACAGCTTCCACCAAACTTTTACAAAGTGAGCTTCTAACCTAAGCTTTAATCCCTTACAATAGACTTTAGAGTGCTTCCTATACTGTAATTTCTTTAAAAAAGAAAAAGAAAAAGAAGTACAACTGATTACCTTTATAGATCTAGAAAGATTCTAATCAAGCTCAAACACTTTTTCAAGAATAGGAATGAAAAACAAGTGTTTTTGGTGAAGGTTTTTTAGCTTTTTGCTCAAAATAGCTCTTGGTACTTCAATCTTTTTCTCTTCCTTTTATACTTGGGGAGTCAAATTTTGTTGTTTATGACAAATTCTAGCCATTAGAAACAACTCTGATGCCATTCTAGTCGTTATTTTGTCACCTGATGTTTAAATTCAAATAGGTAGACAAAGTTTCGCTACTTGGTTATGGGTAGGCTCTAACTGATTACACCTTTTATACCTTGTACTGTTTGGCAACTCTGTTCACTGTGTTAACTGGTTGAGGAATCTCTAACCGATTAGAAACTTTCTATCTTTATTTTTCTCTACACAACAGAATTCCTTTAATTGGTTAGCTCTTCCTTTAACTTGATGAGGCTTCACTTTCTTCAACCTTAACTGATTAAAATTAGCTTTAATCAAACTCCTTCTGCTCTAACCAACTAACCAAACTCCTTAACCGATTAGCATGACTCTGTTTTCAGCCTCCAGCACCTTCTTAATCTATTAACCCTAGTGCTAACCGATTAAGGATTTTATGTCATGTTTTTGTCTAGCTCCCTATTGCGCCTTCACTAATTAAGGCTCATTGTTAATAAGTTATTAATGTTTTGTCTTTACTAATCACTTTCTTCTTTCTTTCTTTAATTGATTAACTCATCTTCAAATTTAGCAAGCATCTTGACTTGCCCTTAATTAACAAATTTGTTAGGGGAATTAACTATATTATGCACACTTAAATAGTGAAGTTAGACATTAATGAATAAAGAATGTTTTGTTATCATAAAAAATATATGGAGTCAACATTCTCTTCTTTTTTTTTGATAATGACAAAATACTCCTAAAATAAGAGTGCAATGTCTTTAAAACAATACACTTTTATATGCAGATTTACAGATTGCTCCCTCTAAAGTAAATCTATGTATAGATATAAGCTTTCAACATGAGAATATATAAATATATAAATATATATTTGTATATATATATATATACAATCATCCAACATACACATAACAAGTAGTTCAGTATAAAAACACAGCACAAAACACAAACACATAAATATTGTTCACATCACATAACATAAACATTGTTCACCCTATCCTTCTATCCTTCTATTTTCTCCCTTTTTTGTCATTAATCAAAAGAGGGGCTTAAGTCTGTAGTTCAACAAATCAAAGTGATGAAGACTCATTCATTGATGATTCATTAGCTCCTAGGTGAACATCTAGAGGGGCAACATGGAGGAAATAAAGGGATTCAGGTTTGGATGAGTTAGAGGATTCAAAAGATATAAGTTCAAGGGATGTAGATTTGAGAGTTGGCTTGGCAGTGGACTCAGCTATCTTGGTAGATTTCCTTCTTTTGAAGGCTTTGGTCTTTATGGCCATTGTTTTTCTTCCTTTTCTATAAGTTTTCTTAGATATTGATCCAATGACTACTACATTCCCCTTATCTTGACCTTGCTGGGTGGTAGTTGTCTCTTTCTCTTTTTGTGCTAATTGAGCTTTCTTTTCCATTTTCTTTTTTTGTTTAGCTTGATCAGTTGCAGCTTCCCTGAGGATCTCAATAATAAAATCTAAAAGCAAGATACCTTTAGATTCTTCAAGAGGATTCTCATATGCTCTTGTAGTAGCTAAGTTCCATTCATTCAAGTTTTTTGCCTCACCTTCGTTTCTTTTTCCATTTCTATTTTTGGATCATTCTCTTTTCCCATTTTTTCACTTTTCTTTTCTTTCTCAATTCCTTCAACTGGTTTTTCTTTGAGAGTTACTTCAACATTTTGCTCTTAGTTTTCATTCTTAGCTCTTTCTTTCACAATCTCATCTTCATAATCAGATGCATGTAAATCAAACTGCTTTGTGGTAGTTCTTTCACGTGACACATTTGTAGCTGTAACTTGGTTTTCTAGAGCAAGAGGTTTAGTTGCCTTTTCTTTGAGAATAAAGTCTTCAAGGTGTTGTAGTCTTTCCTCAATTTTCACCATCTTCTCAGCTTGTTCAGTCAACTCTCCATCAATTCTCATTAAGAAATTGAACACCATTTCACTTTGAAAGAGAGCTTGACTAACTCTTGAGTAAGGTGTAAAGGGTGTTTCTATGTCTAAATGAACTAGTGTGCTTTTTATGGACTTAATACATTTTTTCCTTTCCAACTTTTATCCCATTTTCAATGGACTAACTAAGAAGATTCCTTGATCTTTGCTTTTCATTAAATCTACTTGAAACTTGATACTCCAAATTCCCTTTTTCTTGACAAGGGAAAAGATGATGTTGCAATATGGTAGATTTGCTTTGTCTCCCAGATATGTCCCTCTGATTCGTTTAATCGTAAACCTAGCTACATTTAGTGGGATCTCATTAAAAGTTGACTCCATCAGCCAGAGATCTTGAGCACTTACATAACTAAAATTGCTACTTATTCCATGAAGTATGGAAGCAATGAAGTAATGAAATATTCTTAGTTGAGCATATTTTATGTCACTAGCATAACTCCTAGATGGGAATTTCTCCTTTCTACTAGTCACAATCTCCCAAATAGGGCTAGGATCATATTTTTCTGGAACCTTAAATTCACCAATCTCAAACTTTGTTTCCAAAAACTTTCCTAAATCGTTAGTAGTGATTTGAAATTCTCTTCCATATAGAAAAACATTCAGACCATCTTTTATAAACTCCTTTTGATTGACCAATTCATTCTTATTCAAGACAATACTAGAATAGAATTCCTTAACTAGTGTGGGACTATGTGCCTTATCTCCAAAGGTACTCAAATCTTTTAGTTTTAGTTCATCAAAATATTTCCTCAAATCACTCTTAACAGCAGGCACTTCATCAAAACTTGACCAATTAAAAGATTTTCCACATGAGATAGTTTCATTTTCAATCTTTTTAAACCTATTAGCTTGTACTTTGCTTTTAAACTGAGAGGTTGAGGTGTTACCTTTTTCGATGGAAGCTTCTGCTGTAACAATCATTTTTTATTTTCCCTAACGTTTTCTTCTAACTTTCCCCCTTTTTCTCGACTGGAGAACCTTGAGTGATTTTTCTCTTTTTCTTCGATGAAAGAGGAAGGGAATCATCAACCATTCTTTTCTCTTTTCTTTTGTCAGAAACGTAGTGTGTAAAAGAAGTTCTAGCCATGATTTTTTTGATGGATTGAATTTAGGGTTTGTCAGGTTTCAGAGAGCTGAGGAAATATTAAAACTTTGGGGATTTTGTTTTTCTGGGGATGGGTTTTCTAAGTAACTGAAGAGTTTTTCAGTGGAGGGTTAATAATTGGTTACCCCACGTTTTAAGTGGGAGGTTTCCTTACCTCTCGCTCATTTTTTTTGGTTGAAATTTTCCCACCTGTCAGTTTTCCTATTAACTAGGGTGCTCTACTCAATTAAAGTATGTATTAATCGATTACTGTTTTTCTGACTTGGAATACTTTTAACTACCAGACATGCATTAATTGGTTATGAGAGCTTTTAATTGATAAATACCTTATTGACTTAGGGTAACTACCTTAAGTCAAAATTGTTTTAATTAATTAAAGAGGTCCTTAACTAATTAATGTGAGTCTTATCTTCTTTCTAAGGTCCTTTTAACTAATCAAAACATTTTCTAATCAATTACACCAAGAAATAAATACAATCATCATGCTATATATCATTAAAAACGTGTTCAATTTAACTTAGTCAAACTTCATTAACATCTAGCATCCCTAATTCTCTTCTAATTCTACCAAATTAATCTTCATTCAGTGGTTTTGTGAAAATATCAACCAATTGATGCAAGGTGTCCATAAAATCTATTTTAATATCTCCCTTAAGCACATGATCTCTAATAAAATGGTGTCTAATTTCTATGTGCTTAGTTCTTGAATGTTGAACATGATTTTTGGAGACATTTATAGCATTCATGTTGTCACAAGTATATAGGAATTTTATGCACAACCATTCCAAAATCATTTAGTTGTTGCCTAATCTATAGTATTTGTGCACAACAACTACCTAGTGAGATATATTCAGCTTTAGCAGCTGATAGAACAACAAAATTTTGTTTCTTGCAAGACTAAGGCCAATACAGAAGCATGTTTCCAAGGAATTGACAAGTACCACTAGTACTTTTCCAATTAGTTTTGCTACTAGCAAAATCAGCATTAGAATAGCCAAGAAGATTAAAAGATGAACCTTTGTGATACCATAAGCCTAAACCTTGAGTATCAAAGAGATATCTAAAAATCCTCTTCATTGTAATTAAATGTGATTCCTTGGTACATGATTGGAATCTTGCACATAGGCAAACACTAAATAAAATATCAGGCTTACTTGCAGTTAAATAAATAAGTGAGCCAATCATACCTTTATAGAGTTTTTGGTCCACATTTTTTCCTTTATCATCTTTGTCAAGCTTTTTGGAAGGACTCATAAGAGTTCCAATTGATTTCATATTCAACCCACTAAATTTCTTCAGCATTTCTTTGGTATATGTCTCTTGGTTGATGAATATTCCACCCCTACATTGCTTGATTTGTAGACCAAGGAAAAATTTTAACTCCCATCATACTCATTTCAAATTCTCTCTACATTTACATAGCAAAATTCTCACATAACCTTTCATTAGTAACACCAAACACTATATCATCAACTTATATTTGAACTACAATCAAACCAATTCATTTTTCTTAATGGAAAGTGTATTGTCTACATTCCCCCTAAAATATCCTTTTTCAATAAAAAATTTTAAAAGTCTTTCATAGCAAGCTTTAGGAGCTTATTTCAAACCAATAAGAATTATGCAATTTATACAAATGATCAATTTTATCGAAGACCTCAAAATTAGGGGGTTGTTCAACATATACTTCTTCTTGTATAAAATCATTAAGGAATGTACTCTTCACATCCATTTGAAATAATTTAAAATTCATAAAGCATGCATAAGCAATTAAAAGTCTAATTGCTTTTAACCTATCTACTGGAGCAAAGGTTTCATCATAATCAATACCTTTTTCTTGATAGTAGCCTTGAGCAACTAACCTTCCTTTGTTCTTTACCATATTTCCTAATTCATCCATCTTGTTTTTAAATACCCATTTTGTACCAACAGTTGGATGGTTGGTTGGCCTTGGAACTAAGGTCCTGTCATGACTCGGAACCTCCCTCGGGCTCATGACAACCGCCGCGACGTCCCGATTGACACTCATTACTTGGAATGCCAATCGGAACCCCGCAAGGCTTACGTATCAGTTTCTTGCCTTTCCTGTGAGCAATCGTTGTTAAACATTCCGTTTTAAACAATTACCAATCATTTCCGACACAAGTAAATCAAAAGATAAAAAATATTTTATTTTATTTTATTTTTTTAAAAGGATTTATAGATAAATATTACTATTCAAAATATTGATTAAAATATAACATTTTTATATAAAATAATATTTATAGAAACACGTGTAAGTAATCTTTTGTAACGTGAAAGTAAAATAAATTCATACATACAATAATTTACAAAGTTATAATGTACAATAATAATTACAATGACAAGTGGCCCATAAATACACCAAGTGTTGGTGATAGTAATCTACTGTTTGTGAGATAGAGGGGTCAACTAGAATCCTTGACAAAATCAGGTATCTACAAGCTACCACAGGCCTGAAATATTTGGAAAGGAGGTGGGTGAGATTTTGCAATCCCAATGAGTAAACAGACATTATTATAAATATATAAAGGCGAGTAAAATGGAGGTAAGTTTAAACAATAAATCACAAACCATTTCATAAGGTTTTCAATTTATTTCTTAAACCATAAAATATTTGTAATTTACCAAAACAGTTGTTAAGGCTTATGACTTTTATTAGAAACAAGGCTCAAGCCAAAAACTAGTCCTCGGGAATACCTTGGCTGAGGCATCTAACCGAGTCCGCCAAGATTGTTAAGGTATTTACATGTTAAACACATGTTAGTTTTGAAAACAAGTAGTTCCTTGGCGTTGGCCGAGTTACACATTCACATGGGGGTTCAACGTGAAGTGAGCTCTAACACTACCTCGAGAGTTACCCTCTTCGCCTCTACAACAAGAGTAACTGTGCAACCGAGTTTACCGTACCCCTCTAATAGGCAGTCCACGAAAACCCATCAATGCAGTGACTAAACTCACCAATTTTAATAAAATTTCGATAGTATAACGTGGCTTTTATTTATTTACCCAGCCTGCATAGTAAAAGACAGCTTACATAAATTCCCAATGCAATTATAAAATATAGCCACATATACTCATATATCATAAGCCATTCATAGGAAAATATATTTTTCAAGACAATTGGCAGCCTCCAATTACTCAATTTCATTATCAAAAGTTTCTTATTTCAGATAATCAACACAATATATTTATTTGTCACATTTATTTCTAAAACATCAAAAGTCCCATTTTAATCTCATTTTCGTTTCATAAAATACATAAAGAGCATTTAAAAATAAACTTTAGATAATTTACAATAATAATAGGTTTACTCATAGTTTGTACAAATTAAATGCTTTCTAGGTGCCCCGATTACTGTTCGTCGGGTACAACTTCCTTGCCTTTACCGGAAGACTCTCCTTCTAGACACATTGTAAAAATTACACAATTCACCACATTGATGCTAAATCACTATATAATTGACTTAAATCCTATACTAATGCATGGTATGTAATGCAATAGCCTAAAACAGCTTAAACGCAGTATTAACCTATTTTTGGCACTTTACCCGATAAATTGCTAACGCACTCCATTTTAGCTCTAAATTGTCCCATTTTCTCTCCAACATTTCTAACCATTAAATATCAGCCAACAACCCTCTAAAATCACCAAAATTAGCTCACTTTCCTCCTTGGAAAATTCGGTAAAAAATGGGATATTAACTCGGTTAATTTTCCACTTTGTTTTTCTATCACATTTAACCATTTTTCATCATTTTCTCTTCATTTCTCTTAGAATAAAAATCAGTTCATCATCATTGTACATCACTGAATATTCGGCCAAGGGTGGGTATTATGAGAATTTTATGCTTTCTTGCCCTATTTGATTTCTATACACATTTAACTAACTAAAACTACCAATTTAACTAAGAATCAAAACATAAAAATTTCAAAATCATTCTCCTTGAAATTCAGCCAGCCCTTGGCATCACTTTTTGATCTCTCTCCTCAAGCATGCTAAATGAAAAAAAAGGCATAGGAAAGGTAGAAATCAAGTTAAAGTCAAAAAATCTTACCGTTAGACGCGTAAACAGACGAAAAACGCGAATTTCCCTTTGAATTTTCTAGTTTTCCTTTGGTTTTTCTCTTTTCTTCCTTTCCTCTCTATTTTCTCTCTTTTTCTCTCCTTTTGGCCGACCATCACCTGATGTGGGGTTTAAATGGGCTAACTTTCCTTTAAAATAATATTAAATCATTACAAAGTTCCATGTATCACTTTTCCATTGGCCCGTTTTTAAAATTTCGTCCTTTAAACTTCAAGTTTTTCACCACTTAAAATACCATAGTTATTCATACCAAAAATAAATAAATCCTATGATTTTGACAAGTTTTGGGTGGTGAAAATTACGATTTTACCCTAGGGCAACAAAATTACTGTTTTGCCCCATGTTTCGAAAATTGCCAAAATTGAAAATTTTCACTTCCTATCATTAAATTATACTCCAGATAGTTAATCTTGGTCAAAAATTTCACTCCATGAACAAATTATTATCTTAGGTGGCAAAATGACGATTTTGCCCCTAAACATCAAAATTTTCAATTTTTCCCTAAATGAACCCTCGAACTCCGAACAATCATTTTTAGTTATTCCTGGACTATAAAATATTAAATTTCATCCTACGATTCCTATTTGAACTAGTTTGAAGTTAAATCAACTCAAGTGTACCGTTAGGTACAATATCGGGTTTCGTCTATTCTTAAGGGCTTTCCTAGCGTAATAACATGCTACTCAGTGCATGTATGTCATGACATGTGTTTATAGGGTCGGGTTTTACAGGTCCAATCCTTGTTCCTTTCAAATTGGCTAAGATCCTCTGACATGGCAATCATCCAACTCTCTTCCTTTTCAACTTCCTCAAGGTTCTTTGGTTTCACTTGTGATATGAATGCAATTTATTCATAAGCTTCTCTTAATCCTCTTCTAGTTTTAATACTTTTCGAGGGATCACCAATGATTTGCTTTTGAGGATGATTTCTTACAAATCTCCAGCTTCTAGAAAGATCGTTGTGCTATTCTTAGTTCTTTGCAAGTCCCTAAGTGGTGATTGTTCCTTATTTTTCTCCTTTAAGCTCTTTCCATCCTTTTCTTTGTTGTCCAAGCTCATCTTCTTCATTTTCTTCTTATTGTCATATGCATCATCATCATAAAAAACTATCTTTCTTTGTGCAGCATAAGTCTCATCAAATACAATATGAATTGACTCTTTTATAACTAAAGTTCTTTAGTTAAACACTCTATTTACTTTAGAGTTCAATGCATAACCCGAGGAAATAGCCTTATCACTCTAGCATCAAACTTTCCCATGGTGAGTTTTCCATTATTTAAACAAAACATTTGCATCCTAAACTCCTTAAGTGAGAAATATTTGGTTTTCTTCCTTTGAAAAGCTCATAAGGGGTTTAGAAACCATAGCTCTAATGGAAACTCTATTTAAAATATAAGCTGCAGTGTTCACAACTTCAGCCCAAAAATATTTGGGCAAATTATTTTCACAAATCATTGCTTTTACCATTTCTTTTTAAGTCCTATTTTTCCTTCAACAATTGCATTTTGTTGTGAAGTTCTAGGAGCAGAAAAGTTGTGGTCAAAACCATTTTCATTGTAAAATATTTTAAAATTATCATTTTCAAATTCACCACCATGGTCACTTCTAACACTAATAAGGGTAAAACCTTTTCATTTTGAACTCTTTTACAATGTTTAACAAAAGTTGGCAATGCATCATCTTTGTGAGCAAGAAAATATACCCATATGTATCTAGAGTACTCATCTACAATAACAAGGCCATATGACTTGCCTCCAAGACTAGTAGTAGTAATTTGTCCAAACAAGCAACATGCAATAGTTCAAGTGGCCTAAAAGTTGATATGATTTTCTTAAATTTAAATAAACTTCTAACTTTTTTCCCAAATTGACATGCATCACATACTTTGTCATTTTCAAATGATATCTTTGGAAGCCTAATGACTAGGTCTTTTCTCAAGAGTTTTGATATAGTGTGCATACTAGCATGTCTTAGTCTTCTATTCCATAACCAGCTTGTGATACCCCAACTTCTATAAGCTTGTAACTAAGTATAGATGTAATAATATGAGCTAGCGGTAGTTTCGTTATTTTCTCTAATAAGCTCCCAGAAGAAACTTTTATGATATTTTAAGGCTTAAATGGGTATAAGACTACATAAATGATGTGTGTTGATGAAAACACGAAGAAAACTAGAAGTTTCAACAATTTTCATAGCAGGGGTAAAATGGTCATTTTTCACCTTGGGTTAAAATTTTATGTTTTTATGAACCCGAGCATGTTTAGACCATTATGGATATTGTCCCTGTGTTAAAAGAGCAAAAAGATTGCATAAAAGATTGGAGGAGAGTAAGTTAATTGGTGGAGAGGCATTTTCGTAATTTTAAAGGAAAGGATAAGATTGCCTATAAATACCTTGAATTTCCAGCAGCTTCTTGAATTTTTCAGTAGCTGGTCTTCTTCTTCCCTTCTCCTCTCTCACGTTTCTTCAAACTCCATGGAAGCTTGATTTTCAAACTTCCACAACTTTCTCTCTCTAGCTCCAATTTTCATGCTTTTAGTGCACCCTTCCATAAACCCTTGTGCTATTTCATCTTCTCACTTCAAAAACCTTGAAATATCTTGTTTTCATACTTTCTCTCACTAGTTGGGCATTTTAGAGAGAGAAAGAGGGAATCACTCCATTGATTTGGAAGCTATTGGAAGAGAATCCAACTACAAAAAAACCCTAGGGTGAATGATGCACCAAGTTTGATTTTTAGCTGCAGAAAATGGCTAGCAATTGTGATTTATGAGCTGTTTTATTGTTTAGTATGTTCATTACTTTTTAGTGATTAAGATAGTGAACATAGATAGCCATCTAAAGTGGTAATTGAAAACTAGCTAATAGATAGCTTTTAAAGTTCATAGTGTGTAAATTAATCTATTGTTTATGTTAATGTGATCCTAGGTTTTTAAGGAAGCACCATCATTCCAATTGGATCATTAGGGGAGTTTGAGTCAATTAAAAGTTCTACAATCAATTGGTGAATGGACTACCTTCAAAACTGATTTTCGGAATATGATGGATTTGAGAAAGTGTTTGAATGATTTTATACAATTTTTCATGAAAATGAATGCCTTGAGAACAAGCTTTTGAGAAAAGATTTATGTTATGAAATGTGATTATTATGGATTTCTATGTGGCTGCATTATGTTGATTACATATATGCTTGAGTATAATGTTGTGTAATTATATTGACTCGGCTATGTGCGAGTAGGGAGTATGCAGAAGCCGAGGATGACTCGGTTATGTGCGAGTTGGGAGTGCGCATAACCCGATGATGACCCAGCCATGTACGAGTAGAGAGTGCGCATGAGCTGGTGATGATGATGATGGGATGGTGTGATGATGATGATGGGATGGTGTGATGATGATGATGGGTATATATGTATATATATATATATATATATATATATATATATATATGTAAATATGTGTGTTATAGGAAATTGATGGATAATGGGTTATGGTTGTAATGCATGTGAAACTTGACATGTTAAACCTTGAGAAATTGTTATGTGTTTTCATGTTAGTTTGGACCTTTTGGCAGGGTGGTTTTTCCTTTGGGAGAAAGGTAAAATTTGCATTGATGCCCTGTATTTCGTTGCAGCGAGAAACTCTTGGATTTAGAGGGGTACACTGGCCGAAAACTCACTGCAACAAGGATGCATTTTCGCTGCAGCGAGAATGACACTGTAGCTTCTCGTTGCAGCAAAATGCATTCTCGCTACAGCGAGAAACTTACTATTTTTTGGGTTGCAATTTCGCTGCAGCGAGATTGAATCTCACTACAGTGAGAAACATTCTGTTTTTGGGTAAAAATTTTGCTGCAGCGAAAAACTTTCTATTTTGGTCTCTTATCATATCCAATTGCTGCCCTATCTTTCACTTCTTTGCTACCATATGGGAGCATGGACTTCCAACATTAAGGATTAAAAGAGTTAAGTTTAAAATGAGGAGGTTTAGTGAGAAACCCTCGGCCAGTTGAGAAACCCTCGTTCGGTTAATAACTAAATTCCAACGTCGCTGCAGCGGAAAGGCATTCTCGCTGCAGCGAAGATTCGTTGTTGTATTTGACTTGCTTGTGCAATATTGAAGCTTTCATTCTTCAAATGATTCGCTATGTATGGGTTCATGATTTTCAAATGATTAATCACTTAAGGGCTCGATAAGGGGTTTTATTAGGAATGAACCAAATTGCATTGTTTTGAAACTACTGCATCATGATTTTAAATTTTCCTTTATTGTTGCTTGTTCCCTTTCTTGTTCACTCACTGGGTTTATACTCACCATTTCAATTTCATGTTTTCAGATCACGAGGCAGCCGGTAACTAGGACGAGGTATCCTTGTAGACTTGTGTCCATCTTTTGGTAGGTGTCTCGGCATTCAGTAGCTGTACATCCATCCGAGTCCCTTCGCTGGAAATCGAGTCTTCTTTTTGAGATGTATAGACAAACTTGATATAAATTATTAAGATACATGTTGTAGGCAATGTATGTATATTTTTAATGAGTAATGCCAGTACGAGTTGGCAATGTATATTACTATTTTGGTTTAAAGTTACAATTTGTGACTTAACAATACTTGATGGTATGATGAGTAGAATAATTCGATAGGCTTGCTTGGGCTTAGTGGACTATGTCCATTGGGCCCATGCGCCGGTCATGGCCTAGAATTTGGGTCATGACAAAGTTGGTATCAAAGCACTAGGTTTGTCTAGGTCATAGAATTTCCTTTTGTTGGTCTAGTGGAGAGTCGGGTCTTTATGTGGGAACTTTAGTTGTAAAGTGTGAATCGCGACACATTTTACAACCAAATGATCGCATAGATTCCCTATCTTAGAAACTACCTTTTGCCTTAAGTATGATTATAATATGTGTTTAATAACAGGTGTTTTCTCTTGTCTAGGTAAGAATGTCGCCTAAGACACGAGCCTCCTCAAGACGGATAGGGGAGCAAGATGCTCCTATTGATATGGCAGATAGGCCACGGGCATTCGCCTGGAGAGGCCGAGGTAGACGTGGCAGGGCCACTGGGCTAGTGAGGGTGGATACGCTTGTGAGTAGGCGAGAGGAGGGACAGTCCTCAGGTGATGTAGATAGACACCTAGCTGGGGGTATTACTATCGAGGATTTAGTGGCAGGCTTAGAGGGAGTCAATCAGGTTGTAGAGATGATGGCGACCCGTATGGAGGATATATAGAGGGTAGTAGAGGGGAGACCTACAATATAGGAATCTCCTAGCTCTCAAGGACAGGCCGATCGCCAATATCGTGAGGTTGACATGGGTCACTTAGAGATTTCTCTTCCCGATTTCCTAAAGCTTAAGCCTCCATCATTTTTAGGGTCTGATGCATCAGAGAAACCCCAGGTTTTCTTGGATAAGATGGAGAAAATATGTAAAGCCTTGGGATGCTCCAGTGTTCGGTTAGTTGAGTTAGCTGCTTTGCGATTATAGGATGTGGCGTAGAAATGGTATAGCTCCTTGTGTAGAGGCAGACCGATGGATGCAGCGCCATTGACTTGGAATGAGTTTAGTGCAGCCTTCTTGGATCGGTTCCTACCACTCAGTGTACATAATGCCAGAGCCAGAGAGTTTGAGACTTTGGTACAAACTTCGAGCATGACGATGCCGGAGTATGACATCAAGTTCACACAGTTGTCTCGGTATGCTCCCTACCTCGTTTCTACTGAGGAGATGAAAATTCAGAGGTTTGTGGATGGGTTAGTAGAGCCATTATTTAGGGCTGTGGCATCTCAAGATTTCACTACCTATTCCGCAGCAGTAGATTGTGCTCAACGCATTGAGATGAGGACTAGTGAGAGTAGGGCTGCGAAGGATAGAGCAAAGAGGGCCAAGACAGAGAGTTATCAAGGCCGTAGAGATTTCAACAGTGGTGGTTCGTCTTCTAGCCGTCAGGGTCCACAGAGGGACTCACGATTACCTCAACATGGGAGTGACGCGCCTGGTCTAATATTAGGATGGGATAGAGAACCTTTAGCTCTAGGAGGCGACGAGATTCTAAATAGAGTAGTCAAGTCACCCGCTATTGTGATAATTGTGGGAGACGACATAGTGGATGATGCTTCCTTACCACAAGAACTTGTTTTGGGTGCGGTCAACCTAGGCATATTAAGAGGGATTGTCCAAGGGCTCAGCAATCATAAGATTCTACTCGTGGTTCCACCCAGCCAACTTCTTCTACTCCTTTAGTTGCTGCCTCATCTGGACGAGAGGCTAGTGGATCGAGAGGTAGAGGTGCTAGTACTTCCTTTTAGGGCAAGCCATTTGGATCCGGACATTAGAGTTCTATTGGTAGAGGCCAGGCGAGGGTGTTTGCTTTAACACAGCAAGAGGCTCAAACTTCCAATGCCGTGGTCTCAAGTATTCTCTCCGTTTGTAATATGAATGCTCAGGTACTATTTGATCCTGGTGCTACCCATTCTTTTATCTCTCCATGTTTTGCATCTCGGTTGGGTAGAGATCGTGTTAGGAGAAAGGAACAATTAGTGGTGTCTACTCCTTTAAAAGAGATATTTATGGCCGAATGGGAATATGAGTCTTGTGTAGTACGAGTCAAGGACAAGGACATTTTGGTGATTTTGGTGGTGTTAGACACCTTAGACTTTGATGTGATCTTGGGGATGGATTGGTTATCACCTTGCCATGCTAGTGTGGACTGCTATTATAAATTAGTTAGATTTGATTTCCCCGATGAACCATCATTTAGTATTCTGGGGGATAGGAGTAATGCTCCAACCAATTTGATATCGATCATTTCTACCAGAAGAGTATTACGACAGGGCTGTATAGGTTACTTGGTGGTGGTAAAGGATGCTCAGGCAAAGTTTGGAGATGTAACTCAAGTGTCGGTGGTGAAGGAGTTTATGGATGTATTTCCTGAGGAGCTACCAGGTTTGCCTCCTGAACGGGAGATTGAGTTTTGCATAGATTTGATTCCCGACACTAGACCTATATCCATACCCCCATATAGAATGGCACCGACAGAGCTTAAAGAGCTTAAGGATCAATTAGAAGATTTGTTAGATAAAGGCTTCATCCGTCTTAGTGTATCCCCATGGGGAGCACCGATGTTATTTGTAAAGAAAAAAGATGGGTCACTTAGGCTGTGCATTGATTATCGACAGCTTAATAAAGTGACGGTGAAGAATAAGTATCCTCTCCCCATAATAGATGACTTATTTGATCAACTACAAGGAGCATAATGTTTCTCTAAGATAGATTTGCGATCTGGGTACCATCAATTGAGGATCCAAAATGAAGATGTACCAAAGACTGCATTTCGAACAAGATATGGGCACTATGAGTTCTTGGTGATGTCATTTGGGCTCACGAATGCTCCTGCAGCCTTTATGGATTTGATGAACCGAGTGTTCAAGCCTTATTTGGATAAGTTCATGGTGGTGTTTATTGATGACATCTTGATATATTTGAAGAGTCGAGAGGAGCATGAGCAGCATCTTAAGATAGTGCTCCAAATTTTGAGAGAACATCGATTGTATGCTAAGTTCTCCAAGTATGAGTTTTGGCTCGAAAGTGTTGCATTTTTGGGGCATGTGGTATCTAAGAATGGGATACAAGTTGATTCGAAGAAAATTGAAGCTGTGGAAAAATGGCCAAGGCCAACATCAGTTACGGAGATTAGAAGCTTTGTGGGTTTGGTTAACTACTATCGTCACTTTGTGAAGGACTTCTCCAAAATAGTTACCCCTCTGACTAAGCTGACATGTAAGGATACAAAGTTTGAATGGTCTGATGCTTGTGAGGATAGCTTTGAGAAGCTTAAGGCATGTCTCACCACAGCTCCAGTGTTAAGCCTACCTCAAGGCATGGGGGGTTATACAGTATTTTATGATGCATCGCGGGTTGGTTTAGAGTGTGTATTAATGCAGCATGGGAAGGCGATTGCGTATGCATCAAAGCAACTTAAAAGGCATGAGAAAATTACCCTATACACGATTTGGAAATGGTAGCAATCGTGTTTGCCTTGAAAATTTGGAGACATTATTTGTATGGTGAGACTTGTGAGATATATACGGACCGTAAAAGTTTGAAGTATATATTTCAGCAGAGGGATTTTAACTTACGGCAACGTAGATGGATGGTGTTGCTAAAGGATTATGATTGTACTATTCTTTACCATCCCGGTAAGGCCAATGTAGTGGCGGATGCTTTGAGTCGAAAATCAATGGAAAGTTTGGCATATATATTTACAGAAAGAAGATCCTTGGTTAGGGAGATCCATAGTTTGGGAGACATAGGTGTGCATTTGGAAGTTGCGGAGACAAATGCATTGCTAGCACATTTTAGAGTATGGCCTATTTTAGTGGACAAGATCAAAGAAGCACAAAGTAAAGATGAGTTTGTGGCTAAGGCCTTAGAGGATCCTCAGGAAAGGAAAGGAAAAATGTTTACCAAAGGCACAGATGGAGTGTTGAGGTATGAAACTAGACTTTATGTGCCTGATGGTGATGGGTTGAGGAGAGAAATATTGGAGGAAGCTCACATGGCAGCTTATGTGGTACATCCAGGGTCCACAAAGATGTATCAAGATTTGAAGGAGATGTATTGGTGGGAAGGACTCAAGAGAGATGTAGCTGAGTTTATCTCCAAGTGCTTGGTTTGTCAGCAGGTTAAGGCTAAGCATCAAAAGCCTCCAAGGCTACTACAGCCATTACCAGTACTCGAATGGAAGTGGGAGCATATTGCTATGGACTTTGTAACGGGTTTGCCTCAAACCAGTGGGGGATATGATTCAATTTGGATAGTAGTAGACCGGTTAACAAAGTTAGCTCATTTTTTTTTGGTTAAGACTACTTACGGGGCTGCCCAATATGCTCTAGTTTATGTGGATGAGATAGTACGACTACATGGTATCCCCATTTCTATAGTATTTGATAGAGGAGCTCAGTTCACTAGTAGGTTTTGGGGAAAGTTGCAAGAAGCATTGGGCATTAAGTTGGATTTCAACACAACTTTCCACCCTCAGACTGATGGACAGTCTGAACTAACCATACAAACATTGGAGGATATGTTGAGGGTTGGTGTGATAGACCTTGGGGTCCGGTGGGATCAATATCTACCCTTAGTGGAATTTGCCTACAACAATAGTTTCCAATCAAGCATTCAAATGGCACATTTGAGGCATTATATGGACGGAGGTGTAGGTCACCCATTGGATGGCTAGAGGTGGGAGAAAGGAAACTTTTAGGGCCTGAGTTGGTGCAGGATGCAACCGAGAAAATAAGCACGATCCGTCAGAGGATGTTAACAGCACAAAGTAGACAAAAGTCATATGCTGATAACCGACGGAGAGACTTGGAGTTCCAAGTAGGAGATCATGTATTTTTGAAAGTTTCGCCAACTAAAGGGTTAATGAGGTTTGGCAAGAAAGGGAAGTTAAGTCCTCAGTATATAGGACCCTTTGAGATCTTAGAAAGGGTTGGAGTAGTGGCATATCTTTTGGCATTATCGCCAGACCTTTCGAATATTCATCCCGTGTTTCATGTGTCCATGCTTAGGAAGTACAAGCCGGATCCATCACATGTAATACGGTATGAAACCATTCAGTTGCAAGATGATCTAACCTATGAGGAGCAATCGGTAGCTATCCTTGATAGGCAAGTTAAAAAGATTCATTCAAAGGAAGTAGCATCAGTGAAAGTGTTGGGCGGAATCACACTAGTGAGGAGGTAATGTGGGAAGCCGAGGAGGAGATGCGAACAAATTATCCCCATCTCTTTGATACTTAGAGGTACGTTACCTTATAGTGAATTTAAATTTGAGGATCGAATTTCTTTAAGTGGGGGAGAATGTGATACCCCAACTTCTATAGGCTTGTAACTAAGTATAGATGTAATAATATGAGCTAGGGGTAATTTCATCATTTTCTCTAATAAGCTCCTAGAAGAAAGTTTTATGATATTTTAAGGCTTAAATGGGTATAAGACTACATAAATGATGTGTGCTGATGAAAACACGAAGAAAACTAGCAGTTTCAACAATTTTCATAATAGGGGTAAAATGGTCATTTTTCACCTCGGGTTAAAATTTTATGTTTTTATGAACCCGAGCATGTTTAGACCATTTGGATATTGTCCCAGTGCTAAAAGAGCAAAAAGATTGCATAAAGATTGGAGGAGAGTAAGTTAATTGGTGAAGGGGCATTTTCGTAATTTTAAAGGAAATGATAAGATTGCCTATAAATATCTTGAATTTCCAGTAGCTTCTTGAATTTTCCAGCAGCTGGTCTTCTTCTTCCCTTCTCCTCTCTCACGTTTCTTCAAACTCCATGGAAGCTTGATTTTCAAACTTCCACAACTTTCTCTCTCTAGCTCCAATTTTCATGCTTTTGGTGCACCCTTCCATAAACCCTTATGCTATTTCATCTTCTCACTTCAAAAACCTTGAAATATCTTGTTTTCATACTTTCTCTCACTAGTTGGGCATTTTAGAGAGAGAAAAAAGAATCACTCCATTGATTTGGAAGCTATTAGAAGAGAATCCAACTACAAAGGAACCCTAGGGTGAGTGATGCACCAAGTTTGATTTTTAGCTGTAGAAAATGGCTAGCAATTGTGATTTATGAGCTGTTTTATTGTTTAGTATGTTCATTACTTTTTAGTGATTAAGATAGTGAACATAGATAGCCATTTAAAGTGGCAATTGAAAACTAGCTAAGAGATAGGCTTTAGAGTTCATAGTGTGTAAATTAATCTATTGTTTATGTTAATGTGATCCTAGGTTTTTAAGGAAGCACCATCATTCCGATTGGATCATTAGGGGAATTTGAGTCAATTAAAAGTTCTACAATCAATTGGTGAATGGACTATCTTCAAAACTGATTTTGGGAATATGATGGATTTAACAAAGTGTTTGAATGATTTTATACAATTTTTCATGAAAATGAATGCCTTGGGAATAAGCTTTTGAGAAAAGATTTATGTTATGAAATGTGATTATTATGGATTTTTATGTGGCTGCATTCTGTTAATATACATATATGCTTGAGTATAATGTTGTGTAATTATATTGACTCGGCTATATGCGAGTAGGGAGTGCGCAGAAGCCGAGGATGACCCGGTTATGTGTGAGTAGGGAGTGCGCATAACCCGGTGATGACCCAACCATGTGCGAGTAGGGAGTGCGCATGAGCTGGTGATGATGATGATGGGATGGTGTGATGATGATGATGATGGGTATATATGTATATATATATATATATATATATATATATATATATATGTAAATATGTGTGTTATTGGAAATTGATGGATAATGGGTTATGGTTGTAATGCATGTGAAACTTGACATGTTAAAACTTGAGAAATTGTTATGTGTTTTCATGTTGGTGTGGACCTTTTGGCAGGGTGGTTTTTCCTTTGGGAGAAAGGTAAATTTTGCATTGATGCCTTGTATTTCATTGCAGCAAGAATGATTCTCGCTGCGGCGAGAAACTCTTGGATTTTGAGGGGTACACTAGCCGAAAACTCGCTGCAGCGAGGATGCATTTTCGCTGCAGCGAGAATGACACTGTAGCTTTTCGCTGCAACGAAATGCATTCTCACTGCAGCGAGAAACTTTTTGTTTTCTGGTTGCAATTTTGCTACTACGAGAAACATTCTGTTTATGGGTAAAAAATTCGCTGCAGCGAGATTCAATCTTGCTGCAGCGAAAAACTTTCTGTTTTGGTCTCTTATCTTGTCCAATTGCTGCCCTATCTTTCACTTATTTACTACCATATGGGAGCATGGACTTCCAACATTAAGGATTAAAAGAGTTAAGTTTAAAATGAGGAGGTTTAGTGAGAAACCCTCGGCCAGTTGAGAAACCCTCGTTCAGTTAATAACTAAATTCCAACGTCGCTGTAGCGGAAAGGCATTCTCGCTGCAGCGAAGATTCGTTGTTGTATTTGACTTGCTTGTGCAATATTGAAGCTTTCATTCTTCAAATGATTCGCTATGTATGGGTTCATGATTTTCAAATGATTAATCACTTAAGGGCTCTATAAGGGGTTTTATTAAGAATGAACCAAATTGCATTGTTTTGAAACTAGTGCATCATGATTTTAAATTTTCCTTTGTTGTTGCTTATTCCCTCCCTTGTTCACTCACTGGGTTTATACTCACCATTTCAAATTCATGTTTTCAGATCACAAGGCAGCCGGTAACTAGGACGAGGTATCCTTGTATACTTGTGTCCATCTTTTGGTAGGTGTCTCGGCATTCAGTAGCTGTACATTCATCCGAGTCCCTCCGCTGAAAATCGAGTCTTCTTTTTGAGATGTATAGACAAACTTGATGTAAATTATTAAGATACATGTTGTAGGCAATGTATTTATATTTTAAATGAGTAATGCCAGTACGAGTTGGCAATGTATATTACTATTTTGGTTTAAAGTTACAATTTGTGACTTAACAATACTTGATGGTATGATGAGTAGAATAATTCGATAGGCCTTCTTGGGCTTAGTGGACTATGTCCATTGGGCCCATGCGCCGGTCATGGCCCGAAATTTGGGTCGTGACAACAGCTATCACATACATCGTTGGCAATAAAACAAGATTCACTACACTCAATTTCATCAAGACAAATAACATGCATGTTTTTAATGTTTTTGCCAATAAATGCTACTTTATTAGTATCAATATCAATCACTTGACATCCATGGGAATCAAAACATACTCTAAACCCTCTCTCACAAAGCTGACTAATACTTAGCAAGTTATGTTTTGAACCTTTAACAAATAAAACATGCTTTATTTGGATTTGACATGTGTTACCAATTGTCCCAATTCCTTGGATAACACCTTTGGAGTCATCATTAAAGGAAGCACTACCACTCTTGTTTCTATCAAGTTTAGCAAACTATTAGTATGAGCCTTGCAAGCCAATCTATGGTCGTACGGGAATTACATTTTTAGTTATTCATGTATGATATTTTATTAATTTATAATAATTATGAGTTAGTTTTTTATCCATAAGTTTGTGATTTAATTACTTTTTGTACTTTTGTAGATAAAGCCCATGGAACTATATATGCCTTGTAAAGGAATAGTATTGGGATACAATAATGAGGTCCTTATGCATCAAACATTGTTCCTAAAAGTTCTTAATCATAGTATTATTGAGACAAGGCATAAAAAATGCTCAAAGATCAACACATGCTATATTCCTTACTTGTGAAGTAAACAACCATTCTCATAGGTTGAAGTATAGAGATACTTGCAACTAGAATGTGGGTGTTTGCCATGGGAGAGCAAGTTCACTGAACATGACCCACCATGAGAAGTGCATTTGGTACCTCACTCAAATGTTTATGCAATACTTCTCATGTCTTAGTTGAGTAACTACTCCCTAGACTTGAGACACTAGGTTGTCTTGTATGTGGAGTACTATGCTTTGATTTCATCCCTATGGGTGCCTAACCAAGGATGCCAAAATAAGATGTTTTTAGGTATAGTATGAGCATAAGAAGGCAAATGAGTGGTCAAAATAAGAATCATCACCCCAAGTGATTCAAGGAAAAAAATTTCATTAGTTTTTGGTTGACATTAGCTTAATCAAATCCTTGGCCAAGGTGATTAGGAGATTATGAAATAAGTTTCATAAGTCTCGATAAAGCTATTGATCTAATTACAAGAACAAATATGGAGGTCAATAAGAGTAGGCATTGTACTAAGCTCTTATCATCTGTGGGATATATGATGAGGGAATGAATTACACTGATAAGCTATACATTGAAAGATTGTCAAAAAATCCTTTGACTCTCTTAACAATTGAGTTGCCATGATGCATTGCTAGATGCTAATCTTGGTCAATGAAATTAATTTAAAATTAGAATTAATAAAATTATAATTTAATTCTATTGCCAACATGTTAAGAACTTAATGGGTCACAAATAAAGGTTGCAATTTGGATTAAATTGAGAGTGTGATGATTTGAGTTAGACTTAAATCAAATTCTAGGTTTTAACTACTAAGGACCTAATTAAAAGAGCTTAATTAGACATTAGTTAAATATTATAATTGTTATAATATTGAGGACTTATTTTGCAAATTTTAATAAGTCTAATAACAAAATTAAACCTAGATATATATATATATATATATATCACATTATAGCTACTTTTTATGCAAGAAAAGAAAAAAAAACTAACAACGTTTTTCTTGGGTGTTGCCACTATTGAGAGAGTTTTTCAGAAAACTTCTTTATTGATTCTTTGCTGAAAATCAAAGAAGAAAAGAGGACAAATCATTGTCCATTGTTGGTCCCGTTGGAGCGCTAGAAGGGGGTGAATAGTGCTTAAAATTTTTTGATCAACCTTTTAGAGCTTGTAGAGCTCTTAATCAGTTCATATGAAGGAAGGTTTAGAATTTGTTAGAATTAAAAGACACCAAATAAGGAAAGGTAGAGAGAAGTGGACAATGCAAGAGTATTTATAGTAGTTCATTGCCCTTGACTTACATCCACTACCTTGATCTCCCAATTAAAGATTTTCAACCTAACTTCATCATACTAGTGGAATTAACAGCTTCCACTAAGCTTTTACAAGGTAAGCTTTTAACCCAAGCTCTATTCCCTTACCATGAGCTTTTAAAGTGCTTCCCACACTCTAAATACTTAAGAAACAGAAGAAAAAAAGTACAATTAGAAGTCTTTATAAATTTGGAAAGATTACGAGCAAGCTTAAACACTTTTTCTAGAATAAGAATGAAGAACAAGTGTTTGTGGTGAAGGATATTTGGCTTTTTGCTTAAAATGATTCTTTTCTCTTTAATTAACCTTTTTTGGCCATTGAAGTTTCCTTTTATACTTTGGGAGTCAGATTTTTTGTTGAGGATAGTGTCTAGCCATGAGAGAGAACTTTGATGCCATTTTAGACACTATTTTGTCGTCTAGTGTTTAAATTCAAATGGGCAAACAGAGTTCGGTTAACTGATTATAGGTAGCTCTAATCGATTACAGCTTTTCTACCTTGCACTACTTATTGCTATGTACTCTACTTTAATCGATTACAGGAGACTCTAACTAATTAAGAGATCTTTGTCTTCAGGCTTCTCTACTTCATTAGACTTCCTTTAATTAGTTAACTCTCCCCTTAATTGATTGGAACTTCACTTCTTTTAGCCTTAATCAATTAACACAAGCTCTAATCAATTATAAAATTTATGAATTTGAATTTCCTCATTTCGGCTCCCTTCGACAGTCAAACTTATTTTAAATTTGAATTTTGGTGCTTAGAGGTTCTTCAAGTCTTGTGCTTTAGTTGATTAACCCCATGCCTTAACTGATTAGCACACCTCTGTTTTTCTTCGTCCAACAACTTCTTAATCAATTAAGCCTAGTGCTAATTGATTAAGGTTTTTCTGTTTTGCTTCAACTTGTCACCCAATCATGCCTTAATAGATTAAGGCTTCTTGTTAATTAGTTATAAAAGCTTTGTCTTCATTAACCCTTTTCATCTTTCTCACTTTAACTAATTAACCTATCTATGATATGATTTTACCTTTAAACACTAATTTTATTGAGGGGATTAACTTTATCATGAACATTTAAATAGTGAAGTTAGACATTGATGAATGAGGAATGTTTTGTTATCATCAAAAACATATAAAGTCAATATTCTCCCCTTTTTTGGATGATGACAAAACACTTTTAGATTAAGAGTGCAATGACTATTAGAAAAAAAAAAGTTATATGCAAATTTTTAGGGATTACTCCCCTAATATGTGCCCTATGAATAGTAAAGTTATCTAATATGACAGCATGAACAGTAAACTCATTCAATCATAAGAATATTTATATATATATGTATATAATCAGCACAATTCCATCATAAAAGCATAAAATTCAACACAACATAAAACACACATAAGCATTGTTCAACATAAATCACACCATAAAAACATAGTTAAAAATTGAGTTTGTTTTGTCTAACACATTACTTCTTACACCTACTCTCTAATCTTATCTCGCCTTTTTTGTCATCATCCAAAAAGGATCCAAATCAGATTCATCATTGCCAAAATGCACTTTCAGAGGCTTACGAGAGGAGCTAGATGAAGAGTTAGAGAATGAGGATGAAGAGGTAAAGGTGGATAAGATAATATGGGGGCTTACCGACTTAGAAGGCTGATTAGTGGAGCTCAAGGCTAGTCTTGTTGATTTTCTTCTCCTAAAGGTGGTGGTCTTAGTAGCCATTGTTTTCTACCTTTATTAATAGGTTTTTGAGAAGTTGGTCTAACAGCTACTGTTTTCCCTTTGTCTTGGACTGATTGAGTGACAGTCTCTTTTGATATTTTCTAGGCTAATTGAGCCTCTTATTCCATTTTTTCTATTTTCTATATTGATTAGCTTTAGCCTTTTTCAGCAATTCATTGATGAAATGAGATACCACTATCTCTTCTGATTCTATGGGAGAATTGTTGTTCCATTTTTTTGCTGGTGGCTATTATTCATTCAGCTTTGCTTTTTTAGCTTCCTTTTCCACCTCTACTTTTTCCTCGTGTTCATTGATTTCTATTGTTGGTTCCTTTCCTTTTTCCATCTCTTCTTGCACAACTCTTTCTTTTTCAAAATCCCCTTTTTGATTCATATTTTCAAGTTCAAGTTCTTATTTTCTAGTTTTACCTTCATGGTCAAATGTAAGGACCTTAAGTTGCTCTACAGTAATTCTCTCACTAGAGGCACTTATGGTTGTTGATTGCTTTTCTTAAACAAGGTTTGTAGTTCTTTTTCCTTGAAGTAGTAGATGATGTTGTAGCCTTTCTTCAATTTTGCTTATTTTCTCAGCCTGTTTTGTTGATTTTTCATCTATCCTCATGAGAAGATTGAATATCATTTCACTTTGAAGTGGAGTTTGGCTAACTTCTGAGTGAGGGGTGGATGGAGTTTCAGTGGCAAGAGGAAGTGGTGTGCCTCTTATGGATTTGATGCACTAATTTCTTTCTAGCTTGTACCCCATCTTTAAAACACTCCTCAAAAAAATTCCCAAATCCTTTTTTTTTGTTAAGTCAACTTGAAACCTTATACTATAAATCCCTTTTTTTTTGACAAAAGTTGAAATAATATTGTCATATGGGAAGTTAGCCTTGTCTACCAACAGTGTTCCCCTGATTCTCTCAATCATATATCTACCTACATTTAGTGAGATATCATTAAACATAGATTCCATCAACCATAAGTCTTTAGCACTAATGTAGCTGAAGCTATTACTCTTGCCATGCAGTGTGGTTGTAATAAAATAGTGTAGGATTTTGAGCTATGCATTTTTTATATCACTGGCATAGCTTCTAGATGGAAAATTTTCTTTTCTTTCAGTCACAATTTCCCAAATGTGACTAGGATCACACTTTTCTAACATTTGAAATTCTCCTACTTCAAACTTTGCTTTTAAAAATTCTCTTAAGTCTTTGGCACTAATATGAAATTCTCTACCACTTAAGAAACCATTTAGCCCATTTTCTGTATATTCCTCTTGATTAACCTATTCAATTGCATACACTGCACTGCTAGAGTAAAACTCTTTTCCTAGAGAGGGACTAAACATTCTATCTTTAAAGGTACTTAGATTCTTTAGTTTCAATTAGTCAAAATACCCCTCCAAATCTTTCTTTATTGTTGGTGCTTCATTAAAGCTAAACCAGTCAAAGAACTTTCCACATGAAACTATTGCATTCTCTATTTTCTTAAATCACTCAGCATGTAACTTATTTTTAAATCGAGAGGTGGAATAAGAAAAAAGTGAAATCTCAAGATTCCTTAGCCGAGAAGAAAAGAGAAAGTAAGAAGAAAACTTCAAAGAAAGATAAAAGAACAATCACTATAGGGTTATTAATCTAACTCTATGATCTTATTTCATTTCCTTCTTCATAGGGATTTTGATTTATCCACCTTGATATCCTTTCTTTAACTATTGCTTCAAAATTCTTCCATATCATCGTAACTCAATTTCTAATGAAATCTTTGATATTGTATCATCTATACAACTCATCATACACACTAAGTTCAAATCTTAAATCACTATACGTATGTACATACACATTTAAATGTCAACATTCATCACTATGTGTAGGAATCCTTGTCAAATGCGTTTGGACTAAATTTCCCTTTATTCATTCCAATCCATAACCAAGATTCAATATCATATTCTTATAACACATGATTCCCTTTTTGTTTTTCTTAATTTAGACATTTCTAATTTACCTTTCCATTTCATTTCTATAAATCAAGTTTAATCCATAAGCATTAAGGTATAATCAATTCCAGATTACCGTTTGGATGTTTAAGTTACCATTTTACTTACATCCTACCATAAGTTATCTCTTATCTAATCCATACGGATTCACATTATGTTTATACATAACTTCACATAATTTACATGCTTGTACTCTTTTCTTATCATTTCCAATTATATGCATAAGTTTCAGTGTACTATAGATATCCTTTGCATCATGATGTCATTAATCACATCTTACTTGCTAATCATCATTTTCATCAAATTGCAATCCAATATTCGTATATGCTTTATAATCTCATCGATCCTTCAAGATTCATCTTTACTTGATCATTGCATTTTACACAACACCATAATCCCTAAAAGTTATCCTTATTTCTCAATTATCTTTCATACCTCCAACATATATATTATATCCTTATTACATTTTGATTTTAATTAGTCACTTAAGACTTAGGCTCATTTGAGTCATGCATGACTCATACATTTTCAAATTCTAATTTCTACATTAAGAAGTTTTCATTAACCTACTTCATTATCATGGTTACCATCAATCATCTTTTGTATTATTCCTTTATCGAATATAACATCATTTGCCTTTAACCATCATACGATTAGTACTTGTAATTGCAAAACTTGAAACAAGATTTTACTTAAGTACTTCTCAATGTCATTTCAAGTATCCATTTTAAACTTATAGCTTTTTTTTTTGTAACTACACTATTTAATGCTTGTTTTCACAACATTCATAACAAAATTCCTATTGAGTATTTCCTTGTAAATACCCACCTTAAGCTTATGTCTCACAACATATGACCGCATAACTCGTGGTTTAGCCATTAGGCTCCTTAGCAAGTTTCAAAATACTACATTGCATAGTCATACATATATGATATTCCAAAGTATTATCAACTATCATTCTTGCCACATATAGTTTGGTACATCCTTTTCAAAACTTTGATGCATTTCTGAAACACTTAATTACTTATTTGTTCATTAACCTTTCAAGCACATTCATTCCAAAGCATGTCTTCTTGTCCAAGATATTTGAATGCATACTTATCTATTCATACCTCAATTTATATTCATAGGTTTCTAGTATGCCACATAATTGGCCTTGTGTTGTTACTAATCCTTTTCTTTCAACTCAGTCAAGCTAAGATTTGTAAATCCTCATAGTAATACTTTTTATTAGCTCATTTGCTATGCCAACCTTGTAATCCTTCATACACAATTTCTTCACTTGGTATTGGCATTACTTTATGAATGTCTCATACTTTCATCTAAATTTTTAACTCATTCTTTCCTTAGCCTTTGACAAGGCTTTATCTCTTGTCTCCTTTATTTCTTAGGATTTGAACATAGTGTTCATCTTAATACTTCACATTGTAACTTATCTCAATGTAGCCATCTCAAGAACTTTCAACTTCTCTTTTAATTACATGCCAATATATAAGACAATAAAGAAACTTTTCAATTCATTCATATAAACATTCTCCAAAACACTTAAAACTCCAAACAACACAGCTCAACATTAAGTCCCATGACCATAATTCAACTTGTAAGTTCATCATTATGCCACATTATCGAGCTACTCACATCTTGCTCTTGGCCATGAGCTTACTAGAAATTAGGTATTCTTAGCGCTGCGGCATTGCAACTGGTGGAAATAGGGTGGTTTCAACGCTACAATGTTGTGGCGTTGTGGCTGTTGGAAATTTCTTTATCAAAGCAATTTGTCTACATTTAAGGTCATTGCATTAATCATGCTCAACTATTTGGCTTTCCTCTAGGCCTATACCATAATTTCCATAACCATTTATATTCTTTTTTGCTTATCTCATACACTATGCCAAGTCAATATTTTCAAACTCATATTATCCTTTAACACTTATCATCAATCAATAAGTCCCACCTTAGGACATCATTGCCATATTGTGCAGTAAATTCTCAATATATATAATACCACACACATACTTATTCATCATTTATAGCATCCCATAATTCCTTAATATCCATAACTAATTGTCTTTCTTGTCTTGTAACTTAAACAGTTTATTGACTTTCAATACAAAAAACCATGAAAATAATTCATCTTTATCTACACTTTATACTCACAATCCTTATTAAAACAAGAATTCATCTTTCCCAAGTTCCATAATTTACCTCCAATGGTTTATACTTGCATTAAATTATCATTCTATAATGTCATGGCACCATGTGCCTCTATTTTTACCATCGATCGTACTTCATAAGAAACAATTAGAAGATTTACATACTTCTACCAATGCTAATCCAAATCAACAGTGCATGAAAATTCCAAATACTCAACAAATCATTAAATTAGCTATTGCATAACTTATTCAAACCACATGAAAATCAACCATGTCTCCAAACACATAGATCACAACTACAATTCAATCCAACTACATCAATGTAGTCTCATAATCATACTAGTTTCAAATAGACTATTTGACTTAACTAGGAACTCTCCCTATTTGGACTTGTACGTATCGACAGATCATATTTCGAATCGTCCTCAGCCTCTTAAGGATCCTCCTCATCCTCACCATTCTCACCTTGCTGTTCATTCGCATAATCTTCCTTTTTAACGAGTGTAGCATCTCTCCCATAACTAAAAGGAAAATCCCGAATAGCAGATACTTTCTTTAGATGATAGCTTTCGACGGCTACTTCTTCCACTTTCTCCTTGTCCTTTTTCTTAAGATCATTTGTAGTATTTGCCATCCTTCCAAGGCTTTCCAAGCTCTTAAATATTATTTCAGCTTCTAGGGAAATCCATCCAATAGCAACTTGGGACGGGTTACTTGCTCGGCTTTCACACTCTTGCACATAACGGCTCCCAGCAGTGGAGTCCATTGATCCCTCTTTAGTACTATGGGAATCATTCCCTTTCTCCTCACTACTGCTCATGTTGTGTTACAAGGGTACCTCAAAAACCTGTACACAACCATGCGTTTATTCTTAACCTTTTACATACTAAGACAAAGGTAGGCTTCTAGATGAATAAGAGTTTATGTAGCCTCCTTCCCTTGATTCGTGTTGCACACCCACAATCCAAGGATAAGACTCTACACTAACTCTAACAACTTTGCTGACAGACACAGGAAATCTTAGGACTTAACTAAACTTAGGGTTTTAATACCAAGTCTGTAACGACCCGTTCCTCGATCGCCACTAGAGTTCGAGTCTTGTGGGAGAACCCGTCAAGTCCCGAACAAGCCTTGTTTGGAACTCTTGTTAATATGTTGTATCCAATCCACTAATTTGTGTAATCGCCTTGAACCATACAACTCTTTGCAGTATACTTAAAACAAAAAGCTGGACAAATCGACTAAACTTTTATTCCACATTAATTGTATACATACATTGAAGTTTATAATCTCCAACTGTACCTTTACATTAAGACTAGTGTCTATTTACAATGAAATATACTATGAATGACTTGACCTTTAGCAGTGGAGCGACTCGAAATAAAGTGCTATGAGATGCCTTTACCTATCCGTGGTGGACAATATGTGCCAATGAATGCACATTAGGCTAATCACTTATCTGCAAAGGGGAGATAAAGGGGGGTGAGTCTCACAGACTCAATGATCATCGGCTTCGTGAGCATAGATGGGAAACAAACTTAGAGCAAATAATTTGAAGGATTAAACTAGAGTATAAAATGATATCCTTATAAAACCAAATAACAAATAAGGTATTTGTGCCTTGCAAAAATAATGTCGTGAAAATCATAGTGTAGTACTTTCCTTGGCAAACAACGTTGAAATCAAGGCATGGTAAAATAGATTTCAATCGTCGAAATCATTTATTACTTTCATAAACACAAATGGCCGCATAAAAACACGCACGCTTTCAAACCATGTGGCATGTAAGAAATAACCAAGTACAACCACATACATCAATTCATGATCAACATATAAAACACTGAAAGCTTTCAATTAAAAGGGGAGCTATGAAAAAACTCATATCTCTCCACCATGCGAAGGAGTACGAGTCTAAAAACTTGCAAGGATCTCAAGTAGGTAATCATAGATAATCAACCTATGGACCCTTTTTCACATAATAACAATTTGAGAGGCCCCCCTCCACCTAATTCCCAAAGCCATTACAGTTTCGACAATGTTGGCCGACATTGAAGAATTCATGTTGTAACACCCCGTAACCTCGTATGGTAGTCAACATAACCGTATCAATAAGACGAAGGGGCAATTGATGTAAATTTAAGTGTCAAAGAGCGGTGACGTGTGAAAGGAATAGTGTGGAGTAAAATATTTCACACGCGAGAAAATAATAATATTTTTATCAAAGATGAATTAGTGAGTTAAAAGGTGATTCAAAAATGAACCGGGATAAAGTGAGACATTTTGGGGCTCTAGGAGATAAGTGGAGAATTTTGGAATAAAATAATATTTTATAAATAAAATAATATTAAAATATTAATATTTTATCTGTTGTCGAAATTAGTCATGAAAAAGGATTATTTGACTAATTTAAGTGGGGGAATAGAAATAAGAAAGAATTTCAAAGAAAAACGACAATAGTTGTGCCCTCGTGTCTTTATTAAATAGAACTAGAGCGAGTAAGTAAATATTTAAATATTATGGTAATACCGCGTTGAAGTGCAAACTTTATATTTTGTTTGTACACGTGTAAAGGAAGAAAAATAGAAGGGAAATGGAATTTAATAAAAGTTAGAAGGACCAAAATATAAAAGATGAAAGTTTAGAGGGCCACACGGTAAATAAAAAACCTTTTGACTTGTAATTATAATTACATGAAAGAAAAAGGAAAATGACAAATGATCAAGTCTTGGGCAAATTTGCATGAGAGGAAAGTAAAGAGAAAAAGGAAAGAAATAATAATAATAATAATAATAATAATAATAATAATAATAATAATAATAATAATAATAATAATAATAATAATAAAAGAAATCATGATTTGGACAAGCCGCCCATGTGTGGATAAAGGAGAAGTGAAAGTCAATTTTTAAGGCTTGTCTTGTTGGGGGGGGGGGGGGGGTCTGGCCACAAGTGAAGAAAGCAAAGAAAAAGAAGATTTGACAAGTGCCTTACTTGTGATGTCGACCCCCATACCAAGAAATATCAAAATGATTTTTTTTTGCTTGCAATAAAACCCCATCATTGAGACATAAAAGAAAGAGGAGAGTCAGCTTGGAAGAAAGAGAAAGGAAGAAAAAGAAAAGAAAGAAGGTCTTGGAGAGTTTCCACGCGAGAGAAAGGAAAGGAAAGGCACGGGTGTGCCCAAAACCAAGAGGAACTGTGAGGTTTCCTCCCTCATCTTGAAGAGTTGAGTTGATTCATCACTCAAGGAGTCTCTAATACTCAAGAGAGAAGCTGTGGAGTGTGGAAGGAAGTGTAAAGTTTGGTTTTGTGATTTAAGCAAGATAAGGTAAGAACTTTGGTTCTAGCTTGAACATTTCTTGAAAATGGGTTGGTAACTATATGAAATGTCTTATGGCAGAAAAGATTGGCTTGATTGGAGAGGATTTAGAGACATGTAAGCTATCAAAATCACGGGTGCATGATGGATTCAAAGTGGAAAAGAAATGGTAAATATAATACCATAATTTGAAGCCTACGGTTAGTTATATATTGTGAGGAAATGATTATGTAAAATGTTGGTAGCTTGGTAAGAGGAGTATTGGAAGAACATTGAGGTTGCATGCAAGAGCAAATCCACCATAAAAGTAAGGCAAACAATGTGTAGTGTTTATGTGATGCCTTAGGTATGGTTAGAAAGCAATTATGTTGGTTGAAAAGCTTGAAACATAAATGTGTGGACGTGCGTTGTTGTGAAAGGCTTAAAAGGTTAAGATGTGGTGTGCATGAATGAAAATTTATGTTGTGCTTAGTGGCGGCATGTAAATATGAATAGTGTTGTACTTAAGCTTAGAAATTGCTTGGTGGAAATAGGTTTACAGTTGCTACCATATGCATGATTAATGGTTGTTAAAAGGATCTAATATGCATGAGCTAGATGATCCATGTAAACTTGCAAATAATTGAGTAAAACGGGAATAATTGTTGCTACCATGTATATGGTTAAAGTTATAAAAATATAAGATGGATTTGAATGAGAATTGCTTGGAAAGGTTGAAATGGGCGCTTAATGATATAAATAAGTTGTCGGTACATATAGCGTAAAGTATTACACAAGTAAGAGATATGAATTCCTTTAGCAAACAATGTGTCAAGATTTATATGAATGTGCAAGGTTAAGTGAGGAAGAGTGGTGATCCTAGCATAGTATGAGTTATTAACATGATGGTAATGTTTGAATAAGGAGGAAAATGGAAATGATAAACACTAAGATTATTAGGTTGGTTTATTGCTAGGAAGTGTGCAAGTGGAAAAGGGACACTGTAGTGATCAACTAAAGGACAAAACGTAACCGAATAAGCGGCGAAGTAATATCTCGCCATTGAAGGGTGAGTAGGGGGTGTCAATTTCAAAACTTCCATACTATATATATATAATTGCGATACGATTATTAAATGTGTTGATTTACTTTAAATGCAAATTGTGGAAAGCATGAGCTGGTAGAATCTTAGGTGTTTTGTGGATGCGTAAACCTTTGAAAATGTTTTGATCATGTATATATGTATAAGCTATATACGTAAAGTGTTTTAAATCGAGAAACAAGCTTTTCGATATGATTTATATCCAAAAAGTGCCTTATTGTTTGTATGATGTGCATTCATGGATTTAATCACATATTCACCATGCCATTTCGATATTAAAATCTTATGCAAAGGTTTATAATATAAAGTTTAATAAAAAGGGAGTTTATCATGATACTGTGATCGGCATCTTGAAAACAATTGGAAATGATCTTTTGAAAACCCGCACTAGATTTTTAAAATGGTTTTATTAAACCAGGAGATTCGAGAGTAGGTCGGCTGTCACTTCGGTTAAGTGTGACCCTCGTGCACGAGTGAGCTCTAGCTAGAGAACCTTTGGGTAGTCGATGGGGGGTTAGGCATGTCGAAAGCCATGGCCTATGATATATATATGTGGCTAAGCCACCAGTGATATTCACGGTTGCGACCGCTTGATTTCTTCGACGTTGGCCAACATCGTCGAGACTGCCATGGCATGTGAGAATCTGGTGGAAAGCAATGCTCTCAGATATTATTACGTGGTGGCAGAACCAAGAGCTTTATTTCTATTTCCTACCTGACAATGGCATTTCTTTGGGTTTTCAAACTCGTATTTCTTTGCATGGTGAAAACTATAAGATTTTCGGTAGCTCCCCTATTTATACGATGGTATGAATTTAACTCCTCACGTACGAAGCAACTTGTGATTTATATATAAGCTTCAATGACATTTGATTTCGTGGGAGCTTATTTGGTTCTATTGATTTGATTTGAGTAAACGTCAAATGATTTCGACTGCAAAAATCTTTTACATACACTGGTTTTAATGTGATACTTGAGATAAGTTGATTTGAATAAGGTTATTACCTGTTTCGATGTGGAAACTTTTTGCCTACCCTGATTTAGTATACTACTTTAAATGATTACAACACATAATAAATTCTAGGTTTTTCCCATAAAGCACAAACTTCCTTTGAATTAAATTGTTTATGTAATCTTGCATCTTTAATGTTCAAACTTATCTACTTTATGCTTGTTCCCCATCTACACTCTACTCACGAAGTCTATGATCACTGAGTTCGTGAGACTCACCCCCTTATTTCCTTTTTCATATAAGTGAATCGCTCACGTGCATTGTTCAGCACACCGATACTTACTGCAGTGTAGGTAATTGCACCTTTTAACCTTCTATTTCGAGTTGCTTTGCTGATAGAGGTCCAATCGTAACACTTTGTTATTGATATGTAAATGGAGATTGGTTTTGATATAAATGATAATTTGGGAGACTTTGGATTTCAATGTATATGCTTATTGTTATATGAGTTAAGGATATATGGATCCATTATGCCCATGGTTCAAACCATGACACAAGTGTATATGGTTCAAGTATTAATATGGTTTGGTAAACGTGTATAGTGATTAAAGGGTATTTCTATTAAGGCTTGTTCAGAACTTGGCGGATCTCTCTTTCGGAGATCCTGGACTCCGGTAGTGATAGAGGTGCAGTCGCTACACATGTGGTCGCAACCACATATATCAACTCGTGGCCTAGCCACGTATAACAACCTATGGCCTTGCCACGTATAATCACAGACCGTGGCTTAGCCGCGTCTAACAGCCTGTCGATGACCCAAAGGTTCTCTAGCTAGAGCTTACTTGTGCACAAGGGTCACACTATCTCGATATGACATTCAACCTACTCTCGAAGCTCTCGATTTGTCAAAACTGTTTTCAAAACCAAGTCAAGGTTTTTAAGAGTTTTTCCTTAAATCATTTGAAAACAAGGTTCGGTAACCTTTTAAAATTTTTTTTCACATTAAAATGCATTGTGTAAACATTTGCATAAAGTTCAGACTAAAACCAGCCCTCGAGAATTTGCATTTAAACCATTTATCAAGAGCATTTAACTATGCATGTCACACAAAGATACAAGGCACGGTTTTGATGCAAAACATTGCAAAAAGGCTTGTTTCCCAGTTTTTAAAACACTTTACATATATATGTATATATATATATATATATATATATATATATAGTATACACAAACAACTTTCAAATCAATTTGCATCCACAATTGTCTATTGTTTCTACCAACTCATGCTTGCCACAAAAGCAATGTATAAATCATTCCAAACCATATATTCAAATCACTTATCATTCTCGAACAACTCATGCTTTCCACAAAGGCATTGAATAGTACTATACATATACTTGGATATAACATAGAATCTTTTAAAATTGACACCCACTACTCACCTTACAATGGCAGGATGTTACTGCGCCACTAATATTTCCTCAAATGCTTACTTTATGCTTGCAACAATAATCCTTACTTTGTCAACTTCTTGACTTCATTTCAATCTAATACATTTAATAAGCTTTGCTACCATTATATTCTACACTTGTTGTTCACATTTAATTCTATACTTTCATCTCTTATTCTTAAGAGATAACCATTTACACTAAATCCTTAATGTAAACTTTGAATTGCATAAACCCGATAGCTTGTTTATGACTTCAAATGCCCATGTCAATCTTTCTCATAACATTTGTCATGTTCAAACTATCATTTTCGTACTATTAATCACATATATGGCAGCAACGATAAACCTGATTTCACCAAGTAATTTCTAAGCTTATATGCACCATTATTCACATTTAATATGCTACCACTAAGCAAAATATCAATTTCCATTCGTGTTGCACCAATATTATTCATATTGCACCAACATTCTTAACCTTTTTAAATCTTTCAAAAAAACATATGTTCGCAATGTCTTTTTCAAGCTTTCAACTAGCATAATTGTTTCCTAATTGTACTTAAGGTACCACACAATCATTTCGCATTGCATGCCTTACTTTTGTGATGGCTTGGATCTTGCATGCAACTTCAATATTCTTCTAAAGCTTTAATCATCACGCTGCCACAATAACTCACAAATAAATTCCCAAGATTTCTTATCAATCGTAGGATTAAAAATGCAAGATTATACTTACCCTTTTCTTTTTATTTCAAATCCAGCATTAACAATAGCTTAGTTACATGCATGTAACTATATCCCTTCCAATCAAGCTAATCTTTGCTGCCACAAAACATTTCTCATTGTTACCAACCCATTTTCAAAGAATTTTCAAGCTAAAATCACAATCCTTACCTTGTTTCTCTTGTCCCTTGAAACCAAGCTTTACACCTCCATCAACACTCCACGTATTCACTCTTGAATGTTGAAGACTTTTTGGGTGGAAAAATATCAAAACTCTACAAGATAGAGGAAGGAAACCTCACAGTTTCTTTGGATCTTCTTCAAAACTGAGCCCTCTTTTGATTTTTCCTTTCCACTTTTTTCTTTCTCTTTTAAGTGTAGTTTGCAAGAACTAAGTTATTTTTCTTCTTCACTCTTAAAGGCACGGTTTTGCCTAAGTTCCAAAGCCATTTCTCTTTTCTTTTTTTTCTTTCTATTGGTTATTTTTTTGGCCACTCTCTTGGACCAATCACAATACATGCACACATTCACCTTTTGTTTTCATTTGGCCATTTTGCCAACCTATGAATCTTCACGCAACAATTCTATCCCTTTTGCCATTGGTTGGAAATCTTTTACATTATCTATCCCATTCACCTTCATGCATGGCCAGCCATTCAATTTACACTTCCATTCTCCCATTTTCCCATTCTTCCATTAGTTTAACATATTTTTACTTACACCACCTTACTTTTGTCCAATAGTGTAAAACCCGACCCTATAAACACATGTCATGACATACATGCACTGAGTAGCATTTTATTATACTAGGAAAGCACCTAAGAAAAGACGAAACTCGGTATCGTACCTAACAGTACACTTGAGTTGATTTAACCTTGAACTAGTTCAAATAGAAATTGTAGGATGAAATTTAATATTTTATAGTCCAGGAATGACAAAAAAAATGATTGTTCAGAGTTCGAGGGTTCATTTGGGGTAAAATTGGAAATTTGGAAGTTTAGGGGCAAAATCGTCATTTTGCCACCTAAGATAATAATTTGATCATGGAGTGAAATTTTTGACCAAGATTAACTATTTGGAGTACAATTTAATGATAGGAAGTGAAAAAGTTTAATTCTAGTGATCTTTGGAGTGTAGGGGTAAAATCATAATTTTACCACTCGCGAACAAAATTTGAGATTTTGAGAGAATTTAGATCAAATTTGATAAATTGGAGAATGGTATGAGTATAAGGGATGAAAAATATGTCTATGGGCAATTTTTCAGTTTTTTGGGCAAAAATGTAATTTTTCACTTTTACAGGGGCAAAAGTGTAAATTTCAAAAATTACTCCACCGAGACTTTGGATAAGTCTGAGAATTTTATCTAAGCTATGGATATGTGGGACAAGTGTATGGTGAAAATTTGGAAACAAATGGATGAAATTTTAAAAAAGGGCCAATGGGAAAGTGACACGTGGCATTTTTTTTAATGATATAATATTATTTTAATGAAAGTCAGCTCATTTAAACCCCATTTTAAGTGCTGGCCGGCCATAAGGGAGAACAAGAGAGAAAATAGAGAGGAAAGGAAGAAAAAAAGAAAAACCAAAGAGAAACAAGAAAATTCAAAGGGAAATTCACGTTTTTCGCCCGTTTACGCTTCTAATGGTAAGATTTTTCGACTTTAGCTTGATTTCTACCTTTCTTATGCCTTTGTTTCCATTTAGCATGCTTGAGGAGAGAGATCTAAAAGTGACATCAAGGGCTGGACGAAATTCTAGGGGAGAGATTTTGAAATTTTTAGGTTTTGATTTTTAGTTAAATTGGTAGTTTTAGTTAGTTAAATGTGTTTAGAAATTAAATTGGGCAAGAAAGCATTAAATTTTCACAATACCCACCCTTGGCCGAATCTGCAATGAGGTACAATGATGATGATCTGATTTTTATTCTAAGAGAAATGAAGAGAAAATGATGAAAAATGGTTAAATGTGATAGAAAAACAAAGTAGAAAATTTACTGAGTTAATGTCCCATTTTTGGCTGAATTTTCCAAGGAGGAAAGTGAACTGATTTTGGTGACTTTAGAAGGTTATTGGCTGATATTTAATGGTTAGAAATGTTGGAGAGAGAATGGGACGATTTAGAGCTAAAATGGAGCACGTTAGCAATTTATCGGGTAAAGTGCCAAAAATAGGTTAATACCGCGTTTAAGCCATTTTTGGCTATTGCATTTCATACCATGCATTAGTATAGGATTTAAGTCAAATATATAGTGATTTAACATTAATGTGATGAATTGAGTAAATTTTTACAATGTGTCTAGGAGGAGAGCCTTCCGGTAAAGGCAAGGAAATCGTACCCGATGAGTAGTTATCGGGGCACTTAAAAAGCAATTAGTTTGTACAAACGGTGAGTAAACCTATTATTATTGTGAGTTATCTAGAGTTATTTTAAAAATGCTCTTTATTATTTTATGAAACGAAAATGAGATTAGAACAGGATTTTTGATGTTTTACAAATAAATGTGACAAAAAAAAATATATTGTGTTGATTATGAAATTGAGTAATTGGAGGCTGTTAACTGTCTTGAAAATTATATATTTTCCTATGAATGGCTTATGAGATATAAGTATATTTGGCTATATTTTGTAAGTGCATTGGGAAATTTATGTAAGTTGTTTTTATTATGCAGGCTGGATAAATAAATAAAAGCCACATTATACTGTCGAAATTTTATTAAAATTGGTGGGTTAGTCACTGCAGTGACGAATTTTCGTGGACTGCCTATTAGAGGGGCATGGTAAACCCGGTTATATAGTTACTCCGGTTGTAGAGGCGAGGAGGGTAACTCTCGGGGTAGTATTAGAGCTCACTTCACGTCGAACCCACCACATGAATGTGTAACTCGGCCAACGCCAAGGAACGACTTGTTTTAAAATTAAAAATGTGTTTCACATGTAAATGTTATAACAACCTTGGCGGACTCGGTTAGATGCCTCGGCCAAGGTATCATTGAGGATTAGTTTTGGCTTGAGCCTTGTTTTCTTTTATAAAAGGCATAAGCCTTAACAACTGTTTTGGTAAATTACAAATATCTTATGGTTTAAGAAATAAATTGAAAACATTATGAAATGGTTTGTGATTTGTTGTTTAAACTTGCCTCCCTGTTACTCGCCTTTAGATATTTATGATAATGTCTGTTTACTCATTGGGATTGCAAAAACTCACCCACCTCCTTTCCAAACATTTCAGGTCTGTGGTAGCTTGTAGATACCTTATTTTGTCGAGAATTCCAGTTGACATCTCTACCACACAGACAATAGGTTTCTAGCACTAACACTGGGTGTATTTTGGGCCACTTGTCATTGTAACCATTATTGTACATTATAACTTTGTAAATTTTTGTATGTGTGAATTTATTTTACTTACACGTTACAAAAGATTTCTTACACGTGTTTCCATAAATATTGTTTTATATAAAAAAATGCTATATTTTAATCAATATTTTGAATAGTGATATTTATCTATAAATCCTTTTAAAATATTTTTGTCTTTTGATTTACTTGAGTAGGAAACTACTGGAAATTGTTTCAAAACGATTGCTCACAGAAAAGGCAAGAAATTGATATGTAAGCCTTACGGGGTTCTGATTGGCATTTCGGGTAATGAGTGTCAATTGGGGCGTCGCAGCGGTTGTCATGGGCCCTAGGGAGTTTCCGGGTCGTGACAAATAGCCTTTCATGCATTCTCCCACATTATTTCTCATTTGGCCTCCCATTTAGCCAATAACATTACATGCATATACATTTCCTTTCATTTAGTCCAACATTGCCACCAAGTGTCCATCATGCATAATTCTTATTTGCTTTCTTTAACTAATAAAATCACATGCATATTTCACCTTGTGCATTCGTCCCCTTCCTTGTTATTTGTCACATGGTGGGGATCCCACATGTTCCCAACTATAAGTACATCTTTGCATGCATATCTTTGCATGTAATAGTATTTGTTACATGCATATTCCATCCTCCGACATAATGTAATTTTCCTTGATTAGTTAATTTCCATTTAACTTAAAATGGTGAAATTGCACATAAGTCCTCAATTTTCTCCTTATTTACCATTTGACCCTCCAAACTTTTCATCCTTTACAATTTGGTCCCCCAAAACATTTCATAAATTGTAATTTGATCCTTCAACTTGTTCATAATTACAACTTCACCCTTTACTTTTCATTATTTACAATTCCACCCCTCAATTTCTTATTCTTTTCAATTAGGTCCTCCCATCATTCCTTTAATTCCAATTTCTTTCTATTTTTCTTCCTTTATACTTGTACAAATAAAATATCAATTTCATACTTCACCACGGTGTCACCATAATATTTAAATATATACTTACCCTATCTTTCTTTATTTAATAAAGACATGCGGGCCCCACTAACATTGTTTTTCTTCGAGATTCTTTCTTACTTCTTCTCCCCCATTTAAATTAGCCATATAGTCTTCCTTCATGACTAATTTCAACAAAAGATAAAATATTAATATTTCAATATCATTTTATTCTAAAATTCTCCATTTGTCTCCTCAGGTCCTAAAGTGTCTCACTTTGTTCCGATTCACTTCCGAATTACCTTTTAACTTGCTAATGCATCATCAATAAAATATTATTATTTTATTATTATTTTCATGCATGCGAAATATTCTACTCTGAGATATTACTTCCACCCGTCTCCACTCTTTCGCACTTAACTTAGCTTCAATTGACCTATTCCTATCGATAAGGTCATATTGGCTTCTATACAAGGGTACTGGGTGTTACATGGACTACAATCAAATCAATTTTATTTTTCTTAATGAATAGAGTATTATTTAAACTCCCCATAGAATATCCCTTTTCAATTAAAAATTTAGAAATTCTTTCATACCAAGTCCTAGGAACTTGTTTAACCCATATAGGGCTTTATGTAATTTACACACATGATGTTCAACATATACTTCTTCTTGTATGAAGCTATTAAGAAATGCACTTTTAACATCCATTTGAAACAATTTAAAGTTCATAAAGCATGCATAGACAAGTAAAAGTCTAATAGCTTCTAATCTAACTATTGGGGCAAAGGTTTTATCATAATCAATAACTTTTTCTTGATTGTACCTTTAAGCAACTAACCTTGCATTGTTTCTCACCACATATCCCAACTGATAATTCTATTTTATAGATTTATTTTAGTTCAATTTTGTTATTAAATATTAGCTAAGTCCTTAATTTTCAATTATAATTTAGTTATTTTTAGTTGTTTTTATAATTAGTTTATTTTTAAATGAGTTATTTTAATTTTATATTATTTCTTTTAATTTAGTTATTATTTATTAGTTTTTGTATTTTTTGTAGGAAATAAAGAAATTGAGCTTAATTTTGGAAAGTAAGGTGTTGAAAGACCCAAAAGTCTGCTTGCATATGCTTCAGTGTTTTGGTCATAACTCATGCTACAAAACTCCAAATGATACGATTCTTAGACCATTGGAAAGTTAAGAAACAGCGCTACAATTTTATGAAGATGACTTTACCCAGTTCTGCATTAAAGATAGAGAAAATCACATCAGAAAAGATTAGATGTACTATAACGGGAATGACAATTTTAAAGACTGACAATTGATGTTTGGGACTCTCATTGCAGTTTTAAGCCCAATTAAATCATAGGTCAGCTTAGGTAACTATAGGTTAAGTTTGTTAGTATAAATAGGATATTTTTAAGAAAATTAGGTTAGACAACTTTTGGAGATTCAAGAAGCTAGAAGTTGAGACTAAAACTTGGAAAGAAAAGCTGCAAATATTTGTTTTGTTTTCTTCCTTAGCTTTTACTTTCTTGTTACTCGCAATGGTTGAATTTTATATAATGTTATTTGTCTTTGCAATCATGAGTAGCTAATTTTCTTTTTCTAGGATTGCAATTGAACTCACATGTAATCTGAATGTTTAATCTCTTTCTTACTTATTTTTAATGGAATTGAATTGTTTATTCCAATTTGTTCTTAATACTTTTAGTTGCTTGGCCATCAATGAAATTAATTTAGGAATCTAAACAAACTTGGGAAAGGGAGTTTAGTGTAGACTAAAATTAGGATAGCATATGATCATATTAATTGATTTGCGTATAGGATAGGGATATACCTATAGGTCATATGTAGCCAGATTAGAGCCTGAACTTAATGAATATTTGTGAGATTTAACTTAACAAATCAATTAAGCCAAAATAAATTTAATTTTTTTTAAATTAAATATTTAATTTTGTATTGTTAAGCTAAAAGTATTTAACGATTTATAAATGAATAAAAATAAAAATACTTATAGTTAAAATATTGATTTATTAAACTAAATTTTTATTATAATATTTATTTAACAATTTCTCAATTGTTAATATTCTTTACTCAAGAATATAATTGTAAATGATTAATTTTCATAAAAATTATGTTATTCTCTTTGTTAGTATTTTTGCTTTTGATTAATTTTTTTTATTAATTATTTCTTTTTGGTTATCATTTTTATTTTTATTTATTTTGAGTTATTTAAGTTTTTTTCTTAACCTATTTGTCAGCTAAACAAGTTGAAATTTTTTTATTGATTAATGGCTAAAATTAAACCCTTTAAATCTAATGGTTCTTATTTGCAGTGTTACATTAAGGTTAGCCTTACTATAGGATTTGCCGATTAGCCAATCATAATCATGCTAGATGGAATCTATTAAGTATCTTACTCAAGTAAACCCTTGCCACGTGTAATAGTTCGATTTTCCCTAAAGAAAAATTATCTAAACGTGCAAAATATCCCACATAAAATGTGTACTCTATAAATAAAAAAATAGTGAATATGTTCATTGATTTCATTATGTAATTATATTTTCATACATAAGTCAATTTAGGGTTAATATTTCACCTTACCAATTCCTTTATAATTTTCCTTTAAAAAAAAGACAATGATAAGAATACATCTTGGGACAATTTTTTTTACCCCTAAAAGATAAAACTATTTTCGAAAATAACCTTCTTTTTAATTTTAACTATTTTTAGCCAAGAGAAAAGATTTAAAAAATAACATTCAATTCCTTTAACTTTTTTTTCTTTTTACCCCTCATATTCAAGTTATACAATTTGAAATTTGAGTCGACTTAGAAATGACAATTGGAACAGCTCCACCAAAAGGAAATGCAACAGCAGCTGCAAGCATGAGGAGGAGAAGAACGACAAATGGTGCAACCTTGGGAGGGGTTGTCAGGACTATGCTTTAGTTTTACACAAATGATGCACCAAGTCTCAAGATCTTCTCAAATGTAATGCTTGTCATGAGCATTGGTTTCATTGCTTTTGTTGCCATTCTCCTTGTTATGGGCAAGTTGTACTTAGTTCGTAAGGAGGCTTGAAAAGTGTCACGACCTGGAACCTCCCTCGGGCCCATGACAACCGTCGTGACGTCCCGATTGACACTCATTACCCAGAATGCCAATCGATACTCTGCAAGGCTTACATATCAGTTTCTTGCCTTTCCTGTGAGCAATCGTTGTTAAACATTCCGTTTTAAACAATTACTAGTCGTTTCCGGCTCAAGTAAATCAAAAGACAAAAATTATTTTATTTTTATTTTTAAAAGGATTTATAGGCAAATATTACTATTCAAAATATTGATTAAAATATAATATTTTTATATAAAACAATATTTATAGAAACACGTGTAAGTAATCTTTTGTAACGTGGAAGTAAAATATATTCATACATACAATAATTTACAAAGTTATAATGTACAATAATAATTACAATGACAAATGGCCCATAAATACACCAAATGTTGGTGATAGTAACCTACTGTCTGTGAGATAGAGGGGTTAACTGGAATCCTTGACAAAATCGGGTAACTACAAGCTACCACAGGCCTGAAATATTTGGAAAGGAGGTGGGTGAGATTTTGCAATCCCAATGAGTAAACAGACAATATCATAAATATTTAAAGGCGAGTAAAATGGAAGCAAGTTTAAACAACAAATTTCAAACCATTTCATAAGGTTTTCAATTTATTTCTTAAACCATAAAATATTTGTAATCTACCAAAACAGTTATTAAGGCTTATGACTTTTATTAGAAATAAGGCTCAAGCCAAAAACTACTCCTCGGGGATACCTTGGCCGAGACATCTAACCAAGTCCGCCTAGGTTGTTAAGATATTTACATGTTAAACATATGTTAGTTTTGAAAACAGGTTGTTCCTTGGCGTTGGCTGAGTTACACATTCACGTGGGGGTTCGACGAGAAGTGAGCTCTAACACTACCCCGGGAGTTACCCTCATCGCCTCTACAATCGGAGTAACTATGAAATCGGGTTTACCATACCCCTCTAATAGGCAGTCTACGAAAACTCGTCACTGCAGTGACTAAACCCACCAATTTTAATTAAATTTCGACAGTATAATGTGGCTTTTATTTATTTACCCAACCTGCATAGTAAAAGACAACTTACATAAATTCCCAATGCAATTATAAAATATAGCTACATATACTCATATATCATAAGCCATTCATAGGAAAATATATTTTTTTCAAGACAATTGGCAGCCTCCAATTACTCAATTTGATGATCAAAAGTTTCTAATTTCAGATAATCAACACAATATATTTATTTGTCACATTTATTTCTAAAACATCAAAAGTCCCATTTTAATCTCATTTTCGTTTCATAAAATACATAAAGAGCATTTAAAAATAAGCTCTAGATAATTTACAATAATATTAGGTTTACTCACAGTTTGTACAAATTAAATGCTTTCTAGGTGTCTCGATCACCGTTCATCGGGTATGACTTCCTTGCCTTTACTAGAAGGCTCTCCTCCTAGACACATTGCAAAAATTACACAATTCACCACATTGATGCTAAATCACTATATAATTAACTTAAATCCTATACTAATGCATGGTATGAAATGCAATAGCCTAAAACGGCTTAAACGCGGTATTAACCTATTTTGGCACTTTACTCGATAAATTGCTAACACGCTCCATTTTAGCTCTAATGTAAAGCCTGACCTTATAAAATACTATTCATGACATACATGTGATGATAGCATGATTGCATGCTAGGAGAGTCCCGAAAAATTTACAAAAGTCGGTATTGTACCTAGAGGTACAACAAAGTTTATTTAATCCTCGAACTAGATCAAATAGGAATTTTAAGGTGAGATTAAGAGTTTCACAGTTCATGGATGACTTAAAATGGTAATTTGGAGTTTGAGGATCAATTTGGAGTCAAATCGGAATTTTCACTAACTAGGGGTAAAATGGTCATTTGCCACCTAGGGACAAAATGGGAATTTTAGAAAAGATTTTTTTGACCCCATTTGACTTATTAGAGTATAATTTGACTTATTGAAGTATGATTTGAGGTTTAGAAGTGAAAAATTTTAATTTCGGTATAATTTGGAGTATAGGGGTAAAATGGTAATTTTGCCACCTCAGGGGCAAAATTGTAATTTTCCACCACCAGGATATTTTTTCCAGCACATGGTCTTCCTTTGTCTTCATCTTTGACCCTTGACTAAACATGTGGTGGAGATAAAATGTTTAAATTTTTAAAATTTTAAAAACGGGCCAATGACATGATGCCATGTGTCATGCCTTTATTAATTTATTATTTTCCTTTTTAAAAGGCACAAAATCAGCCCATCTTCCACCCCATGGCCGGCCAAACCAGCAAGAAGAGAGAGAAAATAAAAACAAAACCCTAGAGAGAGAAAATCAAAGAAAAAGTGTGAATTTTCAAGGAAATTAAGTGAAAAAGGTGAGTTTTTTCTATTAAGCTTGAGTTTTCTTATTCCCAAGCATTTCTCTTTATTTTCCATGATTAAATTACATGTTTTCATGATGAATTCAATTCTGAAAAAATGGGTTAGGAGAGAGAAAGTTGTTGGATTTATTTGATTTTAATTTATGTTAGTGTTTTTAGTTAGTTTAGCATATTTAGAAACAAAACAACAAGAAAAGAATTTATTTTCTCCCCCAACCATTAATGGCTGAATTTACCATGTAGTGAGTGAGGATGAGTTTGATTTTATTCTAGGAGAATTGGTTAAGGAATGATGAATTATGAGCCTAGAAAAATAATGGGAATTTTCGGAGCAAAAATACGAATTTTTACCCACTAGGGGTATTTTCGTAATTTGCTGTTGGGACTGATAATTTGCACCACACTGAGGGACATTAAGTTAATTTGGGTGCAATTGAGGTATAGAAACTGAAAAGAATTAAATTGGAGTTTAAACGGACCCATTAGGAATTTAATCGGGTGATAAGACGAATTAGGCCAATACCGGGTTTAGATAGTTACCAGTGCATTTTTGCATTCCATATCATGCATTGGTAGTCTAAATTAGTTTAATTTTGATTTAGTACCAACTTGGTGAAACTCTCGATTTTGTACTGTGTCAAGGTGGTAAGTCCTCCGATAAAGGCAAGGAAATTGCATCCGAGGACCAGTAGACAGAGTGCTTCAAAAGTCTGCATTCTAGACATTGTGAGTAAACTTACTGTCATTTTAATTATCTAGGGTGGTTTTTAAATGCTTTCATGAATTCTATGGAAAAAGGAATTTAAAAAGATAAATTTTCATGTTTTATGAATAAATGAGTTTCAATGAAATTAAATTATAAATTGTTTTGAAATTAATAGTGATTTTGAAAAATAGAGTACACGGAGACTGTTAATTGTGGCAATTTGATTGTTTAAATTAACTGGCTTATGATAAATCGAGCATGATTGGCTAATTGGCAATTGTATTGAAATGCGAATTGTTTGGTTACCTTGAAAAACTATGAATTACAAAATTGCCATATCATGTTATTGAGTTTTATTATATGGTGGATTATATATTAATTAATCACTGCAGTAGGGGGTTTCTGTGGACCAGCCTTTTAGAGGGGCACGGTAAACCCCATTATATTCTTACCTCGAACGGAGAGGCACGTAGGGTATCTCCTGGGGTAAAGTTTAGGGTTCACTTCACGCTAAACCACCATGTGAGGGGGAACTCAGCCAACGCCAAGGAACGGCTATGTTTTCAAAACAAAAACATGATTTATGTGAAATGAGAATTTTAATAGCCTTGGCGGTCTCGGTAGGATGCCTCGGCCAAGGTGTCCCCGAGAATGGATTTATGGCACAAGCCTAGATTTTTATGAGATTCATAAGCCTCTTTACGTGTTTTGAACAAAATGTGTTCTAATGCTATAACCCAGTTTATGATGATTTACTTTATTGTCTCCATGTACTCAACTCTAGATGTTTATGATGATGTTTGTTTACTCATTGGGATTTTATAATCTCACCACCCTCCTTTCCACCCATTTCAGGTTCAGTATAGACTGTAGATAGCTGATCTCATCGAGGACTACAGTGGGATTTGCATTTTCCAAACCGTAGGTTCACAGTTCTCTTTACTTTTGTTTATTCGGGGGCACTCTTGTTATTGTAAATTAAATTAAATATTTTGGCTTACTGTATTTAAGTATGTATAAATTTATTTAACTTTTACGTTATAAAAATTATTCACGTATAACTCTATAAATATTGTTTTATAAGAAAATAGAATATTTTACTTAATATTTCTATTATTTTCTTATTATATTCAAATAACCATAATTTCGTTTTAAATGAAGATTTTAGACTTTTAAACTCATTTTGAATATGAATTGTGTATTTTGTACTTGTATATTACGTTTTAGCCAATTTTAAAATTTTTGAGAAAAATGACCAAAATACCCTTGTGAGATGAAAAATTAATATTTTATTTGTTTAAAGTTGGAAACAGCTTAAAATATTTTAGAACACGATATTTGACAATGGTTGCTCACAAGGGAACAGAGAAACTGATAGTAAAGCCTTGCGGGGTTTCGGGTTGACATTTTGGGCAATAAGTGTCTACCGGGACACCGCGGCGGTTGTCACGGGCTCGAGGGGAGTACCGGGTCGTGACATCTAAATTATCCCATTTTCTCTGCAACATTTCTATCCATTAAATATCAACCAATAACCCTCTAAAATCACCAAAATCAGCTCACTTTCCTCCTTGAAAAATTTGGTCAAATATGAGACATTAACTCGGTTAATTTTTCACTTTGTTTTTCTATCACATTTAACCATTTTTCATCATTTTCTCTTCATTTCTCTTAGAATAAAAATCAGTTCATCATCATTGTACATCATTGAATATTCGGCCAAGGGTGGGTATTGTGAGAATTTCATGCTTTCTTGCCCTATTTGATTTCTATACACATTTAACTAACTAAAACTACCAATTTAACTAAGAATCAAAACATCAAAATTTCAAAATCCTTCCCCTTGAAATTCGGCCAGCCTTTGGTATCACTTTTTGATCTCTCTCCTCAAGCATGCTAAATGAAAACAAAGGCATAGGAAAGGTAGAAATCAAGCCAAAGTCAAAAAATCTTACCGTTAGATGCGTAAACGGGCGAAAAACGCGAATTCCCCTTTGAATTTTCTAGTTTTCCTTTGGTTTTTCTCTTTTCTTCCTTTCCTCTCTATTTTCTCTCTTATTTTCTCCTTATGGCCGACCATCACCTGATGTGGGGTTTAAATGAGCTGATTTTCCTTTAAAATAATATTAAATCATGAAAAAGTGCCATGTGTCACTTTTTCATTGGCCCGTTTTTAAAATTTCATCCTTTAAACTTCAATTTTTTCACCACTTAAAATACCATAGTTATTCATACCAAAAACAAATAAATCCTATGATTTTGACAAGTTTTGGGTGGTGAAAATTATGATTTTACCCCTGGGCGACAAAATTATCGTTTTGCCCCTATGTTTCGAAAATTACCGAAATTAAAAATTTTCACTTCCTATCATTAAATTATACTCCAAATAGTTAATCTTGGTAAAAAATTTCACTCCATGATCAAATTATTATCTCAAGTGGCAAAATGACGATTTTGCCCCTAAACATCAAAATTTTCAATTTTTCCCCAAATGAACTCTTAAACTCTGAACAATCATTTTTAGTCATTCCTGGACTGTAAAATATTAAATTTCATCCTATGATTCCTATTTGAACTAGTTCAAGGTTAAATCAACTCAAGTGTACCGTTAGGTACAATACCGGGTTTCGTCTATTCTTAGAAGCTTTCCTAGCGTAATAACATGCTACTCAATGCATGTATGTCATGACATGTGTTTATAGGGTCGGGTTTTACAAAAAGTGTATTAGCATTATCAAAGTTAAGCTTCAATTTGCTGATTTTCAATTTTGCTTTGATGGATTGGATTTCTCACTCTTTCTTTATAATACTTGTACATTTTAATATTCTTTTACTAAATAAATAAATAAAATAACCCAAAAGCTAATTATCCAAATTAGCAGATTTGGGATAATATCTTTTTGTCTAAATCCATTTCATCCCAGTAGTAACATTGATGTGGAATAATTTTTCAATACACATTCACTTTCATGTCAAATTCTTTTTTGATTTTAAACTTTTATCTCCATTGTGAAAGTGTTTAATTCTAAGAATTTATGTCCTAGTCAAATACAAAAATAGAAAACAAGTTACACGCTATGTTTAAAAAATGTTGTTATTACAAGTTATGTTCAAAAAAATATTGTTATACTTGAAAAAAAATTGTTACATGTTTTAACTCTTAAGAGTTTATGTTATAGTAAAATACAAAGGAGCAAGTTACACACCATGTTTAATAACAAAAAAGAAAAACAAAATGACACTACAAGCCTAAGTAGATGTTACATACTTCAGCAGAAGATGTTACACTCCGAAACTTCAAAAGCAGATGTTACACACCAATGTCAAAGCTTCAGCACCAGATGTTACATGTCAAGGCCAAAGCTTTAGCACTAGAAGTTATATGCAAAGCCAAAGCAAAAGATGTTACACACCAAAACTTCAGTAGTAGATGTTACACACTAAGGTCAAAGCTTCAACACCAGATGTTACATGCCATGACCAAAGCTTTAGCATTAAATGTTAGACATCGAAGCTTCCTTCTTCTTATTGATGTTACACGTAAAAGCATGAATCACTTTGTTACACGTGAAGGCATGAATCACTATTTTACACACCAAGGCATGAATCACTTTGTTACATGCCAAGGCAAGTTCTACCAAACATGAATCACTAAAAGGCTCAACACCAATAAACTCAAGAACCTGTTGTTACCATGCCATGCTTTTTGGTCTGTAAATCGATGATAGAAAGTTTTGTGAATGTAAACTAATAGATCCAAAAATATGTTATTACCTTCCATGTTATATTCTTTAGTTTGTAAATCGATGACGATATGGCAAGATGACGAGAGATAGAGAGATGATTATGGTGGTAAAATTAGAGAGAGCTAGATGACGACAAAAGAAAAATGGGAAGCACAACAGACAAATGGTTGGAGAGAAAAATGGGGAGCATTTAATTTGCTTGAAATGGTTTTAAGGGTATTTTTATCATCTTATGGCTAAAATTAGGTAAAAAAAATTAACTTTATATTGAAGGCTATTTCTGAAATGGGCTTTTGAGGAAGACCATTTCTTACAATTTCCTCATACATTTTCTGCCTTTTACTAGTATATATCCATTCCATAATTATCATAATTGAAGCAGATAATGACTCATTTAAGGTGTCGGGTTATTGGATTATTGATTCAATTGTCTAGTCGATCAAGTCAACAAAACTAGTTTTAATGAAGAGAAATCAGTTCAGATTTTATATCAGGAAGAAAAGGTGATGCAGTATAAAGTAATCTTGCTTGCAAAAGTGTTGTGGCAGCATCATTCAATTGCAAAGGCCACTTGGGAACTTGAAAGTGAAATGTGACATAAATATCCATACTTGTTTTTATACTACAATGATAAAATTCGAGGATAAATTTTCTATGGTGTAGAGGATGCGATAATCTAAAATTTGCACTAGGTTTACATCATATAGAAATTGAGTTGCTTGCATTTTATAGTAATTGAGTTGTTTACCTCTTATAGAAATTGAGTTGTTTCCATATTATAAAAATGGAGTTGCTTGCATCTTATAGAAATTGAAATGCTTTTATTTTACAAAAATTGTGTTGTTTGCATATTATAGAAATTGAACTGCTAACATTTTATAAAAATTGAATGGCTTACACTTTATATAAATTTAACTATTTAATTGTGAGATTGGAAATATTAAGAGGTCTTACTTTTAATTAGTATAAGTTTAGGAGTACATAAGAAATCAAGAAAATTTAGGAGTTCATATCAAGACAAGAAACCTTTTGATATCTCAATGCCAAGTGCATTTTTCAAAGTTTTTTGCAATGTGTGAATCAGCATCCAAAACCCTTTAAATATCCCTACCACTAGTTAAATTAGTTAGAAACAGAAGAGAAAACATTCTTCCTTTTACTGATAAATCTAGAAAACTTAAATTTAGAGTTTTAGAGATATTTTTGTTATTGTGGAGTTGATTATTTGTGAAAGCTCAAATTTTCATATTGTGGAGATTGGTAAAATTTGAACTTTTTATGAATTATAATTGGTGATGATTACCAATGAAAATTTCTTGTCATTTGATGTCTAATCTATCCATATTGTTGAGTTACATTCACAAAAGAATGATGGTTGCAAGAATGAGTAAAAAATGAAATTAAAGATATGGATTTTTCCAAGTCTAAGCTTGAAGGGTCAATCCTGTGGCAAAAGGAGTCGATCTCAATGTGTATAAGATCTTTAAATACCTTTTGGAAGTGTTAAGAATTGACCCCAAGTAAGGAAGGGTCGATCCTTTCAAGATGGAATACTTAGAATAGCTTTTGGAAACTCAAGAATCTATCCCCCAATGGTTAAAGATTTGATTGCTACAAGTTAGAATTTCAAAATAAGTTATTAGAACCTTCAAGAATTAAAACCTCAAGGTCAAGGTGTTGATCCTAGCAAGTCTGGCTAGAAAAATAAGCATAAGGAATCAACACCTGGGAGTCAAGGTGTCGATTCCAAGGCTTCAGCATGGAAAAAATATAAAACCCAACTTAAGCCCTAAAATTCATTTTCCCTTTTCCAGCATCCGACTTATCCCCTATAGCATCCAAACCTTCGCCCAACCTTTCCAAACCCCATTTAGTGAGGATTCAACTTTCCAAACTCGATTCTAAGGTAAGATTTGGCATTTTTGATTTTAAATCTCATGGATATAATCTAATTCTAGGATTTTCTAAATTTCAGCTTATTTAACTAATTTTTGAACTAAAGATATTAGATGTTTTGCTCTTTAAGGAGGTTGTAAAGGTGATTATTAGAGCTCGAGATTGTTGACGAGTAAGGTTTTGGTGACTCAAAGCTTAGGAAAAGAATACACTTCTTATCAAGGTGAGTGGTACACCTCTTAAAGTATTTTATACGATAAAGCTTAGAACTACTTGTAGGGGTGAAGGTATTGATACATACCCCAATGTATTAATACATTCATGGCAGGATGAACAACAAAGGCTTGAGGAAGAATATTCTATCGATACATTTGAGAATGTATTGATAGATTTGGCCAAAGATGAACATGTATCAATACATTTGAAGTAGAGAGCACTTAAGGGAAAAAGTATCGATATATTGTCGATACATTACCCCAATGTATCAATACATTCATTCAAAACTAGGGCAAATGTATCGATACATTGCCAAAATGTATCAATGCATTAGAGAGGAAAGGCAAAAATAAAAAGGGATTTCGAGCCATTTTGCCTAACTCTTTCCCTTAGTTCTTTCTCTCCCTTTCTCTCTCTAGAAACTCAGAACCCTAAAGCCTTAAATAGATTTTTGAAGTGATTTAAAGCTATTTGGAGATTGAGAAACCATTCTAGAGGTAAGATTTAACTTTTTTACTAATTATTTTCTAATTTAATCGATTAATAACTTTGAATTTGACTTTTCTCCAGATTTGGTATTTTCCCTTCTTTGGCTTAAATTGAGGAATTTAGGAGCTAAGACTCGTGCAATTTGACTTCTAGGGCATGGATTAGCTCATTAATGAAGGATTTGAGCTTAAATAGTTTTTTATTTTTTTTATTTTTTCTTTTTGGAGGCCCGCTCGAGCTAGTTCTGCACAAAGTAAGCGCAACGTCAACTCTCGGCCAGCCTATCATCCCTCCACAAATTCTTGCGCACCTTCGAGGTTGGGCTTTGCAAGCGGTTCCCATCGCTTGCTTTGTTTCCTTACTCATTAGTTTAAGGCGATTTAAGCTTAACTAGTTGGATTGCTAAGATTTAGTTAATTGTGTGAAAAGTTGGCATTTTTCGGAAGCCAAGAATAAATAATCTTTTGATGTTTTGATGTGTTTAAAGGGGAAAACAGAGTTAAATTTACTCATTGGCAAGCTAGACGATGATTGGAGGTTAAGGATCAAAGCTTGGTAGGGGGTGCCTCTTATTGTCAATGTGAGTGGGTTTAGTTTAATATGCATGTAATGCATGACACATGAAAGATGTGTTACACTAGTATGGAACAAAATATGTACACCTAGATGAATGAACATAGGCTAGGAAATATATATGTGTATATGTATATATGTGAATTGTGTGCAATTATGTGTTGTGATGAAAGCCACATAAGTGGCTTAAGTTGTGTGTGTGCCTAGACTAGGATGTCTAGAGGCTATTATGAACGCTAAGGAGTAGATTACCCAAGGTGAATGATATGTAAGATGATTTAATTAAATGATGCCTTGGAAACTTAAAGGCTCTTAGAACTTAATTAATCCTAAGGCAATTGAAGCTCGATAAATGTGAATTAAGGTTTGATAAGGAAATTGTGAATGATAAAGGCATAATGGCTTTATTTGTGGATTTGTGTTTCCATCCAAGGAATGAATTCTGGATGTTGATCTAATTTGTGGTTGAGTGAATTTCTATCCTTTTATGACTATTTGTGTGTTTGCAAGGATGGTGGTAAGTTGGGACGATGGCACTAATCCCGCTTATGATTCCCGCCTACAGTGCTTTGATGCCATCTATTGAGATTACTCCGAGTGATGCCTACGTCTAGAGTTTACTCTGATCAATGATTTGTTCTCTGCCAGTTGTTTCGGCACGTGAGTGATTTGTTTATCTGCTAGTGGCTTTACCCTGAGCATGATTTGATTCTTCATCGGTCGACCACCGTGTGTGATCTGACTATGTCTAGGAAAGGACAACTCGTTGATTTAATTTGTGTATGATGTGAGATTGCTATGGAGAGGTTTAGATAAATTTGATATGATTCTGATGTGATACTCTGACAACTAGAGTGTATCGTGGAGAATGATTTGAATAACTTTGATTGGCTTCGAGGTTAAGCCTATTGATATAGGTGAGGATTGTTAGACACATTAAGGATGATGATATGCCCTCATATTGGAGATTTAAGGATATTGAAATGCCCTATATTTGGAGATGTTTGCAAGAACATCTAGTTGCATGGTAAGTGCATATATTTTATATATGTATTTTATATAAACACATATGATTTTGTTTATCAACATCACTCACTTAGTATTATAGTACTCACCCATTTGTATACCATGTGCAAATAAATAGGCCACAAAGCTATGTCGTAAAGGTCGTCCAATGATAAATTGATTTTGGCATCCGATAGGTTCTCCGTTTTTTACATTTCACTGAGTCAGTTAAAGCCTTTCGTTGTGGATAATGTGTGTAGGCACAGAGTGCCATATTATATTGTGTATTAAGGGTTAATATGTATGAACCTGTTTGGATGGCCAGCAAATGGCCATATTAATATTTGTATAGAAATTAAGTTAGGGATGCTGTATTTTACTCGGATTTATTATGAATATTTAATGATTGAATCCCTTGGCCTATGTATGTTTGAATATGAACTCTAAGGCTTGCTCGTGTTTAATAGGCTTGCCTGCTGGGCTCATGTGCCAGTCATGGCCCTCGAGCTTGGGTCGTGACAAAGTTGGTATGAATGCACCTAGGTTAAAGAGTCCTAGGTGAGATTGTGTTTAGCAATGGAGTGTCAAAGATTAGTGTAGAGCCTTGGTGACTGCAACACTAATTATGAATAGAAAGCTACATGAATTCTCAAAGTTTTAGGAAGCCTACCCTTTGGATTTTGGAATTGTGATTATGAACATGGTTTTGCTTCATCTTGGTATAGGATGCCCCTAAGACGAGAGTTGCCTCAAGGGCCACAAGAGAGTAAGATGCCTCGGATGAGCCTATGGAACCACCACGAGTGTCCACGTCAAGGAGTCGTGGTAAGAGTAAAGGAATGAAATGCACTCGAAATGCAGAACCAAGCTACATGTACACCGGTGAGCAAAATGTGGGAATCGGGATGACCACCCTATAAGAGGAGGTGTCACCTTTGAGGATTTGGCAGCAGGGCTACAAAGTTTGGCTCATGAATTTGCTGAGTTCCACAATAGAAGTGAAGTGCCATCTGAAAAATGGGTTGATTCTAGTTTGCAAGATCCAAATTATGTGCCTCAGTGTGAACATCAGATAGAGGCTATTAAGATTACATTAGCATATTTTATGAAGTTAAAGCCCCCGTCTTTTACTGGTTCTAATATGGAGGAAGATCCATAGAGATTTTTAGAAGACATGGAATGTATTTGTTCAATGTTGGGATGCTTCACACATCGATCAGTGGAATTAGTGGGCTTTAAACTTAAAGATGTGGCCAAAATATGGTTTGTTATCCCTAAAAGGAGTAGACCATCAAGGACATCTTTGATAACATAAGAGGAATTTATCCAAGCTTTTTCGGGTTGTTTCTTGCCTAAGAGCTTGGAAGACGAAAAGACACAAGAGTTTGAGATGCTTAGATAGACCCTAAACATGTCAGTGACAGAATATAATGTCCATTTCACCCAACTTTCTAGATATGCTCCTAACTTGGTCTTAACTAAATAGAAAAAGATCAAGAGATTTATTAAGGGATTAATTAAGCCTTTGTTTACGATGTTGGCCACTCAAAGGTTTGCCTTATATGTAGTAATGGTGGATGTAGCAAGAATGATTGAAACCAAGAAATTATAATCTGGAATAGAATGAGGTAGGGGTTGAAAAGCTATGACACAAGGCCATCAAGAATGAAAAGATTCTAGGGTGATTAGGAGTCCTACATTTATACGCCATCAGAGTCGTGAAGGGACTACTTCTACGTGTAAGCCACCAAAAAATCATGATTCATTTAGCCCACCATCAAGAATAAAGTAGTATAGCAAAGCATCTAATTTGAGCCCTAAACAAAGAAGTGTTTTGTGTAACTATTATGGTAAGGCACATGGTTGACTGTGCCATAGGTCAGCCGAATTATGTTTTAGATGTGGTTAGACTGGGCATTTAATGAGAGATTATCCAATGCAGAGGCAGTCAATAAAGGGTGACCCCGATTATGTGAGACAAGTGGAGATTACCTTGCCTAGAATGATGCAAACTAGGAGGAATGCCAGAGGTGATAAAGGCAACGGTGTGGCCTTATCATCTTGTGGTAGATCGACCCAACCAGGTAATGAAAGTGGAGGTCAAGCACACATATTTGCTTTCACACTGCAAGAGGCTCAAACTTCCAATGTAGTGGTCATAAGTACATTTCTTATATGTGGTACTGAAGAATTAGTTCTATTTGATCTTGGATCGACACATTCTTTTGTGTCCCCGCACTTTGTGCCAAAATTAAACCAATTTGGTAATAACATGGAGGAACCCTTGATTATGACCACTCCCTTAGAAGAGACATTTGTGGTGGAGTATTCGTATAAATCTTGTGTAGTCCGTATTAAGGACAAGAATACATTAGTAGATCTAGTATTGCTAATAATTTTGTACTTTGATATGATTTTGGGCATGGACTGGTTAACGTCCTGTTTTACCAAGGTAGATTGTTACCATAAATTGGTGAAGTTTAAATTCCCAGGGGAATCCTAATTTGTGATATATGGGCAAGGTAGCCTAGTATCTGTGGAAATTGTACTAGGTGTAATCGCCAGACCGATGCCAAGGCAAGAAAGCTAAGGATACTTGGTGATGACAAGAGAAGCTTCGATGAAATAAGGGAGTGTGGATTTCATACCAGTAGTGGGTGAGTATCTGGATGTATTTTCAAATGAATTGCCTAGATTGCCTCTCAAAAGGGAGATTGAATTTTGTATTAACTTGATTCCAAGTAAGCAACCAATTTCGATACCTCCTTATCAAATGGCACCAGTTGAGTTAATAAAGCTTAAAGGGCAACTAGAGGACCTATTGGATAAGGGTTTTATTCGTCTTAATGTCTCACCTTGAGGAGCTTTAATACTATTCGTGAAGAAAAAGAATGGTAGCCTTCGATTATGTATTGACTATCGACAATTGAATAAAGTCACAGTGAAGAATAAATATCCACTCCCGAAGATTGACGATTTGTTCAATCAAGCACAAGGTGCCATGTGCTTCTCTAAGATTGACTTACGGTCAAGGTATCACCAACTAAGAATAAGAGAATGTGATGTACCCAAGATAGCGTTTTGCACACGATATGGACATTATGAATTTTTAATGATGTTGTTTGGACTCACTAATGCACTTGCAACATTTATGGATTTGATGAATAGGGTCTTTCAGGCGTATTTGGATAAATTTGTAATCGTATTGATAGACTATATATTAGTGTATTTTAAGAGCCCGGAAGAACATGCACAACATTTAAGAATTGTGCTACAGACCCTCAGAGAGAATAGATTGTATGCTAAGTTTTCAAAATGTTTGTTTTGGCTGAATAAGGTTAGTTTCTTGGAACATGTTATGTCTAAACAAAGGGTGCATTTGGATCCTAATAGGGTGAAAGTTGTGGAGAATTGGCCAAGGCCGACATTTGTAATTGAAGTTAGAAGTTTTCTAGGCATAGTCGAATATTACAGATGATTTGTGCAAGATTTCTCCAAGATCATTTCCCCTTTGACAAGACTAACTCAAAAAGGAGGCAAATTTGATTGGTCTGATGCCTGTGAGGCTAGTTTTTAAAGACTTAAAGCTTACCTTACTTTTGCACTTGTGTTAACCTAGCCATGTGGATCTGGAGGCTACACCGTGTATTGCGATGCATCACGGGTTGGATTAGGTTGTGTGTTAATGCAAAATGGGAAGGTTATAGCATATGCCTCACGACAATTAAAGAGGCACGAGTAGAATTATCCTACGTAAGATCTAGAGATGGCAGCGATCGTATTTGCCTTAAAGATTTAGAGACATTATTTGTATGGAGAGACTTGCAAAATATATACAGATCACAAGAGCTTGAAGTATATAATTTAGCAAAGGGATTTGAATTTAAGGCAGCATAGGTGGTTAGAGTTATTGAAAGATTATGATTGTACCATAGTTTACCGTCCTGGGAAGGTGAATGTGGTAGTGGATGCTTTAAGCCGAAAGTCAATGGGGAGTTTGGCATATATGACCATGGAGAGACGATCTTTGGTGTAGAGTTTATATGATCTGGGCAATATGCAAGTGCATTTAGAGATTAATCACTTGAACGCCTTGTTGGTGCACTTTAAAGTTCAACCAATGATATTACATCGAATTAAGGATGCCCAGGATAAAGATGAATATTTGATAAAAATATTTGGAGATACGAGTGAGGATAGAACTCGAGACTTTGTGTACGACACAAATAGTTTGATGAGATATAGATCATGAGTCTACATGCCGAATATAGATAATTTAAGGAATGAGATTTTGGAAGAGGCGAATGTGGTAGCCTATGCGATACACCTTGGAGCTACCAAGTTGTATCATGACTTAAAGTCTATGTATTGGTGGCCAAGATTAAAGAGATATGTGGCTGAGTATGCCTTGAAGTGTTTGACGTGCCAGCAAGTAAAAGTTGAACATCAAAGGCCATTGGGACTGTTGCAACTGTTACCGATATCCGAATGGAAATGGGAACATGTAGCAATGAACTATGTGACAGGTTTACCGCGAGCTAGAGGTGGCTACGTTGCCATTTGGGTGATAATTGATCGACTAACTAAATCAGCTTACTTTTTGCAAGTCAAGACTAAGCATGGAGCAGCTTGATATGCCTAAATCTATATTAATGAGATTATGAAGCTACATGGTGTTCCGATAACAATAGTGTCCGACAGAGGACTGCAATTCATGAGCTAATTTTGGAGAAAATTACAAGAGGCCATAGGCACGAGATTGAATTTTAGTACGACCTTCCACCCATAGACGGATGGCCAATTCGAGTGAACCATTTAGACGTCGAGGATATGTTGAGAGCAATTGTGCTTGACTTTGGAGTCTTTGAGAACTATTATTTGCCTTTGGCTGAGTTTGCTTATAATGATAGTTATGAAGCCATGATTGGTATGGCTCTGTATGAGGCTTTGTCTAGGTGTAGATGTAGGCCGCCTCTTGGTTGGTTTGGAGTTGGAGAACGAAAACTTTTAAGACTGGAAATGGTCCAGGAAGCAGAGTAAGGCATCCATGTGATTAGAGATAGGATGCTAATAGCTCAAAGTCACCAAAAATCTTATGCCAATAATAGTCGAAAGCCTTTAGAATTTGAAGTTGGCGACCATGTGTTTTTGAAGGTTTTGCCAACCAAAAGGGTTAAAAGATTTAGGAAGAAAGGGAAATTGAGCCCTAGATACATCAGACCTTTTGAGGTATTACGGTGTGCAAGCGCAATTGCTTATCATTTGGCATTACTGCCTAATTTGTCTGATGTTCATATGATTTTTCATGTGTCCATGCTTAGGAAGTATGTCCTAGATCCTTCGCATGTGATACAATATGATGAAGTCTAGTTGCAAAATTAACTTAGCTATAAGGAGCAACCCATAGCCATATTGGATTGGCAAATAAACAGCTTCACTCTAAAAACATTGCTACGGTGAAAATATTATGGCAAAGCCATTTGATATAGGAAGCCACATGGGAACTCAAGGAGGAAATGTGAGAGAACTATCCCCACCTTTTTTAAGGTTTGATATATGTAATTTACCTTGAAGTACATGATTTGAAATTCGAGGGCAAATTTCTTATAAGGAGGGGAGGATGTAACACCCCCAATTTTTTATGTAAACTAAGAATGATTTACAAAATATGTGGAGTCTTAAGGACTTTGATAATATGATATGTTTGCCTAGTGTTTAGGAGCGTACATATTGACACTTACGCAAAACTTTAAGGAAATATGTGATAAATCCCATAATTTGAGGTTTGGATCTAAGTTCGATGTTATGTTTGTGAATTTATGTGTATGGGATTGAGTTAAGTAAATTATTTGAGGTGTAATATCAATCGAGAATAATATTGAAATGTTCAATTTAGATTTTGGAGTCTTTGGGAAGCTTAGAACTACGTCTAAGGGTGAAAGTATTGATACATATCCTACATTCATGGCAGGATGGACAACAAAGGCATAAGGAAGAATATTATATTGATACGTTTAAGAATGTATCGATAGATTTGGCCAGAGATGAACATGTATTGATACATTGTCCAAATGTATCGATACATTTGAAGCAAAGAGCACCCAAGGGGAAAAGTATCGATACATTGCCTCAATGTATTGATCCATTCATTCAAAATTAGGGCAATGTATTGATACATTGCCCAAATGTATCAATGCATCAGAGAGGAAAGGCAAAAATAAAAAGGGATTTCGAGCCATTTCACCCTACTCTTTTTCTTAGCTCTTTCTCTCCCTTTCTCTCTCTAGAATCCCAAAACCCTAAAGCCCCAAACAGATTTTTGAAATTATTTGAAGCTATTTAGAGCTTGAGAAAGCATTCTGGAGGTAAAATTTAATGTTTTTATCGATTATTTTCCAATTTAATCAATTAATAACTTTGAATATGACTTTTCTCCAAATTTGGTAGTTTTCCCTCGTTGACTTAGATTGAGGAATTTGGGACCTAAGACTCGTGCAATTCAGCATCCAAGGTATGGGTTTAGCTCATTAATGAAGGATTTGAGCTTAAATAATTGATTGCTGAGATTTAGTTAATTGTGTGAAAAGCTGGCATTTTTCGAAAGCCATGAATAATTAATCTTTTGATGTTCTGATGTGTTTGAAGAGGGAAATAAAGTTAAATTAACTCATTGGCAAGCTAGACAACGATTGGAGGCTAAGGATCAAAGTTTGGTAGAGAGTGCCTCCCATTGTCAATGTGAATGGGTTTAGTTTAATATGCATGTAATGCATGACGCATGAAAGATGCACTGCACTAGTATAGAACGAAATATGTACGCCTAGATGAATGAACCTAGGCTAGGAAACATATATGTGTTTATGTATATATGTGAATCGTGTGTGATTGTGTACTGTGATGAGAGCCACATGGGTGGCCTATGTTGTGTGTGCTTAGACTAAGATGTCTAGAGGCTATGATGAACCCCTAGGAGTAGATTGCCCTAGCTGAATGATATCTAAGATGATTTGATTGAATGATGCCTTGGAGACTTAGAGGCTCTTAGAACTTAATTGAGCTTAAGGCGATTGAAGTTTGATAAATGTGAATTAAGGTTTGATAAGGAAATTGTGAATGTTAAAGGCATAATGGCCTTATTTGTGGATTTGTGTTTTCGTTCGAGGAATGAATTTTGGATGTTAATCTAATTTGTGGTTGAGTGGATTTCTATTCCCTTGTGACTATTTGTGTGTCTACAAGGATGGTGGTAAGTAGGGATGATGGCACTAATCTCACTTGTGATTCTTGCCTATAGTGCTTTGATGCCATCCGTTGAGATTACTTCGGGTGATGCCGACGACAAGAGTTTACTCTGGTCGATGATTTGTTCTCCATCAGTTGCTTCGGTGTTGTGCATGATCTATTCTCCGCCTTAATTCTTTGACACGTGCTTGATCTGTTTCTCCGCTAATGGCTTTGCCTTAAGCGTGATCTGATTCTCCATCAGTCGACCATTGTGCATGATTTAACTATGTCAGGGAAAGATCACTCATTGGTTTGATTTATATATGATGTGAGATAGCCATGGAGAGGCTTAGATAAATGTGATATGATTCTAATGTGATACTCCGACGACTAGAGTGTGCCATGGAGAATGATTTGAATAACTTTGATTGGCTTCGAGGGTAAGCCTAATGATATGGGCGAGGATCTTCTGAGACATTGAGGATGACGATATGCCCTCATATTGGAGATTTAGGGATATTGATATGCCTTATATTTGGAGATGTTTATGAGAATATCCAGTTGCATGGAAGGTGTATATATTTTATATAATCACATATGATTTTGTTTATCTGCACCACTCGCTTAGTATTATAGTACTCACCGATTTGTGTACTATGTGTAAATAAATAGGCCACAGAGCTATGTGGTAAAGGTCGTCCAGTGATAAACTGATTTTGGCATCTTGTAGGTTTTCTGTTTTGGTCACTCAGCTGAGTCAGTTAAAGCGTTCCACTGTGGATAATGTGTGTAGGCATTGAATGCCATATTATATTGTGTATTAAGGGTTAATATGTATGAACCCATTTGCATGGCCAACATATGGCCCTATTAATATCCTTATTAATATTTGTATAGAAATTAAGCTAAAGATGTTGTATTTTACTCGAATTTATTATGAATATTTTATGATTGAATCCCTTGGCCTATGTATGTTTGAATATGAACTTTGAGGCTTGCTTGGGGTCTAGTGGGCTTGCCTGCTAGGCTCGTGTGTAGGTCATGGCCCTCGGGTTTAGGTCGTGACAAGCATGACTCATTGACTTGGGTTTACTTGCATATTTTGAATATTATTGTGATATTGATAAATCTAAATTTTTGAGCACAAATGTTTTTGAAAGAGTTTTTGAATCTATTGTGTAAGTAAATATCTCTACTACATATTAGTTTTCAACAAAGAGGACAAGTCCTTTTAAATATTTTCACTTAAATACTCCTTGATTGGATGTATGTTGCGCAATTGGTGCATGGCTAAATAAAGGCCTGCCTATATGGATTAATGATAACCACCCAGGTATATGTGATTGTTGAATATTAAAGAAACCACCAAGGCATATATGCGCGTGTGGACTATTAGTAGCACCTACATCTAAAGGTGAAAGTGGTTGCTAAAATGCCCATTATAATGGATTGCGAAAGTGGATGAGTAAGTCTCCACCATTTAAGGATTTATATGGATGTAATGATGCCCATTATTAAATCTAATAGATGAATGTCATGATGTGATATATGGTGCTTGGTTTTAGTGAAATACTATACAAATTCCCTATCACAGCCCAATTTCGGAGCCATGATCGGTGCAAGGGCTCAATAGGCATAGCCCACTAGGCCCTAGCAAGCCTTCCTGTATAAAACTGTACATTAGCCCATTTATCATCCATATTCCCTTTTAAGATCTATAACTCATAATTTTCAAATAATACTTCATTGAAATCAATCCATAAAATCCAAGCTTATACTCATAATGGTATTCATCAATCATAATATACATAAATAGTTTACCAAACGATTCTTAGCAAATTACATCCAGTTTACATGTACACATTCAAAGACTCTAACCATCAGCGGAGTGACTCTCGGCGTGGGTGCTAACACTTGGTATCATGGCAAACCTACCGAACAATGGATAGGGAGGATCACCTCGTCCTAGGATCCAGTCACCTTTTACTCAAAAACCTAAAACATGAAGTTTAAAAAAGTAAGTATAAACTTAGTGAGTGAACATAAGAAGGGAACAAGCAAGCAGTATGGAAAGTTTAGAAAACATGATGAACTTATTTTAAAAACAATGCCATTTAGTTTAATTCTTATTAAAACCCCTCATTTAAACCCTTAGTTGTTTAATCACTTGATGATGAAGAATCCATGAACAACAAAGAATTTGAATGAGTGAAATCTTTAATAGCATTCAATCAAGTCAAGCGAAATAGATTGATCCTCCGCTGCAGCGAGAATGAATTTTCACTACGGTGAAATTCGAGCACAAATCTGTCACAACCCAATTCCCAGGCCATGACCGGCGCAAGAGCCCAATGGGTTCAACCCACTAAGCCCAAGCAAGCCTATTTATATAATCTTATACATTAATCCATATTTCTTTAAACTCCAAAATTTGTAATGTTCAAATATAGTTCCTTTGAAAACAATTCATACAACCTAATTATGCATTCAGAATAGCATCATTATCCATACTATACATATATATAGCTTGACAAATAAATCTTAGCATTTCACAACAAGTATTCATATACACATAATTAGACCTTGACCATCAGTGGAGTGACTTTGGGCATGGTTGCTAACACTTAGTATCACATTCTACTGAGCAATGGATAGGGATGAACATCTCGTCCTAGGATCCAATCACATTTGACTCAGAAAACCTAAAACATGAAGTTTAAAAACGTGAGTATAAACTCAGTGAGTGAACATAGGAAGGGAACAAGCAACGATAAGGGAAGTTTAGAAATCACGATGCACTTAAGTTCAAAAACAATGCAATTTAGTTTAATTCTTGTTAAAAACCCCTCATTCAAACCCCTGGTTGTTTAATCACTCGATGATAAAGGATCCATGAACCATAAAAAAAAAAAAGTTGAAGAGTGAAAACTTTAGTAGAATTCAAGCAAGTCAAGCATTATAGATTGATTCTCACTGCAGCGAAAAGGCATCTCACTGTAGCGAAATTCTGGCCAGATAAAATCTATTGGGTTTTCACTGCCACAAGGAAGATCCACTCAAGCCATATTGTACATTAAATCAAACATATTGACAATAATCAAGTTTTCTCAATATTCAATGCAATACACATTATTTCATACCCTTTTTTATAGCATATAATGTCATGACCCGGTACTCCCCTTGAGCCCATGACAACCGCCACGACGTCCCGATAGACATTCATTGCTCGGAATGCTAACCGGAACCTCGCAAGGCTTTAATATCAGTTTTCACACCTCCCCTGTGAGCAACAATTGTTAAGTATCATGTTTTGAGAGATTATAAACTATTTCCAAATAAAAACAATAGAAAAATAATTTTTTTCTCACAGGGGCATTTTGGTCATTTTTCCTCAAAAATCTCGAAACCAGCTAAAAATGTAGTATACAAATGGAAATCACATATTTCATAATCAAAAATAAGTTTAGATGTTTAAAATATTCATTTAAAGTGAAACTATACTTACTTGAATATAATAAAAATATTCAATAAAATATTCTATTTTCATATAAAACAATATTTATAGAGTTACCAGTAAATAATTTTTATAGCGTAAAAGCTAAATAAATTCATACATACTGTAATATAGATAACCAAAGCATAAGATTTAATTTACAGTGACACACGGGCCCACGAACGACCAAAAGTATCAAAAGCAGTAAACCTACAGTTTTTAAGGATGCAAGTCCAACTGTAGCCCTCAATGAAATGAGCTACCTACCGACTATCCTGAGCTTGAAAGGGGTGAAAAAGAGGGTGGTGAGATTACATAATCCCAGTGAGTAAACAAATATCATCTAAAATATCTAAAGCCGAGTAAATGGAGACAGCTAAAATAGATTAGCATAAAAATGATTCACAGCATTTTGAACTCATTTTAATAAGATAAAATAGATTCATTTCACCAAAATAAACAATGAGGCTTATGATTTCCTAAAAAGCTTGGCTCGTGCCAAAATCATTCTCATACTCAGTTATCAGGGATACCTTGGCCTGGGGCTATCCCAACCGAGTCCGCCAAGGCTATTAAAAAGTCATGTACGCATAAATCATGTTTTTATTTTGAAAACATAGTCGTTCCTTGGCGTTGGCTGAGTTCACCCTCACGTGGTGGTTTGGCGTGAAGTGAACTCTAAAGTTGTACCTCAGGAGTTACCCTACACGCCTCTCTGACCGAGGTAAGAATATAACGGGGTTACCGTGCCCTTTTAATAGGCTGGTCCACAGAACCCGCCCACTGCAGCAAGGTAAACCCACCATACAATAAAATCTCAATCTCATGACATGACAATTATATTACAATCCAGCCTCTCAAGGCTAAATACACAGTTCATATATTTCAACACAAATACCAATTTAGTCGTTCATGCCAATATTGTTAAGCCATTCAATTCAAACCATGATTTATAACACAGCAATTAGTCTCTAATTACTCCATTTTCAAAGCCATCATTCAATTTCAAGACAATTTTATAAAATCATTTCATTTAATCACATTTTTGCTTATAAAACATAAAGATTTACCATTTAAACTCATTTTTCATAAAATCACAAAAACGAATTAAAATTCACTTCAAATAATCAAGATGATGATAAGGTTACTCACTGTATGAGGAGTTTGAAATACTCCTATTCTCAGTCCTCTGACACAACGTCTTTACCCTTGTTAGAGGGCTCACCACCTATATACAATACACGACACATAATTTAATATACTGTGTCATACAATTATAAATCTATTTCAGGCTTTTTACTAATGCATGAAATGGGATGTGAAACGCTCGGGTAACCATCTAAATACGGTGTTCAATATAAGTTCAATTGTGTACCTAAATAAAATGGTATTGGCCTAATTCGATCTAGCACCCGATTAATTGCCCAATACATCCAACTGAACTCCAAATAATTCCATTTTTCTCCCAATACTCCAAATCATCAAACACAATTTAAATAACTTGAAATATGGCAAAATCATCTTCACATTTTCTCTTGGGAATTTCGACCGTGGTGGGTTCACTAATAATATAATTTTTCAAGCTTGATTCTCACACCATAAATCACTAATTCATAACCAAATCACTTGAAATAAAATCAAAATCGTCATCAATATTCCACATGGAGAATTTGGCCAATGATGGGTGATGGGAGAACATGAATTTTTCTTGCTTGATTTTCATGCTACACATCACCAATCAACTAAAAACACTAGAATATCTTAAAATCTAACCAAAACAACCATCAAAATCTCTCTCTAAGTGTTCGACCAGAAAGATACCCATCATGAAATCATGTGATTCAACCATGGAAAATGCAAAAGAATGTATGGGAAAGGTAGATCACAAGTCAAAATCAAGAAATTTTACCTTTGATTGCTTGATTACTTGAAATCCACCAATTTTCTCTTGAATTTTCACTCTAGGGTTTTTGTTCTTTCTTTTCTTCCTTTGTTCTTGCTTTGGCTGGCCATAATGAGAGAAATGGGCTAGTTTTGTGCTAATTTATAAGAAAAATAATAAAGAAATAAAAGCTTGACACTTGTCACCTTACCATTGGTCCATTTTTAAATTCTTAACTATTAAGCTTTCTTTCTCCACCACATAAAATCCTTCAATTATCCATGATAATATTGGGTAAAATCCATGTGCTGGACAAGTGTTGGGTGGTGTAAAATTACAATTTTGTCCCTGGGGTGGCAAAATGACTATTTTACCCCTATACTCAGAAAAATGTCAAAATTCAAATTCTTCACTTCTCAAACTCAAATTATACTCCAAATGATCAATCTTAGTCAAAAATTTCATCCAACACTCACATCTTAACCTCGGGTGGCAAAATGACCATGTTACCCCTAGGTCATGAAAATTGTAATTTGACTCCAAATTAGTCCTCGAACTCCGAATCACCATTTTAAGTCATTTTGGGGTCTTAAAATTCTCAGTTTCATCTTAAAATCTCTATTTGGATTAGTTCGAGGCTTAATTCAACTTAATTGTACTATTTGGTACATTGCCATCCTTTAACGATTTTCAAGGTACCCAAGTAAGCAAACATGCATTCTTATGTAAGAATGATATAATAAACATATTATAGAGCTGGGTTTGACAGCACTACCCCCCTTAAAATAAAATTTTGACCTCAAAATTTCATTTACTGAACTCAAAGAAAAGGTGAGGGTATTGTTTTCTCATCTAATGCCCGACTTCTTATGTCCTCCCCTTTATAAGGGAATTTCAATTTGTTCACCTCATTTACCTCCAATTTAACTCGATTACTTCACTTATGTCTATTATTATCCTTTAAACTCAGATCAATAGTAACCTTCATAATTATGATATCTTATATTGAGACACCAAGCATGCTTCTATTACTATCCTTAAACTGGAACCATAACTCCATCTCAATCATATCAATTTTGATCGCATTTTATACTTATTTCGGTATACCAATCACTATCTTATTACTTCATTCCATATCAAATTTCTCAACATTCATTCAATCATCCTATCCTCATACAATATTGTGTAATTCATAACATCATTAACACGCCATACTTATTCCTGTACATATCCTCAGCGTTAAGGAAGATTAATGGCTTCATTTATTTCCACATACTTTATGGTTACCTTGCATTTAGGAAATTTCAATCTTCTTAATCCTATTAATCCATCTCATATGGCTTAATCGCACTATAGATTACATTCTTTTAACTATTTCCCCAAAATTCCTTAGGTCGTCATAAATCGACTTCTAATAAGATTCTTGATCGTTACATTATCTATACAACTCATCAAATAGATTGAGTTCAAATCTTGAACCACTAAAACCATTCTTCATTTTAGTTGAGTACATCACTAACTCCACACATATGTATACACGCACATTCAAATGTCCATATTCCTCATTATGTATACGCGTCTCTATTTTCAAATGCCTTCAGACTAATTTCTCTTTGTTCATTCCTATCCATAACCAAGATTCAATAGAATAATCTTCATAATTCATACAAATTCTCATCATGCCTGTGCATAGTCACACATCATTTACATACTTATACTCTCTTCTTATCATTTCCAATTATATGCTTAAGTTTCCTTATACTATATATCATTGCATCATAATGTCATCTCCATTGAATTATAATCTATTATGCGTGTATGTTTTATAATCCCATTGATGCCTTAAAGATTTATCTTAACTTGATCATTGCATCTTATGCAATACCACAATTCCTAAGAGTCATCCTTTTTCCTCGATTATCCTTCATGCCTCTACATTACCTTGTATCCTTCTTGTATTCCAATATTGATTTGTCACTTAAAACTCAGACTCATTTGAATCATGTATGCCTCAAGCATTTTCGAATTCTAATTTCCATAATATATTAGGAAAGTTTCATTATCCGACTTCATTATCAAGGTCAACTTCTATCATCCTTTGTTCCACTCTTTCATACGAATATAACATCATTCTTCCTTAACCAATTTACAAATTGTACTTGAAATTGTAAGACTTGAAACTAGATTCTCTTCAAGTACTTTTCAATATTAATACTAATATCACTCTCAGCTTACAGCTTCCTTTTTATAACCACATAACTTAGTGCTTGCTTTCACGAGATCCATGGCAGAACTTCTCTTGAGTATTTCCTTGGAGATATCTATCTTAAACTTATGTCTCACAGCAGGTGATCACTTAACCCAAGACTTAGCCATTTGGGTCCTTAGCAAGTTTCAAAGTCACGCATCTTATGCTCATCACGTATAATTTATAATTCTTTCTCAAAGGCGTTTAAACATTCTTGAAACACTTAATCACTTATTTGCTCTTTCATACTTCGAGCATATCATTTCCATAAAGGCATGCCCAACTACTAATGCTTCAATTTATCTCCAAGGGTTTCTAGCATGTCACCTAGTTTACTTATGTTGTTACTAATCCTTTCCTTTCAACAAAGTCAAGACTAGATTTGTAAATTCTCGTAACAATATTCTATATAAACTCATTTGCTATATCATCCTTGAAATCTTTATTCACACTTTCATCACTTGGTATTGACATCTCTTATCAATATCTCATACATGCATCTAACTTTTCACTCGCTTTCTCTTTAGTCTTTAACAAGGCTTAATCTTTTGTCTTCTTTATTTCTTAAGATTTGACTTCAGTCATCATATTATTCATCTTAACACTCCACATGTTAATTTATTTTTATGTAGCCATCTCAAAAACTCTCTAACTTTTCTTTCTCTTGCATGCCAATATATAAGGCAATAAACAAACTTTGCAATTTCACTCATCATCTTTATCTTAATACCTCCCCAATGCACTTAAGACTCCAAACAACAAAGCTTAGCATCAAAACCAATGACCATTCTTCAACTCGTGAGTTTCATCTTCATGCCACTCCCAATTTGCTCATGCTTTCTAGCCGTAAAGGGTTCTTAACCAATTACATTTATAAAGTGGATAATTCTCTTAATTATTACATCTTGTCCTTGCAGTTATAAGATCAAGATATCTCGAATTTAGGATGCAGAAGTTCCCTCCTAGACCATATACAAAAATCCACATATTTCAAGTCCCACCTCAGGACATCTTTCCCATATGGTGTAATGAATTCACAATATATACATCATCATACACATAATTACTTATTATTTATGGTGTCCAACTATTTTCATTATCCATTTTTGATCATCTTCCTTATCTTATAACTCCAATAGTTTATTAACTTCCAATACAAAGACCACAAAAATAGTTCGTCTTTCACTACATTTATACTCACAATCCTTATTAATAAAAAATTTATCTTTTTCAAGTTCCTTCATTTATCTCTAATGGACCATATTTGTATTAGATTATCTTCCTATAATGTTATGGCATCATTTTATACTTCCTCCACCCTCAAGCTTACAATCTTTGACTTTATCACATTAATCGCTCAAAATGTCATCTAGAGCCTCATTGATTTCTTCCATATCCTTTCAAATCGTAACTACAATTAAGATTCCCAATTTCACATCTCCATGATTGATGGTTAGTCTTACCACACTGTCTCCCAATATCCTGTGCAATTACAACACACTGAACCCGCTTATTATAACATAGTCCCCTAGTTCAATGTGTTTGCTCGAGAATCATCTTCTTTGATACAATTTATCCCATAAACCAGAATTTTATTTATTTAGCTTTGCATTCGGAATCATATCAAAACTCACATACTACGATAAGTAATAATTTCCAACAAACATCATCAATTCAAATGGTCTTTTATACCTCGTCAAAATCTAGGGTTACCACCCCCAAAAGTTCATCATGTTAATCAGTATCCATTTCTTAGTACTGCAAAATATATTCATTGTTAATTAGGGTGATTGCTTAAATCATTAATGATTTTCGACATCAGTCTTCAATAATTATCTAAGATGATCAACCATGCCACTAAGGTAAACATCTTTCCTTAATAGTCATAATGCTAATCCACTTTTGTCCTACCAAAAGATTCCCATATACCTTCAGTCACTTAAACAGCTACTTTATAACACATTCTAGTCATACACTTTAAAAGCCAAACTATTAACTTCTTTGTTCAAATAACTATTATCTCCTTTTACACTACATCTACCTAGAGTTAAAGTAATACAAAATCCTATGAAAATATTAAGTACCATTAAGATTATCATCTTAGTCTGAACATATTGGAATATTCTACTCTAGGTCCTCCTCCTCTTGAGATTTTCTCCTTTGTTCCTCAATCCAAGCTTGCTGTATTCTCTTGCATTATTCGTCACTCACAGGTGCAGCACCTATTCCACATCCAAGAGGAAAATGTCGTACAATGTTCACCTTTCTACGGGGATAATTTACAACAGTTACTTTCTCCTTATTCTTTTCGTGTTGTTCCTTTACATTTATCCCACAGCTTGGAGGAACGTGTCGAACAACGGGTACAGGTACCTTCCTAGGATGATAATCTCCTTTGGCTATCATTATTTTCCCCCTTTCTTTAACGTATTCCCTAGATTCTTTCAAAAGGGAATTTTTCATGTTTATATTAATGTCATTACTATCAGAACTTTCTAAACTACTTGGTTCGGGTTGCCATCGGCTCCTAGCAGTAGAATCTAACGATCCTTCGCTAATACTATGAGAGGCATCGGGACTACCGTCTCTCCTAGACATGGTGTGTGCAACCAGCGCACCTCAAAACCTAAATGCAATCAAGCAGTAATTTCTTAATTATTTATGCATCACAAGAGCAGGTAGGTTTCTATATCCAAATGCATGCATTCTATTCAATCTAACCTAACTTAACATAACTTAACTTAACTTGGGGCCACACTGACACTGTAAATTTTTAGATTAACTTTAACACGAAAAGCTCTGTGCTCTGATCTTTAAAACCAAAGGCTCTGATACCACTATAATTGTCAACGAACTCGGTACTACCCTCGAGCCCGTGACAACCATCGCGATGTTCCAATAGACATTTATTGCCCGAAATGCCAACTGGAACCTCGCAAGACTTTAATATCAATTTTTGCACCTCCCCTGTGAGCAAAAGTTGTTAAGTATCATGTTTTGAGAGATTATAAACTATTTCCAAATCAAAATAATAGAAAAATAATTTTTTTCTCACAAGCGCATTTTGGTTATTTTTCCTCAAAAATCTCGAAACCAGCAAAAAAATAGTATACGAGTGGAAAACACATATTTCATAATAAAAAATAAGTTTATATGCCTAAAATATTCATTTGAAGTGAAACCATACCTATTTGAATATAATAAAAATATTCAATAAAATATTTTATTTTCTTATAAAACAATATTTATAAAGTTACCGGTAAATAATTTTAGTAGCGTAAAAGCTAAATAAATTTATACATACTGTAATACAGATAACCAAAGCAAAAGATTTAATTTACAGTGACACGTGGGCCCACGAACGACCAGAAGTATCAAAAGCGATAAACCTACAATTTTTTAGGATGCAAGTCCAACTGTAGCCCTCAACGAAATGAGCTATCTACCGACTATCTTGAGCCTGAAAGGGGTGGAAAGGAGGGTGGTGAGATTACGTAATCCTAGTGAGTAAACAAATATCATCTAAAATATCTAAAGCTGAGTAAATGGAGACAAATAATATAGATTAGCATAAAAATGATTCACAGCATTTCGAACTCATTTTAATAAGATAAAATAGATTTATTTCACCAAAATAAACAACGAGGCTTATGATTTCATGAAAAGCTTGGCTCATGCCAAAATCATTCTCATACTCAGTTATCAAAGATACCTTGGCCTGGGGCTATCCCAACTGAGTCCGCTAAGGCTGTTAAAAAGTCATGTACGCATAAATCGTGTTTTTATTTTGAAAACATAGCTGTTCCTTGGTGTTGGCTGAGTTCACCCTCACGTGGTGGTTTGGCGTGAAGTGAACTCTAAAGTTGTACCTCGGGAGTTACCCGACACGCCTTTCTGACCGAGGTAAGAATATAACAAGGTTACCGTTCCCTTATAATAGGTTGGTCCACGAAACCCGCCCTCTGCAGCAAGCTAAACCCACCATACAATAAAATCTCAACCGCATGACATGGCAATTATATCACAATCCAGCCTCTCAAGGCTAAATACACAATTCATATATTTCAACACAAATACCAATTCAGCCATTCATGCCAATATTATTAAGCCATTCAATTCAAACCATGATTTATAACACAGCAATTAGTCTCCAATTACTCCATTTTCAAAACCATCATTCAATTTCATGACAATTTTATAAAATCATATCATTTAATCACATTTTTGCTCATAAAACATAAAGATTTACCATTTAAACTCATTTTCCATAAAATCACAAAAATGAATTAAAATGCACTTCAGATAATCAAGATGATGATAAGGTTACTCACTGTATCAGGAGTTTGAAATACTTCTATTCTCAGTCCTCTGACACAACGTCTTTACCCTTGTTAGAGGGCTCACCACCTATATACAATACACGACACATAATTTAATATACTGTGTCATACCATTATAAATCTATTTCAGGCTTTTTACTAATGCATGAAATGGGATGTGAAACGCTCGGGTAACCATCTAAATACGGTGTTCAATATAAGTTCAATTGTGTACCTAAATAAAATGGTATTGGCCTAATTCGATCTAGCACCCGATTAATTGCCCAATACATCCAACTGAACTCCAAATAATTCCATTTTTCTCCCAATACTCCAAATCATCAAACACAATTTAAATAACTTGAAATATGGCAAAATCATCTTCACATTTTCTCTTGGGAATTTCGGCCGTGGTGGGTTCACTAATAATATAATTTTTCAAGCTTGATTCTCACACCATAAATCACTAATTCATAACCAAATCACTTGAAATAAAATCAAAATCGTCATCAATATTCCACATGGAGAATTTGGCCAATGATGGGTGATGGGAGAACATGAATTTTTCTTGCTTGATTTTCATGCTACACATCACCAATCAACTAAAAACACTAGAATATCTTAAAATCTAACCAAAACAACCATCAAAATCTCTCTCTAAGTGTTCGACCAGAAAGATACCCATCATGAAATCATGTGATTCAACCATGGAAAATGCAAAAGAATGTATGGGAAAGGTAGATCACAAGTCAAAATCAAGAAATTTTACCTTTGATTGCTTGATTACTTGAAATCCACCAATTTTCTCTTGAATTTTCACTCTAGGATTTTTGTTCTTTCTTTTCTTCCTTTGTTCTTGCTTTGGCCGGCCATAATGAAGAGAAATGAGCTGGTTTTGTGCTAATTTATAAGAAAAATAATAAAGAAATAAAAGCTTGACACTTGTCACCTTACCATTGGTCCATTTTTAAATTCTTAACTATTAAGCTGTCTTTCTCCACCACATAAAATCCTTCAATTATCCATGATAATATTGGGTAAAATCCATGTGCTGGACAAGTGTTGGGTGGTGTAAAATTACAATTTTGCCCCTGAGGTGGCAAAATGACTATTTTACCCCTATGCTCAGAAAAATATAGAATTCAAATTCTTCACTTCTCAAACTCAAATTATACTCCAAATGATCAATCTTAGTCAAAAATTTCATCCAACACTCACATCTTAACCTCGGGTGTCAAAATGACCATTTTGCCTCTAGGTCATGAAAATTCCAATTTGACTCCAAATCGGTTCTCGAACTCCGAATCACCATTTTAAGTCATTCTGGGGTTTTAAAATTCTCAATTTCATCTTAAAATCTCTATTTGGACTAGTACGAGGCTTAATTCAACTTGATTGTACCATTTGGTACATTGTCCTCCTTTAACGATTTTTGAGGTACCCAAGTAAGCAAACATGCATTCTTATGTAAGAATGGCATAATAAACATAATATAGAGCTGGGCTTGACATATAAAAACATATACATAGCATATATATATATATATATATATATATATATACAAGCATGTATACAACCACCACCTCACCCAACTCATGTGCACTCTGCATCGCACATAGCCGGAGTCATCGTGTACACCCCCACATCGCGCACATCAACATCATCTTGTGCACTCCCTACTCACACACATCAACATCATCATGTGCACTCCCAACTCACACACATCAACATCACTATCCACACTTTTGCACCCCATCATCACCGACATGTGCATCCCCCACATCGCGTACACGCATAGTTATATTTATTACACAATATTAACTATCAATACGCAACATATATATTTATCAACATCATATAAGGCACAAGGATTCATCATATTGCACACTTACAACGTAAAACGTTTTAATAAAAGCTTGTTCCCATGCATAATCTTTAAGGAACAATCAAATAAAAATCGTTCAAATGCTTTGTCCAAATACCAATACATTTCCCAAAATATTTTCAGTGCAAGTTCACTCACCTGACAAAACTAGCACTGACAAGGTCCTAATCCAGGTAGTTTCGAAATACCATTAAAGCCTATATTTATTAATAAACCATAACAACCTCAATTATGTCATCAATTAAATCTAATAATTCTAATGAATTTACATTAGGCAATCTACCCTCTAACTTGACATTTAACCTAAATTTCTAGACTAATTCACAAACCCATTTGGCCAACTACTCTAATTTAAAATTTCGTTACCTGGATGAGCTTGGAGGCATGAAGATCAACAAAAAACCTAATCTTTCCAAGAAAACTAATTTGAAGAAATTAGGAAATAAATCTGAAAATATAACCATAAATTCCAAAATTCCAAAAGTTGGAAATATATACCTTTCAACCTTGAAAATGAAGATTTGAAGCCAAAAATCCAAGTGTTGTTGAAAGTGAAGTAGAAATAGAAAATAAAGGAAAGAAAGAGAGATTTTTCTTTCTCTCTCCTTGGGTTTGGAAGTGCTGGAAATTGGGGTTAGAAGTTGTAACTTTGGTGCATAAGGAGTTGGGAGAAGGAAGAAGCAAAAAGAGAAAGGAAATGAAAAGAAAACAAGGAAAGAAAATGAAAGAAAATTAACTTTTCATGGTGAAGAATGAGAAAATGGCGTGGGATGGAGGAGGAAGAAGAAGAAAATCTGGTGGGAAAGGAGAAGGAAAGTCATGGCTTAAAAAGAAAGGAGTTAAAGCTTCCTTGGGAAGCTTTGACCAAGCAAATGGCAAAATTACTATTTTACCCTCCAAGGTTTTTACCCTTTTTAATTGTATCCTCCCACCACTCATTTAACTCCATATTCCTTCTATTACCTTCTTTTACACATGTACAAACGAAGTATAAAGTTTGTACTCCAACGCATGTCCCCATAATATTTAAAATATTTATTTACTCGCGCTATCTTTATTTAATAAAGACACACGGGCCCCATTAACATCATTTTTCTCCGAAATTTTCTTGTTCTTCTTCTCCCCCACTTAGGTTGACCATATACTCGTCCTTCATGGAAAATTTTGACACATAATAAAATATTAATATTTTAATATTATTTTATTCTAAAAATTTCTTCTTGTCTCCTTGGTACCTAAAATACCTTATTATGCCTCAATTCACTTCCAAATCACTTTTTATCTAGCAAATTCTTCCCCAATAAAAATATTATTATTTTATTATTATTTTCTCCCATGCCGAATATTTTATCCCAAGCTATTCCTTTCATCTTTCATCATTTTTAAACATTATAATTAACCTCAATTGGCATCCGATAAGCTTTATTAGTCACCATATCAAAGTATGGGGTATTACAAAATTATCAGTTGATCAAGGGTTTCTCGCCGCAGTGAGAATCCATTTTCGCTGCAGTGAAATTCAGAGTATAGAATTCTGACCCAAACCCGATAGTTTCTTGCTGCAGGGAAACTAGGGCTAGTGCAATGCCCTCACCACCCGAGAGTTTCTCATTGCAGTGAAAGCATTCTCGCTGCTGCAAGAAACAAGGCACTTAAGTAAAAAGGATCCTTTTTCAATAAAAATTCATTTTGTGCTGCAATAAAAATCAATTTGAAAGTATTTAGCAATTTTCAAGATTCAACATGCAATACATTCACATATTAAAATCATAAACTTTTTATCATATATGCATACATAAACATATATAAACACGTATACCACCACTTCACTCAGCCAATGTGCACTCCCTACACGCACAAGGCAATATCATCATATGCACTCCCTACTCGCACATTTCAATATAATCGTGTGCACTCCCTACTCGCACAAGCAATATCATCATCCACACTTTTGCACCATCACCGGCATGTGCATTCGCCACATTGCGCACACACACGATTATATTTATTACACAATATTAACTATCAATACACAACATATAGATATCAACATAATATAAGAGCATAAGGATTCATCATATTGCACACTCACAACATAACACGTTTTAATGAAGGCTTGTTCCCATGCATAATTTTTAAGGAAAAATCAAATAAAAATCATTCACATGCTTCATCCAAATACCAAGCATTTCCCAAAACATTTTAAATGCAAGTTCACTCACCAGTCTTTGTTGATGCTTTGATCGACTCTAGTTTTGACCCATGCTCCAAATAGAGATGTGGGATCTCGTTGGAACCTATCACACCCAATAGCAACTCAATCACCCAAATTGGCATTAATATAATCCCAAAAGTTATTTCCTAACTCAAGTTCAGCTAGTTATTCCTAACTAGCTTCTAATCACCATTAAGTGACCATTTATTTCACTACTCTAGTCACCCTAAAAATGAATAAACAACCTTAACAATAAAACACTCACAAAGCCCATTGTTAGCCATTATCAACATATTAAAAATCAATCCTAACTTATTACTCACCTTAGGGTTTCTTTGTAGTTGAATTCTTTTTCAAAAGCTTTCAAACTATTATGGAAAATCTCTTTCTCTCTCTAAAATGTCCAACTAGTGAGAGAAAGTATTAAGGAAAGGGTTTTGAGGGTTCTTGAAGTGTAAAAGTGAAAGAGCATGAAAAATCCTATGACAAGGTATACAAAAACATAAGTTTTAGGGTTACCATGAGAAAATTTATGGAGGTTTCAAAGCAAGCTTCCATGGAAGATGAGAAAACGTGAGAAGGGGAGAAGAGATGGAAGGAAGGAGAGGAAGAAGCTGCTAAAAATTGCTGGAACTTAGATATTTATGCTTCAAGTTAATCCAAATTTCACTTAATTTACCAAAATGCCATTAACATGGTGACTTTTTCTTCCTCCCATCCTTTGTGCAACCTTGTCAAACCCTATTCTATAAAATAATTACAACGTCATTTACATGCTCAATAGAATGGTTACATATTTAGGAAGTTTGAGAAATCGTTAAAAGACGATATTGCCCCTAATGGTATCATTAAGTTGATTAAGCCTCAACTAGTTCAAATAGGAATTTTAAGGTGAAATTAAGAGTTTCACAGTTTAGGGATGACTCAAAATGGTAATTCAGAGTTCGAGGATCAATTTGGAGTCAAACCGAAATTTTCACTATCTAGGGGTAAAATGGTCATTTGCCACTTGGGGACAAAATGAGAATTTTTAAAAAAGAGTTTTTTGGTCCATTTGACTTATTGGAGTATGATTTGAGGTTTAGAAGTGAAAAAGTTTAATTTCGGTGATTTTTGGAGTGTAGGGGTAAAATCGTAATTTTTCCAATCGCAGACAAAATTTGAGATTTTGAGAGAATTTATATCACATTTGACAAATTGGAGAATGGTATGACTATAAGGGATGAAAAATATGTCTATGGGCAATTTTTCAATTTTTGGGGAAAAAATGTAATTTTTGACTTTTAAGGGGCAAAAGTGTAAATTTCAAAAATTACTTCACCAAGACTTTGGATAAGTCTGAGAATTTTATCTAAGTTATGGATATTTGAAGGATTAATGTGTGGTGGAGATTTAAAGCTTAAAAGATAAGAATTTAAAAAAATAGACCAATAATTTAGTGACATGTGAAAAGTTTAGATTATTATATTATTTAACTATAAAAATCAGCCCACACCACCATTTTCTCTTCATTTTGGCCGGCCATAGCAAGAAAACAAAGGGGCAAAGAAAAACAAAAACCTAGGTGGAGAAATTCAAGGGAAAATTGGTGAAAATTCAAGGAAACAAGTGACAAAAGGTAAAATTTCTTGATTTTGACTTGTGATCTACCTTTCCCATGCTTTTCTCCTTATTTTTCATGGTTAGATTTCATGTTTTCATGGTGAATTCATGGCTGCCCAAATGGGTATGGAGAGAGAATGAAGTTAGATTAATTTGATTTTAAGTTATGTTAGTGTTTTAAGTTAGTTTAGCATATTTAGAAACAAAACAAGAAGAAAAGAATTCATTTTCCTCCATTACCATTATTGGCTGAATTTTCTAGGGGAATATTGGCTGCTGATCTTGATGTTTATTTGAGGAATTATGACGAATTATGAGCCTAGAAAAATAATGGGAATTTTCGGAGCAAAAATATAAATTTTTACCCACTGAGGGTATTTTCGTAATTTGCTATCGAGACTGATAATTTGCACCACACTGAGGAACATTAAGTCAATTTGGGTGCAATTAAGATATAGAAACTGAAAAAAATTAATTTGGGATTAAATTGGATGCGTTAGTAATTTAATCGGGTAATAGGCTGAATTAGGTCAACACCACATTTAAGCGGTAGTCGGATAAGTTGCATGTCATATCATGCATATACACAGAGACTGAATTGATTTTATAATGGTCAAGCATTAATGTGGTGAATTATGTATTGTACATTGTGGATAGGTGGTGAGCAAATTACACTGGTAAAAGTACAGAGATTGTGCTTGAAGACTGGGGTTAGGAGTATATCGACTCCTAGAACTGTGAGTGGACAACTTATCGTCTTAAATATCTGGAGTTATTATACTTGTTTGATGCTTTTATTGAATGTTGAGCTTAAATTATAAATTATTATGTTTTCTAATTAAAATATTTTTTAATAAAAATGAGATTTATACTGGTTTTGAAATCAAATATTGTTTTGAGAAAATTGAGTATATGGAGACTGTGTTAAAATTTATGATTTTATATGTTATTGAAATTGTGGCTTATGACACTATGGTAGCATGATGGCTAAATTTTTAAGGTTGGCATGAAATATATGAATAGTTTTGGATTGGTCTCGGTAGACTGGATTACATTTTATTTACCATATTATGCTACTGAAATTTTTATGGGTCTGGTGGTATATTAAATGGTCACTGCAGTGGTGCAAGTTTTCGTGGACTGCCTATGAGAGGGGCACGGTAACTCAATTATATACTTACCTCTGGGGGGAGATGTTGGGTGAAGTATCTCCTGAGGTATGATTTGAGTGCACCTCACGTTCAGGCCACCACGTGAGAGTGAGACTCAGCCAACGCCAAGGAACGGCTTTGTGTCAGATGTGAAAACATGTTTATAGGTATGGGTCATTGAATGCCCTTGGCGGTCTCAGTGGGATACCTTGACGAAGGTACCAGCTAGAATGATTCTGGCAGGGGCCAAGTTTAAGAAATTCATAAGCCGGGAAATTTTGATGAAAAGAAATTATTTGGTATAGATTGAAACGAATTTTGCATTATGAACATTATTGAGATATACTGTTTTTATATTGTCTCTATCTACTCGGCTTTAGATGCTTTTGATGGTAATTGTTTACTCACTGGGATTATGTAATCATAATCTCACCCCTCTTCCTATCCATTTTTCAAGCTCAGGATAATTTGTTGATAGTTGATTAAGACGAGAATCAATCTCGGAGTTGCATCCTAGAAAGTAAGGGTTCATAGCCCTACATCTTCTTAGTCAGTTGGGGGCCCACGTGTCACTGTAAAAGTAATTTTATTTTTCAGTTATTTGATTTAAAGTATGTATGAATATATTTAGCTTTTACACCATATTTTGGCAAGTTTCGATATTTTCAAAGAAAAATGACGAAAATACCCCTGTGAGCTAGAAAGTAATATTTTATTATTTTGATTTGCAAAATGACTTATGATTTTTTTAAAATGTGAGATTTAATAACTGTCACTCACTGGGGAGATGCGGAAGCTGATGCTAAGCCTTGCAGGGTTTCGATCGACATTCGGGGTAATGATGCCTATCGAGACGTCGCGACGGTTGTCACGGGCTCGATGGGAGTTTCGGGGCGTGAGAAACCTTTATACTCTTTTGACACTGAGATAAAGTCCATAATAGTCTAAAAATACTCGGGTTCACAAAAAAGTAAAAATTTAGATTCGAAATGCAAAATGACCATTTTGCCCATAGTATGGAAATTATTAGTATTTCTATCTTCTTCATTCATTTTACCATTATTCATTTATTCCTTAGGCCTACTTAGACCTTAATAACATTAGAAAGCTACTTCTAGGAGCTCACCATGAGAAATAATGAAATTACCCTGGGTCCGTGTTATCGCGTCTACTTAGAGTTATGTGTGTACCGAGGTCGAGGTTTCACAATAATAGGGTATTGGGTGTCACATTCCCATTGTATTATAAATTGATTCTAAACCCTTGTTTGAGGGTAAGAATACCACATGGTCAAGTTGCAAATGTACCCATTTTTCCCCTTCTAAAGCCCAGTTTGGGGGTAAGAATACCATAGGGTTCAGTTGGCGAATGTACCCATATTTTCCCTTTCTAAAGCTCGGTGTAAGGGTAAGAATACCACATGGTTGAGTAGGCAAATGTACCCATCTTTTCCCCTTTCTAAAGTCTGGTGTGGGTAAGATTACCACAATGTTGAATTGGGCAAAAGTACCCATCTTCCCTTTATCTTTTGTCAATGGTATAACTTGACTCCTCATTTATATATTCGATGTTGTGACACCTATGTATAGTGAGTTAATGATTATTATGCTTGTTGGAATTAATGAGTTGATTGATTATCTAATGATGCATTCACGTGATGAATGGATGTTATGGAAATTGTGGATTTGAGAACTCTTCTTTCTTTTCTCCATGTAAATGTTTTGTACTTGGAGCTATAAATGCTTAACAACTTTTCTATGCATTTTAGATTTCAAATGCATTTATGGAAAATGGTTAAATTAAAGTTATTGAACATTTGAGAAGAAATTATATGGTTACTAATAATATCATGTTGTTTTTGCAAAGTATGGTTTATTGCAAAAACTCTTCCCCTTGGCTTGTCCCCTTCCCCTATCCATTCACTATTTTCCCTTGCTTTTGTTTTATAGATCAGTAGCTCGCTTGGTGTTGTGGAATTTACTATGCAAGTGCACATATCACTAATAAATAATATATTGAAGAGTTAAGTACTATTCCCATAAGGAATTGTTGCCAAAATTCGTTAATTACTAAAGTTGCAACAACTTTACAATTTCACATATTACTAAAGTTCCAAACACGATTTAAATTTACAAAATAATAGTAAAATAAAACTAACAAATAAAAATAAGAATTTGAATTTAAGAAATCAATAAGAAAAAAGCCTAGGATTGCAATTTCCCTCAACACTTCATTTCAATCTTTTCTACTCTCTCTTAACTTACTAAATGGATTGAGTTGTTAAACTAAAGTTCTAATTCAATTATAAATATCTTCAGATATTCTTATAGAAACATTTCTTTTAACCAATTTGTTAGAAAAATAAGCTTAAGTAAAATTACCAAGATAGGGGGTCAATTGGTTGTGAAGTAAAACTTCCTCCTTTTTCGAAAACCTTTGAAGATGAAGTAGAAATATGAGAAAATAGAATAGCAAAACAAAGTATGAAATGAATAAGTAAAGAATAGAAGTATAAAATGTACTTAATAGGATTTTTATTGAGGTTCGGCCTTTTAATGCCTTCGTCCTCTCCCTTGATAGCACAAGGAGTTTGAATCCACTATCAGCTTACTTTTTCAACAAGATCAAGCATAACCTTTACAACATGCCTTTTAACAAGATCAAGTGTACCCTTCGCAACATGCCTTTTACAAGATCTGGCGTAACTTTTACCAAGACACTACCTGTTTTAGGTTCAAGCATAACCTTTACACAATATACAACTTTTTGAAAGATCGAGTGAAACCCCTCTACCTTTCTCTTGCATACAACAATGGATTCTCAAGAGCCTTTACCTCAAAACCTCTAAAAAAGCTAATAAATAAGTTTAGGTTCAAAAAGGTAAGAGCTTTCTCAAAAGATATAGATGATGAAGGGAGATTAACTGAAAGATAAAAATGTGATCTTTAGGTTATGCTCTTGCTCGAAGATAGGACTTTTTTGCTTACAACTATTTTTCTTGTTTTTTCTCTCTTTTCTTCTTCAAAGATGATTCAAATTTGTTCAAGTTCCTTACTTTAACGTCCTCAAGGTAGGTATTTATAGCCTTTGTTATTTCTTGCCTGTTGGAGCAAAATTGGAATCATTTCTAATACGTTCCAACTAGCTTGCACAATTCTGTTGCATATGTAGAATCAAGTTTTTGCTCTTAAGTAATCGACTCTTCACAAAATCTAGAACTTTTTGTCTTTAGAGAATCGATTCCTATATTTTGAGATGTTAGTTCTTCTTAAAGTCTAGAGCTTTCTATCTCTGAAGAATCAATTCTTTTATTTTGAGATGTCGGTTCTTCTACAACTAGGTTCAAAGATGACACCTTTGCAATCTTGGAGAATCGATTTTTCTGCCTCAAGTTGTTGGTTATTCATTGTGGTTTGGTGCTAAAATTGGAATTTGAGCTTGATTTTGGTGCTCTAATCTTATCCAATTTTACCATTTCTTTCTTGGTCACCAACCTTTTGAATCTTGCTTCAGGTGCTTCAAGAATCGATATCTTGCCCATGTATAATCGATTCTTTCTTCTTTGCTTTCAGCTTTCTGCATTCCGTCCTTGTAGAATCAATTCTTTCTCTTTGAGGTGTTGGTTCTTCACAAATTCTAAAGCTTTTGTCCTCCAAAAATCGACTTTTTCTTTTCTCAGAATCGATTCTTCACTATTGATCTTTGCTTAAAAACTAACTTCTCCTTCTTCAGAATCAATTCTTCTTGTGATAAAGAAATAAATTTTGCTTTCTTCTCATTTAAGAATCAAGTCTTTTCTTTTGAGACTTTAATACTTAGGCTGGCACTTTGATTTTGAAAATAAAAAATCTTAAAGAAAATTGAGAGGCATTTCTTAAAGTTCAAGAGTATGATCACTCACTTTCAAAGCATGTTCAATCATTCATAGCCTCTGAATATATCTTTCTCTTAAGTTCAGCTTCGAAACATCTTTAACGATTTTCATTATATTCAAAAGTATCTTTCATTTATTTTCAAAGCTCTTTAAGTTCAATCAATTTTTTCATTTCAAAATAAAAATAAAGCTAACACAAGTCACTATATTCCTATGAGAACTAGATTAAAGAAAGATTCATTAAGCTTGGACTCTATATTGGTTACATATGGCATGTAAGTATATTCCTATCTCAAACATAAATCAAATCATTCAATTAACTAAATGAATTTGAACACATGCTATTCCATCCATAGTTAATACTAAATTCCCTTTCCCAAGTTTATTTAGTTTACCAAATCAACCCAATTGGTGATTAGTCAATCAAATGCATTAAACACAAGACTAAAATAAACAACTCAATTAATATTAATCATAAGAAAGAGAAAATATTAAAAATCCAACTTACATGTTGAGTTCAATTGCAATCTTATAGAAATAAATTAGTTCATTCTAAATACCGAAGACATAAACCAAGTAAGTTTCACCATCATTAACATTACAAGAAAATCATAGAAGATAAGGGGAAGAAGAAAACTAGAGATTGTTAGGACTTCAATCTTCAATCTTCAAAAATATCCCTCGTTCTCTTGTACATTTGGTGGCTGCTTTTTGTTGTCAATTTTATCATGGAAGCCCTTTCAAAAAAAAATTATCATGCAAGTGTAAGTATCATAGGTTTGTCCCAAGTAAATGTGCTAGAGGGGGGTGAATAGCACTTTTTGGCTCTTGGCAAGATGAGGAACTAATTTGAAAAGCAATGAAAATAAAAATAGAGTAGACAATGCATAAAAATTTAGAGTGGTTCAGTCCAAGACCTGCATCCACTACCTTGATTATCCAACTAAAGATTTTCCAACTAATCCACTATAAATGGTGAAATTCACAAGCTTTCACCAAGCTTTACAATGGCTTTTACCAGGTTCAGCCAAAAACTTTTTACAATAGTTTTTACCGGGATCAACTAAAACCCAAAGTGGTTTTTCAAAGGCTCAACCACAACCTACAACAATGGTTTTTCACAAGATCAACCAAAACCCAACAACTAATTTTTCTAGGCTAAGTTAGAACCTATACATTCAATCAAGCTAACCCAAGCTTGAATAAACCCCTTAGAGTGACTTGCTCACTCTAAGTATTCAAGAAGAAAAGAAATAAGAATGTCCTATGATCCCTAGCTTGATCTGAAAGGTACCAAGTGAAGTGCCTATCTCAAACACAAAGATTGGAGTGAAGTGCTAAGAGTATTGCAGAGAATTTTTGCTATTTTGAGCTCTTTTTGTTCTTGGAAGCCTTCTAATCTCTCTATGTGTTTTCTAACCGTTGGAAGACCCTTTTATACTTGGAGAAACAACTTTGATGGCAGTTTGACAATTTATGGCCGTTGGAAACAGTTGAGAGATGGTTCTATCCATTAATCTATCTTCTAGTGCTCAGGTTCAAATTGCAGACATAGAGCTCTTAGTCGACTAAGTTCCTTCTTAGTCGATTAAGTTGGTTCTGTCTTCTGGTCTTAGTTTCTGGCAGAGAACACTTAGTCGACTAACTTATTTCTTGGTCGACTAAGTCGGTTCTGTTTCTCAATATCCTTCAGCTCGCCATTTCTCCAATTTGAATTTTAGCCAACCAATACTCTTCATTATTCAACTAAGGACCTTCTTTTTTATTGATCAATCATTTTTCCTCATTCATGTGATTTTTGATATACACTTTTGACGAATTGATTTATTATTTGCATACAATTTTTGTCATGCACACTTAAGTAGAGATATTAGACACAATGAATAAGAATGTTTTATTATCATCAAAAACTAACGGAGCCAACAATCACCCCTTTTTTGTTGATGACAAAACATTCCTTGATTAACAGCACAGTGTCCTTTTATTCTTTTTAGTTTTGCAAAAAATAGAGGATTACTCCCCCTAAGTGTGTGCTCTCCCTTAGTGTGTGCTTATTTTACTTATTCATTCTAGCAAATTTTATTCATTTCACATAGAAAATGACACTATACATTCAGAGCATGTATATATGCAGAAATATAAAGTGACAGCAGGTGAATGTTGATAGATTATCATCAATATTTCAGAAATGTCTGTCAACAATATATTGTTACCAGATTTTGTCTATGCCATTCATCATTCAACAGATATAATATACTTAGCATCCATATGTATTCATAAACACAATTCATTCACAATGTCATAATAAAAGTCAATCATCAGCATACTATCCCAATATCAGTTCATCACTAGATTTTTATCAACAGCAGTCAAAATTCCATAGATAGTAAAACATCATCAGATATTCAATCATCAACAACCAAATAATATAAACATATTAGCATCCCATTTTACACACAAAAGCATAAACAACAAGGTTAAATTCAAGTGTTCAATTGTCAATAGGGCACAAATAGCAGATAACCAAAAAAATAACAATTAATGTTCTAAAACTACCCCTAGATAGTTTCTACTTCCTATCTCCCCTAATATTTCCATAATTTCTACTTCCTATCTCCCCTAATCTTTCCCTTAATCTTTCCATAATTTTTCCCCTAATCTTTCCCTTAATATTTCCATAATTTCTCCCCTAAGGTCCCTACCATACTTCTCCCCTTTTTTGTCATCATCAACTCCTATTCATCTTTTGAGGATGATGAAGGAGAGGACTCATCGGTACCATATTGCACATTTAGAGGTTGAAGAGAGGCTTCTGGTTGAGGTGGTGATTTTTGAGGAGAAGGTTCAGGTGAGAATTTGTCAAAGACTTCACTGGATTCTGAGGAGAAGAAATATGTGCTGGTTTGGCGTTTTTAGCTAGTCAAGAGGATTTTCTTCTCTTGAGGAACTTTGATTTGGTGGCCATTGTCTTTATGCCTTTTCCTGGTGGTTTGGTTTTGACTTGAGGAGCAGTAGTGGTCTTTGCTTTTCCTTTTATTTTGCTGCCATTTCTGTTAACCTCTCTTTAATTTTCTGAATTCTTGCTCCCTGATCAGTGAGCTTTCCATCCATTCGCATCAGCAGATTTTGGAGCATCTCATTTGAGAATGGGGAAGGGGTTGCTTCTGGTTGAGTAGGGAGATAAGTCTCTCCTTCAATAGTGACTTTGGGAGTTTTAACATATTTTTCTCCTTCAAGTTTGTATCCCATCTTAGGTAAACTCTCAAGGTAGATAGGTTGATCCCTGCTCTTTACCTGATCCAATGCATACCTTGAACTCCAAATTTCCTTTTTCTGGACCAGTGCAGTAATGATATTCCCATACGACAAATTAATCTTTTCTAGTCGATAGGCTCCTTTCATTCTCTCAATCATAAATCTTCCTAGGTTCAGTGGACTACCATTGAAGGCATGTTCCATTAGCCATAGATTCTGAAGACTGACATAGCTAAAACTTCTTCCTCTTCCATGAACATTAGCAGCAATAAAGTAATGCAATCTTCTAATTTGTGGACTAGTGATCAAACCAGCATTACTCTTAGAAGAATATTTTTATTTCTTTCCTGTAATCACTTCCCATAAGGATGAGGGATCATAGTTTTCTAGAAACTCAAACTCACCATCTTCACTTTCAATTTTAAGCAAACTACCCAAATCAGCAGCAGTCATAATAAATTCCTTTCCATTTAAAAATACATTCAGGCCATCCTCAACAGAATAATCATCAGGATCTTCAAGTTCATCCTTGTCAACAACTATACTCGAATGGAATTCTTTAACTAAACTAGCACTGTATGATCAGTTTTTAAATGTGCTGAACTACTTCAATTTTAACTCTTCAAAATAATCTGATAAACTTGTTAGGATTTCAGGCATTTCATTAAAGCTTTCCCAGTCAATGTATTTTCCACAAGTGATAGGTGCATTCTCTATTTTTCTAAATCTCTCTTCATGTACTTTATTTTTGAATTTAGAAGATGAAGTAGTACCTTTCTTGAGCGATTTGCCCTTGTTTTTCTTCTTTTCATATTTGTGGCTCTTTTCTTTCTACGATTTTCCAGATTTTTCACTCATAGATGCCAACACAATCTTTTTCTTTTCGTTCTATATTTCTGCTTGCATGCTTTCTTCTAATGGCCGTTTGCCTTTCTTCTTCTCCAGAAGTTCTTGAGATTATGCTGATTTCGCCATTTGGTTTGGAAGATTTTCAACACAGGGTTTTGAATGGTTGAGAGGTGAAGGTTTCAATTTCAGGAGTCTATTTTAGCAGAGAGAAAATGTAGAGAAAATAGGTTGAGAGCAATTTAATTAAAAAAAACTGTCCAACTTCCCTTTTTTAAGGATAATTGGTGACTCCCCTTTCAAAATTCAAAAATTGCCTCTTAATTTTTATTTTTGATTTGGGCGATTTTCTCCTCTATTTTATTTCCCGGTAGACATTTTCTTTTCATTATTTTATTCCTCCTGCCTTTAACTGAACTGAGTCTTATTATTTAATGAGACATAATGCTCTTAGTCGACTAAGTGCCTACTGTCTTTTGAGAAAATTTCAGAATTTTTCCTAAATCTCCTACACACTAACCATCCCTAAATTTCTCTTAATCTCACAAAATCTTTCCTCATTTAGGGGTTTTGTGAATATATCAGCTAGTTGATGTAAAGTATTGACAAATTCAATTTTAATATCACCTTTCATTACATGATCTCTAACAAAGTGGTGCCTAATTTCAATATGCTTAGTTCTAAAGTGTTGTACAAGATTTCTTGAGATGTTGATTGCACTAATGTTATCATAGTATATTGGTATATTATGCATTGTTACTCCATAGTCCTTTAATTATTGTTTAATCCACAAAATTTGTGCACAGCAGCTGCCTAGAGAAACATATTCTACTTCAGCTGTGGATAAAGCTACTGAATTTTGTTTTTTTGCTTGACCATGACATTATCATGCTACCTAAAAACTGGTAGGTTCCACTAGTACTCTTCCTATTCGTTTTGTTGCCAGCAAAATCTGCATCTGAATATCCTACTAAACTGAAAGATGATTCTTTAGGATACCATATACCTAAGGTTTGTGTGTCTATGAGGTATCTAAAAATTCTTTTAATGGCAGTCAGGTGGGATTCCTTTGGTTGAGATTGAAAACGAGCACATAGATATACACTGAATTGAATGTCAAGCCTGTTGGCTGTTAAATAAAGTAGTGATCCAATCATACCTCTATAGAGCTTTTGGTCAACATCCTTTGCTTTTTCATCAACATCAAGTCTGGTGGATGGACTTATTGGTGTGCAGATTGATTTCAGCTTCAGCATATCAAATCTTTTGAGCATGTCTTGAATGTATCTTTCTTGGCCGATGAAGATTCCTTTATCACTTTGTTTAATTTGAAATCCAAGAAAGAATTTCAACTCTCCCATCATGCTCATCTCAAATTCACCCTACATTTCTTCAACAAATTTCTTACATAAAGCCTCATTAGTTGCACTAAAAATAATATCATCCACATAAATTTGGACAACTATTAAATCATTTAAGTATCTTTTGATAAACAATGTTGTATCAATGATGCCTCTAACATAGCCTTTTTCAATCAAAAATTTTGAAAGCCTCTCATACCAAGCTCTAAGAGCTTGTTTCAATCCATACAAGGCTTTATGGAGTTTGAACACATGATCTGACTTTTCAAAGTCTTCAAAGCCGGGAGGTTGTATCCTTTGGTACAATTTAAAATTCATAAAGCATGCAAAAGCAAGCAACAACCTTATGGCTTCAGTCCTGGCAACCGTAGCAAAGGTTTCATCATAGTCAATTCTTTCCTCTTGGTTGTATCCTTGGGCTACTAAGCTAGCTTTATTTCTAACTACATTTCCTTGCTCATCTACTTTATTTCTAAACACCCATTTTGTTCCAACAATAGGGTGGTTTAAAGGCCGAGAGACTAATGACCATACATGGTTTCTTTTAAATTGATCAAGTTCCTCTTGCATGGCCAATATCCAGCTTTCCTCCTTTTCTGCTTCCTCAAATGTTTTAGGCTCAATTTGAGATATGAAAGCTGAAAACTAACAAGTCTTTCTTATTGCTCTCCTAGTTTTAACACCTTGAGAAATGTCACCTATGATTTGTTTTTGTGGATGGTCTTTTTCTTATCTCTAATTCCTTGGAAGATCACTATGCTGAATTTCTGTTTTTTACAAATTTTCTAGAGGTGGAGTTTCATTTTCTCTTCCAGGTGAGCTTTCTTCATTATTCATATTGTTCTCTAAGCTAATTTCTTTCATTTGCTTTTCTAGGATCTCTACATCATCATCAGCGGCATGAATTTCCTTTTGTAAAGCATTAGACTCATCAAAAACTACATGGATTGATTCTTCAACAGTTAAAGTTCTTTTGTTGAAAACTCTATAAACCTTTGAGTTTAATGCATATCCTAAAAATATTGCCTCATCACTCCTTGCATCAAACTTACCTAAGGACTGTTTTCCATTATTTAACACAAAACATTTACAACCAAAATTCCTAAGGTGTGAAATATTTGGTTTCCTACCCTTGTAAAGTTCATATGGAGTCTTTGATATCATGGCTTTAATTGAGACTCTATTAAGTATATATGCTGCTGTGTTCACTACCTCAGCCCAAAAATATTTTGGTAGGTTATTCTCACATAGCATAGTTCTAGCCATTTCTTTCAAGGTTTGATTTTTCCTCTCTGCAACTCCATTTTGCTGGGGTGTTCTAGGTGCAGAAAAATTATGATTCAACCTTTTTTCATTACAAAAATTCTCAAATTCATCTCATTCAAACTCACCTCCATGATCACTCCTAATACTAACTATAGCTAGTCCTTTTTCATTTTCAACCTTCCTACAATGACTTATGAATGTTGGTAAGGATCATTCTTATGAGCAAGAAAATAAACCCAAGTGTACCTAGAGTAGTCATCAACTATTACAAAGCCATAAGATTTTTCTCCTAGACTAGTTATACTTATTGGACCAAATAGATCAATGTACAGCAATTCAAGAGGTCTAGTTGTTGACACAATCTTCTTAGTCTTAAAGGATGTTCTAACTTGTTTTCATAGTTGGCAAGCATCACATATTTTATCATTTTCAAATTTTATATCTGGCAGTCCAACAACTAGATTTTTCTTAATTAATTTTGACACAGTATGCATGCTCACATGTCTTAGTCTCTTATGCCACAACCATCTATCATTTTCAGCATTTGCTACTAAACACATTTCACAATTCAGCTCAAGATCTTCAAGAAATACAACATACATATTCTTTAATCTTCTTTTATAAATGAGACTTTATTAGTGCTTATATCTATCACTTCACACTTATTTGAATCAAAGCATTCTTTAAATCCTTTATCACACAATTGACTAATACTCAATAAATTATGTTTCAAGCCTTTAATCAATAACACATGACTGATTTGAGTTTGGGAGTTCTTACCAACCGTTCCTATACCATGGATTCTACCTTTTGAATCATCACCAAAGGATACGATTCCTCCCTTTCTTTTGTCCAGCTTAGCAAATAGCATTCATCTCCTGTCATGTGCCTTGAGCAGCCACTATCCATATACCAAGGCTGCTTCTTCTTGAGTTGAGCTCTTGAACATGTCTCTTTTAAGTGCAGCTCAACCTACAAAACAAATTCTCAATTTCTCTTAATAGGTACCCATACCTTGATGGGTCCTTGAAGTTTAGTTGCAACATAGGATCCTTTTGGAACCCAAATCATTTTTGTTTTCTACACATTTCTTTTTCTATAGAAATCATAGGATAAGTAACCAATTTTATCACAAATATAACACCTAGATGCTACCTTAACAGAATTTCTCTTGTAGTATGCAATTCTGCTCGAAGTTTCATTTTTCAACCTTTTAAGAGTTGTGTTTTCATCAAGTGTTTTTTGCAAAGCTTTAGATTTATTGTCCAGCTCTAATTTTAAAACTTCAAAATCTGTTTTTGAATGTTTCAGTTCAATTTGCAAAAAATTTCCTTGCTCAAAAACAGAGTTGAAATCATGTCTTATCTTTTGTAAATCAATCTCAAGAGATGCAGTTTTTCTTTTCAAAGTTTTATATTTTGATGCAAGTTTTTCAAACTCATCATGGAGACATTCATATTCTTCTTGAAGCTCATCAATTGAAATATCACAAGGAGATGAAGATACCTCAAATTCATCTTCTCTGGCCATTAGACATAAATTTGCTCGTTCTTCAACTTTTTCTTCTTCAACATTTAAGCTTGAAGTATCATTGTCTGACCATGTTGCAGCCACCATTGACTTCTTTGATTTTCTATTTTTCTTTGGCTTTTCTTCCTTTTGCATCTTTGTTTTTCCATATAACTCTTTTAATTTTTGCCAAATTTCCTTGGCACTTTTGCACATGGACACTTTATCATATTCTTTATAATCAAGTGCATAAATGAGAGAATGCATGGCCTTAGAGTTGATCTGTACTCTCCTTATTTTAGCTTCTGTCCACTCGAACCTTGGCTTAGAAATTAGCTCATTGGTTAAAACATCTAATGTTGAAGGAATGAAAGGACCATCGGTTATGACATCCCACATCTCATAATCTATAGCTCTAATGTATATTGACATCCTTGTACTCCAATATGGGTAATTTAAGCCATTAAACAGAGGTGGTCTATTTGTGGACTATCCCTCAGCAACTATAGATTTTTGAAGACACATTTGGATCTTTCCAAGGGTGTTAGACCTTAATAACAGGGGTGAGGCTATGATACCACTTGTTGGTCCCAAGTAAATGTGCTAGAGGGGGAGTGAATAGCACTTTTTGGCTCTTGACAAGATGAGGAACTAATTTGAAAAGCAATGAAAATAACAACAAAGTAGACAATGCGCAGAAATTTAGAGTGGTTCTGTCACGACCCAGTACTCCCTTCGAGCCCGTGACAACCGCCTCGGTGTCCCGATGGACACTCACTACCAGGAATGCCAACCGGAACCCCGCAAGGCTTTAATATCAGTTTCTCATTTTTCCGTGTGAGTGATCGTTACCAAATATCACGTTCTAAAAGATTTTGAACTATTTCCAACTTAAAACAATAAAAAAATAATTTTCGTCTCACAGGGGTATTTCGATCATTTTTTCTTGAAAATTTCGATACCAGCTAATAATGTAGTGTATAAGTGCATAACACATATTTCAAAATCAAAAAGAAATTTAGATGTCTAAAACATTCGTTTAAAGTGAAATTATGACTGTTAGAATAAAATAAAAATATTAAACAAAATATTCTATTTTCTTATAAAACAATATTTTTAGAACACTGTGTAAATAATTTTTACAGTGTAAAAGCAAAATAAATTCCTACATACAGTAGTACAGATAACTAGAGTATGAAATTAATTTACAGTGACATGTGGATCCCCAAATGACAAAAATGAACGAAGGTTGCAAACCTACAGTTTTTGAGGAAGTAAAGCTAACTGTAGCCTTCGACGATATCAGCTATCTACAACTTATACTGAGCTTGAAATGTGTGGAAAGGAGGGTGGTGAGATTATAAAATCCCAATGAGTAAACAGACATCATCATAAACATCTAGAGTTGAGTACATGGAGATGATAAAAGAAATCATCGTAAACTGGGTCACAGTATTAGAACACATTTCATTCAAAATGTGTAACGAGGCTTATGAATCTCATAAAAACTAGGCTTGTGCCATAAATCCATTCTCGGGGACACCTTGGCTGAGGCATCCTACCGAGACCACCAAGGCTGTTAAAAATTCACATTTTGCATAAAACACATTTTTCGTTGGACATCACAATCGTTCCTTAGCGTTGGCTGAGTTCACCATCACGTGGTGGTTCGACGTGAAGTGAACTCAAATATCACCTCAGGAGCTACCCTACGCGCCTCTGCAACCAAGGTGAGCAAATATAAACAAGGTTACCGTGCCCTTCTCATAGGCTGGTCCACGGAACTTGCCTACTGCAGTAAGCTAATAATTATCCCACCAATCAATAAAATTCAATAACATGATATGGCAATTATTGTAATTCACAACCTTTCAAGGCAAGCAAACAATCTATATTTCAATACAATTGCCAACCAGCCAATCATGCCCGATTTATCATAAGCCAATCAATTTAAACAATCAAATTGCAATAAATAGCAGTCTCCATGTACTCTATTTTTCAAAATCATTATTAATTTCAAAACAATTTATAAATTAATTTCATTGAAACACATTTATTCATAAAACATGAAAATTTACCTTTTTAAATCCATTTTTCCATAGAATTCATGAAATCATCTAAAAGCCACCCTAGATAATTAAAATGACAGTAAGTTTACTCACAATGTCTAGAGTGCGGATTTTCGAAGTACTCTGACTACTGGTCTTCGGATGCAATTTCCTTGCCTTTATCGGAGGACTCACCACCTTGACATAGTACAAAATCGAGAAACTTACTACATTGATACTGAATCAAAATTAAACTAATTTAAACTACTAATGCATGATATGGAATGCAAAATGCACGGGTAACTATTTAAACCCGGTATTGGCCAAGGTGTCCAATTTAGCTCCAAATTGCTCCATTTCTTTTCTAATACCTTAATTCACCAAACATAAGTCAAATAACCTAAAATTTGGCAAAACCATCTTCACTTTTCTTCTTAAAATTTTCGGTCAATAATGGTGCATTAACACCGTGATTTTTCCTACTACTTTTCCACACCATAATTCATCATTTTCTAACCAATTCTCTGAAAACAAAAAATCAAATTCATCCTCACTCAATACAAGGTAGGTTCGGCCATTGATGGGTGATGGGAAAAATGAATTCTTTTCTTGTTGTTTTGCTTCTAGACATGGTAAACTAACTAAAAACACAACATAACTTGAAATCAAATCAATCCAACATCATTCTCTCTCCATACCCATTTGGTCAGCCATGAATTCACCATGAAAATATGAAATTTAACCATGGAAAATAAGGAGAAATGCTTAAGGAAAATAGATTTCAAGTTTAAATTGAGAAATCCTACCCTTTTCACTTATTTTCCTTGATTTTTCACACTTTTTCTCTTGAAATTCTCCACCTAGGGTTTGTTCTTTCTTTGTTTCCCTCTTTTCCTTGCTTGGCCAAATATTTGGAGAGAAGTGAGAGGTTTATAGGCTGATTTTTTTAAAAAGAAATAATAAAATATTCTAAGCTTGACACATGGCATGTTTCCATTGGTTCATTTTTAAAACTTTAAAATTTTTAAACTTTTTATCTCCATCACATATATTTTCTCACTTATCCATAACATAAAAAGTCAATGGATGAATTATATGAGCATGACAAGTGTTAGTGGTGTAAAATTATAATTTTGCCACTAGGGTGGCAAAATTACCATTTTACCTCTATGCTCCGAAAAATACTGAGATTACAATTTTTTTCACTTCTCAACCTCAAATCATACTCCAATAAGTCAAATGTGATCAAAATCTTTCAAAAAAATTCCCATTTTGTCCTCGAGTGACAAAATTACCATTTTACCCCTTGATAGTGAAATTTTCAGTTTGACTCCAAATTGATCCTTGAACCCCAAATCACCATTTTAAATCATTCCTGGATTGTAAAATTTTCAATTTCACCCTAAAATCTCTATTTGATCTAGTTCGAGGCTTAAATCAACTTTGTTGTACCTCTAGGTACAATACCGACTTTTGTAAATTTTTTGGGACTCTCCTAGCACGCAAACATGCTATCCATCACATGTATGTCATGACAAGTATTTTATAAGGTCAGGCTTTACAGGTTCGGTCCAAGCCCTACATCCACTACCTTGATTATTCAACCAAAGATTTTCCAACTGATGCACTATAAACGGTGAAATTCATAAGTTTTCACCAAGCTTTACAATGGCTTTTACCAGGCTCAGTCAAAACTTTTTACAATAGTTTTTACCGGGATCAACAAAAACCCAAAGTGGTTTTTCAAAGGTTTAACCACAACCTTTCACAATGGTTTTTCACGGGCTCAACCAAAACCCAAAGTGGTTTTTCAAAGCCTCAACCATAACCTACAATAATGGTTTTTCATAAGATCAACCAAAACCCAATAACTAACTTTTCTAAGCTAAGTTAGAACCTATACATCCAATCAAGCTAACCCAAGCTTGAATAAACCCCTTAGAGTGACTCGCTCACTTTAAGTATTCAAGAAAAAAAAGAAATAAGAATGTACATATGATCACTAGTTTGATCTGAATGGAACAATCTTCACTAGTTGAGAGTATTTTAGAGAATTTTTTCTATTTTGAGATCTTTTTGTTCTTGGAACCCTTCTAATCTCTCTATGTGTTTTCTAACCGTTGGAAGACCCTCTTATACTTGGAGAAACAACTCTGATGGCAGTTTGACAATTTGTGGTCGTTGAAAACAGTTGAAAGATGGTTCTAGCCATTAATCTGTCTTCTAGTGCTCAAGTTCAAACTGCAAACAGAGAACTCTTAGTCGACTAACTTCCTTCTTAGTCGATTAAGTTGGTTTTGTCTTCTAGTTTCAGTTTCTAGCATAAAGCACTTAGTCGACTAACTTATTTCTTGGTCAACTAAATCGGTTCTATTTCTCAATATTCTTCAACTCGCCATTTCTCCAATTTTAATTTTAGCCAACCAATACTCTTCATTATTCAACTAAGGACCTTCCTTTTTGTTGATCAATCACTTTTCCTCATTCATCTGATTATTGATATACACTTTTGACGAATTGATTTATTATTTGCATACAATTTTTGTCCTGCACACTTAAGTAAAGATATTAGACACAATGAATGGAAATGTTTTATTATCATCAAAAACTAATGGATCCAACATCATAACAAGTAATATAATACTAAGTAGAGTATAGAATCCCATAAAGAATTGTACCAACCTTCACTAAATGCTTAATTAACACAACCTAATCTTATTCAAACACCTGAGTTAAAGTAATTAATTAAAACCAAAACTAAATAATAACTAAATTAAATCTAAAATTTGATGGAAAAAACTTGTTGTGAGCTTAAATCCTTTATGAATTTAAACTAAAATGGAAATGCACATGCCATGAACAAGTAATAAAGTGATAAGTACAGGTGTCAATCCCATGAGGAGTTGGCTATAATCCCTCACTAAGTGCTAAAATTGGTTCAAGCTAAGCTTATACAAGCTAACCAAAGTGTGGAAAATGATTCAAAACAAAGTAATTAATTTAGCTAATTAAAGAAATGAAAGGAAAAATAATCTAGAAGTAGTATTTTAAAAATCTAGGATTATGGTTTCATTTAACATTTCACTTGGATTGTTATTTCTCTAGTAACTTAATTCAATGGGGTTGATGCTAGTCTAGAATCCTAATGCATGTACAAACCTATGCTTAGATATTTGTACAATTGCCTAGATTGATTGGGTCTCTATATGTTTATAGGATTCAATTAAACTAGGTTTCTTACGCACAATTTCTACGTAGATTATATGTGGCATCTAGGCGTATATCTACCCTAGTTGCTAAACAAGGCACTTAATTTCTAAGTGATATGAACACATATTATCTACACCCAAGTCTAATCTAAACTAATTTTGTCAAGTCTCATTTAGATACGACAACCATTCAATTGGTGATCAAGCAATCAATGGTCAATAAATTCATATTTGAATAAACATCAACATACCCATTCAAAATATGTAGAAGAGCAACAAATAATCCAAGTTAGATGTAGAAATCCACCAAAATCCTAGATAAAAGATATTTAGCTCATCATAGTTATGACAAAATTCACTATTTCTAGAAACTAAATCATTTTTACAACAAAATATAGAGAGAGAAAAAAAAACTATTGAGAGAAATGATTTATTGTAGCTTTTGGAACTAAATCTCCTTGATTTCCCTTCATTTCGTCTTTTGTAAAAACCTTTTTTTTGCTCTGAAAATCTTTTCTGCTTCAGCCTTCTTTTCTTAGCTTAAAAAGTCATATTTATACCCTTTTTAAAAGCCCTTAGATAGAAAATCGAAAGTTACAAAATTTTAAGTCACATGCTGAAGGCCTAGGCGTTGAGTGGCTAAAGCCTAGGCGTCAAGCTCTCTAAAATTTGCATGGGGGCATTCCGGTGCCACGGGCTTGGGTGGCTGGCGCCTAGGCGCTAGTTTCTTCATGTTGCCACTGTGCATAATCTGTTGTAGTATCTTCCCTTGAGACATGATTTTATCCTACTACAAGGTTGAAATGGGCAAAGTAATAACATGGAAGTTGTAGCTCTACCTCTTAGCTTTCCAATGGTCCAAAAATCACGTTGATTGGACGTCTTTATCTCAAGTTATGCTCAAGATACAGCAACATATTCGGTGAGAGTCTACACATAGCCATCCTTGCATGGTTCATCATTGATTAAGCTTTATGCACTTGAGAACCTTCAAAAACAAAGAACTAAATCAGTAATGCTCAAATTAGGACTTTTAATATGACATTGAGCTAAAATTACTTGAAATAAAAATGATTCAACATGCATTAAACTTATAAATGAAAAACATGGAAACTACCTAAAATCAATTTAAAAACACAAGGACTTAGCTATTTTTATGCCAAAAAATATTCAAGATAACTCTATATAATACAGTTATCAAAACTTTACTAGAAAAACGTAATTAGTAAAAAGCTTAGGATTACAATATCCCTTAACACTTCATTTAAATCTTGTTTCTATCTCTGAACTTACTTCAACGGATTGAGTTGTTGACCTAAAGTCCGAATTTATTTATAAGTGTCTGTTGAGGTTCTTATAAAAATATCTCTTCTAATTAATTTACTATATGTCTATGAAAATTCAACCGAAGAAAACTTTTTAAGTTCATGCTCTAACCTTAGCTATATATGTCATATAAGTATGTTTCTATCCCATATGAAAATCAAATCACCTAATCAATTAAGTGAATTCAAACATATGTTATTCCATTCATGGCCTACTTTAATCTCTTTTGGTCAAGTTTTATTTAGGTTTCCTAATTTACTAATTGGTGATCTAGCAATTAGAAGAATTAAACAAATAGTTGGAATAAACAACTTATATTCCATTTATCATAAGCAAAAGAGAAATAAAGAATTCAAACTACATGTTGAGTTCAAATTGCAATCCCAGATAAAGAAATTTAGTTCATAACTACTACTAAAAACATCATCCAAAGAAAATCAACAATCAATACAAGTTAAAGAAAGTGAAAGAATAATAAAAGTAGAGAGAGAAATTAAGAGTTGTCAGATCTTGAATCTTGAATCTTTCTTGATTTTTCTTGCTTATTTGATGGATCATTTTTCTCCAAAAAACTTCCTCTAATTGTGTCCTTCATTTTCTCTTAGAAGCCTCCTTAAATAGCCCCTTAAAATCCTATTTCAATTTAAATTCGAAAAACCAGTTATCTAGGTTATCAAGCTGGCGTCACAGCATTGGGATTCTAGTGTCGTGGTGCTTTCTTCTTGAGTGGTTGTATGGGACAACATCAAATTATGTTGTTGCGGTGCTAGCTTTCTAGGGCCATAATGCTCACTTTTCAAGTGACACTATGGTGCATCATCTACTCATGGAGTCGCACCACCCATGTCTTCATGGCCATGGTGCTAGCTTCTTCATGGCTTGAGTACAGTTTTTGTTACAGTCCATCCACTTGTGATGCAATTTTCTCTTCGATCTAGGCTGAACTAGGCAATGTGGTAAACATGAAAGTTGTATCCCTATCTCTTAGCTATTTAATGGCTCAAGAATCACATCAATTAAACTTTTAAAGAGAAAGAGTTATGCTTAAAATACTGTAACATGTACAAGCGAAGCAGTGGCCATTTTTGCAATCTTTTTCACAAATTGAAGCCTTTTCCTTAGTACACCTTCAAGAGCATAAGACTAGATCAATACTAACTAAACTTAAAAGAAATTTAATCATAAAATGTAAGTGAAACAGCTTAACATGCTTTAAACTTAAACTTAAGAAAATAATTAAAACTACCTAATTTTGAACCTAAACCTCCAGAACTTAGCCAATTTAATGCTCAAAATATGGCAAAATAACTCTATGGCATAGAGTTATCACTATTTTTACAAAAAAAAAAGAAAACTAAGTTCTAGCGTTTCTTGAATGCTCTAAAGATCCTTTTATAAGCCTCCAAAAACCTTACTTAAGATCCTTCTCCTAAAAGAAATCGCGCCAGTGTCGCAACCTCAACTTTTCCAGCACTACGACGTTGAACTCTTATGTTTAATGCTATGTCGTTAATGCACTTGCATTGCGACTTTATTTTTCCAACGCTACGGTGCCCTACTCTTGGGTTCAATGTATAAGCAATGCTAGCGCTGTGGTGCCAACTTTTAATTGCTACAACATTGGACTTGCTAGAATTTGCCTCATTTTGCCCTTTTTTTTTTTCAAAATTTAGAGTTCCTTTTAATTATGCACCTTCGAAAACATACAAACTAAGTTACTAACAAAAGAAAGTAAAATTAATTAACATAAAACCTAACGAAAATCAACTAAAATCAAACTACTTAGAATAATTAAAACTAAACTAGGAAACAAACTAAAAACTAAAAATTTAAAATTCAAAATTTAATCTCAAGGGTCTAGCCAATTCCAATCCTTAAAATGTTATGAAATAACTCTATTTTCTAGAGTTATCACTTGGCTAGGCGCCTTGTGGCGTAGTAGCTCAACTTAAACTTGGTAAGTATGGTAGTGCCTTTTTTCCAACTTTTTCAAGTCATTACTCTCCACACTATGATGAGTTGAGTCTTTGATGTTGATACTTGAATGTACTTAGAAATGTAATAAATGTTGACATACTCTTATTTATTTATCATTGTGAATATTGTGTTGAGCTTTGGAAATGGGTACATATGAATGTTAAGACTATAGTGAAAGGACCATAGCAATATACGGATGAGATGTGTACCAGACCATAGCTGATATAAGTATTGAGAATATTGATTTCAAATGAAATAGAATCACACTTTATGTTGAGAATTTTCGTAGTTGTGTGATGCTATTGTTGTTAGATTTACCATGCAAGTGCACTTATCATTAACAAGTAATATAATTGAAAGTAAATTTTGTTCCCATGAAGAATTACCTAAATCTTTTTGCTAAGTACTAAAATTAAAACAACTTAATCTTATCCAAAGACTTGAATTTAAAACTACTAAAAATTAAAGAAACGAAAATTAAAACTAAAACTGGAAGTAAAAGTAACAATTTAATTAAAATCAATCAACCAAAAGTTTAGAACCACAATATGACCTCAATGTTTCATTTGAATCTCTTCTACTCTCTCTCTACTTACTATATAGGCTGAAGTTGTTAACTTAAAGTTCTAATTTATTTGTAAGTCTCTTCTGATGTTTTTATAAAAATATCTTCCATAACCAATTTACTATATTCCTTTGCAACAACTACTTCCCAATCACTACCGGTGCTTGAGTCTTGCGACAAAGCTCACCAAGCCTTGAGCCAACCTTAATGTGGAAATCTCTTATTAGTCAAACTGGGTATTTATTATAAACGTAATAAAGTATTTCAATTTTACTTGTTCACATATCCAATCACAATAGTTAATCTAATTATCATTCACATGTATATATATGGCTTGCTCTATTAAGAAGAGTTGGCCACTTGAGTAAACTTAAAATGAGATTTATATTTAAGCCATAACAAAGTTCTTGCATTCACCAAGATCACTTAAAATGACAACCATTTAGTTTGTTCATTACACATAACTCAAGCTATTTAAAAACTACATTTCATATGGGTTGTCTTAAACACAACTAAGCAACCTTACGATGAACACAACCTCTAGCAGCAGAGTGACTCGGAGTAAGGTTTCAAGAGATGCCATTACTTATGTTACAATGAATCAAAATTGTGCTGAGGAAAAGTGCACTAGCTAATCACTTATCTGCAAAATGAGAATATTGGGGTGAATCTCACAGACTTAGTGATCATCGACTCAGTGAACAGGGGGACGATGGGAAACAAGCATAAAGCAAAAATTTTGAATATTAAAATCATAGCATGAAATGATAACCTTATGAACTCAAATAAGGTATTTGTTGCCTTGCAAGTATGCCATGTAAATGATAGTGCAATGCATCCATTATCAATTAATACCAAGACGATGCATAAATAAATGGATTTCAATTAAGAAATCACTAAATACCTCTATAATCACAATAGGGCCAAGTATAAACATGCACGCTCCCATTAAACAGGGTACGTATAGCTATCCGTACACATCCGAATGAAATAAACTTGTGCTCAACACGTTATGCTCTAAAATCTTTTCAAATAAAAAAGGGAGTTACAGAAAATCAACATTTTTGCATCATGCAAAGATTACAAGGTAAAACTTGAAAAGAAATGCTACTCTCGAGTAGGTAGTCAGCTCGTGGACCCTCTTCCACGTAATAATATCCTAGAGGCCTTCTCCCTGGTGTGAAACCTCGACCTCTATAGACCCATAACTAGAAGTAGACATAATAACACCGACCAGGGGTAATTTCATCATTTCTCATGGTGAGCTCTTGGAAGTGGCTTTCTAATGTTATTAAGGTCTAAGTAGGCCTAAGGAATAGATGAATGATGGTAAAATGAATGAAGAAAATAGAAATACTGATAATTTCCATAGTAGGTGTAAAATGGTCATTTTTCATCTCAAGTTTAAATTTTTATGTTTTCATGAACCCGAGTATTTCTAGACTATTATGGACTTTGTCTCATTGTCAAAGAAGTAAAAAGATTGTATAAAGATAAGGGAAAGACAAAGTGACCTTGTTACGGGCATTTTGGTAATTTATGTGAAAAATTGGATAAACTTTAGGCATAATATCTAACTCTCCAGTAGCTTCTTCTCATTTTTCTAGTAGCTCTTCTTCTTCCTTCCATCCTTCTCTCCATTTCATGTTTCTTTGCACCTTCCATTAGAGCCTCCCTTGAAACCTTTATAACTTTCCCAAATTAGCTCCATTTCTCATGTTTTTCTACACCTTTTCATAAGGTTTTCATGCTCTTCCATTTCTATACCTCAAGAACCCTCAAAAGCCTTTCCTTAATACTTTTTCTCACTAGTTGGACGTTCTAGAGAGAGAAAGAGATTTTTTCACAATAGTTTGAAAGCTTTTGAAAAGGAATTCAACTACAAAGAAACCCGAATGTGAGTAATGTGTTAGGGTTTATTTCTAATTTGTTGATGAAGGTTAATAATTTGATTTGTGGGCTATTTTATTGTGGAGAGTTATGTATTTATTTCTAATGTGACTAGAATAATACAAATAAATGGCTAGTCAAATAGCAATTGGAAACTAGTTAGGAAAAACTAGTAGAGCTTGATTTAGGAAATAGCTTTTAGAATTATATTTATGAGAATCGAGTTGGTTGTGATGCCATTGTGTGTGATAGGTCCCAACGAGACCCCACATCTCCATTCGGAGCATTAGTCGAAGTTAGAGTCGATCAAAACATCAAGTAAGACTAGTGAGTGAACTTGCATTAAAATGTTTTGGGTAAATGTATATATGTTTGAATGAATCACTTGAAATATTTTAATTGATTTTTCTTCAGAATGCACATAGGAACAAGCCCTTGATGACACTTTTTTTTTGTGTTGTGTTGTGAAATGTGACTGTGATGAATCCATGTACTCCTTTATTATGTTGATATAAACATATATGTGTTGTGCATTGAGAGGTGATATTGTGTAATAAATATAGTCGTGCATGTGCGCGATGTGGGGGAGCACATGCCGTGATGACGGGTGTGAGAGTGTGGATGATGATATTACCTGTGCGTGATGTGGGGGGATGCACACGATGGCATTAACTGTGCACGATATGGGGGATGCACACGATGACTCTGGCTATGTGCTGTATGGGAGTGCACATGAGCTGGGTGAGGCGGTGCTGGTGTATATGCTTATATATATATATATATATTTACTATATAGAGAGGTTTGGAATTAATATGTGATTGCATTGACTATTGAAACTTGATTATTGTCAATGTGTTCAATTTGATGTTCAATATGGCAAGAATGGATTTTTGTGGCATGTGAAAACCCCTTTATTTTCATCTACCTTGAATCTTGCTGCAACGAAAATGGATTTTCGCTGTAGTGAGAAACTCTAGGGTGGTGAGGCGTGAACTAGCCCTACTTCTCGCTACAGTGAAAATGGATTCTCGCTGCAGCGAGAAACCCTCGAATGGTTACATTCCAAACCCTCGCCAGAATTTCACTACAGTGAGAATGCATTCTCGTTGCAATGAGAAACCATCGGGCAGCTGATGATTTGTGCCCGAATTTATCCCTAGCAAAATTCGTTGCAACCAGAATGCCTTTCTACTGCGAGCGAGAATCAATCTATTTCGCTTGACTTGCTTGAATGCTAGTAAAGTTTACACTCTTCAAATTCTTTGTTGTTCATGGATCCTTCATCATCAAGTGATTAAACAACTAAGGGTTTAAATGAGGGGTTTTAATAAGAATTAAACTAACTTGCATTGTTTTTGAATATAAGTGTATCATGATTTTTAAACTTTTCTTATCGTTTGCTTGTTCCCTTCCTATGTTCACTCACTGGGTTTATACTCACTATTTTCAACTTCATGTTTTTAGATCAGGAGGCAGTTGGAACCTAGGTAAAGGTGTCCATGTAGATTCGTCTCCTTGGTAGGCATCTCGGCATTCAATAGCTATACCTTCGCCAAGGTCACTTCGTTGGAAGTCGAGTGTCTTTTTGTTGTGTATAGATAAACGCAATGTAAATTACTAAGATATATGTCTTAGACAATATATGTATATTTTGATTGGTAATGCCACTATGAGTTGGCAATGGTTAACAATATTTTAGGTTAATATAAATGCAAGTATTTGATTGTTGTAGCACATTATTAAAGTACTTGTAGGTTGGAATTATGAAAAGTGACTTTAGGAACATTTGATAGAATGATGAACAAGTTATATAAATAGGCTTACTTGGGCTTAGTGGGCTATTCCCATTGGGTCCATGAGCTAGTCATGGCCCAAAAATTGGGCTGTGACACCCGGTTCCCTCTGTCATGGCAAAACTCAACGATGTTGGCCGACATCGGAGTAATCGTGTGGTCACAACCATGTATAAAAGCCCATGGCCTTGCCACGTATAATCATAGCCCATGGCCTTGCCACGTATATTCACAACCCGTAGGTGACCTAAAATATCTCTAATTAAAGTTCACTTGTGCACAAGGGTCACATTATCTCGATGTGACATTCAAACCTACTCACAATTCTCTCAGTTTGTCCAAACCATTTTTCAATATGGTAACACAATGTTTCAAAACATTTAACTTATAACCATTTTGAAAACAAAATATGGCCACGTTTGAAACTTTGTTCACAAAGAGCACTTGGTCTAAAACCCTTACGTAAAGTTTGAAATTTAGTCAAATATGGTGAACATAAAGTTTGGCCATTTATCATGCATAATCATATATGCACATCACACAAATATGCAAGGCAAATTTTGATGTAAATTGTAGTAAAGAGCTTGTTTCTCGATTTCTAAAAATATATATACATATATAAAGCAAATTTCAAAAGTCATTGCATCCACAATTGCCTATCATTTCTACTAGGTCATACTTTCCACAATATCGTCAAATAAATCATAATCATATAGTTGTATATGAAACAACATTATATATATATATATATATAGTATGGAGCTTTTTTAAATAGACACCCCCTACTCACTTTTCTTGACGGGATATTACTTCGCTAATCTAAACTCTTTGCATTCTTAATCGATCAATATCTCTTGCCGTTTAAACATTATCCTTCTTTATTTACACCCATGGCAACTATTCTTTAATTGTCAATTCCTTGACAACAATCAAATCCAAAACACTTAACAACTTTACAATTCATTCTATCTCACACTTGCTGCCCTCACTTAGATTGATGCTTTTATATTAATTATTTATTCTCTAGTCTTATTCAAGAACTAATCATTAGTCAAGTAATTCAATTCATGCTATAGTCATCCTTACTTCAAAATTAATCTCATGCTCATGCACAAATATATATGTGGTAGCAACTTTACCAAAGAAGTCTTAAATCTTTAAATGTATAATCCTCTGTCCCTTACTTTCTTCAAAGCATTACATTCACACAAAATCAAAACTTACAACTAGTATAAACATTTTTCCTAGCTGAATCTAAGATAGCACGATCCATTCGCATTGCATGCTTATCTTTGGAATAGCTTGGACTTTACATGCATCTCTAATAAGTCTCCAAGTTTTGATCATAAAGGCTTAAATCCACCATTTAACCAAAGGTTGATGACATGCATGCATCTATTTTTTTCAAATCTTGGAAACCTTTGTTGCCACAAACACTTCCCAATGTTACCAACTAGTTTTCAAAACATAATTAAACTAAAATCACAATTCTTACCTTTCCTCACTTGAATGACAAACCCAGCCACACATCTCCTTCAAACCTCCAAAGTTCTCTTTGAGTGATGAGATGTCAAGACTCAACACAGTAAAGGAAAGGAAACCTTACAGTTTCTTTAGATTATCTTCAAAATCGAGCCTTCCCTTGAATTTCTCCTTTCTTCTCTTTTCTCTCTTCCTTTTGAGTGAAGTTTCACAAAAACTAAATTTTCTTCTTCTTCTCTTTCAAAGGTGCAATTTTGCCAAAGTTCTCTAAGCTTTCCTTGTCTTTTCCTTCTTTTTTTTCTTATTTTGCACCTTTTACTCCTTTATGCATCCTATTAGACCACTTTACTATCCAATAGTTTTTCATGCACCAATCTTCCCTTTAATTTATTTGGTTAATATCCTTTCCTGATTATCCTTATCCAACAGCACTCTCAATGACCAATATCCTCCCATTCTTCCATTCTCCCATTATTTTATATTTAAATTAACCTTATTTGTAGCCATTAGTCTTTCATGCATTTTATCCCCTTTTTACTTCATTTGGCCATCCCATGCACCAATCACTCTTCATGCAACAAGATTTATTATTTCTCTTTTCTTTACTTCACATGGTGGGGGTCTCACATGTCTCCCACTTAATTCTTACTTTTTACTTGCAATCATTTGCATGTAATAGTAACCTCACATGTGTAGTCCATTACACTACACATCTTTACTCACTTAATCAATCAACTATATTTTCTTTATTCCTAGCTCATATATATTTTTACTTGTACCCCTGTCACAAAATTAGTTATTTAAATAATAACATAGAATGAATAAAATAACATTTTATTCATTATGTCAACTAATCCTAGTTACAACTCCCCTACTCAAGCTTGACGAATAAATTATGCGAGGAAAGCCATCATTACGTAAAAATGATTTTAATATTATTTTAATAATATTTTATAATAAAATATTATTTTATTCTAAAATTTTTCACTTGACTTCTAGGGCTCCAAAACATCTTAATTGCCTCAGTTTAGCTCTATAGCTCCTTTTTGCTCCATAATTTTGACCTTAATAAAATATTATTATTTTATTATTATTTTGTTACATATAGAATATTTTATTCCAAAATATCCCTTTCATCCTTTGCCATTCTTAAACGCCTTATTTGACCTTAATTGGTCTCAATTTCATTCTCAAAGTCGTAGCAACTACCACTCCAAGATACGAGGTGTTACACATTAAGCTTAGACTCTAATCTTGGCTGCATATGACATGTAAGTGTATTCCTACCCTACAAGAAAATCAAATCAATCATATTATGCAATTGATATTAAACATATGTTATTTTAGCCATGGCTTATGCTAAACTCCCTCTTCTAGTTTTGTTTAGGTTTCCAAATCAATCTAATTAGTGATCAAGCAGTCAGACACATTACGAACAGGATTGAAATAAACAACTCAAACACTATCAATTATAAGCAAGAAAGAATATTAAAAATTCAAACTATGCATTGGGTTCAATCATGATTCTAGATTAAAAACTTAGTTCAACATAATTCCTAAAAACATCATCCATAAAGGAAATTTAACCATCAAAACTAAATAAGAAAGTATAAAGATAACAAGAAAAGAAAGAATTCTAATGTTTGTCAAACCTTCAATCTGTAATCTTCATTCCTTTCCTTGCTTCCTGGCTAGCTTTAATGCCTATTTTTCTTCAAAAAAACATCATTTAAAAGTTCTTTTAACATGCTTCTTAAATGGGAATTAAATAGAGCTCAAATTTGTGTTGAAGTAGAAGTCCAAATACACAAGAAGTCTTTTCCACGTATAGGTGTCGCGGCGTTGAGCCTTTAATTTTTTTTTTAGTGTTCTCTTTAGGTGCTACAGCACTAGTTCCTTGGTTGTCACGGCACCAACTTCTCTATGTGCCTGAAGCATCTTTTCTTCTCAAGGAGCTGCAGTGCTGGTTCCTTTCATGGCCTCAACCTTCTTTGTTTTTTCTTGAAATATCAGGCTCTACTACACTACTTCGACTTCTAACACGATTTTCTCCTTCTTCAAGGTTGAACGAGGTGAAGTGATAAACATGAAAGTTGTAGCTCTGCCTATTACCCTTCCAATGGTTTAAGAATCACATCAATTAAACTTTTGTAGTGAAAGGAATTATCAAAATACTGACACATATGCAATGGAAGTCTACACCTCAAATGCATTCATCCTCTCCAAATGTCACATTTTTCATAGCACACCTACAAAAGCAACAAACTACCTTAAATAATAACTAAAATTAAATCAAAACATCATAAAATAACTTAACACAATTGAACCTAATATAATTTACAAAAACAAAATAAATGACTAAAAACTCCTAATACTTAAATTAAATCTCAAGAACTTAGACAAAATTGTGACCAAATAACTCTATAAAATAGAGTTATCACTCCCCCAAACTTAAGATTTTGCTAGTCCTCAAGCAAAACATAAATGAAAATATAAAATGAAAACAACTTAAATGATGAAAACAAGTTAAATAAACCAATTACCTAGAGACAAACAACACTAACTCAATGATCTCCATAATATCCTCAAAAGTATATCTATAAATCTCTAACTTAAGATAAAATATAAACATCATTTAAGTTCATGTTTCAATTCAAATGTAAGCTCATTTTCAAATGGATTTTCGTGTGTGTGTGCAATCTTTTACAAAGAACGTCATACTTATCTGGATGAGTTTATAGCAATGCAAAATTTTAAATTAGTACTATAACTCCATAGATTTACTTTTCATCTCTCTATCCACAAATGTAGACAAATACTAAGTCAAGGATCAATAAGTCTTTATTAAACTTGTAACATATGGCTAGGGTCAACGTAGGATAGAGGTCACTAATGTTTCTCAAATCACCATAAGCGCACAATCAATTTAGGACCTATATTGAGCTCTTATTCCCATTCTCCACATACTCCATTTCTTCACTTTGAACCTTTCTTTTGTTCAACACTTTATTCTTCTTTTTCTCTTCTTTCCTTTTTTTTCCTTCACAATTCCATACCCCCAAACTTATTTCTTTGTATTGTAGGTAGTGGGGTGACTTTTATCACTAGATTTTTCTTTCAATTTTTCAAATTTTCAACAACTTCACCTTTTCTACCTTTTTCAACAACTAGCTCAATACACTTCCTAAAATGATATACATTTTTAAGAGTGAGGGATGCAAAATTGGAATTTTATTTAAAAGGCTAGGCTCAATTTTATGTGGTTACGCAAAGAAAAAGAAAAATTAGGCTCGAAGAGGTATACTAGGGATAAAATATACAAGATAGGCTTGAAACACTCAAATGGTCCAAAGATGACCTAAATCATTTCCTTAATTAAGTATTGACTAGGATTTCGCCTCGAGAGAGAATCAAACAAATTCTAGAATTTTTGATATAATTCAAAATTGACATTTATGTAAACCTTCTTTAGATATGCATAATAATTCAAAGTAAAAGACAAAGTGCTCAATATGTGGAAATCACATCATATAATGGTACTTAGCAAATAAAATTTAACGCAAACCAAACAATATCCGCATTTATCAAAAGCTAAAGATTGAAGACAACAAAGTTCTCATCATTGGATAAGGAAATCATCAAAAAATTTGGCACTGATTACTCGAGATCCTAAAAGTTTCAAATAAGCATAAAAAATGTAAAAATCGACCCTATAAACACATGTCATGACATACATGCACTGAGTAGCATGTTATTACGCTAGGAAAGCTCCTAAGAATAGACGAAACCCGGTATTGTACCTAATGGTACACTTGAGTTGATTTAACCTCAAACTAGTTCAAATAGGAATCGTAGGATGAAATTTAATATTTTACAGTCTAGGAATGACTAAAAATGATTGTTCGGAGTTCGAGGGTTCATTTGGGAAAAAATTGAAAATTTTGATGTTTAGGGGCAAAATCGTCATTTTGCCACCTAAGATAATAATTTCATCATGGAGTGAACTTTTTTACCAAGATTAACTATTTGGAGTATAATTTAATGATAGGAAGTGAAAAATTTCAATTCCGACAATTTTTGGAACATAAGGGTAAAACGATAATTTTCTCACCTCGAGGTAAAATCATAATTTTCACCACCAAAAACTTGTCAAAATCATAGGATTTATTTATTTTTGGTATGAATAACTATGGTATTTTAAGTGGTGAAAAAATTGAAGTTTAAAGGATGAAATTTTAAAAACGGGCCAATGGAAAAGTGACACATGGCACTTTTCCATGATTTAATATTATTTTAAAGGAAAATCAGCCCATTTAAACCCCACATCAAGTGATGGTTGGCCATAAGGAGAAAATAGAGAGGAAAGAAAGAAAAGAGAAAAACCAAAGGAAACCTAGAAAATTCAAAGGGGAATTCATGTTTTTCATCCATTTACGAGTCTAACAGTAAGATTTTTCGACTTTGGCTTGATTTCTACCTTTCCTATGCCTTTGTTTTCATTTAGCATGCTTGAGGAGAGAGCTCAAAAAGTGATACCAAGGGCTGGCCGAATTTCAAGGGGAAGGATTTTGAAATTTTTATGTTTTGATTCTTAGTTAAATTGGTAGTTTTAGTTAGTTAAATGTGTATAGAAATCAAATAGGGCAAGAAAGCATGAAATTCTCACAATACCCACCCTTGGCCGAATATTCAATGATGTACAATGATGATGAACTGATTTTTATTCTAAGAGAAATGAAGAGAAAATGATGAAAAATGGTTAAATGTGATAGAATAACAAAGTGGAAAATTAACCGAGTTAATGTCCCATTTTTGACCGAATTTTCCAAGGAGGAAAGTGAGCTGATTTTGGTGATTTTAGAGAGTTATTGGTTGATATTTAATGGTTAGAAATGTTGGAGAGAAAATGAGACAATTTAGAGCTAAAATGGACCGCGTTAGCAATTTATCGAGTAAAGTGCCAAAAATAGGTTAATACCGCGTTTAAGCCGTTTTAGGCTATTGCATTTCATACCATGCATTAGTATAGGATTTAAGTCAATTATATAGTGATTTAGCATCAATGTGGTGAATTGTGTAATTTTTGCAATGTGTCTAGGAGGAGAGCCTTCCGAGAAAGGCAAGGAAGTCGTACCCAACGAACAGTGATCGGGGCATCTAGAAAGCATTTAATTTGTACAAACTGTGAGTAAACCTATTATTATTGTAAATTATCTAGAGTTTATTTTTAAATGCTCTTTATGTATTTTATGAAATGACAATGAGATTAAAATGGGACTTTTGATGTTTTAGAAATAAATGTGACAAATAAATATATTGTGTTGATTATCTAAAATTAGAAACTTTTGATCATGAAATTGAGTAATTAGAGGCTGCCAATTGTCTTGAAAAAAATATATTTTCCTATGAATGGCTTATTATGATATATGAGTATATGTGGCTATATTTTATAATTGCATTGGGAATTTATGTAAGCTATCTTTTACTATGCAGGCTGGGTAAATAAATAGAAGCCACATTATACTGTCGAAATTTTATTAAAATTGGTGAGTTTAGTCACTAAAGTGATGGGTTTCCATGCACTGCCTATTAGAGGGGTACGGTAAACCCGATTTCATAGTTACTCCGGTTGTAGAGACGATGAGGGTAACTCCCGGGGTAGTCTTAAAGCTCACTTCACGTCGAACCCCCACATGAATGTGTAACTCGGCCAACGCCAAGGAACGGCTTGTTTTCAAAACTAACATGTGTTTAAAATGTAAATATCTTAACAACCTTGGCGGACTCGGTTAGATGCCTCGGCCAAGGTATCCCCGAGGACTAGTTTTTGGCTTGAGCCCTGTTTCTAATAAAAGTCATAAGCCTTAATAACTGTTTTAGTATATTACAAATATTTTATGGTTTAAGAAATAAATTGAAAACCTTATGAAATGGTTTGTGATTTATTGTTTAAACTTGCCTCCATTTTACTCGCCCTTAGATATTTATGATAATGTCTGTTTACTCATTGGGATTGCAAAATCTCACCCACCTCCTTTCCAAATATTTCAGGCCTGTGGTAGCTTGTAGATAGCCGATTTTGTCGAGGATTCCAGTTAACCCCTCTATCTCACAGACAGTAGGTTAGCATCACCAACACTTAGTGTATTTATGGGCCACTTGTCATTGTAATTATTATTGTACATTATAACTTTGTAAATTATTGTTTGTATGAATTTATTTTACTTCCACGTTACAAAAGATTACTTACACGTGTTTCTATAAATATTGTTTTATATAAAAATGCTATATTTTAATCAATATTTTAAATAGTAATATTTGTCTATAAATTCTTTTAAAAATAAAAATAAAATAATTTTTGTCTTTTGATTTACTTGAGACGAAAACGACTGGTAATTGTTTAAAACGGAATGTTTAACAACGATTGCTCACAGGAAAGGTAAGAAACTGATACGTAAGCCTTGCGGGGTTCCGATTGGCATTCCGGGTAATGAGTGTCAATCGGGACATCGCGACAGTTGTCATGTGCTCGAGGGAGGTTCCAAGTCGTGATAAAAAATAAATGATAAACTATCCTAATTAGCTTAAAATTTAAATAATCATGTAGATCAAATAAAATCCTATGTTCTCACAGAATATCCATCATCAAAAAAATATTCCCTTCCTTCATACTTAAACCAAACATTGTCTTCAATGTTACAAAAATAAAGAAAACATAAAGCACACTCCCCTGGTTGTTAGATAACTCTAGAAAAGCTCTAATCATTTTCTTATCTTCTTCTTCCTCATAGTCTCGCATAGGAGGATTCTGTAAAGTGGGGAAGTTATCCTAGTCCATCCCCAAATAAGTTCCATATGCTTTAAACATCTGCTTAATCTGTTGGTTACATTGGACTTGATAAGCAGCAAGTCCGTCAAACTTTTGCTCAAGGTGCTTAATCCTCTGAGGTAATGTGAATTGTTGGGCTCTAACCCGAGGAGCTTGAGGCCGTGGTGCTGAAGAAGAATGTCACAGCCCAATTCTCGGGCCATGACCGATGCATGGACCCAATGGGTATAGCCCACTCAGCCCAAGCAAGCCTTTTTATGTGATTCTGTTCATCATTCTATCCATCACTTTAAATGTCATATTTCGTGATTCTCTAGTATGATTATTTCAACAATATAACATGGCAGTCAACTGCTTACATTTATATTGTCCAAAATAATGTCACCCATTGCCAACTCATAGTGGCAACGTCAATCAAAATAAACATATATTGTTTACAACATGTATCTTAGTGATTTACATCACATGTACATATACACAAGCAAAAAGACTCATTGACTTTCAGTGGAGTGACCTTGGGTGAAAGTATAGCTACTGAATGCTATGGTACCTACCAAAAAGACAATATACGTGGACACCTCGACCTAGGTCCCAACTGCCTTCGAATCTGAAAACATGAAGTTGAAAAGAGTGAGTATAAACCCAGTGAGTGAACATAAGAAGGGAACAAGCATTAGTACGGGAAGTTTTAGAAAACATGATGCACTTATGTCGAATACAATGCAATTTAGCTCAATTTCTTGTTAAAACCCCTTAATTCAACTCTTGATCATTTAATGCCTTAGTATTAAAAGATCCATGATCAATAAAGAAGTTAAAGAGTGAAAAGTACAATAGAGTTCAAGCAAGGCAAGCATAGTAGAGCGAATCTCGTTGCAGCGGAAAGGCATTCTCGCTGCAGCGTAGCGGCAACAAGAATGAATTTTTGCTACAGTGAATTTCAGGGCAAAATTTTAAACCAACAACCTGAGAGTTTTTCGCTGCAGTGAAAATTCGAGCAGGCATTTTACCCAACCACCTGATAGTTTCTCGCTGCACCAAGAACTCATTTTCGCTACAACAAAATTTTGGGCTAGTCAAGCCCCCAGCACCCGAGAGTTTCTCGCTACAGCGAGAATGAATTTCACTACAGCGAGAAAAAGGGCAATGAAATTAAAAGAATTTTGGTCACAACGAAAGTCCATTTTTGCTGCAGTGAAAATCAATTGGAAAGCATTTGTCAAATATTAACATTTAATATTCAATGAAAACACATAATACTTTCCCTAACCTCTCTATGTATGTGTATACAAGTATACAACTCCTGTCTCACCAGCTCATGTGCACTCCCACACCGCACATAGCTAGAATCATCCTGTGCACTCCCACACCGCACAAGGCAATATTATCATGTGCACTCTCACATCACACATGGCATAAATCATTAATGTGTGCACTCACACAGCACACCACAATCACGCACATGGCATATATCATCAGTGTGTGTGCACTCACACAGCACACCACTATCACGTACATGGCATATATCATTAGTGTGTACACTCACACAACACACCACTATCACCATCATGTGCACTCCCACACCGCACACGCACAGTTACAATTGTCACCCAATAGTGCCATTCAATGCATAACATACACGTCAACATAATGTAGAACCACATGAGTTCATCACATTCATATTTCACAACATAAAAATGTTTCATCAAGGGCTTGTTCCCATGCATATTTAGAGAAAAGTTCAATAAAAATGTTTCAAGTGATTCAACCAAATACATATGCATTTATCCCCAAAACATTTAATGCAATTTCACTCACTTGTCTCTATTGATTCTTTAATTGATACCGACTTCCACTAATGCTCCACGTGGAGATGTGGGCTCTCGTTGGAACTTATCACACAAAATAGCATCACACCAACTCAATTTACATGAATACTATTCCTAACTAGCTGCCAATTACCATTTGATTGGATATTTATTCACACTACTCTAGTCACAACAAAAATAAATAAATAACCTTTAGAAATAAAGCAATCTATAATTTAATTATTGACCATCATTAACAACTCGAAAAAATCAACCCTAACTCAATACTCATCTTAGTGAATTTGTAATTAAATTCTTTTTTAAAAGTTTTCTTCAAGCTATTTGGAAACTCTTTCTCTCTCTCTCTAAAATGTCCAACTAGTGAGAAAAAGTATTGAGGAAAGAGTTTTGAGGGTTTTTGAGGTGTAGAAGTGTAAGAGCATGAAAAACCCTGTCACGACCCGAAACTCCCCATCGGGCCCGTGACAACCGCCGCGAGGCCTCGATAGACATTCTTCACCCTGAATGTCGATCGAAACCCCGCAAGGCTTAGCATCAACTTCCTCATCTCCCCGGTGAGCAACAGTTATTAAATCTCACATTTCAAAAAAATCATAAGTCATTTTCAAATAAGAACAATAAAATATTATTTTCTGGCTCACAGGGGTATTTTCGTAATTTTTCGTCAAAAATCTCAAAACTTGCTAAAAATGTAGTAGATAAGCAGAAAATATATATTTAATGATTTAAAAACAATTAAGTATCTAAAACGTTCATTTGAAAGCAAATTGTTGACAACTAGTACTATTCAAAAATAATAAATAAGATATTCTATTTTCTCATAAAATAAATTTTTATAGAAATATTCGTAAATAATTTTTCGCACATGAAAGTAAAATAAAAATTGTATGAATAGAAATACAAATAACCAAAATATAAGTTTTGATCTGCACTGACACGTGGGCTCCAATTGACCAAGAGGATGTAAGACTGTGAACTCTTACTTTTTATAATGCAATTCCGAGCTTAGTTCTCGTCCTACTCGACTATGTACAAACTGTCCTGAGCCTGAAAAATGTATAGGAAGAAGGGGTGAGATTTTATAATCCCAGTGAGTAAACAGATACCATCAAAAGTATCTAAAGCCGAGTAAATGGAGACAATTAAAAAAATAAGTCATCATATTGTAATTTCATTACCTTTCAGTTCATTTCAACCAAATAAAATCAATCCATATAAATAGAGTAATCAACTTAGCTTATGAATTTCTTAAAACTTTGGCTCGTGCCAAAACTCATACTCAGTGATACCTTGCGCAGGGCATCCAACCGAGTCCGCCAATGCTGTTAAAATTTCATATACACTTAAAATATATTTTTAGTTTGAGAAAAATACAGCCGTTCCTTGGCGTTGGCTGAGTTCCCCTTCACGTGGTGGTTTGGCGTGAAGTGAACCCTAAGCTTTACCCCAGGAGATACCCTACGCGCCTCTCCGTTCGAGGTAATAATATAATGGAGTTTACCGTGCCCCTCTAATAGGCTGGTCCACGGAACCCCCTCTGCAGTAAATAATTAATATATAATCCACCAATCAATAAAATTCATTCTAGCATGACATGGTAATTTATCGCAACCTCGCCTCTCAAGGCTGAATACACAGTATAAATAATTTTAACACCAAAATCAGTTTAGCCATTCATGCTCATTTGTTATCATAAGCCATTCAATTCAAAACCATAATTTTGCAACACAAACTAGCAGTCTCCAATTACTCTATTTTCAAAACCAATATTCGATTTTCCAGAAAATTTATAAAATCATTTTATAAAATTACAATTTCTCTTAAAACATAGCAATTTACCATTTAAACCCATTTTCCATAAAATCACACAGTTGTATAAAACTACGCTAGATAATTAAGACGATAATAAGTTTACTCACAGTATTAGGAGTAGAAATACTCCTATCTTCCGCCCTTGGGTGCAGTCTCTTACTTGAAACAATTGACTCACCACCTATCCATAATCCATGACACAAAATTCAGTAAATTGTGTCAATTTATCATAAATTATTTCAGGCTCTTATCCATGCGTATGCACTAGATAGGATTTGAAATGTCTAGACAATCGCTTAATTGTGGTGTCCGACCTAACTCGCCTACACACGGTGTAAATTCCTAAAATCCCCAATTCGACTCCAATTCCATCCATTTCAATTTCAATTATCTAATTATATCCACAATACCTCAATGACTGTGAATTTGGTCCAATTTATCAGTCCGGACTATAAATTACGCTTTTACCCCTAGTGGGTAAAAATTTCAATTTATTGCACCGAAAATTCCCATTTAATTTCCAACCTCATAATTCATCATTTTTCCACCCAATTCTCTTAAAATAAAGTCAACCTCATCCTCACATACCATTGGCTAGATTCGGCCTAGGGAAATTCATGGAGAAGATAAATATTTTTCTTGTTGTTTTACTCATAAACATGCTAAACTAACACTAAACACTAACATAGCTCAAAATCAAATTTATCTAACAACTTTCTCTCTCTAAACCCATATGACCAGAATTCAAATCATCCTCAAATCACATGATTCAACCATGAAAAGTGATGGAAAATGCATGGGAAAGGTAAAACACAAGACAAATTTAAGAAATGTTACCTTTTTTCACTTGATTTTTGAATTTCCACCTATTTTCCCTTTAAATTTCTTAGCTAGGGTTTTATTTTCTCCTTTCTCTCTCTTGTTTCTTGCTTGGCCGAATGTTGAAGAAGAAGAATGGGTGGGCTTATTTTTTATGCCTTTTTTATTGTTTAATGAAATAATATTATTTTATTCATATTTTAAATATTTTATTAATTCATTTTTTTTTCTAGCCATCCATTTGTCTTACTTTTTCCACCATGCATTCCCTTTGACTTATCCAAGTCTTAAGTGAAATTTCCAGATTTTTCCAAAGTTTTGGTGGAGCAAATTTTTCAAAATTACACTTTTGCCCCCGAACTTTTCAAAAATTACATTTTTGCCCCAAAAATTGAAAATTTGCCATAATGCAGAATTTTCACTCCTCATACTCATTTCACACTCTAAATAATTAAATTTGATCAAAATCCTTTCAAAAATTAAATTTTTGATTTTGCGTGGTAAAATTACCATTTTACCCTTTTACTCCAAATTATACCGAAATTAAAATTTTTCACTTCTAAACCTCAAATCTTACTCCAATAAGTCAAATTATACTCCAATAAGTCAAATGGGGCCAAAAAAAATCTTTTCTAAAATTTCCATTTTGTCCCCAGGTGGCAAATGACCATTTTGCCCCTAGATAGCGAAAATTCCGGTTTGACTCCAAATTGATCCTCAAACTCCGAATTACCATATTAAACCATTCTGTGAATTTAAAATTCTTAATTTCATCATAAATTCTCTATTTGATCTAGTTCGAGTTTTAAATCAACTTTGTTGTACCTCTAGGTACAATACCGACTTTTGTAAATTTCTTTTCGGGACTCTCCTAGCATGCAAACATGCTATCCATCACGTGTATGTCATGATAAATATTTTTATAGAGTCAGGCTTGTCATCTTCTCCCCCACTTGGATCAACCATATGATCTTTCTTCTTGACTGATTTCGACATCCGGCTAAATATTAATATTTTAAAAATTTTATCTTGTCTCCTTGGTACCTGAAATACCTTATTATGCCTCACTTGACTTCTGAATTGCCTTTTATCTCACAAATTCTCCTCTAATAAAATTATTATTATTTTATTATTATTTTCTCACTTACGGAATATTTTATCCTAAACTACTCATTTCGTCTCTTATCACTTTTAAACATTTTAATTGACTTCAATTTGCATTCGCTCAACTTTATTTATCACCATATCAAAGTATGGGGTATTTCAAACCCTATGACAAAGTATACAAAAACATAAAATTTGGGGTTACCATGAGAAAATCATGGAGGTTTCAAGGGAGGCTTCCATGGAAGATGGAAAACATGAAATGGAGAAGAGAAATGGGAAGAAGAAGAAGAAGCTGCTGAAAGTGAGGAGAAAGTGCTGGAAAATTTTGATATTTATCCTATAGTTGACTAAAGTTCCACTTATTTACAAAAATGCCATTGCATAGTTGACTTTGCCTTCTTCTTCCCATTTGGCTCAAATTTTTTACTCTTTTGACACTGAGAAAAGGTCCACAAGAGATTAGACGTATTCGGGTTTAGGAAAACTTAAAAATTTAGACTCGAGACCCGAAATGACCATGAAAATTATCATTATTTATGATTTATTCGTTTATTTCATTGTCATATGCATCATTCATTTATTCCTTAGGTCTACTTAGACCTTAATAATATTAGAAAAACTCACTTCTAGGGGCTCACCAAGGAAATGACAGAACTACCCCTAACCCACGTTATCATGTCTACCTCTGTTACACGTCTATAAAAATCAAGGTTTCACAAAGAATTACCACTAGCCGAAGGTTGAGAATATCGATAAATGAGTCCTATATCAATTGAAACTTTCAGGTGCAGTAATTCTTCACTCTGATGCCATTGGACTCTAGTGCCCTCACACAAGGTAGTGATTAGGGAAGGGAACCATAAACCATCTCATTTGGTGTTGGCTATGTGTAAGATGACATGGTTGATAACTTGGCTAATTGTTGTCAGACTTACCATGAAAGTGCACATATCATTAACAAGTAATATAATAAATGTAAAGTTTGTTCCCATAAAGAATTGACCAAATCTTGTTGTTAAGTACTAAAATTCAAACAACTCAATCATATCCAAAAAATTGAATTAAAAGCTATTGAAAATTAAAGAAACTAAAACTAAAACTAAAAGCAAAAGTAACAATTTAATTAAAATCAATCAACCAAAAGTCTAGAACCACAACATCCCCCCAATGTTTCATCTGAATCTCTTTTATTCCTTCTTTACTTACTAAATAAGCTTGAGTTGTTAACCTAGAGTTCTAATTTAAGTCTTTTCCAATGTTCTTATAAAAATATCTTCCTTAACCAATTTACTATATTCCTATGCAAATTGAAATAAAAAAAGACTCATTAAGCTTAGACTCTAATCTTGGCTACATATGACATGTAAGTGTATTCCTACCCTACAAATGAATCAAATCAATCATCTCATGCAATTGATGTGACTATATGCTATTTCATCCATGGTTTACTCTAAACTCCTTCTTCTAGTTCCATTTATGTTTCCAAATCAATCCAATTGGTGATCAAGCAATCAAACGCATTACGAACAAGATTGAAAAAAAACTCAAACACTATCAATCATAAGCAAGAAAGAATATTAAAAATTCATACTAGACATTGGGTTCAATTGTGATTCTAGATTAAAAACTTAGTTCAACATAACTGCTAAAAACATCATCCAAAAAAGAAATTTAACCATCAAAACTACACAAGAAAGTATAAAGATAAAAAGAAAAGAAAGAACTCCAATATTTATCAAGCCTTCGATCTACAGTCTTCCTTGATAGCTTCAATGTTTGTTTTTCCTTAGAAAAACCTTGCTTAATTATTGCTTGAATGTGCTTCTCAAAGGAGAATTAAATAGGGCTCAAGTTTGTATCAAAATAAAAGTCAAAATGCACTAAAAGTCTAATCAAACATATTAGCATTGCAGTGCTGAGCCTTAGACATTTTTTTATGTTTTTCTTTTGGGCGCCATGGCGTTGGCTCCTTCATGGCTACGGCACTGACCTTTCTATATTGCTTAGGTGTCTTTCCTTGTTAAGGTGCCACGGGGCTCTTTCTTTCCATGGCCACAGCCCTCTTTGTTTTATCTTGAAATATTAGCCTCTACTGCACTATGTTGACTTTTGATGCAATTTTCTCCTTCTTCAAGGAAATAGTAATGTGGTAAACATGAACATTGTAGTTCTACCTGTTAGCTTTCCAATGGTCTAAGAATCACGTCAATTAGACTTCTGTAGTGAAAGATATGCTCAACATACCGACACATGTGCAGTGGAAGTCTGCACCTTGAATGCATTCATTTTTTCAAAATGTTACCCTTTTCATAACACACCTACAAAAGCAACAAACTAACTTAAATAATAACTAAAATTTAAGTAAAACATCATAAAATAACTTAACACAATTGAACCCAACATAATAAAATAAAATAAAATAAATAACTAAAAACTCTTAATATTTAAATTAAATCTCAAGAACTTAGACAAAATCATGCAAAATTGTGACCAAATAACTTTATTTTATAGAGTTATCACACCAAAAAAATTAAGATTTTTCTAATCCTCGAGCAAAACATAAAAGTGAAACTAAGATGAAAACAACATAAATGATTAAAGCAATCATAAATAAACAACTAACTAGAGACAAATAACACCAACTCAATGATTTCCATAATTTTCTCAAACTTATATCTATAAATCTCCACTCAAGATAAAATGTAGATATCATTTAAGTCCATGTTTCAATTCAAATGCAAGCTCATTCTCAAATAAATTTTCATGTGTGTGTGCAATCTTTTACAAGGAACATTATAGTTATTCGAATGAATTTATACCAATGCCAAATTTATATTAGTACTAGAAATCCATAGGTTTTCTTTTCATCTCTCTCTCTCCACTGATGTAGACTAATACTAAGTCAAGGATCAATAGGTAATGTATAATTGGGTCAAGGTACGATAAAGGTCACACTAGTAGAAAATTAGGAAACTGTGATGGAAATTTTCTGTCACTTTTCTATCACAGATAATGACTTATAGTGGCAAAATTGTGACGGTTTTATAACAAAATTAATGATAATTTGTTTTTGAGATTTTGTGACAATTTAGGGATGGGTTCCTAACAAAATTATGACGATATTTTAAATTTGTCACTAAATTCGTTACAATTAATTAGGGCACAAAATTTTATCTTGGCATAAAAATTACTAAAAAAATCCTGTGATGGAAACCATTACAAAATTAGGATTCCTTGTTTAGTGAAAAAATTATTGACGGAACTGTGACAGAAATTTAATTCAAGCAACCCGAGTAAATGGCATATGACTAATTTAAGTATTGTTACCGATTATTGTGACAGAATAATCTATCACAAGGATTAGTTTAATTTAATATTATATTTTTATGACAAAAATAGTGATGGATTTGTGATACATAATTTTGAGGGAAAAAAGGCGCTCTGCTAAATTCAAAATAAAATTGGTCGTCACAAATCTATGACTAAAAATCCGTCATGAAAGTTATTTTCAATAATATTTATATAATTTTTTTGAAAGGTACAAAACTTTATTGCAATGTGCCAAAGCTAAAAATAAGTCTTTGGACTTGACTTACAAGAAAATAAAAGCAAGAAAAAAAAACCCTATATAGAATAAGCCCAAAATTAGGGATATTGAAGCCTGAACTACAAAATTTTAATGAGCTTAGATATCATCAAAAACCAACAGCATATATTCAAAACATTGACCTTCATTAAAAAAAAGTCTCATCGAAGCTAAAAAAGAAATTGAAGAATTCAAGAAGATTTGGAGATCAAGATTTCAACTCTTGGGTACCTTTGATCTTTTTGTTGTTTTTTTATTTTCTTGGCTTTGGTTTTGATGATTAAACTTAATTTAATGATGATGTGTGACTTGATGGGGAACTAAATTATTAATCTAAATTATGATTGAACTCAATATGTAGTCTAATTTACTTATCTCTGTTTTGCTTATGTTTGATAGATTAAGTTGTTTAGTTTATTCAGTTCTTAATGCTTCTAATTGCCTAATCTCCAATTAGATTGAATTGAAAATCTAAGTTAAACCTTGTCGAAAAAGATTTAGGTAGACCTAGAATAGAATAGCGTATGAACGAATACACTTAGTTAATTAGGTGGTTTGATTTGCATATAAGGTAGACATACACCTATAAGCTATACGTAGCCAGTATTAGAGCACAAACTTAATGAATTTGTCTATAATTTAATTTGTATAGACATATAGTAAATTAAGTAGGAGAGATATTTTCATGAAAAACTTAACAGAGACTTGTAAATAATTTAGGACTCTAGGTTAGCAACTTAATCCATTAAACTAAGTTAAGAGAGAGAAACAATAATCAGATGAAGTATTGATGGATATCATAATCTTAGGTCTGGTAGTCACTTGAATTTAATAAAATAATTTAGCTTATAGATTTTAGATTAGTTTTAGTTTATTAGTTTTAATTTTAATTTTAATTGTTTGGATAAGATTACAATGTGCTAATTTTAGTACCTAACAATAGGAATCAAAACAATTCTCTGTGGGAACAATACTCTACTTGATCACTATATTACTTGTTAATGATATGTGCACTTTCGTGAGAAATCAATAACAAGTTTTTGGCACCGTTGCCGGGGAGTACAAAAACTTTGGAAAAGACTTTTCGAAAACTTCGAAGGAAAATGAAAATGTTTCTACTCCAAGTAAAACAATGGCTAATCAAAAAAAGGAAGAGACCAAGTCCTTGAGGTATTATGCTGTCCCACGATAACAAAGTCTCCACTCGAGTATCCGAAGACCTCATATTCAAGCCAACAATTTTGAAATTAAGCCATCAATCATTCAGATGATTCAGACTTCTGTTCAGTTAGGGGTTTGCGTAATGATGATCTGAATGCTCATATGGTAAATTTTTTAGAAATTTACCATATGAGCATAATGGTGTTACTCATGATGCCATGAGATTGAGGTTTTTCCCTATTTCATTAAGAGATAAAGCAAAGAGGTGGTTAAATTCGCTTCCTACTAGTTCCACTAATAATTGGGATGATTTTGCTCAAAAATTCTTAACAAAATTCTTCCCACCTGCCAAGACGGAAAAGATGCAAAATGATATCACCTTTTTCATGCAATTTGATTTTGAATCATTATATGAGGCTTGGGAGAGGTATAAGGATTTGATAAAAAGGTGTCCTCACCATGGATTACCTAAGTGGCTGCAAGTTTAGACTTTTTATAATGGTTTGCTGGGACTTTTTAAAACTACCATTGATGCTGCAGCTAGAGGTGCACTTATGAGTAAATCCATTGATGCGGCTTATGATTTGCTTGAAGAAATGGCTTTCAATAACTATCAATGGCCATCTGAAAGATTGGGTACAAGAAATATTGCTGGAGTTCATGAATTGGATGTGATGAATACTTTATCTACATAATTGGCTTCTCTCACAAAGAAAATAGATAAACTAAGTGTTAATGTTGTTCAAAACCCCTTTGTGATCTGTGAATTTTGTGGAAATGGACATTCCAATGACAATTGTCCCATCTATTTTAAATCTTGTCAATTTGTTGGAAATAGGCAACAAAATAATCCCTATTCCAACACTTATAATCTTCGTTGGAGGAATCATCATAATTTCTCATGGAGCAACAACCAAGATTCTTGATCAACATCTAAGTCAAATTTTCCTCCTAGATTTCCATCTAAAGCACCCATGCTAGAGAAAAAGCCTTCAATGGAAGAGATGTTCATGCAATACACGATAAAGACTGATGCATTCATTCAAAGTCAAACAACATCAATAAGAAATCTTGAGACACAAGTGGGCCAACTTGCTAATGCTCTAAATAACAAACCTCATGGCTCTTTACCAAGTGATACTAAGCCTAATCGAAGAAGAGAAGGTAAGGAATATTGTAAGGCAATCAATCTTCGCAATTGGAAAAAGGTAAGTCCAGAGGTAAGTAATAAAGCTGTAAATTTTGAAACTTTTATCCAATCTGATAAGAAAGAAATTGAAAAAAATGCTAAAAAAGAAATCGTGGTTGAATAATCTACTAAAAATTCAAAAGAAGAAAAATCAGAATTAAAATCTACTCCTACACCTCCACCACTTTTTCCTCAAAGATTATAGAAAAAAAAAAACTTGACAAACATTCTAAAGATTTATTGATGTGTTTAAAAAGTTACATATTAATATTCTCCTTGCTAAAGCTCTAGAACAAATGCCAAGATATGTTAAATTTTTGAAAGACATCCTGTCTCAAAAGAGGAAATTAGGTGAGTTTGAAACTGTTGCACTTACTGAAGAGCGTAGTGCCATTATTCAGAATATGCTTCTACCAAAGCTTAAAAATCCAGGTAATTTTACTATTCCTTGCACTATTGGTGCTCTTTGTTTTACTAAATCTTTATGTGAATTGGGTACAAGTATAAATTTGATGCCATTGTCTATTTATAAAAAATTGGGTTTGGGAAAGATTAAGCCAACTTCTGTGACTTTACAACTTGCTGATCAATCCATCACCTATCCTTATGGTACTATGGAAGATGTTTTAGTAAAAGTTGATAAGTTTATTTTTTCAATAGATTTTATTATTCTTGATATAGAAGAAGATCATAAAATACTGATCATTCTTGGGAGACCATTCTTGAGAATTACTCGAGCTCTAATTGATGTGGAAAAAGGTTAGCTTACTTTAAGGGTTGAAGATCAATAGGTAATATTTAGTATTTTTGGAGCTTTAAAATTTTCCAATGAACATGAAGAATATTCTTCCATTAATGTGGTGGATGACATAACTAATAATGTGTTTATAGAGAATCATCATGATCCATTGGAAACTTTTCTGAATTCTTCATGTGATATTATTGTTGAAAAAGTTCTTGAATATGCTAACCATCTTGATGCCCCCATACGTCTCCCAAAATCTCAATTTGAGTCTCTAGAATTATCAATTACAACTTCACCAATCAAAACATTCCATTAAAGAACCTCCTTCACTTCAGCTTAAACCACTACCTAATCATTTAACGTACATTTTTTTGAGAAATAATTCTACACTACCAGTAATTATTCTTCTTATTTTTTCAATGAACAGAAAAATAAACTTCTTTAAGTTTTAAGAGACTACCAAAAAGTAATTGTGTGGACCATTGCAGACATCAAAGGAATTAGTCTATCAATTTGCATGTGTAAAATTCCTTTGGAAGAAAATCACAAAGCAACCATTAAGCATCAACGAAGGCTAAATCTGATCATGAAAGAGCTAGTAAAGAAAGAAATTATCAAATGGCTATATGCAGGTATTATCTATCCTATTTTTAGTAGTTCATGGGTAAGTCTAGTCCAATATGTCCTTAAGAAAGGAGGTATGACTATAGTTTCTAATGAAAATGATGAACTCATTCCCACTAGAACTGTGACTAAATGGAGAGTATGTATGGACTATAGAAATTTGAGCAAAGCCACTAGAAAAGATCACTTTCCACTACCTTTTATTGATCAAATGCTTGATAAACTAGAAAGTAAGGATTTTTATTACTTTTTATATGATTATTCTGGTTATAATCAAATTCCCATTGCTCCTGAAGACCAAGAAAAACTACCTTTACTTGTACTTATGGAACTTTTGCTTTTCATAGAATGCCTTTTGGACTTTGTAATGCTCCAGCCACTTTTCAGATATGTATGATGGCAATTTTTTTTTTATATGGTTGAAAAGTTTTTAGGAGTATTTATGGATGAGTTTTCAATTCTTGGGAAGAATTTTGATGATTGTTTATTTAATCTTGCTAGAGTACTTAAGAGATGTGAATAAACTAATTTAGTTTCAAATTGAAAAAAATGTCACTTCATGGTGCAAAAAGGCATAGTCTTAGGCCATCGAGTCTCTAGTAAAGGTTTAAAACTAGACAAAGCCAAAATTGAAACAATGGAAAGACTTCCACTTTTCACCTCTGTTAAGGGCATTCGTAGTTTTTTAGGACAAGTTGGATTTTATTAGAGATTTATTAGTGATTTTTCTAAAATTTCTAAACCACTGTGTAATTTGTTAGAAAAGGATACTCCTTTTAATTTTAATGATGCTCGCCATGATGCTTTTGTTGAATTAAAGAAGAGATTAATTTCTACTCCTACTATCACTATTCCTAATTGGAATCTTCCTTTTGAACTAATGTGTGATGCTAGTGATTATGTAGTTGAGGCAATTTTTGGCCAACAAAAAGCAAAAATTTTGTTAGCTTTAAAATTATTATAGTTTTAATTATGACAAAATGATGAAATTTGCTTGAATATTATTTGAGTAATCTTTGACAAATTCTTGAAATGATTTAAGTCCCATACATTTGTTCTTACATAGACACAAGCTTGACTCTTGAAGTTATTGAACTATATCTATAAGCTTGTTATGATTCTCATTCATTAAAGTTTGATTTAAAGATTAAAGGAAAATCTTGATGCACTCATTAAGGGAGAGTTTTGAATATCTTGTTTAATGATGAAAAAGGAAAAGGAGAGAAGGAATACTAAATCAAATAGAGTTAAATAGGTCTTCATGTTTAATTTATATGTGTGATGCTTAGTTAGGATTTTATTGAATATTATCTTCTAGTTATTATGGATATTCAATATATCTTGCTTAGCTACTGTGGGCATTGTATATCTTGTTTAGCTATTATGGATATGATAAATAGTTTATTGCAAATCTTTAAAGAAAACTAGATGCATTGACTAAGGGGGAGCAACTCATTATGCATAAAGATTTAAGGCATTCATATTGAACATAGACATTGTACTTTTAATCTAGGAGTGTTTTGTCATCATAAAAAATAAGAGAAAGAGAATGTTGACTCTATATGTTTTTTATGATAGCAAAATATTTCCATTCATTTGTGTCTAATACCTTTACTTGAGTGTGCAGGAAATTAATATATGAAATTAATTTATTAACTCTTCAAAGAGTATTTTTGAAAGAAAAAAAGGGATAAAATCAACAAGATGTAACTATCTAACAAAGAGGAAGCTTATTGGTGAAACAAGGAAGAATGTTGGTTGATCAAAGTTTCAAATTGGAGAAATGGCGGGCTGAAGAGTTTGAGAAATAGAATTAGCTTAGTCGACCAAGACAGTCGACTAAGTGCTCTCTGCCAAGATCTGCAAACCAGAAACAGAATCAACTTACTCGACCAAGTCAGTTAACTTAGAGCTCTCTGTCTGCAATTTGAACCAGAGCACTACAAGACAGATTAACGACTAGAACTCATCCTCAACTATTTCCAACGGCCATAAACTGTCAAATTGCCATCAGAGTTGTTTCTCCAAGTATAAAAGGGTATTTCAATGGTTAGAAATTAGTTTTTGAGAGAATTGAAGGCTTCCAAGTGATATAAAGTTGAGAAATTAGAAAATCCTCTCTGCACCTTACTGCACTTAAACGTCAATCTTTGTAATAGAGTTCAGCACTTCATCTTGTACCATCTAGATCAAGTAAGTGATCATAGGTACTTCTTTATTTCTTCTCTTCTTATACACTTAGAGTGAACGAGTCACTCTAAGGGATTTATTCAAGCTTGGATTGTTTGATTGAGTGTAAAGGTTTCAACTTAGCCTAGAAAAGTTAGTTGTTGGGTTTTGGTTGATCTCGGTAAAAACCATTATTGTAAGTTGTGGTTGAGCTTGTGAAAAACCACTTTGGGTTTTACTTTAGCCCGTGAAAAACTAGTGTAAAAGGTTGCGGTTGAGCCTTGAAAAACCACTTTAGGTTTTGGTTGATCCCGTGAAAAACCATTGCTAATGGTTGTGGCTGAGCCTGCAAAAAGCCATTATAAAAGCTTGGTGGAAGCTTGTGAATTCCACTATTTTTTGTGATTTGGTTTGAAAAATCCTTGGTTGAACAATCAAAGTAGTGGATGTAGTTTTTGGACCGAACCACTATAAATATTTGTGTATTGTCTCTGCTGCTTTAGTTTTCCACTCATCTTTAAATTTATTGTTCATCTTGTATTTGTCCCCATTTAAGAGGCAACTTTAGTGAGAGCCAAAAAGTGCTATTCACCCCCCCTCTAGCACATTTATTTGGGACCAACAAATTTTGCATCCTATTTACTATGCTAGCGTAACATTGAATGAGACTCAAGCAAATTACACCACTACTGAAAAGGAGTTGTTGCTATTGTTTTTGCTTTTGATAAATTTCAATCTTATCTTGTTGGCACTAAAGTCATTGTTTACATTGACCATACAGCTATTAAATATCTAATTGAGAAAAAAGATGTAAAACCACGCTTGATAAGATGGGAACTTTTACTGCAAGAATTTGACTTGGAAACTCAAGATAGGAAAGGCACGAAAATCAAGTGGTAGATCATTTATCTAGATTAGAGAATGGAGAACAAATTAGGAATTCAACAGTAATCAATGAGACCTTTCTTGATGAGCGATTGTTTCATGTGGAGAAGCAAAAAAATTTACCATGGTATGTTGATTTTGTGAACTATCTCATGATTAAACTTTTCCCTTCAAAATTTAATTGACAACAAAAGAAGAAATTCTTGCATGATGTTAAATATTACATGTGGGATGAGCCTTTTCTTTACAAGCTTTGTGGAGATCAAATAATTAGAAAGTGTGTTCTTGAAGAAGAATTTGAAAATATTCTTCACCATTGCCATTCATCTGATTATGGAGGACATTATGGGGGAAGACGAACAACTACAAAGGTTTTACAATCAAGTTTTTACTGTCCTTTTTTTTTTTTCAAAGATGCTCATAATTTTGTTGAAAGATGTGATAGATGTCAAAGAATGGGCAATATATCTAAAAGACACGAGATGCCTCTCAAAAACATCCTAGAAGTCAAAAGTTTTTATATGTGGGGATTTGATTAATGGGTCTATTCATTCCATCCTTCAATAATGAATACATCTTGGTTGCTGTTGATTATGTCTCTAAATGGGTTGAAGTTGTTACATTGCCAAGGAATGACTCTAAGGTAGTGATAACTTTCCTGCAAAGGAACATCTTCATACGTTTTGGTACACTTAGAGTCATAATTAGTGATGAAGGGACTCAACAAAAATTTTGAGGCAATCCTAGCTAAATATGGAGTCAAACACAAAATAGCCATTACTTATCATCCTCAAACAAGTGGCCAAGCTGAAGTTTCAAATTGAGAAGTTAAAAGAATTTTGGAGAAGATTATTTACCCTTCCAGGAAAGATTGGTCGCAAAAGTTAGATAATGCTTTGTGGGCATATAAAATTGCAATTGGGATGTCTCCTTATAGATTGGTATTTGGAAAACCTTGTCATCTTCTAGTTAAGCTTGAACACAAGGCAAATTGGGCAATTAATGTAAAACCCGACCCTATAAAAACATGTCATGATATACATGCACTGAGTAGCATGTTATTACGCTAGGAAAGTTCCTAAGAATAGACGAAACTCGGTATTGTACCTAATGGTACACTTGAGTTGATTTAACCTCTAACTAGTTCAAATAGAAATCGTAGGATGAAATTTAATATTTTATAGTTCAGGAATGACTAAAAATGATTGTTTGGAGTTTGAGGGTTCATTTGGGGGAAAATTGAAAATTTTAATGTTTAGGGGCAAAATCGTCATTTTGCCACCTAAGATAATAATTTGATCATGGAGTGAAATTTTTTACCAAGATTAACTATTTGGAGTATAATTTAATGATAGGAAGTGAAAATTTTCAATTTCGACAATTTTTGAAACATAGGGGCAAAACGGTAATTTTGTCACCTCGGGGTAAAAACCGTAATTTTTACCACCCAAAACTTGTCAAAATCATAGGATTTACTTATTTTTTGTATGAATAACTATGGCATGTTAAGTGGTGAAAAATTAAAGTTTAAAGGATGAAATTTTAAAAACGAGCCAATAGAAAAGTGACACATGGCACTTTTTAATTATTTAATATTATTTAAAGGAAAATCAGCCCATTTAAATCCCACATCAGGTGATGGCCGGCCATAAGGAGAAAAGAAGAGAGAAAATAGAGAGGAAAGGAAGAAAAGAGAAAAACCAAAGGAAAACTAGAAAATTCAAAGGGGAATCCGCGTTTTTCGTCCATTTACTCGTCTAACGGTAAGATTTTTTGACTTTAGCTTGATTTCTACCTTTCCTATGCCTTTGTTTCCATTTAGTATGCTTGAGGAGAGAGATCAAAAAGTGATACCAAGGGCTGGCAGAATTTCAAGGGGAAGGATTTTGAATTTTTTTGGTTTTGATTCTTAGTTAAATTGGTAGTTTTAGTTAGTTAAATGTGTATAGAAATCAAATTGGGCAAGAAAGCATGAAATTCTCACAATACCCACCCTTGGCCGAATATTGAATGATGTACAATGATGATGAACTGATTTTTATTCTAAGTGAAATGAAGAAAAAATGATGAAAAATGGTTAAATGTGATAGAAAAACAAAGTAAAAAATTAACCGAGTTAATGTCCCATTTTTGACCAAATTTTCCAAGGAGGAAAGTGAGCTGATTTTGGTGATTTTAGAAGGTTATTGGCTGATATTTAATGGTTAGAAATGTTGGAGAGAAAATGGGACAATTTAGAGCTAAAATAGAGCGCGTTAGCAATTTATCGGGTAAAGTGCCAAAAATAGGTTAATACCGCTTTTAAGCCGTTTTAGGCTATTGCATTTCATACCATGCATTAGTATAGGATTTAAGTCAATTATATAGTGATTTAGCATCAATGTGGTGAATTGTGTAACTTTTGCAATGTGTCTAGGAGGAGAGCCTTCCAGGAAAGGCAAGGAAGTCGTACTCGATGAACAGTGATCGGGGCACCTAGAAAGCATTTAATTTGTACAAACGGTGAGTAAACCTATTATTATTGTAAATTATCTAGAGTTTATTTTTAAATGATCTTTATGTATTTTATGAAAGGAAAATGAGATTAAAATGGGACTTTTGATGTTTTAAAAATAAATATGCCAAATAAATTCATTGTGTTGATTATCTGAAATAAGAAACTTTTAATCATGAAATTGAGTAATTTGAGGCTGTCAATTGTCTTGAAAAATATATTTTCCTATGAATGGCTTATGATATATGAGTATATATGTGGCTATATTTGATAATTGCATTGGGAATTTATGTAAGCTGTCTTTTACTATGCAGGTTGGGTAAATAAATAAAAACCACGTTATATTGTCAAAATTTTATTAAAGTTGTTGGGTTTAGTCACTGCAGTGACGGGTTTCCGTGGACTGCCTATTAGAAGGGTACGGTAAACCTGGTTATATAGTTACTTCGATTGTAGAGGCGATGAGGGTAACTCCCGAGGTAGTGTTAGAGCTCACTTCACGTCGAACCCCCACGTGAATGTGTTACTCGGCCAACGCCAAGGAACGACTTGTTTTCAAAACTAACATGTGTTTAACATGTAAATATCTTAACAACCTTAGCAGACTCGGTTAGATGCCTCGGCCAAGGTATCCCCGAGGATTAGTTTTTGGCTTGAGCCTTGTTTTTAATAAAAGTCATAAGCATTAACAACTATTTTGGTAAATTACAAATATTTTATGGTTTAAGAAATAATTGAAAAACCTTATGAAATGGTTTGGGATTTTGTTGTTTAAACTAGCCTCCATTTTACTCGTCTTTAGATATTTATAATAATGTCTGTTTACTCATTGGGATTGAAAAATCTCACCCACCTCCTTTCCAAATATTTCACGCTAGTGGTAGTTTGTATATACCCGATTTTGTCGAGGATTCTAGTTGACCCCTCTGTCTCACAAACAGTAGGTTACTATCACCAACACTTAGTGTATTTACGGGCCACTTATCATTGTAATTATTATTGTACATTATAACTTTATAAATTATTGTATGTATGAATTTATTTTACTTACACGTGTTTCTGTAAATATTGTTTTATATAAAAATACTATATTTTAATCAATATTTTGAATAGTAATATTTGTCTATAAATCCTTTTAAAATAATTTTGTCTTTTGATTTACTTAAGTCAGAAATGACTGGTAATTGTTTAAAATAGAATGTTTAACAACGATTGCTCACAAGAAAGGCAAGAAACTGATACGTAAGCCTTACGGGGTTCTGATTGGCATTTTGGGTAATGAGTGTAAATCGGGACGTCGCGGCTGTTGTCGTGGGCCCGAGAGAGGTTCCGGGTCGTGACAATTAAAAAGCTTAATTTGATCTTTAAGCAACTAGAGAAAAGCATCTTTTGCAACTCAATGAGATGAATGAATTTCGTTAAGAAACATATGAGAGTGCAAGAATCTACAAAGAAAAGACGAAACAATGGCACGACCAGAAAATCATAACGAGAAATTTTGAGCTTGGCCAACATGTTCTCCTATATAATTCTTGTTGAGATTATTTCCTAGAAAGTTGTAATCTCGTTGGTCTAGACCGTTTATAGTGACAAAAGTATATCTTCATGGAGTAGTGGAGGTAACTGATGATAAATCAACCTTCAAAGTGAATGCACAATGATTAAAGCACTATTAGGGTGACTATTTCAATCGTTAAAGGTCCTTAATCATGCTTATCAATGCACTTTGAATCAAAGAAAGTCAAGTCAAAGACTTTAAATCAAGTGCTTCTTGATAGGCAACCCAAGCATTCTAACTTAGTTTCTTTCATTTTCTTTTAACTATTTTTATTTATTCCATTATTAAATTATTAACACTTTATTTTTATTTTACATGTAAATTTAAAGCTTTTTTTAAAAAATTCAAAACAAAAATAAAAAAATTAGAAAAATGGGGGTTAGGCCGTAATTCCCATTAGAGGAGGCCGCGACCTCCCGAACTAGCCATGACATGGCCCACGGCTTACTAAGGCCCCAAGCCATAGCCCCCCTAAATAAAAAAAAAAAGAGTTAATGGGGCAGCAGCTCCCATAAGCCGTGGCCCAACGACTTGCTAGACAGCGGGCCGCAGTGCTCCCACAATGAGGCCGTGGCCTGGTGGCCTTTTTGTATGCGGGTCGCTACTCCCACTAGAGGAAAGCTACAGCCTCCACTAATGTGGGCTGCCAACAATGGGTAGCATATACCCATTATGCCCCCTCATCCTAGAGGGTCACCAACATTAGACAGCCCTCACCTCCCATATAAAAACCCCACCCCTTCCCTCTAGCACACCTACCCCTCTTCCCTTTGTGAAATTTTTTGCACTTTTCACTCCTCTCCTCCCACCCATTCTTCTCCGCCTCTCTTCTACTCTTCCTCTCACCATTATTCCCCTTTCATCTTTCTTTCTCCATACCTATTACTGTCACGACCCAGATTCCGAGCCATGACCGGAGCATGGGTCCAATGGACGTAATCCACTAAACCCAAGCAAGCCTATTATTTATCTTACTTATAATTCCATCTATTATCACTAAGTCATATTTCATAACTTTGAATCAAAATAGTGATATACATTGCCAACTCGTACTGGCATTACTCATTTAAAATTTACATTAAGTTCATCTATACATAACAAAATAATACTCGACTTTCAGCAGAGGAACTCGGATGAATATACAGCTACCGAATGCCGAGACACCTACCAAAAGATGGACACAGGTCTACAAGGACACCTCGTCCTAATTATCGGCTGCCTCGTGATCTGAAAACATGAATTTGAAAATGGTGAGTATAAACCCAGTGAGTGAACAAGGAAGGGAAGAAGCAACAATTAGGGAGAATTTAAAATCATGATGCACTTGTTTCAAAACAATGCAATTTAGTTCATTCCTATTTAAAACCCCTCCAAACCCGAGAGTGTCTCGCTGCAGCGAGCATGAATTTCGCTGCAGCGAAAACGGAGCAACAAGATAAACATTTTTCCTCACTCAACAAAATGCCATCCTGCTAAACTAATAAAATCAACATAAAATTCATGAAAATTCTCAAGTACAATGTGTCAATTTCACGTACATTACAACCATAAATCATTGTCCATCAATTTGCTATAACACACACATTTACATATGTATATATATATATACGTATATACCCATCATCATCATCTCAGCAACCCATCATCATCATCACCAGCTCATGCGCACTCCCTACTCGTACATGGCTGGGTCATCACCGGGTTATGCGCACTCCCTACTCGCACATAACCGGGTCATCACCAAGTTATGCGCACTCCCTACTCGCACATAACCGGGTCATCCTCGGCTTATGCGCACTCCTTACTCACACATAGCCGAGTCAACATAATTACACAACATTATATTCAAGCATATATGTATATCAACATAATGCAGCCACATAGAAATCCATAATAACCACATTTCATAACATAAACATTTACTCAAAAGCTTGTTCCCAAGGCATTCATTTTCATGAAAAATTGCATAAAATCATTCAAACACTTTGTTCAAAACAATCATATTCCCAAAACAATTTTGATAGGTAGTCCACTCACAGGTGTCGAAAAATCTAGATTTCGGGTGCACTCGGACTAATAGACCTCAAGAGCAATTCCTTTGCCTTTTCCAGACGTCTCACTACCTTGACAAATAACAAAGTCGAGGAATTTACTATATTGTCCCTAAATTGATATAAACTAATTTAAATTACTAATGCTTGATATGTAAATGCAAAAATACGTTCGATTACCGCTTAATCGCGGTATCGATTAAATTTGACCGATCACTCGATTAATTGGCGATTATGTCCAAATCACCTCTAAATTAATTCATTTTTTCCTCTAATAAAAATAATCCCCCATTGATATTCAGCCCTCATGGTTCGACCAACAAGGAACCCTAGAGAAATTGAATATTTCTTTTGTGTTTTTGTTCATAACCATGCTTAACTATCCCTAAACACTAACATAGTCTAAAATCAAATTATTCCAACAATTCCTCTTCCATACCCATTTTTCAGAATTGAATTCATCATGATAACTCAATATTCAACCATGGAAATCAAGAACAAAAGCATGGGTAAGCTAGGTATCAAGGAGAATTAAAGAAATTTTAACTTACCTAGCTTGTTTCCTTGATTTCTTCACTTTTTCTTTGAATTTTCACCTAGGTTTTCTTATTTTTCCCTTTGATCTTCCTTTTTTCTTGTTGCTGGTTGTCTAGGGCGAATATGGTGAGAGAATTGGGGATTTAATGGGCTGATTTCTATAGAAAATAATAAAATAATCAAGCATGCCACGTGTCACATGCTTATTGGCTCAATTTTTAACTTTTTGACTTTTTCTTCTTAATTTTCCACCACAATTATTCTGGTATTTATCCAATCCTACCACATTTAAAATCCCTTGGTCTTGACAAGTGCTAGGGTGAAAAAATTACCGATTTGCCCCCAGAGTGAAAAAATTATGATTTTGCTCCTATACTCTGAAATGTATCGGAATCACATTATTTCTACTTTTCAACCTCAAATAACACTAATATTGATCAATATTAACCAAATGAGGCAAAAATCATTTTTTTTTTAAATTCCCGTTTAGTCTTCTAGTGGCAAAATTACCATTTTACCCTTGTACTTCAAAAATATCGGGAATCACAATTTTTCACTACTAAACATCATGTTATACTCCAATAATCATAATTATATTTCATATAATTATTCTTGGTCAAATGTGATCAAATCTTGGCTAGAAATCTCCATTTAATCATCAAATGGTAAAATGACCGTTTTGTCCCTAATCGGTCAATTTTCCTGATGGACTCCAAACTGGACCTTGAACTCCAAATCACTATTCTAAGCCATTCTGTGGGTTTCAAAATTTTCAATTTTCTTTTAAAATTTCTATTTGAACTAGTTCAAGGCTCGATTTAACTTAGTTGTACCACTCGGTACAATACCGTCTTTTAATCGAGCTTGACAGGGTCTCACAATTACCCACATCAATCTCTTCCCTTTTACACTTATTTTCAACACTTTTGCTCAAAATTTCAAGTAAGTTTCAATATTTTTTATTTTTTTACTTATTTACTTTTATATATTATTTTCTTCTTTTTTATTTTCTTTTTCTTTTTCTTTTTAATATTTTTAAGAAATATTGTTGACTTACTTCACATTATTTATTTTGTTGGAAATTTGTGATAAGGATTGATGATTCTTGAGACATTATGCTTAGTTATGGGTATGGTAGATTGTTTAGATTTGTGCTTTAAATTTTAAGGGTAAGTTGAAATTGGGATTATGGGTAAGTTCTTGATTTTCAATTATTTTTTTATATGCCTAATAGTCTAGAAATAATTTAACTGTTGGATTTTTACTTGATATTATGGGTATTTATTTATTTTGATGACAAGCCATATAGGCTGATATTGTAGGTGGTTTATTGTGTTTTGTTGGTACTTTTCTTTTCTTTTGGTTGGGAATTAATTGCAGCAAATTTAAGAATGGCACCCAAAAAAGTAAGACAAAATTCCAATGGTTCGCTTTGATCATACTATATTTGCATCATTTGATATTGTGGCTAGACACGCTAGTTCTCTTGACAAAAAAATTGAAATACTCAAACGAGGACTGGATCAAAGGTTAATTACACATCTTGACCTTCAACCAATGATTGATGGCCGCCATTGGCAAAAATTTTGTGCCTCACCAGCAACTACAAATATCCCTCTGGTAAGAGAATTTTACGTTAACGTTATTAAAGCTACTAATGATTTTGTTTTTGTGTGAGGTAAATTAGTTACATTCTTGAGCCATATTATCAATGAATTTTATGAAACTCTTGATATTGAAAATGATGGATATGGTCAATATTTGGCTAAGCATGAGTATGGGGATGATCTCATTCATATTCTCTGTGAGGAGGGTGCTCAATGGCAATTCTTCAATAATGCACCAATTTCATTCAAGAGGAATGTGATGAAACCAATTTATAAGATATGGTTATATTTTGTGGCTTTCCAAATTACTTTCTACCACACATTTCAATGATGTCACAAAAGATCGAGCCATCCTTATTCATTCCATCATGACTGGACGCACAATTGATATTGGCCATGTAATTTACAAAGCCATGACTCACACTGCATAATCAAAACATGAAGGCTTGTGATTCCCTTTTTTTATTACAGCTTTGTGCAAATAAGCTGGTGTACATTAAGATGCTAGTGAGGAGTTGTTGCACCCTAAACTTCCAATTGATCTCAATCTCATCCTCAAACAACCTTAAACTTTTACTGGGGGCAGTTCTTCTTCTACACACCATCCTCCACCATCTAGACCAAACACCAATAATTGTCAATGACTCAGAGAATTGAGAACCTTGAGATTTCGTTGAGCAACATGGGAACTAGTTTGAGTAACATATGACTTATCAGACCCAATGTAATCAACATATGGACCACATGTTTCGAGCTTATGGTGCTTTTATGGGAATGGATATGTCTACTCTTCCACCAGCACCTAATCTTCCTTGGGGTGCCAATGAGGCAGAGGACAACGAGGCAAAGGATGATGGAGACGAATATGAGAATTAGAGCTTCACCAGATTCATCCAACCATCAAGGGAGTATTCTTTACCTTGCTTGTATGTTTTCTAACATTGAGAACAATGTTTAGCTTAAGTTTAGGGGGGATGAATTTATTTTTGCTGGCAATGAATATCCTGTGAAAGTTTTAGATTTAGTTTTATTTGCATGCATATCTAGATTTAGAAATAATTTAGGATTAGTTAGTAAATGAATTTTGTTGCTTGTTTAAATTGAGGAATCTAAAGTTGTGCCAATATTCGATGATTTCTTTATCTAGTGATGATAACCAGTTGTCTTGAATTCTTAGCTTTTAGTGAATAAGGGTTTTGTTTGGATTCATGCTAAATTCTTTTGATACGTATCATTGTTAGGATGTGATTTCCACAATTTTGAGCACTATATCTTTTGCTTTGAATTATTGTGAATATCTAGATAAGGTTTATATTGATGTGAATTTTAGATTATGTCATGAATTTTAGAATTTGCTTGATTCTCTTTCAAGGTGAAATCCTTGGCAATATTTAGTTAGGGAGATGATTTAGGCCATCTTTGGACTGTTTGAGCCTAAAAAGCCACTTTATTAAATTTTTATCCATAGTATCCCCATTGAGCTTAAATTCTTTTTTTTTTTTTTTGTTTAACTACATAATAATTGAGCCCAACCTTAAAATAGAACTTCTAATTTTGCAACTCTTGCTCATAAGCATGTATATTGTTTTAGGAAATATAGATTGAGCTAAATGTTGAAAAAGGTGGAAAGGTGATGTTGAGTATTTGTGTAAGCATCTCGATGGAGACTTATAAGTTTGGATTCTAGCTTAGCAAAACCACCAATGAATATAATTATTGAGAGAAACATATGTTAGATGAAATGTTGAATAAACCCATAGTCTTAGGTTTTAATATATTGCCTTCCTCTAGTGAATTTTTAGTTTTTATTAATTAGTTTAGTATGTAATTAAATTTAGTTGCAATTACTTTTCTACAAAATTGACTTACTTGAATAAGATTAGTTTGTCATAATTTTAGTACTTAGTGGAAAATTAGGAGCAAATCCCTATGGGATACGATTTTGAATTTACTGTCTAGATTACTTGTTCAATACCTATACTTGTGTATACTAAACCCATAACAATTATTCTCTTACAAGTTCCTTACACGTATTTGAAAGAATTAAACATAGCTGGTTATATAAATGCTTATTTGTGCAAAAGCTCTAACCTCTTAGATTGTCCCATTCTTGTACCCACTCATAAAGTTTTTGTGACTCACACGTTAATCTTTTCCTATTTTTGTTGAAAATCAGTGATAGTTGCCAAGCACCCGTGTCATAGAAACATGGTCCATTCTTCTTTTGGGTAAGTGGCACAGCAACCTTCTAGAAGCCTAGGGAGTCGGGTCATGTTTCGCTTGACGAGTCAGTCTTTATATTGCTATTTATATTTCCTTGTTTATATTGGAATGTTAAGCCATTGAATGGCAAGATGTTTTTATGATGTTATGTAAACATTAAAAATGTTGGCTTGAGAGCCCATATGAGAACCTAAGGTGTATATATAGCATTTTCCATGAATTGTACTAGGTACAAATATTGTGAATCAAAAGTGTACAAACAATTTATGTAGAAAAGCTCATATTCATGTGTTTACAACTACGTATGATTTCTTAAGCTATAATGACATATGCCTATGTTTGCTAATAATGGCAAATGATCCATTTATGTATGATTGTTGTTTGAATGATGTAAAGAGGCATACTAAGGTTTAGTGGGCTATAACCATATAGGTCCTAGTGCCAGTCACAATCCCTTCAAAAATGGGATGTGACATATATGTTACCATATATGTACATTTTCCCTTAATCGTCTCATGAACCTATATGAGAAAGGAAAATTTCACTATAAATTATGTCGATTAACTCTCTTCATTCTTGAGCCATATCATTTCTACAAATATCTTTCAACTCATAATCTCATTTTCATATTGCTCCTTAACTATCTCTAGCTCTAGTTGGAACTTTAGGAATGGTGGTTTCAACCAAAATTTGCCAACTCCCTTAAGCATAATACAAAGACCATGTGTATTATGTGATGAACTCCTCTATGGCTTTGATGCTTTCATAAACCATTATATCTCTCACATGTTAGCCAATGAAAGGTTGTCAATCAATTTTCACCACAATGGAAGGAATTGTCCTTTCATTCTCCTTGTGCAAAATTTCATTCTATCTCCACCTCGTTTAATTCCTTCATTCTTCCAGTTGATAAACTATTTTCTAGCTCAACACTAAGCACATCCAAGAAACTATACTTTAAGGCATCATATGGTCTCACAATCTTGAGTAATAGCACTCAAAAACTATGCCTCTCATGTTATCCCTCTTGATGCACTAGTGAGGATCAAAACAAGCTTTACAATTAGTCCACAATAATGGTTGCATAATCCAATTATGGAAATTCTGTAAAGAGAAAATCAACTTCGTACACTTCTCGTCCAACAAAAAAGATATCATAACCTACGAAGGAGAAACCTTATTCAAAGAAAGAAAAATCAAACCCTTGCTAATGGTATCATGCGTGCTCCTTTTGCTTAACAAAAGAATAATCAAAATGGAAACCTTGTTGATGGCATCGTGCTCACTCCTCTTACTCAATAAAAGGATAATCAAAACCTTACTAATGGCATCTAGCTCGCTCGTCTTACTCAACAAAAGGATAACTGAAACTGTATTGATGGCATCATGTTGGCTCTTCCTACTCTAGTGAACTAACAAATTCCTGAAAATGTGATTGATTTAACTGTTGATGTGGACGATGGCAACACAAGTCGTTCTGATGATGACTTGAACTTGGATTTAAATCTCTGAGAAATCATTATCTTGATAAAGGGTGTTAAAGACTTCAACTTTCAATTATAATAGGATTCCAAATTGTTGTTGTTGTTTTTCTTTTTACATCATAATTATCTTTTTATTATTCAGTCTATCTAATCTGTCTTATTTCATCTTGGGTTCTTTAATTTGTTATTGTTTTTAGTCATTGTTTGTATTTTTCTATTCCTTTATTTCATGGTCTTACATGGTGTGTAAACAAGTTTATTATGATTAGTGAATCCTTTTTGTTCCCTAAATTTTGATTTCGGCTTGTTTATTATCTCATGAGACCTGATAAAGATATTTATTTCACACATGTACATATTGCATACATATAAATGGTAAGCACAACAAAAAAATCCTACAATTTACAAAAGATTAATATCAAAGAGCATAAAAGAGGAAAGAAATGTTACATCTATCCTCCCTCACTTTACAACATCTCGACTTAACCTCCTTTTCACATGATGAAACCAACTCAGTGTTTCTTTCACCATGACTCACCTAAAACTCAGCTCATCCTCCATTAATTAGCAATTTAGTTCATAAATAAAGATCATAAAATAGTTTTTCCCTATGTTAAGTGTGAAACCCTGATTTTTAGTAAATGAAACTTGGTAAATTTTGAGTATTGATGAACTATATTTGATTTTGATTACTGAATAAGTTTTCATAAACATTTGGTTAAAAATTTCTTCATAATATGATGTTACATTTGTGGATGATTGATGATTGAAAGAATAGATGAAAAAAGAAACCAAAGGAAAGTGTTTTTGTAAGTTCAAGCATGAAGGGTCGATTCTTGGGCAAAAATGATCGATCCCTAGAGTAATTGAACGCTTATTTGGCTTCTAGAAGCACAAGGATTAACCCCCAAGGGTTAAAAAGTCGACCCGCACAAGATAAAACACTTAAAATAGCCTCAGAAATTAAAAGGATCAACCTTAAAGGTTAAAGGGTCAATCTTTGCAGATCAAAACCTAAAAACTAGCCATAAAAGCAAAAAAGGTCAATCCTTGGAGTAAAAGGGTCAATTCCTAGCCATTGAAAGGTTGATTGCTAGATGAAAAAGGTCAATCCCTAAGGTCCAGCGAGAAAAATAAAAAGCCCTAACTCAAGCCCTGTTTCTCATTTTTTATTTCTTCAACCTCCATTCACTGTCCAACAACCTCCAAACCCTCCTACAACCATCAAAGACCCCATTTAACAAGGATTCAACCTTACAAACTCAAAGTTAAGGTGAGATTTACCATTTTTAAGTTTTAAAGACCATGGATTTAACCTAACACCTTTTTTTACAAATTTTAGCTTATTAATCCTCCTTCAAGCTGAGGATTTTAGCGATTTTTACTCTTCAAAAAGGTTGTTGAGGTAAGGATTCTTAAAGTTGTCAAATAAATGATTTTGGTTTGAAGTTTTAAAGCTTATTGGAATTAAATGGAGAATATTCAATTACTCGACTAGTTTTGAAAATGGGTTCACTAGAAACTAGGAAATTTATGATAAGATTTATCGTGCTAGGTGATTGTTAGAGCTCAAGATCGTAGACAAGTAAGGTTTTGGTGAAATCGAAGTTTCGAAAAAATTCATTTCTCGTCAAGGTAAGTGGATACACCTCTTTAAACTATACTCTGTTAAGCTAGTCATGATTTATCATATTAGTTACCTTGCATGATTTGAAATCTATGTTTATATGTAAATATTTTCAAATAAGTTTTAGAATCTATATATGTATGAAAATATCACTACTATGTATTAGTTTTCAACAACATGGGACAAAACTTTTCAAATGTTTTACTTCAAATACCTTAATTTTGTTATAATTAGGAAATGAGAAATGTGTATGGATTTATGGATGATAAATGGATGTAAGTTTCTATTAGTGTAATAAGCTCAAATTAACAAAGACCAAGAGGGGGTGAATTGGGCTTTTTGAAATTTTCTTGTAAACTTAGTCAAAAATCAAACTCTTTTAAAATAAACCTTTTCACTTGAGTTGAAATCAAAGAAACTGATTTTCTTTAAATAAATTTCCAGCAATGAAACCCAAAGAAAAAATGAAAATGAAGGCACAACTATTTTTATAGAGGTTCGACTTTCTCAAATGCCTACATCTTCTCCCTTGGCTCACCAAGGAATTTCAGATCCACTATGGAAAATGTTTTTTAACAGGATCAAGCAAGCCTTTGCAATGCTTTTTTTGGGCTCAAGAACAACCCTCACAGTGCCTTTTTACTAGAGCAAGCACAACATTCACAATGTCTTTTTACAACCTCAAGCACAACACTCACAATGCCTTTTTACGGGCTTAAGCATAAGCCATACTAACATTTCAAGTCTAAGTTAAAACCTTCACAAGAATGTTTACAAGAACTTGTAACACCCGTGACCTCGTTTAGCAGTCAATAAGACCTTATTGACAAAACGAAGGGTCACTTGATGTAAATTTAAGTGTCAAAGAACGGTTACGAGTGAGAAGAAAATTTTAAAATAAAATATTATTTTATAAATAAAATAATATTAAAATATTAATATTTTATTAATTAAGGGAATTAGTTTGAGGAAGGATTATATGATCAATTTAAGTGGGGGAGAAGAAGAACGAATGAATTTTAAAGAAAAATGATCGTAATTGTATCGCATGATTTTGTTAAATCGAGCTAGCACGGTAAGTAAATATTTAAATATTATGATAATACCGCGTTGAAGTGCAATTTCAATATTTTGGTTATACGCGTGCAAAGGAAGAAAGATAGAAGGAAATTAGAATTTTTAAACGTGTCGGAATGATCAAATTTTAAGATACGAAAATTGGAAGATTGAGTACCAAATAAAATGAAGTTGAGGAATTACATGTAAATTGCATTATTTGGAGAGAATAAAATAATAAAGAAATAAAAAGAATGGGGTGAATGTGGTTTGGATGGGAATGAAGAAAAGTCAAAGTCATTTGGAATAATAATAAATTTGGAACCAAGTGGAGTGGGTAGCCAGCCAAGTGAGATGGAGTAAAGAAATGAAAAGAAAATAAAAAGAAAAATGTAAGAAGAAATGTAAGGTGAGGGCCAGCTAAACAAAAGAATAAAGAAAGTAAAGAAAAGTTAAGTTAGTTAAGTGAAGAAGAAAAAGAAAAGAGAGAAGTCGGTTGTGAGGGACAGCAAAAAAAAAGCAAAAGAACAAAGGAAAGAAAAGAAAAAAAGAGAAATAGCCGAGAGAGAGAGCTGGTGAGAAAGAAAAATTTATTTCTTTAAGCTACTACCGATAACCACTTATGCAGCAAATAAAAAGAGGAAAGGAGCTGATTTTGAGAGAGGAAAGGGGATTGATTTGCTGCCGGTTTAAGGAGGACAAAGGGAGCTTTGTGTTGCCAATTTTTTTTAGGGAGGAAAGGAGCAGTTGTGGCTACTTATTTTTGGAGGAAGAATAGAATAGCTTAGCTGCTGATTTTTTGGTGGATATGAGCAGCTTTGGCTGCTGAAAATTTTTGGTTGAAAGAAGCAAGAACTTGTTGCCGGCAGTGAGAGGGAGAGAGAAGAGGAAATTGTGGCCTGTTTGTGCATGTAAGAAAGTAAAAAGAAAAACCAAGCAGAGTGCTACTGACCGGCGGGAAAGAGGACAAAGAGAAAGAGATAAAAGAACAAGAAAGGAAGAAAAAAAAAGAAAAGAAAAAACAAAATAAAATAAAAATATCTGGGCATAGCCCAATAAGAAGAAAGTGGGCATGGCTTAATAGGAAGAAATTGGAAAGGCCCAATGGCAATAAGGAAAAGAAAAGTCCAAAAGAGAAAAAGGAAGGTTGAGGCTTGGGCCACCTAGCCCAATTTAAAAGTGCTTAAATGAAGATAGTGCACTATAGTGGCATACCAGAGGAAATGACGAGCGACCGGCAAGTAGAAATAGCGATGAAAAATCCCGCTATTGTGAGGTTAGTAAGGGGTGCCAATTTTAAAATTTTCGTAAATATATACCTATACGTATAATTTATTTTAAATGTGAAAATTTTGATGACATGTGTTGGTAGAAATTTTGGAGAATTGTGAATGCAAATTATTTTCAAAAAATTGTTTGAATATATATGTATAAATTATATGTAAAGAGTTTTGAAAATCGAGAAACAAGCCTTTCACACTATTTTGCCTCAAAGTCTGTGCCTTATATTTATGCAATGTGCATTCATGGTTATATTGCTTATTCACCATGCAAATTATTGTTTTGAAAATTGAGTAAGAGGAGGCTATATACTCGTGTTTGATATATGGTTTGAATTGGTGGCTTATGACAATGTGATGGCATGAATGGCTGGATTTGTGTTTGTGCGGAACATACGAACTGTTTTGTTTTACCTTGACAGCCTGGGTAATATTATATTAGCCATGTCATGCTGTCGAAATGTTTATTGATTTGGTGGGTTATTTGATTAGCTTACTGCAGTGGGCGAGTTTTCGTGGACAGACCTATTAGAGGGGCACGGTAAACCCCTTTATATTTTACCTTAGTATGAGAGGCGTGAAGGGTATCTCCTAAGGTAAGTTTACAGTTCACTTCACGCCGAACCATCACGTGAGGGTGAAACTCAGCCAACGTCAAGGAACGGCTACGTTTTTAAACGTAAAAACATGTTTTATGTGTATATGTTAATTTAACAGCCTTGGTGGACTCGGTTGGATGCCCCGGGCCAAGGTGTCACTGAGTACGATTTTGGCACAAGCCAAGTTTTAAGAGAGTCATAAGCCTTGTTGATTATTTTTGATGAAATGAATTTCAACTTCTCGAGTGCGTAGCGATTTGTGATTTAGGTATGAGTTGATTAACATTTGATTTCATGAGAGCTTACCGAACATATTGATTTGATTAGAGAAAAAAAAATGTCAATTGATCTTGACAATGAAATTTTCTTTATGTAAAATTGTTTTAATTAAATATTTCAAATGATTGACTTGAATAAGATTATTGATCTGTTTTGTAGCGAAAATTTTTATCTGTCTTGGTTAATTTACCAATTAAAGTGTTTATAATGCGTAAAAAATCCTCGGTGTTTCATATAAGGCACAAACTCCCATTTAAAATAAATTATTTTTATAATTCTGCATTTTAATATTCAACTGATCTACTGTTTGCTTGTTTCCCATCTATCCTCTACTCATGGAGCCGATGATCACTGAGTCTGTGAGACTCATACCCCTTTTATTTTCCCTTTTGCAGATAAGGATCAGTCAAGTGTGTAATCATCGGCGTGTATGGTCCACCGTTGATAGGTAAAGGCATTTCGTAGCATATTATCTCGAGTCGCTCCACTGTCAGAGGTCGTGTTGTAACACCATACTATTTAAGGTGTAATAGATATTAGTTTTTGGTATAAATGACAAGTTGAAAAAAAAAATTTAGACTCCACTATTTATACATGTTCACGACTACATGATATAAAAAAATAAAAAATAAAAAAATTTTGCATTGTTTCATTATGGTTATGTTTTCAAGTCGTGATATGATAGAATAATGTTTAAAGTACCAATATGGAATGGTGATTGTATATAGTGGACTAACGGGCGTTTCTAGTCAGGCTTGTTTGGGACTTAACGGGTCTTTTTCGAAGGTCTCGGACGTCGATAGCAACCAGGAGGGGTCGTTACAGGGTTGGTATCAGAGCCCTAGGTTTAGTCGAGTCCTAGGATATTGTTGTGTCAAACAGCAGAGTAGTGGGGTCGACGTAGAGTCTTGTTTATAGTCAGTGACTACAGCACCGATTATAGGCAGGAGGCTGCGTAGACTCTTTATCTTAGAAAATCACCTTGTGTAATCATAAGTGATGATTAAATAACGAGAATTGACTATTGATGTTCGGGGTTTGAGATGCCACCCGAGACATGAGCTACTGTTTGAAAGATCTTGAGCAAATGCTCATAATGAAAGGTGGATGTAATGATATAGCCCTCCGACTAAGGGTGAAGGAAAGTGGAGCTGGACTAATAGGTCCGTAATAACTCATTTATTTGGTGGAGTTAAAATTTGAGCCATGATTGTCAATGGGAAGAAATTTGATGACTATGGGTGGTATTTGAGGCTAATATAAAGGAGAACATACGATAATGGTAATAAGAAGCATATTTTGACTGGAATAAATAGTGATTGTTGAGATTCATTTGAGGTTTATAAATCTAAGTATTAAGAGAGTGTAAATTGATACTCACGTACACGGAGGTAAGTGCATTATGTTAATTAAGCTTGTTATGCCCATATATGAATGGTGTTGAACTTTCAAAATATTTTATATGCGGATAGGTGTTGAATATGTGTACATCAGCTTAGAGAGAGCTGGTTTTAATTTTAATTAAGTGATTGCGAGATCTCTAGAATTGATTTGACCTACCATGGGGTATACTTATAAGTACATGAATTAGCTCAAGGGTGAACATCAGTGTTTGTTTTAATTGATATGTGATCACGAAGTAAAAGGTTAGTAAGCGAATATGTTCTACGGATGAGCTTAAATTTTTGCTATGCTTAGTGTGAAGCCAAAGGATTAAAAAAGTAGTTGTGGACTTGGTAGCTTAAAGTCAAATGACTTAGAAATGTCGAACCTAGTCTAATTAGTGCTTACTTGATTATAAGTTTGGCAAGAGATTGAAAATGTCTTAGCATATATGTGGAAGGCATTGTGACAGGCTAAAAGCCACATATACACTAATAAGGTCAGTAAAATGAACAATGGGAAAAAAATGGATGTTGTTATGACGAGCATAAGAAGCTTGAGGATAATCAATGTAAATACACTAAGTTAGTTGGTGTGGTCCAAATTAAGAACACGGATACCTTGGGAGATTTTAAAATAATGTCCAATGGGGTCAATGAGCTATGATTGGTAATAAGGGTAGAACTTTAATGATGGGATAGTGTTCACTGCTTTAAGCATTAAACGATAAGTTATGGGCTTGTATCAATTTGTGCACACTTTGGTGAGATAATTCGAAAGGGTTCTCACAATGTGGAAACATTAAAGCTTAAAGAGCAAATAGTTATATAGTCAAGTTGTGGTCTCGATATACCTGTAGATGCAAGGCATAAATTGTGAAACGAGCTGCCGCCACCAGTTTCAATTTATTTTGAGTAATTATCAAAGTAAAGTGCCTGATAAGGGTAAGCAAAGGTTGAATTGTATTACAACTATTTAGAGAACGAGGGTGATATGGTTTGGTTAAATGCTACTACCCTTGGTGAGGGAATAGAAATATGCTACAAGAATAGTATAAGATTATTGAAAGTAATCCTGAAAATGAAGTTGGTTAATGAGAATGCTTAACGTGGAAATTGGAAATATACATAGGAATATATATGTTGCAAATTGGTACAAAAACTTATATGGAGTTAGTTATAATTTGACTCAATGATGATGTTCTATCAGTGGTTATAGCACTAGATAATGACTAAGATAATTCATCAATGATCTCAGTAGTGAACAAGTTAATTATAATGTTGTCAACTTAAAGGTAAGTGTTTATACTTCTAGTATAACTCCAATATATAGTTTTCATATATGAAGATTTGGGGAAAATTTTATAACTTATGCATGAGAGTTGTGCATTTGAATTTATGTAAGAAAAGTTAACAATCTGCTTGTTTGGCATAAAGCCCATGATTGAGAATGAATAATTATGGATTTAATTTTTAAGGTAATAAGACTAAAAGAAGTTAATTTCGAAAAGGTCTCAGTAAATGATTCCTTGATTTTAAGGTGCACTTAAGGAAAGATAAATGTCTAATTTCATCTTCAGATTGATAAACTAATGAGGCCATGAGATTTGGCATTTGGAGTAAATTTGAGGAATTCCAAGTTAGATATATTGTATGTGGCTGTTGACGAATAAATTAGCTATGACATTAGAGATATAGAGATGATTAGTAATCAAGACGAGGCTTGGAAAGGAACTTCAAAGGAAAATTTTGAGCAATTTAATTTTTAAGTGGTTGAGCTATGGATTAAAAAGATTGATTAAGACTATAAAGATATATACAAGAATATCGTTAATTATTGAAATGCCTTGTGGTATCAGTTGAAATTATGTAGTGAGCACTCAATCATGAAAGTACTAGAGTTTTATTTTTGGGAATATGGTTGCTAATGGTTATTAGATTTGAGTCATCCATGATGTTAAATATGTCTGAAATAAATAAAGCATGTCTTGATCCTTACATATTATGAAATGCTTGAATGGAAATTGTATGGAAGTATGTAAACCGAAATAGAGATTAGTTGACAAGTTAGACTTGTAGTCAATGGTTGAATAAATGTTCGAATGTCAGAAGGTTTGATAAAAGATCAAGGTAGCGAAATTGTGGATGGTTATGTAAACATACATAATTGATGACTTAAGGATGATTGATTGTGGTGCGACTAGAATTAATGGCATATTCAAATTCTCTTTATAAGATAAAGAATGATATTGTCTTGGTCCAAGAAGTGTGGTATACAGAATTATATATTATGACATTGTCGAGTTTTCTATAAAGATTGGAAAACGATATAATGTATTAAGAATGCCCAACGGAAGTGATGTGGTAGAATTTTAGGACTTTGATTTTTCACCTTATGTCGACATGAATTCGAGGACGAATTCTATTTAAGTGGGGGAGATTGTAACACCCGTGACCTCGTTTAGCAGTCAATAAGACTTTATTCACAAAACGAATGGTCACTTGATGTAAATTTAAGTGTCAAAGAGCGGTTACGGGTGAGAAGAAAATTTTAAAATAAAATATTATTTTATGAATAAAATAATATTAAAATATTAATATTTTATTAATTAAAGGAATTAGTTTGAGGAAGGATTATATGATCAATTTAAGTGGGGGAGAAGAAGAACAAATGAATTTTGAAGAAAAACGACTGTAATTGTACCGCATGATTTTATTAAATCAAGCTAGCACTGTAAGTAAATATTTAAATATTACGGTAATACTCCGTTGAAGTGCAATTACGATATTTTGGTTATACGCGTGCAAAGGAAGAGAAATAAAAGGAAATTAGAATTTTTAAACGTGTCGGAATGATCAAATTTTAAGATACGAAAATTGGAAGATTGAGTACCAAATAAAATGAAGTTGATGAATTACATGTAAATTGCATTATTTGGAGAGAATAAAATAAATAAATAATAAAATAATAAGGAAATAAAAAGAATGGGGTGAATGTGGTTTGGATGGGAATGAAGAAAAGTCAAAGTCATTTGAAATAATAATAAATTTGGAACCAAGTGGAGTGGGTAGCTTGCCAAGTGAGATAGAGTAAAGAAATGAAAATAAAATAAAAAGAAGCAAGTAAGAAAAAATGTAAGGAGGGGGCCGACTGAACAAAAGAATAAAGAAAGTAAAGAAAAGTTAAGTCGGTTATGTAAAGCCTGACCTTATAAAATACTTGTCATGATATACATGTGATGATAGCATGATTTCATGCTAGGAGAGTCCCGAAAAATTTACAAAAGTTGGTATTGTACCTAGAGGTACAACAAAGTTGATTTAAGCCTTGAGCTAGATTAAATAGGAATTTTAAGGTGAAATTGAGAGTTTTACGGTCCAGGGATGACTCAAAATGGTAATTCGGAGTTCGATGATCAATTTGGAGTCAAACCGAAATTTTCACTATCTATGGGCAAAATTGTAATTTTCCACCACCAGGACATTTGTCCAGCACATGGTCTTCCCTTATCCTCATTTTTGACCTTTGACTAATCATGTGGTGGAGATAAAAGGTTTAAAATTTTTAAAGTTTTAAAAATGGACCAATAAGAAAATGACAAGTGTCAAGCTTAGGATATTTTATTATTTAACTTAAAAATCAGCATAAATCAGCCCATTATCTCTCCAAATATTCGGCCAAGCAAGGAAGAGAGGGAAAGAAAGGAAGAACAAACCCTAGGTGAAGAATTTCAAGAGAAAAAGTGTGGAAAATTAAGGAAAACAAGTGAAAAAGGTAGGATTTTTCAACTTAAGCTTGAAATCTATTTTCCTTAAGCATTTCTCCTTATATTCCATGCTTAAATTACATGTTTTCATGATGAATTAATGGCTGATCAAAATGGGTATGGAGAAAGAAAGTTGTTGGATTGATTTGATTTTAAGTTATGATAGTGTTTTTAGTTAGTTTACCATGTCTACAAACAAAACAACAAGAAAAGAATTTATTTTCCCCACCACCCATCAATGGCCGAATCTACCTTGTGTTGAGTGAGGATGAATTTGATTTTTATTTTAAGAGAATTGGTTAGAAAATGATGAATAATTGTGAGAAAATTAAGTAGGAAAAATCACGGTGTTAGTGCACTGTAATGGCCAAATTTTTCCATGAAGAAATGGGAAGGTTTTGATGCTGAAATTGATGTTATTTGAATGATGTTTGGTGAATTGAGGTATTAGAAAAGAAACAGAGTGATTTAGGATTAAATTGGATGCGTTCGTAATTTAATCGAGTGATAAGACGAATTAGGCCAATACCGGGTTTAGATAGTTACCAGTGCATTTTTGCCTTCCATATCATGCATTAGTAGTCTAAATTAGTTTAATTTTAATTTAGTACCAATGTAGTGAGTTTCTCGATTTTGTACTGTGTCAAGGTGGCAAGTCCTCCGATAAAGGCAAGGGAATTGCATCCGAGGACCAATAGTCTGAGTATTTCAAGAATCTGCACTCTAGACATTGTGAGTAAACTTACTGTCATTTTAATTATCTAGGGTGGTTTTAGATGATTCCATGAATTCTATGGAAAAAGGGATTTAAAAAGGTAAATTTTCATGTTTTATGAATAAATGTGTTTCAATGAAATTAAATTATAAATTGTTTTGAAATTAATAATGATTTTGAAAAATAGAGTACACAGAGACTATTAATTGTTGCAATTCGATTGTTTAAATTGATTGGCTTATGATAAATCGGGCATGATTGGCTAGTTGGCAATTGTATTGAAATACAAATTGTTTGGTTGCCTTGAAAGATTGCGAATTACAAAAATTGTCATATCATGTTATTGAGTTTTATTGTATGGTGGATTATATATTAATTAATCACTATAGTAAGGGGTTTCTGTGGATCAGCCTTTTAGAGGGGCATGGTAAACCCCATTATATTCTTACCTCGAACGGAGAGGCGCGTAGGGTATCTCCTGGGGTAAAGTTTAGGGTTCACTTCACGCCAAACCACCACGTGAGGGGGGACTCAGCCAATGCCAAGGAACGGCTAGATTTTCGAAATAAAAATGTAATTTATGCAAAATGTGAATTTTTAACAGCCTTGGCGGTCTCAGTAGGATGCCTCGGCCAAGGTGTCCCCAAGAATGGATTTATGGCACAAGCCTAGTTTTTATGAAATTCATAAGCCTCTTTACGTATTTTGAATGAAATGTGTTCTAATGCTGTGACCCAGTTACGATGATTTACTTTATTGTCTCCATGTACTCAACTCTAGATGTTTATGATGATCTATGTTTACTCATTTGGATTTTATAATCTTACCACCCTCCTTTCCATCCATTTCAGGTTCAGTATAGACTGTAGATAGCTGATCTCATCGAAGACTACATTTGGATCTGCATTTTCCAAATTGTAAGTTCACAATCCTCTTTACTTTTATTTATTCGGGGGCCCTCTTATTATTATAAATTAAATTAAATATTTTGGCTTACTGTATTACAGTATGTATAAATTTATTTAGCTTTTATGCTACAAAAATTATTTACATATAACTCTATAAATATTGTTTTATAAGAAAATAAAATATTTTACTTAATATTTCTTTTATTTTCTTATTATATTCAAATAACCATAATTTCGTTTTAAATGAAGGTTTTAGACTTTTAAACTCATTTTGATTATGAATTATGTGTTTTGTACTTGTATATTACATTTTAGCCAGTTTTGAAATTTTTTAGAAAAATGACCAAAATACCCTTGTGAGACGAAAATTATTATTTTATTTGTTTTAAGTTGGAAATAGTTTATAATCTCTCGAAACTTAATTTTCGACAACGGTTACTCACGGGGGAAATGAGATACTGATACTAAGCCTTACGGGGTCCCGGTTGGCATTTCGAGAAATGAGTGTCTATCGGGGTACCGCGACGATTGTCACGGGCTCGAGGGGAGTACCGGGTCGTGACAGGTTAAGTGAAGAAGAAAAAGAAAAGAGAGAAGTCGGTTGTGAGGGAGAGCAAAAGAAAAGCAAAAGAACAAAGGAAAGAAAAAAAAAAGAGAAAAACAGCCGAGAGAGAGAGAGAGAGAGCTGGTGAGAAAGAAAAAATTATTTCTTTATGCTACTGTCGATAGCCACTTATGCAGCAAATAAAAGGAGGAAAGAAGCTGATTTTGAGAGAGGAAAAGGGGTTGATTTGCTGCCGATTTAAGGATGACAAAGGAAGCTTTGTGCTGCCAATTTTTTTTAAGGAAGAAAGGAGCAGCTGAGGCTGCTTATTTTTGGAGGAAGAATATAGCAGCTTAGCTGCTGATTTTTTGGTGGATATGAGCAGCTTTGGCTGTTGAAAATTTTTGGTTGAAAGAAGCAAGAACTTGTTGCCAGGGATGAGAGGGAGAGAGAGGAGGAAATTGTGGCCGATTTGTGCATGTAAGAAAGGACAAAGAAAAAACAAGCAGAGTGCTGCTGACCTGCGGGAGAGAGGACAAAGAGAAAGTGAGAAAAGAATAAGAAAGGACGAAAAGAAAAGAAAAGAAAAATAAAATAAAAATATGTGGGCATAGCCCAATAAGAAGAGAGTGGGCATGGCTCAATAGTAAGAAATTGGAAAGGCCCAATGGCAATAAGGAAAAGAAAAGTCCAAAAGAGAAAAAGGAAGGTTGAGGCTTGGGCCACCTAGCCCAATTTAAAAGTGCTTAAGTGAAGATAGTGCAATATAGTGGCGTGCTAGAGGAAATGACGAGCGACCGGCATGTAGACATAGCGATGAAAAATCCCGCTATTGTGAGGTGAGTAGGGGGTGCCAATTTTAAAATTTTCGTAAATATATACCTATACGTATAATTTATTTTAAACGTGAAAATTTTGGATGACATGTGCTGGTAGAAATTTTGGAGAATTGTGAATGCAAATTATTTGCAAAAAATTATTTGAATATATATGTATAAATTATATTTAAAGAGTTTTGAAAATCGAGAAACAAGCTCTTCACACTGTTTTGCCTCAAAGTCTGTGCCTTATATTTATGGAGTGTGCATTCATGGTTACATTGCTTAATCACCATGCAAATTATTGTTTTGAAAATTGAGTAAGAGGAGGCTATATACTCGTGTTTGATATATGGTTTGAATTGGTGGCTTATGACAATGTGATGGCATGAATGGCTGGATTTGTGTTTGTGTGGAACATACGAACTGTTTTGTTTTACCTTGACAGCCTGGGTAATATTATATTAGCCATGTCATGCCGTCGAAATGTTTATTGATTTGGTGGGTTATTTGATTAGCTTATTGCAGTGGGTGGGTTTTCATGGATCGGCCTATTAGAGGGGTACGGTAAACCCTGTTATATTTTACCTTAGTGTAAGAGGCGCGGAGGGTATCTCCTAAGGTAAGTTTAGAGTTCACTTCACGTCGAACCACCACGTAAGGGTGAAACTCAGCCAACGCCAAGGAACGGCTACGTTTTTAAACGTAAAAACATGTTTTATGTGTATATGTTAATTTAATAGCCTTGCCAGACTCGGTTGGATGCCCCGGGCAAAGGTGTCACTGAGTACGATTTTTGGCACAAGCCAAGTTTTAAGAGAGTCATAAGCCTTGTTGATTATTTTTGATGAAATGAATTTCAACTTCTCGAGTGCGAAGCGATTTGTGATTTAGGTATGAGTTGATTAACATTTGATTTCATGAGAGCTTGTCGAATATATTGATTTGATTAGAGAAAAAAATGTCAATTGATCTTGACGATGAAATTTTCTTTATGTAAAATTGTTTTAATTAAATATTTCAAATGATTGACTTGAATAAGATTATTGATCTATTTTGTAGCAAAAATTTTTATCTGTCTTGGTTAATTTACCAATTGAAGTGTTTATAATTCGTAAGAAATCCTCGGTGTTTCATATAAGGCACAAACTCCCGTTTGAAATAAATTTTTTTTATAATTTTGCATTTTAATAATCAACTGATCTACTGTTTGCTTGTTTCCCATCTATCCTCTGCTCACGAAGCCGATGATCACTGAGTCTATGAGACTCATACCCCTTTTATTTTCCCTTTTGCATATAGGGATCAGTCAAGTGTGTAATCATCGACGTGTATAGTCCACCGTGGATAGGTAAAGGCATCTCGTAGCATATTATCCTGAGTCACTCCGCTATCAGAGGTCGTGTTGTAACACCATACTATTTAAGGTGTAATAGATATTGGTTTTTGGTATAAATGACAAGTTGAAAAAAAAAATTAGACTCCACTGTTTATACATGTTCATGACTACATGATATAAAAAAAATAAAAAAATTTTGCATTGTTTCATTATGGTTATGTTTTCAAGTCGTGATATGATGGAATAATGTTTAAAGCACCAATATGGAATGTGATTGTATATAGTGGACTAACGGGCATTTCTAGTCAGGCTTGTTCGGGACTTGACGGGTCTTTCTCGAAGGTTTCGGACGTCAGTAGCGACCGGAAGGGGTCGTTACAGAACTAATAGCAATAAATGCCTCTTAAAAGCTAGAAAGCTAAGTGATTAAGCTTTGAATAGAGTGGGTACAATGAATATCAAGAAAATCAACTAAATAAATTCTTTGAATGCTTGAGGAAAAGACTTAAATGATGTGCATAGAGGAAAAAATGATTTTGAAGCCTTCTCAAGTGTTGGAGCAATTTTTTTCAAAGTCTTCTCTAGTGTCAAATGATTAGGAAGTCCTCTTATAAACCCTCTTGAAGAAATATTGTCAAGCCTAGCTCTACAATATGTTTATTATGCCAATCCTATATAAGAATGCATGTTTGCTTACTTGGGTACCTTGGAAATCGTTAAAGGACGGTATTGTACCAAATGGTACAATTAAGTTGAATTAAACCTTGAACTAGTCCAAATAAAGATTTTATGATGAAATTGAAAATTTTAAAACCCCGGAATGACTTAAAAAGGTGATTCGAAGTTCGAGGATCGATTTGGAGTCAAATTAGAATTTTCATGACCTAAGGGCAAAATGGTCATTTTTCCACCCGAGGTTAAGATGTGAGTGTTGGATGTAATTTTTGACTAAGATTGATCATTTGGAGTATAATTTGAGTTTGAGAAGTGAAGAATTTTAATTCCATTATTTTTCCGAGCATAGGGGTAAAATAGTCATTTTTACCACCCCAAGGGCAAAATTGTAATTTTACACCACCCAACACTTGTCCAGCACCTGAATTTCACCCATTATTATCATGGATAATTGAAGGATTTTATGTGGTGAAGAAAGAAAGCTTAATAGTTAAGAATTTAAAAATGAACCAATGGTAAGGTGGCAAGTGTCAAGCTTTAATTTCTTTATTATTTTCCTTAGAAATTAGCACAGAATCAGCCTATTTCTCTTCATTATGGCCGGCCAAAGCAAGAACAAAGGAAGAAAAGAAAGAACAAGAACCCTAGGGTGAAAATTCAAGAGAAAATTGGTGGATTTCAAGTAATCAAGCCATCAAAGGTGAAATTTCTTAACTCTAGCTTGTGATCTATCTTTCCTATGCATTATTTTGCATTTTCCATGGTTGAATCACAAGATATCATGAAGGATAGTTTGCTTATCAAACCCTAGGAGAGAGAATTTGATGATGATTTAGATAGATTTTTAAGATATATGGATGTTTTTAGTTGTTTATGGTGTTAAGTGCAAGAATTAAGCTTGAAATTCACATATTCCTCATGAGTTCATCATTGGCCGAATCTTCCTTGTAGAGTGTTGATGGTGGATTTGATTTTATTTCAAGTGAATTGGTTAGGAAATGATGAATTATGGTGAGAAAATCAAGTAGGAAAAATTATAGTGTTGATGCACTCACCATGGCCGAAATTCTCAAGAAGAAATGTGAGGATGATTTTGCTAAATTTTATGCTATTTGACTGGTGTTTGATGGTTTGGGGAATTGGAAGAAAAATGGAGTTAATTAGAGTTAAATTGGACGTATTGGCCAATTAATCAGGTGATAGATCGAATTAGGCCAATACCATTTTATTTAGGTACACAATTGAATTTGTGTAGAACACCGTGTTTGGACGATAATCTGAACAATTTACATCCCATTTCATGCATTAGTATAGAGCCTGAATTGGTTTTATAATAATTTAGCACAAATGTAGTAAATGGCTTATTGTGCATTATGTCTAGGTGGTGAGCATTCTGGCAAAAGTAAAGAGATAGTACCCGAGGATCAAGAATCGGAGTACTCGAAATTCAACTCCTGATACAGTGAGTAACCTTATCATCATCTTGATTATCTGAAGTGAATTTTTAATTCGTTTTTGTGATTTTATGGAAAATGAGTTTAAATGGTAAATCTTTATGTTTTATAAGCAAAAAAGTGATTAAATGAAATGATTTTATAAAATTGTCTTGAAATTGAAAGATGGTTTTGAAAATGGAGTAATTGGAGACTAATTGCTGTGTTATAAATCATGGTTTGAATTGAATGGCTTATGATAATATTGGCATGAATGGTTGAATTGGTAAATGTGCTGAAAATGTATGAACTGTTGATTTGCCTTGAGAGGTTGTAAAATAAAATAATTGCCATGTCATGCGATTACAAATTTTATTGTATGGTGGGTTTAGCTTGCTGCAGTGGGCGGGTTCCGTGGACCAGCCTATTAGAGGGGCACGGTAACCCCCGTTATTTTCTTACCTCGATTGAAGAGGCGTGTAGGGTAACTCCTGAAGTACAACTTTAGAGTTCACTTCACGTTGAACCACCACGTGAGGGTGAACTCAGCCAACGCCAAGGAACGGCTATGTTTTCAAAATAAAAACATGATTTATGTGTACATGACTTTTTAACAGCCTTGGCGAACTCGATTGGGATAGCCATCGACCAAGGTATCCCTGATAACTGAGTATGATAATGATTTTGGCACGAGCCAAACTTTTCAGGAAATCATAAGCCTCGTTGTTTATTTTGGTGAAATGAATCTATTTTATATTATTCAAATGAGTTCGAAATGCTAAGAATCATTTTTATGCTAATCTATTTTATCGGTCTCCATTTATTCAGCTTTAGATATTTTAGATGATATTTGTTTACTCACTAGGGTTTTATAATCTCACCACCCTTCTTTCCACCCCTTTCAGGCTCAGGATAGTCGGTAGATAGCTCACTTTGTTGAGGGCTACAGTTGGACTTGCATCTTAAAAAAAAAAACTGTAGGTTTACCGCTTTTGATACTTTTGGTCGTTCGTGGGCCCACGTGTCACTGTAAATTAAATTTTATACTTTGGTTATCTGTATTATAGTATGTATGAATTTATTTAGTTTTTACGCTACAAAAATTATTTACCGTTAACTCTATAAATATTGTTTTATCAAAAAATAGAATATTTTATTGAATATTTTTATTATATTCAAATAGTCATAATTTCATTTTAAATGAAGGTTTTAGACGTTTAAACTTATTTTTGATTATGAATTATGTGTTTTATACTCACATACTACAGTTTTAGCTGGTTTCGAAATTTTTGAGAAAAAATGACCAAAATGCCCTTGTGAGGCAAAAATCATTTTTTTTTATTGATTTAAGTTGGAAATAGCTTAAAATCTTTTAGAACATGATATTTGGCAACAATTACTCACAGGAGAAATGAGAAACTGATATTAAAGCCTTGCGGGGTTCCAGTTGACATTTCGAGTAATGAGTGTCGATCGGGACACCGCGACAATTATCACGAGCTCGAGAGAAGTACCGGGTGGTGACAAATATAGCCCTTAAAAACAAATTTGGACTGAAAATAACATCAGAAGCATTTATTTTTGAATTGTTGCATCACTAGGGTCAAGTATTGTTAATGTTGAAGTCTCGATATGGAATATATCAAGAGGGGATGAATTGATATATTAAAAATTTCTATGAAAATTTGAGTAAAAATTAAAACCTTTTAACCCAAAGATATTTCCTAAATCACTAGGTATAAAAATAATGAGTCAAGATAAAATATTTTTTTTGAAATAAATGTTTTCTATGAAGGATAAAGAAACTTTTTTTTAAGAGAAAAAATAATAAATTGATATAAATCTATTTTCTTAAGGCAAGGATGGACAATAAATAATAATGTGGAAACTAAATATAGACACAAGCAATTTATAGTGGTTCAGCTTTTTCATGCCTACATCCACTCCCTTGACAACCAAGGAATTTCAATCCATTAGCAAGGATTCTTTACTTTTTAACGCAAAGCAATAACCCATACATAATCCACAACAAGATTCTTTCTTTTCCATGGGATCAAGCGATAACCCTTACAATCCATAAAGAGATTCTTGCTTTTTACGGCATCAAGTGATAAGTCACACAATCTACAAAGGATTCTTGCTTTTTGATAGGAAGTGATAACCTCTACAAGATAGCTTTTTAAGGTCAAGCTAGAACCTTTATAATGACATACAAATTTTAGCAATTAAATACCTCTACAAAGGTTGGGTGCTGAGATTTTAAGCTTGTTTATAGTGAGAGAAGAAATTTTAGCTTGATTGAAACAAGGATTCAACTTTGAAACCTTGATGGAAGACTAAAAATATGCTAGAGAGTGAGGATGAGCTTATGGGAGTCTCCTTAGGGTTTGAAACTTTATCTCAAGTCTTCTCTTGCTTCAAAATGACTCATGTCATGACCCAATTTTTGGGCCATGACCGGCGCATGGGCCCAATGGGCATAGCCCACCAAGCCAAGCAAGCCTATTATATAATCTTGCTCAATTTTCCATCAACTATTCTCAAATCACCTTTCATAAGTCCAACTTATAATCACTTTAATAATGGGTTATAGCAATCAAGAATTTCATTGATATAAACCCAAAATGATGTTAACATTTCAACTCATGGTGGCATTAACAGTTAAAATATACATATTTTTTCTAAGACACGTATCTTAATATTTTACATCACATGAACGTATTCATAAAACAAAATGACTCCTGACTTTCAGCGGAGTGACCACAGTGAAGGTGCCGCTACTAAATGCCAAAATACCTACCAAGGAGACGAAACTACGTGGACACCTTGACCTAGGTTCCAACTGCCTCCTGATCTGAAAACATGAAATTGAAAACAGTGAGTACAAACTCAGTGAGTGAACATAAGAAGGGAACAAGCAATCGATAGGAAGAATTTGGAAATCATGATGCACTTGTTTCAAAAACAATACAACTGATTTAATTTCTTACTAAAAACCCCTCCTTTCAAACTTTGATTAATAACCTCGTAGTGTTACAAAAACTCATGATCAATCCATGAAGTTAAATGGGTGAAAAATATGTCAAAATCAAGCAAGGTAGCAAGCATGGCAGCAAGTTTCTCGCTGGAGCGAGAAATAGTGTCAGTTTGCATGTATTTTAGTTTTTCTATCATATCTACCACTACAGAAGTCCAATTGACCTGATTTTTATACCATTAGAAAGATAAGAGAAAGGGATACAACTTTTATGTTTACCACTTTTCCCAGTTCAAACGGAAAGGTGGTAAAAATCTTCATCTAAGTGAAAGTACTGCACCAAAACTTGAGAGTTTCTCGCTGCAGCGAGTTATTGGCTGCCAAAACAAAATGCTTCTCACTGCAGCAAGAATGCTTTCTAGCTACAACAAGAAGCAGGGCACCTAAGTGTAAAAAGGACCTCCTTTTCACTAAAAATCCATTTGGTGTTGTAATAAAAATCAATTTGCAAGAAAATGGGAAATTCTCAAGATTCATCATGCCAAATTTCACATGCATTATAATCACATTTTACAATCACACACATTCTATCACATATCTATAGATATAACCATATATAACACCTACACCACCCCGCCTTCCTCAGCTCTTGTGCACTCCCTACATGCACAAGGCAATACCACCATATGTGCACTCCCTACTCGCACATTTCAATGTCATCATGTGTGCACTCTCTACTCACACACCTCATTATCATCATACAACATTATTTATCATTGCACAACATACATTCAAATATGTATACCAACACAATATAGGAGCACATGAATTCATCCTCTTTACACATTTCACACATTTTACAACATCAAAGCATTTATCAAGGGCTTGTTCCCAAGCACCCATTTTTAATGAAAAGTTGGATAAAATCATGCAAATAATTCATCTCAACATAATTCTATTTTCCAAAACAATTTTGAAATGTAAGTTCACTCACCGGTATTGTTGAACCTCTAATCGACTCTAAACTCCACTAATGGTTCAAATGGGGCTGTGGGGCCTCATTGGAACCTATCAAGCACAAAAACATCACAACCAATCCAATTTACATTAATATCACTCCAAAGGCTAGTTTCTAATTCAAGTTCTACTAGTCATTCCTAATTGGCTTCCAACTATATCAAATGGCTATTCCTTGCACTACTCTAATTACACTAAAAATGAATAAACAACCTCAACAATAAAACAACTCATAATCCCAATTACTAGCCATTATCAACAACTTAAAACCAAGCCTAGTTCATCACTCACCTTAGGGTTTCTTTGTAGCTTAATTCTATTCTAATAGCTTCCGAACAAATATGGAAAGTCTCTCTCTCTCTCTCTCTCTCTCTCTCTCTCTCTCTCTCTCTCTCTCTCTCTCTCTCTCTCTCTCTCTCTCTCTCTCTCTTTAAAATGCCCAACTAGTGAGAGAGTGTAATAAGGAAAGGTTTTTAAGGGTTTTATGCTGAAAAAGTAAAAGAGCACAAAGAACTTTGTGAAAGGGTGCACAAAAACATGAAAATCGGGGTTAATTCGAGGAAATATATGGAAGTTTCAAAGCAAGCTTCCATGGGGGGTGCAAAAATGTGGGAAAGGAAGAAGAAGTGCTAGAAATTTGAAAAACCTCCTAGAAACTTAGATATTTATGCTTTATGTTTATCTATTTCTCATGAAATTACAAAAATGCCCTTAACAATGTCATTTTGTCTTTCCATTGCCTTTATACAAACTTTTTACTTCTTTGACACTGAGACAAGGTCCATAAGGGTCTAGAAATGCTCCAGTTCATGAAAAATTAAAAATTTCAACTCGAGATGCAAAATGACTGTTTTACCCCTATCGTGAAAATTATCGTTATTTCTATCTTCTTCATTATCTTACCCTCATTCATTCATTCCTTAGGCCTACTTGGACCTTAATAACATTAGAAAACTACTTTCAAGGGCTCACTAGGAGAAATGATGAAATTACCCTTAGTCCTTGTTATCGCATCTACTTCTAGTTACGGGTCTCTAGAGCTCAAGATCTCACATCTCAAATGCATCTATTTATAACTAGAGCATGATTTGGAGCCGTTAGACACAAGTTTGAACCAAATTGGACTTTACTGAAGCTTGAAGGTTGACTACTACACTCTTAGGGTCAACTATGTTCTTCAAATTTCTCAATTAGGGCTACTATAGTCAAGTATATATGTTCTCTAGTCGATCCACTTCCAAATAGCGTGTATTCTTCAAATTTGGCCTTCTATAGTCGACTATGCCTTTCTTATAGTCAACTATGGCTATTTAAAGTTGATTGTTTCTTACCTTTGACTTGTCAAGATCAAGTATATCTCTTCTACAGTCGACTATGGTTATTCTTAATTTGATTTTCTTGATCTTCCTAGAACAAGATCGACTGTGCTTCCTCTTTAGTCGACTAGGGCTTTATGATCGTCAAGTTTTACACTCTTTTAGCCTTCAGATCGACTTAAGCTTCTTTAGGATGGACTCTTGACTTGTGTTTTGAAGTTCCTTTAGCTGGTTTCCTTCTTTCTAGCTACTTTCTCATTGTCTTGTACCTATATTCAAGTAAACAATTCAAGGCATATTTGCTCTTGATTTCTTAGTTGAAAATGCATTGTTTGAAAGCATGTAAGATGTTTTGTAAGGATGCATGGCTTTTCAAACAATTTTATAACCTTAGGGACTAAAAATGTAATTGAGACAATTTCAAATGCTTAACATTAAATTCAAGAAAACATGTGATTTTTTTTAAATCAAAACATAATGTAATTCAAGTCTAACAGTCTCTCCATTTTTAATATGACAAAACATAAGCATATTGCATTTGAAATTTCTTGAAACCTCCCGCTAACTTAATTAGTCTCTATGTTGTTGAAAACATTTAAGTATAAATGAAAAGGATATAAAAATCGAGTATGAACTTTAGAAGGATTCCCCTCCTCAATCTATGCATGAAATGCAAAAATGTTTTTAAAGAAATATACCCAATAAACATACTATGAGAGCATTAAATCAAGATGTGTTCCCAATCAATAGATATTCAAGCAAGGCCTAGGGAAATATACTCATTTAGCACATTTAAAGATCATAACATATTTCTTCTCCAGATATTCAAGTAAAGTATAAAGAAATATATTGAACCATTCCAATCAAGGCACAATATAAATGTCATCATTAAAAATGCCACATATATATGTATACTTTTAAGCAAGGTGTGGACATTTTATCTTTTATGCTCAAGTTAGATCTGCATATATGTAGACAATCTTAGTTAAATATAAAGTGTTTATAAGTCTACATATAACGTGAACAAGGTTTAGTGATATATGTGCAACCTCATAAACTATTATGTTTGTATATTCATTCAACTCAATAATCAAGTAATTATGCAATTAACTAAAAGAAAAAAAATTGATTACACAGCTAGTAATGTCAATATATTCACAAATTTATATACAAACAAGTGTAGTAGGAATCATTAAAGTCATCATTCAAGTACAAATGTGAGGCATTATTAAGCATAAATTTGATATAGTGCTTAAGAAATATTATCAATAGAGATGCACACCACTTGTTGAGATTTTACCAATTTCACTTTTTGAAGACTTCAAGTACTAAAGAATCATAGGACAATGTCAATGGTCATTTCCCCCTTAAACATTCACTAAATCAATTCCAACAAGGAGAAAGGATTACATAGTTAATTATATTAAAGCATAATCTTACTTTCCTTTAGATAGATCATGAGACAGATAACAAGATAACTCATGGGCATATGATAGATAAGCATTACAATGAATATTCAATATCAATCTCACACCCATTTATTTCAAGGAACTAGTAAAGCATAAGTACTTAAATAAATATTCAAGATATGCTTTAAATACTCATAATTTCAAGAAGCGTAAGCACATTAGGTCCAATGCATGTCCAAGCACTATCAATCAACCTTTTAAAGGATTTCTCCTAATTACATAAGAATGACAATTTAAGAGAGAATTTCCTCAACAATGGCATATCATCATGAACATATCATAACTTAGTCCTTTTTCATAAACTCTTTTCCACAATATTTTCAAGCAAGTAGTTCAATAAAAGTTCTCCTAATTGAGTACAAGACTATCAAATCAATAAGAAGTTTTCTCATCAAAGTAATATCATTATCAATGACGCTTTGCCAAAGCATATAGCACATATTATAATCAAATAAAAAAGTTACATGATCAAGTAGGCACAAGCATGATCGCAAGAAAGGTTTTGGCTATATTCACTAATCATGATTTCAATTCATTCAACAAAATGTATGCATGATTAAAAAAATGGGAAAATGTAAAATGAATGATTAGTAAGGTTCAAGTTACATACTGCTCCTTAATGTTCCATAAATCATGAGTGATACTACTTCTCATTGGATATTAAAAACGAAGCACTCAACTCGTGAATATATCTAAAGTAAGCATCCAAGCATCAATGAATACCAATTGTCAAAATTCAAGAATTGAACATTCAATTTTTAGCCAATAAGCTCAAGTTGGATGTACACAAAGTCTTTTGGTCATGTAGTCATTTAGGCTCATAGATGACATAGTTAACATTTAAATGCATGTTCAAAAATATTTTATCTATATCACCGTAATATTTTATGATCTAACTTGACAATTTAAATTTCTCATTCAAGAGCATTATCCAAGTTAAGTTATAGACTTCAAATCTCATGATCAAGCAAGATGAGATATCATGTAAGCATGTCACTGGATCGAAATGATAGACGAACTAAAAATATTTTTCATGAAGTTCAATGTGTTCATCATAGCCAATTCCATATGCATAATCAAGAGATTAATTTTGAAATAATAAATTAAGCACAATTTTAGAGCATATTCCAAACATTAATTCTAGATCAAACACTTTAACATTTAAAAAAAAAAAATTTAAGGAATGACTTATTCAATATGACCATATAAACATTTCATTCTCAAGACATAAGGTCATTTAAGAAAGTACATAAGATCAACAAATTCAAATATATAGTCATGTATTCTTTTTCATCAAGAACAAGTCATAGTAGCATCTTTAACATATGACAAACTTGTTCAAGGTATAGATCAATGTAAGCCTATATTGAAAAATTCAATTCAAGTAGTCAAACAATTTTATGCTCAAGTTTAACCATTTTGAACTTATACATTTAATTCCAAAACAAGGTTGGTTAAAAGGTTAATGCATTTTAGACACAAGGAAATTAAAAAAAATTAACTTTTAGGCTTAATTTCCTTGTTTAGACTACAAGAATGAGTGTGAAAGCAAATTATCAAATATCCTTATGTCATTATCAAACCATCCTTATCAAATCATTTGTGTTCAAGTTTAAATGCATCTCATGCTCCCATACCTTGTAATCAACAATTTTGCAAAATCAATATTCAATCATAAATATTTTCAAGAAAATGCAACATGAATAACACTCCATGTTCAAACAAGCAATTCACAACCAATCAACCTTCATCAATCAAGTATTCTTCAAAAATTAAAAGAGAAAGGAAGTAAATATCTCCTATTTTTCATTTGATGCTCAACATTGAATTGTTCTTCCTTGGGTTTTACACCTACAAAACTTATTTTCACTTAACATATGGTATCCAAATTACTTTGGATTTGTGAGGGCTAGTCTCAACAAACATATGCACAAGATAGTAAGTTGAACAAGAAATGCACTAGGAATTTATTAGTTCAAAACAATCCTACTACAAAATTTCATCTTTCCTTTCCTTTAACAATACTTTTTAATTTCATATTTTCTTCTTCTAATTGATCATAATTTCTTTGAAGTATTTCAGCATTGATTTTCAATTGATTATTTTCTCCCATCAATGATTCATTTTCAAGTTTAAGATTTAAAATTTCCTTTTTTTGACTTAAACTTAGATTTTGCTATGTGAAAGTTAGGTTTTCAAACATATTTGCCAATTCAATATCCATAAGAATATGTGGTTCATGATAAGAAGAACCTACCTCATAGTTTGGTTTTGAAGTCTGAAATTTGATATTCTCTTCATCATCACTTGATGACTTTTCATCTAAAAGATCATCCTCTTCTAGTTCTCTTTCAAGTGGTTGCCCATATAGCTTGTCTAGCTTGTGCCATATCTCCTTAGCATTTCCACAATTTTAAACTTGATTGTATTATTTTTCTCTAAAAGCGTTAAAGATGGTATTCATGACTTTGGCATTGAGTTCAATCAAATCAAGATTATGTGAATTCTAATTTGTCATATCTTTCTCTATCTTGTGTGGACCATCTTCAGTTTGCTTTCATGTTTGATAATCATTTGCAATGAAGTAGTGTCTCATTCTATATCTCTAAACATGAAAGTCTTCACCATTGAAATATGGAGGCTCAAGATGTGATGATCCTTTTTGGGTCTTACAATCATCAAATGCCATGAGATAAAGGTTTGCAACTTCATCATCCTTCTCATCTTGCGAGTCATCACTATCCCTCCAAGTTGTCATCATCCTTTTCTTCTTGAATCTTCTTGATATGTCCCTTATGTTGTTGCTGTTGTTGTTGTTGTTGTTCTTGTTCTTGTTGTGTGACCAAGCATTTTGCAATCAAAACATATCAAGTGATCTTTTTTATGTTCTTCCTTAGGCACATCCCTCGTAGGTTTCCTACTTTTATGATTTTTCTTCGTGAATTTATTAAATTTCCTATCTAGCATAACTATGTCCTATTCATTTTCACTCTTATTCTTAATGTTTCTCTCTTCTTCCTCAATTGTAGATTTAAAAGCTTTTCCTTTTGTTTAACCTCTTCTTTCTTAGGTTTTTCTATCTCATTCTCATGTCTAAATGTCATCTCATAAATGAGAAGGGAACCTATGAGCTCCTCTAACTGAAAGTCATTTAAGTTTCTAGCTCTTCCATAACCGTGACTTTAGGTCTCCATGATTTTGGTAAGTTATAAGGGATTCTCTTTACAAGTTGTGCATTTGGGAAATCCTTTCCTAAGGCTTTTAAACCTCCTACAATATTAGTGAATCTTTCAAACATGTCATTAATTGCCTCACCTTCTCTCATCCTAAAAAGCTCATGGCAATGTGTTAGCAATCCAATATTGGATTTCTTGACTTAATTGGTGCCCTCATAAGTTGTCTTTAAGGTATCCCAAATTTCCTTAGCATTTTCACACATAGACACTTTCTTAAACTCACTAACCCCTAAGGCACAAAGAAGTATATTGTAAGCCTTACAAGTTATTTGAATTAATTTTTTATCTTTATCACTTCATTATTGCCTAGACTTAATGACCACTTTGCCATCTACCTCCTTACTTGGAACAAGTGGACCATCTAGTATTACTTTCCAAACATCTAAGTCCATTGATTATATAAACATTTCCATATGTTTCTTTTAATAAGGATAATTAGTACCTACAAAAAGGAGTGGCCTTTGGATTGATTTCCTTTCACCAAGCACTGTTACCATCACCTCCATTTTTGTCAATTTGAACTTTTACAATGGTCTCTCAAAGGTGGTTAGACTTACAAAATTGAGACTAGGCTCTGATATCAATTGTTAATGTAAAAGTCTTAATATGGAATATATCAAGAAGGGGTGAATTGATATATTAAAAATTTCTATGAAAATCTAAGTGTAAAAATTAAAACCTCTTCACCTAAAGATATTTCCTAAATATCTTGAAATAAATGCTTGCTATGGAGGATAAAGAAAAATATTTTTTTAAGAGAAAAACAATAAATTGATATAAATCTATTTTCTTAAGGCAAGTATGAACAATAAATAATAATGCAGAAACAAAAAAGAGACAAAAGTAATTTATAGTGGTTCAGCTTTTTGATGCCTACATCCACTCCCTTGGCAACCAAGGAATTTCAATCCACTATCAAGGATTCTTGCTTTTAACAAGAAGTGATAACCTTTACACAATCCACAACAGGGATTGTTGCCTTTTCACAAGATCAAACGATAACCCTTACAATCCACAAAGGGATTCTTGCTTTTTCCAGGATTAATTGGTAACCCACACAATCCAAAAAGGATTCTTGCTTTTTCATAAAAAGCAATAACCTTTACCAGATAGCTTTTCAAGGTTAAGTTAGAACCTTTACAATGGAAAAGAAATTTCAACAAAGAAATGCCTCTACAAAGGTTAGGTGCTGAGATTTTAAGTTTGTTTATAGTGAGAAAATAAATTTCAGCTTGATTGAAACAAGGATTCAACTTTGAAAGCTTGATGGAAGACTAAAAATATGCTAGAAAATGAGGATGAGCTTGTGGGTTGTCTCACTAAAATTTGAAACTTTATCTTAGGTCTTCTCTTACTTTAAAACGCCTAAAATGCATTTATTTATAGCTAGAGCTTGATTTGGAGTCGTTAGACACAAGTTTGAATCAAATTTGGTCGTTGTTGAAGCTTAAAGGTCGACTACAATGCTCATAGGGATGACAATGTTCTTCAAATTTCTCAATTAAGGCTTCCATTGTCAAGTATATATGTTTTTTAGTCGATCCATTTCCAGAGAACGTGTGTTCTTGAAATCTAGCGTTCTATAGTCAACTATGCCTCTCTTATAGTTGACTACGGCTTTTTAAAAGTTGACTTTTTTTAGCATTTGACTTGTCAAGGTCGACTATTTCTCTTCTAAAGTTGAATATGACTATTTTGAATTTGATTTTCTTGATCTTTCTAAAGTTGAGTCGACTGTGCTTCCTCTCTAGTTGACTAAGGCTTTAAGATCTTCAAGTTTTGCACTCTTTTAGCCTTCAAATCGACTTGAGCTTCTTTAGGATGGACTCTTGACTTGTGACTTGAAGTTCCTTTAGCTTTTTTATGCTTATCTCCAGCTACTTTCCCATTGCCTTGTACCCATATTCAAGTAAACAATTCAAGGCATATTTGCTCTTGATTTCTTAGCTGAAAATGCGTTGTTTGAAAGCTTGTAAAATGTTTTCTAAGGATGCATGGCTTTCAAACATCTTTGTAACCCTAGGGGACTAAAAATGTAATTGAGACAATTTCAAATGCTTGACATTAAACTCAAGAAGACAAGTGATTTTTTTCAAATCAAGACATGATGTAATTCAAGTCTAACAAGTATCATTTAAATGAAGTCGAACCTTACTTTAAATTTGCTCAAAATTTGGCTTTGGTTTAATTGTGAAGTTGACATGTTAGAAATGTTAGCTCAATGAATAACCAACAATAATGTCTAAGAGAAGGGTGAATTAGACTTTAAAAATTTTTGGAGAATGAAGTGTGAAATATTATAGTCGACTATGGAAAAACTCTAGTCGACTATGGTTGTATTTCTCCTTATTTAAACCTTTTCAAGAACTATTTAAACAAATGTATAGTCGACTATGAAAACTTGATAATTGATCCTAGATGAGAAACTTATTTTAAAAGCTTGTAAGAAAAGTTCCAAGGAAAACCATGGTGAATATGCCAATTTTAATCAAGTCCACTTAATCAAACATGAGCAAATAATCACTTTGAAATGCTTAAAACGTTTTTCAAGTTGAAATCAAATAAAAGCAACTTAAGAAGAATATTTCAAGAAATAAATAGGTAATGATGGTAGATAAGGATTTAACAAAGAAGTAAACCAACATGTGGAGAATATGAAATCAAACCACTAGCACTTTATGAAATGGGTTTTCTTGAAACGAAATGTGGCAAAACAAAAATATGATAAAATGGAGACACTAGGTAAAATTGAAGCTTCTTCAAAATGGATTTTCTACTTGTGTCAAAATCAAAGTAGATGATTTTTCTAGAAAAAGATTTCAACAATAAATCACAAAGAATAAAAGTAAATCAAGGCACAAAGATTTTATAATGGTTTGGCTTTCTCAAATGCCTACATCCACTCCCTTGGAAACCAAGGAATTTTCAATCCACTAAAAAGGATTCTTGCTTTTTAATGGGATGAAGTGGTAACCCTCACAACGGCTTCTTCACAAGATCAAAAGATTACCCATGGTTTTTAACGGGCTCAACTTTTTCGAGATTAACCATCACCCTTACACTAGTTATAACCCATAGTTTTTAACGAGCTTAACCACAAAACCATACAATGGCTTTTTTCGAGATCAACCATAACCTTTGCACTAACTTTTCAAGGCCAAGTTAGAACCTTTACAAGATTAGCAATAGTGTCTCTAAAAGGTAGATTTTGCTAAGTAGGTACAAAGAAGAAGAATGCCTAACATTAGGTATAAAGATAGGATATAAAGATTAGAGTGAGAGCACAAAGAAGGTTTAAGCTTAAGTCGGGTTAGTTTTGCTTGGCTTTCTCTCTTTTCTTTTCAAGACCATGATCTTCAAGAGTTTGGCCCTTTTTCTTTCTTCTTCCGCAACGTGAAATGCTTTCAAATGGTCCTTTTATAGTTGGAGAAGCCTTGGAGCCATTTGAGTTTATTAAAGCAAGAAACTAGTTGTTTTCTTTTTAAATTTTGTGTCAATGGTCATCTATAGTCGAGTATAGAAGTTCTCAGTCGATCCACTTCCAAAAAGCTTATATTTTTTAAGTGTAGCTTAGTGTAGTTCACTATGGCTTCAGCAACGTCGACCATGGCTTCTTAATTCTTCAAATTTTGCAAGTGTTCTACCTCAAGGTCGACTATAGAGCTTATAAGGTCGACTGTAGTTGTCTTTTTTTACGTTTCCTTATCCGTTCTTACCCGTTCTTCCATAGGATCAACTTGTCTTACTCTGGGGTCGATCGAAGCTTTGTTTCTTCAAGATTTTAGCATGTAACTGTCACAACCCAATTTTCGGGCCATGATCGGTTCATGGGCCCAATGGGCATAGCCCACTAAGCCCAAGCAAGCCTCTTTATGTAATCTCGATCGTCATTGTAGTACCTCATATTTTGATACGGTAGCTAATAAAGTTTACGAATGCCAATTGAGGTTAATTACCGAGTTAAAAAGGGTAATTCAGAAGTGAACCTATAAAATCTCGATCTCCATAGACACATAACTAGAAGTAGACGCGATAATGCGGATCAAGGGTAATTTTATAATTTCTCTTGGTAAGCTCCTACGAGTGGGTTTTTTTTATGCTATTAAGGTCTAAATAGGCCTAAGGAATGAATAAATGATGTTTATGATGGTAAATAAATGAATAAGATAAACATAATGATAATTTCCATGATATGGGCAAAATGGTCATTTTGCATCTCGTGTCTAAATTTTTATGTTTTCATGAACCCGAGTATTTCTAGACTATTATGGACCTTGCCCTAGTGTCAAAAGAGTAAAAGTTTGCACAAAGGATGAAAGGAAGACAAAGTCACCATGTTAAGGGCATTTTGGTAATTTAAGTGAGAAATGGATAAACTTTAGATATAAATATCTAAAGCTCCAACAATTTGCAACAGCTTCCAACCATTTCTTCTTCCTTTCCCCTCTCACATTTCTTCATCTCTATGGAACTTCCCTTAAAGCTTCCATAACTTTCTCTCTCTAGCTTCAATTCCATGCTTTTGAGCACTTTTCCATAGAACCTTTTGTGCTCTTTCACTCTCTCACCTTAAAACCCTCAAAAGTCTTTCCTCAATACTTTCTCTCATTAGCTAGAAGTTTAGAGAGAGTGTGAGTGAGGGATTTTCCATGATAACTTGAGTATTCTTGAGAAGGAATTCAAATACAAATCCACCAAGGTGAGTAATGAATTAGGATTGATTTTAGGTTATTGATAATGGCTAGTAATTGGAGTTGTGAGTTGTTTTATTGTTGAGGTTTGTTTATTTATTTCTAGTGATACTAGAGTAGAGAGAATAGATAGCTAATCAAAAGGCGATTGGAAACTAGTTAGGAATAATTAGTAGAACTTGATTTAGGAAATAGCTTTTGGAATTATATTAATGCTAATTTGGGTTGGTGGTGATATTTTGTGTGTATAGGTTCCAACAAGGCCTCACATGTCCATTTGGAGTGTTAGTTGAGGTTAGAGTCAAGCAAAAGAATCAACAAGACCGGTGAGTGAACTTGCATTTCAAAATTTGCTTTGGGAGATGTAAATGTATTTGGATGAAACATTTGAATGATTTTATCCAACCTTTGTTTAAAAATATGTGCCGGGGAACAAGCCCTTGATAAAATGTTTTGATGTTGTGAAAATGTGAAATGTGTAAAAGGATGAATCCATGTAGTCCTATATTATGTTGGTATGTATGTATATGAATATACATTGTGCATTGATGAATAATGTTGTGTGAGGATGTTGAAGTGTGCGAGTAGGGAGTGCATAGATGTTAAAGTGTGCGAGTAGGGAGTGCACACATGATGATGAATGCATATGTATATATATGTGTGTGTTATAGAAAGTTATGAAAATATTTGTGATTGTGTTGCAAGTTGGCATTCTTAATTGCTCTCAAATTGCTTTTCATTTCAACAAGAAAATGGCTTTTAATGTAACAAGACCCATTTCAATTAAAATGCTCTATTTCTCACTGCAGCAAGATTCATTTTCGCTGCAGTGAGAAACTCTCGGGTTTTGGGGGTCACACTGGCATGGTTCTCACTGCAGCGAGAAACTCTCAGGTTTTGGTGCAGTACTTTCACTTCAATAAAGATTTTGACCGCCTTCCCCTCCGAACTTGGAAAAGTGGTAAACATCAAAGTTGTATCTCTACCTCTTAGCTTTCTAATGGTTTAAAAATCATTTCAATTTGACTCCTGTAGTGGGAGATATGATAGAAAAACTGAAACATATGCAAACTAAGATCGTTTCTCGCTGCAGTGAGAAACTTGCTGCCATGCTTGCTACCTTGCTTGATTTTGACCTATTTTTCATCCATTTAACTTCATGGATTGATCTTGGGTTTTTGCAACACTATGAGGTTATTGATCAAAGTTTGAAATGAGGGGTTTTTAGTAAGAAATTAAATCAATTGCATCATTTTTAAACAAGTGCATCATGATTTCCAAATTCCTTCTATCGATTGCTTGTTCCCTTCTTATGTTCACTCACTGAGTTTTATACTCATGTTTTTAAACTTCATGTTTTTATATTTTGAGGCAATTGGGACCTAGATTGAGTTGTCCACATATGCTCGCCTTCTTGGTAGGTACTATGGCATCTCAAGAGTTGTACCTTCACCCACGGTCACTCCATTGACGGTCAAGGGTCTGTTACTTGTGAACGCATATATGTAATGTAATCCACTAGGATCCATATTATAAGTCAATTATATATATTTGATTACCGATGCCACTATGAGTTGGCAAATGGGTGACATTATTTTGACATAATAAAATTGTGAGTTTTGGGTCACTATAAAATATTACTGAAATATTTTTAATTCAGAATTTTAATATGTGGTTTTAGAAATGATGGTTGGGAATGATGATCAGGTTTGCATAAAAAGACTTGCTTGGGCTTAGTGGGCTATGCCCATTGGGCCCATAGGCCAGTCATGGCCTTGTATTTGGGCTATGACAGTCATTTCAACAATCATTCCTAAAGTCACATTTCGTAATTCTCAACTATAAAAATATTCAGTGATATACTATGGCAATCAAATACTTACACTTAGATCATCCAAAATAATATCACCCATTGTCAACTCATAGTGGCATCATCAATCAAAATACACATATATTGTTCATACTATGAATCTTAGTGATTTACTGTCATGACCCAAATTTCGGGCCATGACCGGCGCATGGGCCCAATGGACGTAGTCCACTAAGCCCAAGCAAGCCTAATAGTCTGACGTGTTCATCATTCCATCATAAACTGCTAAGTCATTTTCAAAACTTAAAATCAAAATAGTAATAGACATTGCCAACTCGTATTGGCATTTCTCATTTATTATATACATACATTGTCTACAACATGTATTTCAATAATGTACATTAGGTTCGCCTATACATCTCAAAAAGAAGACTTGACTTCCAGCGGAGGGACTCGGATGAATGTACAACTACTAAATGCCAAGACACCTACCAAAAGATGGACACAGGTCTACAAGGATACCTCGTCCTAGTTACCGGCTACCTCGTGATCTAAAAACATGAATTTGAAATGGTGAGTATAAACCCAGTGAGTGAACAAGGAAGGGAACAAGCAACAACAAAGGAAAATTTAAAATCATGATGCACTAGTTTCAAAACAATGCAATTTGGTTCATTCTAATAAAACCCCTTATCGAGCCCTTAAGTGATTAATCATTTGAAAATAATGAACCCATACACAGCGAATCATTTGAAGAATGAAAGCTTCAATATTGCACAAGCAAGTCAAATACGACAATGAATTTTCGTTCCAGCGATGTTGGAATTTAGTTATTAACCGAACGAGGGTTTCTCAACTGGTCGAGGGTTTCTCAATAAACCTCCTCATTTTAAACTTAACTCTTTTAATACTTAATGTTGGAAGTCCATGCTCCCATATGGTAGCAAAGAAGTGAAAAATAGGGTAGCAATTGGACAAGATAAGAGACCAAAACATAAAGTTTTTCACTGCAGCGAGATTAAAGTTTTTCACTGCAGCGAGATTCAATCTCGCTGCAGCGAAATTTCTACCAAGAAATAGAATGTTTCTCGTTGCAGCGAAATTACAACCCAGAAAACAAAAAGTTTCTCACTACAGCGAGAATGTATTTCACTGCAGCAAGAAGCTACAGTGTCATTCTCGCTACAGTGAGTTTTCAGCCAGTGTACCCTTCCAAATTCGAGAGTTTCTCACTGCAGCAAAATACAAGGCATCAATGCAAAATTTACCTTTCTCCCAAAGGAAAAACCACCCTGCCAAAAGGTCCAAACCAACATGAAAACACATAACAATTTTTCAAGGTTTAATATGTCAAGTTTCACATGCATTACAACCATAACCCATTATCCATCAATTTTCTATAACACACATATTTACACACACACACACACACACACACACACACATATATATATATATATATATATATATATATATATATATATATATATATATATATATATATATATATATATATATATATATATATATACATATATACCCATCATCATCATCACACCATCCCATCATCATCATCACCAGCTCATGTGCACTCCCTACTCGCACATGGCTGGGTCATCATCGGGTTATGCGCACTCCCTACTCGAACATAACCGGGTCATCCTTGGCTTATGCGCACTCCCTACTCGCACATAGCCGAGTCAATATAATTACACAACATTATACTCAAGCATATATGTATATCAACATAATGCAGCCACATAGAAATCTATAATAATCACATTTCATAACATAAACCTTTTCTCAAAAGCTTGTTCCCAAGGCATTCATTTTCATGAAAAATTGTATAAAATCATTCAAACACTTTTTCAAATCCATCATATTCCCAAAATCAGTTTTGAAGGTAGTCCACTCACCAATTAATTGTAGAATTTTTAGTTGACTCAAATTCCCCTAATGATCCAATTGGAATGATGGTGCTTCTTTAAACACCTAGGATCACATTAACATCAACAATAGATCAATTTACACACTATGAACTCTAAAAGCTATCTCTTAGCTAGTTTTCAATTGCCACTTTAAATGGCTATCTATGTTCACTATCTTAATCACTAAAAAGTAATGAACATACTAAACAATAAAACAGCTCATAAATCACAATTACTAGCCATTTTCTGCAGCTAAAAATCAAACTTGGTGCATCACTCACCCTAGGGTTCCTTTGTAGTTGGATTCTCTTCCAATAGCTTCCAAATCAATGGAGTGATTCTCTTTTCTCTCTCTAAAATGCCCAACTAGTGAGAGAAAGTATGAAAACAAGATATTTCAAGGTTTTTGAAGTGAGAAGATGAAATAGCACAAGGGTTTATGGAAGGGTGCACCAAAAGCATGAAAATTGGAGCTAGAGAGAGAAAGTTATGGAAGTTTGAAAATCAAGCTTCCATGGAGTTTGAAGAAACGTGAGAGAGGAGAAGGGAAGAAGAAGACCAGCTGCTAGAAAATTCAAGAAGCTGTTGGAAATTCAAGGTATTTATAGGCAACCTTATCCTTTCCTTTAAAATTACGAAAATACCCCTCCACCAATTAACTTACTCTCCTCCAATCTTTTATGCAATCTTTTTCCTCTTTTAACACTAAGACAATATCCATAATGGTCTAAACATGCTCGGGTTCATAAAAACTTAAAATTTTAACCCGAGGTGAAAAATGACCATTTTGCCCCTATTATGAAAATTGTTGAAACTTCTAGTTTTTTCGTGTTTTCATCAGCACACATCATTTATGCAGTTTTATACCCATTTAAGCCTTAAAATATCATAAAACTTTCTTTTGAAAGCTTATTAGAGAAAATAACGAAACTACCCCTAGCTCATATTATTACATCTATACTTAGTTACAAGCCTATAGAGGTTGAGGTCTCACATTTACATCACGCGTATGCATACACAGGCAAAAAACTCTTAACTACCAGCGAAGTGACTTTGGGTGAAGGTATAACTACTGAATGCCATGGTACCCACCAAAAAGATGAATATATGTGGACACCTCAATCTAGGTCTCAACTGCCTCCGACTCTGAAAACATGAAGTTTAAAAGAGTGAGTATAAACCCAGTGAGTGAACATAGGAAGGGAACAACAAAGGATATGAAACTTGTAGAAAACATGATGCACTTATGTTAAAAACAATGCAATTTAGCTTAATTTCTTGTAAAGCCCCTTAATTCAACCTTTGGTTATTTAATCCCTCAGAGTGAAGGATCTATGATCAACAACGAAGTTGAAAAGAGTGAAAACTACAAAAAATATCCAAGCAAGACAGGCAAGGTAGAAAGTTTCTCATTACATTGAAAATCAATTTGGAAGCAATTAACAATTTCAACATTTAACATTCATCGCAATCACATAATATTTTCTCTAACATTTCTGTGGTATGTGTAAACATGTAATCATCCACCGATCATCAGCTCATGTGCACTCCCACAACGCACATAGCTGGAATCATCATCCACCGATCATCAGCTCATGTGCACTCCCACACACGCACATAGCTGGAATCATCATCCACCGGTCATCAGCTCATGTGCACTCACACACCACATATAGCTGGAATCACCTGTCATCACCGGCATGTGCACTCCCACACCGCACATGCACGGTTACAATTATCACACAATATTATCATTTAAAAAATAACATATATATCATCAAAATATAGGAACACATGGGTTCATCACATTACACATTTTACAACATAAAACATTTCATCAAGGGCTTGTTCCCAAGCATGATTTAGAGAAAAAAAGTCAAATATAATCATTTAAGTGCTTCATCTCAACATATATGTATTTCCAAAAATAATTTAATACAAGTTCACTCACTTGTCCTTGTTGATTCTTTTGATCGACTCTAACTTCAACTAATGCTCCAAATGGACATGTGGGGCCTCGTTGGAACCAATCACACACAATATAACCATCAAAAATATAACAGCCCACAAATCCAATTATTAGCCATCTTCAACAACTTAAAATCAACCCTAACTCATTTCTCACCTTGGTGGACTTGTAGTTGCATTTTCTTAGTGAGGATTAAAAGGGGAAAACTCCTTCAACAATTTTCAAGCTAATTTGAAGAGTTTTTCTCTCTAAAAATGTTGAGCTAGTGAGAGAAAGTACAGAGGAAAAATTTTTTTGAGGGTTTTGGAGGTGAAAAAGTGAAAGAGAATGAAAAACCCTATGAAAAAGTGTGCAAAAACATGAATTTTGGAGTTAGTGTGAGAAGGTTATGGAGGTTTTAAGATTTCTTTCCATGAAGGATGAAAAGTTCTGAAAAAAAAAGAGAGAAGAAACGAGAGGAAGATGAAGAAGGTGCTGGAACTTTAGATATTTATCTCTAAAGTCAATCAAAGTTTCACGTAATTTACAAAAATACCCTTTTTATTCTTCTAGTGCAGTGCTTTCACTTTGACAAAGATTTTGACCACTTTTCGATCAGAAATGGCAAAGTGGTAAACACAAAAGTTGTATTTTTGCCTCTTAGCTTTCTAATGGCCCAAAAATCATGTCATTTAGACTTCTGTAGTGGGAGATATGCTTGAAAAACCGAAACATATGCAAATAGAGCAACAATTCATTATGCACCCTTCTTCACCAATTGAAATTATTTTTGATCCTACTCCTATAAAAGCATAAAATAATTATAAATAACTTAAAATAAACATTTAAACATAAACTAAACTAAACTAATAAAATAAATAAAAATACCTAAATTTGATCCTAAATCTAGTCTAACTTAGACTAATTAGGTATTTAATCTCCCATTAAATATGTGAATTTGATGCACTCATCAGTCTACCTCTAGTTACGCATCTATGGAGGTCGAGGTTTCACAGTAACTTTGACCATATCTTCCTTGTGATCAAATGTTGAGTGATGACTAAGTTTATTGACTTGAAGCAAGCTTGATGTAGTGTAGATTGATGATTTTTGAATGCTTTTAGATAAACTTCACCATTTGAGAATCTATCTTGCAACTTCAACATCTCAAAGGTAAATGTTAGAGGGATCATAAATAAAACTCTTTTAAGCAAATTTAGCACTCATACAATTGAGTCATCCAAGCTTGTAGAGATTTGTAAAGCAAGTGTGTGATAATTCAATAGCTTCAAGAATTCACACAACTAAAACAATCAAGCTTGTAATCATGGAAGAATAAATGTATAAGAGCTAAATCATTTCAAGAATTTGTCAAGGATCATTCAAATAATGTTAGTCCAAATTTGATATTTTGTCATAAGCAAAACTATAATCATTTTAAAGCTAACAAACCCTCTTCCCCGAGGCTTCCTCTATTTCCTTTTTTCTTCCTTTAGGGTCAAGTATTTCTTGTGTGTAGTCGACCCTTGCAAGTTTCCTTCAATTCTTCATGCATTTTGCCAAGGAGTCGAGTATGGGTATCTTGTAGTTGACCCAAAACTTGAGGCTTTGTTTTAATCTCTCTTTGTTTGTTCATCTAGGCTTGAGTATGGTGAAGGTAAAATCGACCCTTAACTAATAAGATGTATGCCCTTTGTTTGTTCTAGCTGAAGACTTAATGTTTGAAAGCTTTTGGATATTTTCTAAGTATGAATGACTTGTTAAACATTTTCTAAAACTTTAGGGGATTAAAATGATGATTCAAAACATTTCAAATGCTTGTCATCAAATTCAAACAAAATGTTGTACATGCAAGTATATGTATCAAACAAGTAATATAGATTGTACACGCAAGTATACGTATCGAACAAGTAATATAGATAGTAAGTCCAGATTATCGTTCTTACAAGGATTTGTTTCAAAAGTTTCACTAAGTACTAAAATTATATAACAAATTAATCTTATTTAAGCAATCTAAAAACTGAAAAACTAATCAAAAGAAAAATTTAAAAGAAACACCAAATTAACTAATATAAATTAAATATATTGAGCAAGTAATAGATTAAAGACCTAGGATCATGGGTTCATTCAACACATCATCTGATACCAGCTTTTCTTGTTATTCATTTTACCTGGGCGATTTTACTAACCTAGAATCCAAAGCTATGAACAAGTTTCCGTTGAGAGGCTTGTACAAATACCAAACTTAATTAGTTCACTATATGTTTATAGGAATCAAATAAATTAATTTCATTAAGCAAGCATCCTATTTTGGCTATGTATGACAATTGGCATATGTCTACTTGAATCGCAAATCAAATCACCTAAGTCACGTGAACATACGCTATTCAAATCTTAGTCCAACCTAAAATCTATCTTTCGAGTTTCAATTAGATTCACAAATCAATTAATTATTGATCAGGCAATTAAACTCATTAAGAACATATTTGAATAAGTAAAACAATACCCTTTCATGATAAATAATAGAAAAACAAGTATTCAGACTACATGTTGAAATCTACGATAATCCTAGATAAGCTAATTAGTTCATAATATTTGAATAAAACACTATCCAAAGAAATTTAGCCATGAATTCAAAACAAGAAAATAAGAACAACACAAAAAAAGAGAAATAAACTAATGTCGAAACCTTGTTGATTACGAATCTCTCTCAATTGCTCTGGAATTCTTGCTTGATTCTTAACTCCATTTCCCTAGAAAAGCTAATGTCGTCCCTCTGAATGCTCTCAAAAAGTCACTTAAATATGTGTAAGGTGCCTACTTTCCAATTTTTTGTCAAAAGTTTATTTTTTGAAATCGAGGTGGCGTCGTGGCCTTGACTTCTTGGCATCATGACACTCCTTGGTGGCACCTCGGTGGCCTACTCTCGACCATTTGTATGGTGCACCCCTCTAGCTCAGCGCCGCAACCAAAATCCTTTAGTGCTACGGTGGCATTTCCTTCAACACTGCGGCCATGTGTAAATCAGAGCCGCGGCCTCAATCTCCATGCTGCCTTGTGTTCAGAATTACATCTGTCTATCATTTTTGAACATGATTTTCACCTCGATCTAGTCTAAACTGGTTAAAAAGGTAAACATAAAAGTTGTAGCCCATTCTCTTAGCCTTCTAATGGATAAAAAATCACATCAATTGGACTTTTGAAGCTTTAGTTATCTTTAAATTACTGCAGCATGTATGAGTGACACCTTCACCATACTTATGCTATCTTAACTCAATTTCACCTTGCTCATCACATATCCTACACAAAACCATGAGACAAATCGACCTTAGCTCTTCTTAAAGTAAATTAAAAACAAAATAAAGTAAAATTAAACTAAAATAACTTAATTTAACTATTCAACATGTAATCTAACTTACATTAGAAAAACACCTAAAATGCTAAAATTCAAACCTAAAAACTCAAAAGTTTAGCGACTAAAGTCCCCAAATGTGTTAAAAATAACTCTATATAACAAAGTTATCAAATGTAATTTTGTCAAATCAAAACAAAAGTCATTTAAAGGCTAATAGTTTCCCACCTTCATACTTGATGATAAGCATGATGATTAAGTATTTTTGAAAGAATTGATTCATGGTAAAATGCTACTTAAGCTATTGCTATGGAAACTAGAGGTGAATGCTTAGGTGGATGTAGACATTCCCACCCTTAAGCTTATGATATGTTTTATGTGATGAATATTTAAACATGTGAATCATAATACTTTAGAATAATATGTGATGTAGTTCCACATACCCTATGAGTAAGTATAGATATGAAGTATGAGTCTTAGTAATGCTTGAGTAGGTTTTGATAAAGAAATGAGTTATGAGAAACTACTTGTATATGCACATTTCTTAGAATTTCCACACGATGTGATGTAACAATCTGTTAAGAATTTTGAGAATATGGTGCCCTGGAAAGGAAGTATCTTCTCATGTTTAATTTCATTTAATTTATTTGTAATGAAAGTACATTTTGATTATAAGACGAAAAGTTTGTTTTAAGTAAGCATTCATTATCTAGTTATTAAGGTACCATGATTCTATTGAGATATTAAAATACATTTGTATAACGAGTCATACATAGGAGACATGTATTTTAATTGAACCTAAAAATAGTTCACAACCATATAATAAAGCTGGTCACTTTATTGTGTTAAGGTTGTATTGTCCAGATTACTTCCAACGAAACGAATATGATTCATTTCAAGGAAATGATGAGTCTCAAATCATTGAAATGGTTGACTTTGAATAATGACACTATAACATGAACTAGAATCATGTGAGAATCAAATTTAAGTTTAACCGTTACTTAAATCATGATCTCACACTTATGCATTGCTTATAGTAGAACCGAAATCCTGATGGATAGTGGACTTGTGTTTAATCTCCTTATAATCTTTGATATATCATGAACATGATCATCATAAAGCGTTGATCTAGACTCCATATGTTGGGATTATAATCGAGATGAACATCTGGGAACATATATCCAAATAATGGAGTTCATAGCTTAACATCACTTCTAATGATTTCAGAAAGATTGGTGATTAATTTGACCCCAGTGGATTGATGAATTAGCTACTCATCACATCTGGATACTCAAAAGATTAGATCTAGAGTATTGAATCACTAATTTGATGAAATTTGAGACTAGAAGACAAAATTAGCATAAAGAGTAAAACGAAAAATTCACCTTTTGTCATTGGATGGTTATGAGGGTTCACAATATAAGGTTTGCAATTGGACAACTAATAGTTAATATCAAGTATTGAATTATTTCTTATAATTATAGTTAATCCAAGAGTGCAACCATGAATTTATGGTGGAGTGATTTCATGGTTAATAAGCTTGAATTATTTTTAATGAGATTATGAATAATTCTAAGTTTATTGGAGCTTGGAATATCTACGTCCAAATAGATTCCCCACTTAGCTTCATAGAATTCAACTTGTTTAAGTTGGAATGCATGTTTTATTTGATTAATTAAATTGTGTACAAACATGGCAGCTTAAACATGTTTATCTTAATTTAGACAAGAAATCATGTTTAGACTTAATTTAGACAAGAAAATATGTATGTCTTAATTTAAGACAAGAAAAATATTTTTTATCTTAATCTAGGCAAGAAAACATATTTGTCTCAATTTAAACAAGATAAAATATTTTTATCTTTATTAAAGACAAGAGTTGTCTTAAATTAAGATAATGCTTGGAGGATTCTTGCAAAATGAATCTAGACATCCATGTTGATAAAAAAGAGACTCCATGTTTGACTATCACTCTTTTATTTATTATTAATTTTTTAAATAAAGATGGATAATAATAAAATAAGAGTAATTATTCAATAAGAAGTTTTGTTTCATCAAGAACTCTAAATGATAATTAAAAAATTAAATTATTTATTCTTTCATTTTAATTTTAGTTATTATGGAGTATATTTGATGCTTCCATAACTCTAAATGGATGGTCAAGATTGATTCAAAGGTATTTGATATTGATTAAACCTTTGCGGCAAGAGTTTTATTAAAAAGAAAAGAGATTGGAAGAAAAGAAACGTACATAATTTTTTTGAAAAAGTTTTAGCCTTCACTTCCCTCCTCCTCCTAACTTTGCCATATCTCTTTTCCTCTCTCTTATTCTTGGCTAAATATTTTGAAAGAAAATATAGCCATTAATTTTTAGGAAGAATAAAGAGACAAAATCTATTACCATCTTGTAGTCTAGCATTCCATACCTTGTCCACTCAAGGTTCAAGCTGAAAGCATTCTTGAAGAGTAAGTGGTAAACTTATTTGGTCGAGAAATCAATTGTTGGTGTGGTGCTCTCCAAAAATAAGAATCTAAAAAAAAAAAAACATATTTTTTCTTACTTGATAGATTCTTATTTTTAAGATGTGATTATGTTACTTGCAATAAGGATGATGTGTGTTTCCACTTGTGTAATTGGATTGCTTACTTCCTTTATAAAAGAAAATTTTTGAAATCCATGCTTTACATAATCACATTAATCCACTTAAATCCAACTCCAACACATTCCACACATGTTGATGGTGCCTAGCGATATATATATAGAACGATTCCACCAGTCATGATGAGAATACCACCACCTAGTGATGGCACTCGGCTTAAGTGAGGTAAAATGCCACTCACAACAAGTTTAGGATAAATGGGTACGACCCATAGGATTATTGGATACTATCAATTTTCCTCAGTATTGTGATTCCACTCCTCATGATGAGAATTCCATCACATGGTGATGGCGCATAACATGGGTGAGGTCGATGTGCCACTAATGGTACTCAGATGTGGGTGGCCCATTTGTGGGAGGGATGCATTCATTCATTGAGCATACATGATGACTGCATATTATGACTAACGTATGTATATGTTGTGATTGCTTGTTATGTTTAGAATGATTGATTGAATTATAGATTATACTATTAGTGATGAGTTAGTTAAGATAGATTTATAGATAGAATAAGTCATGAGACACTAGTGTCATGACTCGAAACTCCCATCGAGCCCGTGACAACCGTCGCGACGTCCCGATAAACATTCATTACCTGAAATGTCAATCGAAACCTCGTAAGGCTTAACATCAATTTTTCTCGCTTCCCCTGTGAGTATTAGTCACTAAAATTATGTTTTGAGAGATTATAAACTATTTCCAAATCAAAACAATAGAAAAATAATTTTTTCTCACAGGGGCATTTTGGTCATTTTTCCTCAAAAATCTCAAAATCCGCTAAAAATGTAGTATGCGAGTACAAACACATAATTCATAATCAAAAATAAGTTTAAACATCTAAAACCTTCATTTAAAATGAAATTATGACTATTAGAATAAAACAAAAATATTGAATAAAATATTCAATTTTCTCATAAAACAATATTTTTAGAACACTGCATAAATAATTTTTACAGCGTGAAAGCAAAATAAATTCATATATATTGTAATACAGTAAGCCAGAGTATTTAATTTAATTTACAGTAACAAGTGAGCTCTCGAATAACCAAAAGTAAAAAAGACTGTGAACCTACAGTTTGGAGGATGCAAATCTAATGGTAGTCCTCGATGAAATCAGCTATCTATAGACTATCCTGAGCCTGAAATGGGTGGAAAGGAGGGTGGTGAGATTATATAATCTCAGTGAGTAAACATATACCATCTAAAATATCTAAAGCCGAGTAAATGGAGACAGATAAAATAATTTAACATACTATAATTCATCACCTTTCAACTCATTTCAATCAAATAAAATCAATTCATATAAATCGAGTAATCAACATGGCTTATGAATTTCTTAAAACTTTAGCTCGTACCAAAATCATTTTTATACCTAGTTATCAGGGATACCTTGATCGAGGGTTATCCCAACCGAGTCCGCCAAGGCTGTTAAAAAGTTATGTACGCATAAATCATGTTTTTATTTTAAAAACATAGCCGTTCCTTGGCATTAGTGGAGTTCATCATCACGAGGTGGTTTGGTGTGAAGTGAACTCTAAAATTATACATCGGGAGTTACCCTACTCGCCTCTCCAACAGAGGTAAGAATATGACCAGGTTTCGTGCCCCTCTAATAGGCTAGTCCACAGAACCAGCCCACTGTAGCAAGCTAAACCCACCATACAATAAAATTTACAATAGCATGACATGACAATTATTTTATTTTATTTTGCAACCTTTCAAGGCAAATCAACAATTTATACATTTCCAACACATTTATCAAATCAACCATTCATGCCAATATTGCCATAAGCCAATCAGTTAGAATCATGAATTTACAACACACAAAAACAGTCTCCAATTACTCTATTTTCAAACCATCATTCAATTTCAAGACAATTTTATGAAATCATTTCATTAAATCACATTTGGTTTATAAAACCGAAAAATTAATCATTTAATTCATTTTCCATAAAATTCACAAAATCGAATAAAACATACTTTAGATAATTAAGACGATAGTAAGGTTACTCACTATTTCGAGAGTCGAATTCCAAGTACTCTGACTCTTGATTTCTCGGGTACTATCTCTTTACTTTTGCCAGAATGCTCACCACCTAGACATAATGCACAATAAGTCATTTACTACATTGTGCTAAATTGTTATAAAACCAATTCAGGCTTTATACTAATGTATGAAATGGGATGCAAATTGCTCAGATTATTGTCTAAACACGGTGTTCTACACAAATTCAATTGTGTACCTAAATTAAACGGTATTGGCCTAATTTGATCTATCACTCGATTAATTGGCCAATACATCCAATTTAACTCCAAAAAGATTTCATTTTTCTCCCAATACTCCAAATCATTAAACACAAATTAAATAACTTGAAATATGGCAAAATCATCCTCACATTTTCTCTTGGAAAATTCAGCCATGATGGGTTCATCAACACTATAATTTTTCCTACTTGATTCTCACATCATAAATCACTAATTCCTAACCAAATCACTTCAAATAAAATCAAAATAATCCTTAATATTCCACATGGAGAATTCGGCTAATGATGGGTGATGGAAGAACATGAATTTTTCTTGCTTGATTTTCATGCTACACATCACTAACTAACTAAAAACACTAGAATATCTTAAAATCTAACCAAATCAAGCATCAAAACCTCTCTCTAAGTGTTCAGCCAGCAAGATACCCATCATGAAATCATGTGATTCAACCATAGAAAATGCAAAAGAATGCATGGGAAAGGTAGATCACAAGTCAAAATCAAGAAATTTTACCTTTGATTGCTTGATTACTTGAATTTTCACACTTTTCCCTTGAATTTTTCCACCTAGGGTTTGTGTTCTTCTTTTCTTCCTTTGTTCTTCCTTTGGCCGGCCATATGAATGAGAAATGGGCTGATTTTATGCTGATTTTTAAGCCAAAAAATAAATGGATATAAATTTGACACATGTCACCATTCCATTTGTCCATGTGTCATACTTAGCCATTAAGCAATCTCTCTCCACCACTTAAATTTCCTCAATTATCCATGATAATATTGGGTAAAATCCATGTGCTGGACAAGTGTTGGGTGGTGTAAAATTACAATTTTGCCCTTAGGGTGGCAAAATGACTATTTTGCCCTTATGCTCGAAAAAATGCCGGAATTAAAATTTTTCACGTCTCAAACTCAAATTTTGTTCTAAATAGTCAATCTTGATCAAAAACTTCTTCCAACATTCCAATTTTAACCTCGAGTGGCAAAATGATCATTTTGCCCCTAGGTCATGAAAATTCTAAATTGACTCCAAATCGGTCCTCGAACTCCGAATTACCATTTTAAGTCATTATGGGGTTTCAAAATTCTCAATTTCATCGTAAAATCTCTATTTGGACTAGTTCGAGGCTTAATTCAACTTAATTGTACTATTTGGTACAATACCGTCCTTTAACAATTTTCGAGGTACCCAAGTAAGCAAATATGCATTCTTATGTTAGAATGACATAACAAACATATTGTAGAGTCGGGCTTGACACTAGTTTGAGTTGTATGCTTGGTTGATGATCACGTGATGTTATACGGTTGAATTTTAGAGGTAATTTGATTACATTAGCAGCTCATATGGTTTATGATAAAGTTAGAGCAGATTACCCATAGCTTGGTTTAAATGGTTAAGTATCATTATCCTTTAAAGAGGATCTAATACCACAAGTAAGGTACAGCTTCTTTGTTTTTCCTAAAAGTTTTGCATAAATGTTTAGCTTACTTAAAGAATTATATGTTTACGAAATGTTGACTTCATTATGAAATATGAGATTGGTTTGTGATAACTCAGTTTTACAAGAATTTGGAAAAGAATGAAATATGTTTATCTTAAGATTTATGTTTACATTAAAGATGTAATTTGTGCAAAAGCTCTTCCCCTTGAATTGTCCTCTTCCCGTTTTTACTCATAGAGCCTTTGTAACTTACACATTAGTTTCTCTTTTTTTTTTTTTCTTTTGCAGATCAGTGATTAGCATTTTACCTTGTCATGGAGATGAGATCTTTTCTTTCTTGGTAGGTAATCTAGCAACCACTGGTAACCTAGAGAATCGGGTCATATTCTGTTGACGAGTAGGTCTTTACTTCATGCTTATATTATGCTGTGCGATAAATGAGAATTACTTTGTTTATGCTCATGAATGAGTTAATTATGTTGAACACCAAGATTGGTGATTTATATATGTGTAGCCTATGGTGATGAGGCCATAGATGGAATTGAGCACCGAGGTGCATACAATGAGTACATGATGTGCCTCTGACATTAATATGATATGTTGCATGATTTTTATGATTGAAATTAACTTCTAATAATTATTGAATGTTAACCATACCTTATGTGGTAAACTATCCATGATGCATGATGAAGCACTTAATGTGTCATGCTTAATAATTGAAATTATGTGACTATATAAAAGATAGCGTAAAGACCCAAGTCTAAGCACCACTGACCCAACAACTTTTTAAGCTTAAACCACATGACCATCAAAAGCTTAAGCTAAAGTTCCTAATAGTGATTGACTTGGATCTTTATATAGGTCTTAACAATCACATTCACATCCAATGTGAAATGGAGTATCACAATTCCACTCACTCAAATCCCTGATGTCCTCATCAAGGCCATACATCACAATCACAATCAAGGCTCACTCCACAAGATCAAGATCTCTCAAATGCAGTATGAAAGCCCACACTAGATTGGCATATGCTCTAATACCAATTGTAAACAAAAGCATAAGGTCTAAATCCATAATCATCCACACTCACATCCATTCGTAATCATCTCATGAATTAAAACACATGTTTAATTCTAATTATTGATCTTATATGTTATTTGAAATAGTATTTTTCAAACAATTTTTAACATCATTTTAAAAATATTCGGTGCATAATTTCCTAAACAATTTAGGTAAATTTCCAAAACAATATAGGTAAGTTTCTAAAAACAGTTGATGCAAGATTCTAAAAATAATTTTGGTAAGTTTCTTAAAATAATTTAGGTGTTTCAAAAGGAGTCTAAAACCGATCAAGTTATTGTCTGAATCATATCAAAACTTTATCTTATGCTATCCTAACCAATTTTGGAGTCGTAATCTAATTGGGGGTAGTATTATGCAAGTTTCCTAAACAATTTTGGAGTCATAATCCTTTTTGGAATTTGACTTGTGCAAGAGTCCTAAAACTTTTAGGTGTCCTAATTTCATAGGATTTTATTTACACTAGTCAATCACAAGTCTAATTCACTTTTAGGTGTCTTAATCTCAATATTTGGTGCAACAATCACCACGACAACAGCTTTTGCCTCAACATCGACTGTAAGCCTTTTGGGTCCCTTGCATCGATTCTCTATAACACGTCAAACCATGAGACATTAGCCAACCCTTTGCCACACCCTCAAGATCTATGGCATGATCATTGAAGCCATTATTCATGGAACAATTCTAGAAATAAACATGCTGCTAAAACTTTTCAAAACCATACTTGAACAATTCCAACATATGTTTTTCAATTTTGAACAATCAATCAGCAACCAAAATCAACCCAAATCAGTTTCTATTTGTTAACTTGTCTTATCTACATGTTTATGTATTATATTCATAACATCATAGGGTATTAATATCTTCTTCACGTGTAACCATACTCTCAAACTTAAATCTATTTCATAAATCAAAATTTAACATTTTAATAAACTTAAGTAAAGCGTCAAATCTTAATAGAAATGAAACATTCGAATTGGTGACCAATTACATCCAAATAAAAAAAATATTGATAATAACCTTTCTTTACATCAAGTGATCGGGTTCCTAAACTTTTACATTGCAACTTTAGCCATTAGTTTGGAATTGTATAGAAATCCAATTTTATAGCTTTGCTAATGGTGGCTACACAAGAGGGATCATTTGATGATAAAATTTCCTATAAAAAATGGTTGATTGCATTAAGAGGAATCAAACAAATTGAATTTGGATGCTTTCTCTTATAAATTTGCTAAAAGTAAGAATTTTTCCACTTACTTTTCTGGTTTATAGACCTAAATAAATCTTTAAAATCATTTTGGAAGTTCTTTTTTTTTTCATGAGAACGAATTGAATACTTCAAAAAGTCTCTAAATTATTCAAAAAATTTTAAATAAACTTTTATTTATTACGTTCAATCAAATCCTGTATTTTTATTTTGAACCACATAAACCTTTATGATTAATGATTAACTAACTGTCGTTAATCAAAACATTACTTATCATTTTTTTACTACATGGTGCTAATATGACAAGTTAATATATCGTAAAGTTGATGTGACATATTTATGTGACATTATTATATGATCACGTGCCATTTTCACCTCCACGTCGATACCATGAAACTGACATAAAATGATAAATGACATTTTAACTGACAACAATCAATCAATCATCAGTTATAGAAACTTATTTATCTCAAAGTAAAAGTATAAAAAAAATTTTAAATTTATTTAAATAATTCAAAAAATTTTCAAAACATTATGTCAATATGTTTGTTTAAAAGAAACCATTTAGTATTATTTGGCATTTTAACATATTGACTTTTTTGAGAACTTTTTTTTTCTATTTTTAATTAATTATCATTAACCTTTGGACTTTGTGGCATTTTCAGAGTCTCTCGTTTAACTCAACGAGGTCTTTCTCGTATTTTTATATCTATATCCTTTGTTGTTCCCTGACTTTTCAAACTCTATTTCTGGCATTGAACCTTTTCATTCTTGCCTTGAAAGCAAGGTTCAAATTTCCATGGTTACTATGAGTCCAACTAGCGACCATCTCTTCTAATGCATTATGCTGTCGCTAGCAAAGGACTGCAGGTCACCTCTTACGGTTGCCATATTTGTCTATAAGAACGGAAATCGACTCTTTACACCCTGCATCTCCAACTCATACACTAGAGTTGCCTTCTTGCAATGGACGCATTAAAATGTGAAAAATAGGCTACAATTGTTGCTCTTTTCGGTGAGTAAACTTTGTCGACATAATTATTGAGAAGATTTCAAGCTTTTTTAATCAAATGTATGTTTTCGCTAAGGTATAAACCCAACAAGATGCGAATGTCAGCAGATTGCTTTATACCTCCAAATTCATAACCTTATACTGCATATCTGAAGAAATGGGGAGGAGGAGGATCAGGGAGGTGAAGGATAAAAGAGACTTTTCAATGCATGAAGATTTCACCACAAACCTAGGGTAACTAATATTAAAGAAAAAATGCAGGTCCAAGATGATAATATTTCTTTCAACAAATAATCAGGGAGGAACAAGTTTTCCTACATTCTTCAGTCTCGTAGGAATTTTAAATAAATCCAATTACACACACTAGAATGCGCAGTTTACCTCATTCCAGAACTTACACACCTTTAACTACACTCCTCTGCTCAAGGACATAACATGTAGCTACAAGTTAAAAACCGGGGGAGGGAGGGACAGAGAACAAAAAGGAAGGTGGTTAAAACACAAAAGGCCAAACTGAACATATTGAAGGAACCATTCCTTGAAAATTGAATAGCTGACTACTGCCAAAAAATAGCATCAATTATTATCTAATTTGACATTCCAAAATCGTAAAACTTAAATAATTACAAGAAAATCTAAAACACAAAATTACCAACGCTTTGACCTGCACCAGGATATGGTGATTTTCAATGCTCTACCAATGAGACACAAAATCTGAAACGTACATGCCCAATTGTAATATATTTACTTGAAATAGTCCTGTCGGAGAATCGTGATAAAGCTAGGGGATGAACCATCTTCATCTTTCTGCTTCCAAAGTTCCCCGTTGCCTTGAATGTACCACGAAACTTTAGGAGATAATGGGGTATATAGATCTGCATATATTAAGCAATCAGTTTTTTGCCAAATAATAATGTCCGCCAAATTCTGCCCTTCTTAACTCTTATTTTTTCATTTCCTTTTAATGAAGACTGTACTTGCCAGGAGAGTAAAATCTGTGTAGGATATGTTATATAGACCAATAACAAAAAAATAAAAAAAGAAATTGAATGCTGTCCTTAGTATGACTTCTCCCTAAAATAAATTATCCTCAAGAGCCAAACTTTCATTACAATCATTACCAGCACCAGAGTTGTCTACTAACCACAATGAACAAGGAACAAAAATAAAATCTAAAAAGATGTAAATAGTAATTAAAATAAAAGCATAATACCTAAAATTCTCCTGAACTATTTAAGAAAATTCAAATAAACTCTTATTTTTTTATTACATTCAATCAAACCTTTACACTTTTATTTTAAACCAAATAGTCTCTTATGACTCACGATTGACTAACGATGGTTAGTCAAAATGCCACATGCCATTTTATGTCACATGAGGCTAATATGCTGACATGTCATAGTGGATGGTGACATGGTGTACTGGTGTAGCATGATGACAAGACCACATGACTTTTTCCACCCTCCATCTTTGAGCCACATCAAAACCATGTAGGCATAAAATAACAAATGTCATTTTAACTAAGAATCAACCGTTAGTAATAAAGCCTATGTGACTCAAAATAAAAATATAGAGACTTAATTGAACGCAATAAAAGAATAAAAGTTTATTTGAATTTCTTTAAATAATTTAAAAAATTTTTAAAGCATTATGCTTAAAAAAAACACCAAGTTCCATCTTTAAATACCTACAAACTCTCAGCGGTGGAGATTGTCAACACAACACGCATTCTTCCATAAAATTAGAATACATAACATTCTTTAAGATTTGCAAAAGATTTTGGAAGCAACCATTCAAGCTAAAAGTTTCACACATAACAGGGCTCACTTTGAGATCAAATGCATCATTATGCTTAATAATCACTCTGCGAAGGTCTTTAGCATTCAGGAGGTTCTAAAGCACAAAGCATAAAGGAACACGATTTAGATATGCTTTTGGAGTTTGCAAGATGCTAATTGTAAAGACAAATTCTAGGGGAGAATTAAGAACATTTATGAATCAGAAAGCAAAGATGTTGATAAAAGGACTCATATTTTATGCAGGAGATGCATAGAGGTTCTCTAAACTTCTAAATAAGAGCTAAGAAATCCATTAATTCCATAAATTGAAATGTCTAAAAGTACCTGGATTGCTCTACTAAAACAATGACATTTCATTCGTATTTGACAAACAACTCCATAGCAACAAGGTTTTTAGACAATAAGGGGGTGTGTGTGTTTTATATCCATCACTGCATGATGGATGATCACCAATAATGTGACATCACTAGTGATTTGTTTCTTTGGTAAGTCCATCAAAAGAGATACTTTATCACCTTGCTTTTTGTAAAGTTTTTAGGTTTATAGTATGACCTCAACAAGGTGATCCATCTCTTTTAGACAATCAAATTGCGCCAAATTTAAATCTTGAAGCATGTGTATGGCTGTACAACTAAACGCACATATATGTTTACAAAGAAGTGTACATAACTATATATAAATTTATATTGATATTATATATTACATATTTGTATTTATGTCTTCAATATATAGGTAATAAATATGATAATATTTAAGCATTTAGAACATGTTAGTTGTATATTTATTATGTATAACATAACATGCAAAATTTAATATCAAGGGTGACGCAATACCACTAATGTTTTTGGGAGTGATTATCACCGGCTTAAAGGGGTTATACGATCAAAAATGATGCATCACCATTCCATAAGTTATGTAAATTATGTATTTTAAAATGTTCTTCTATTATTCTGTTTTACTTTAGTATATATTTAGTGTAAAGGGGGTTCTTGTGATAAGAAAAGGAAGCATTGCAAACAAGTACGAGATGTACCAGAGGCGGTGAAGAGGAAGATTGGAACAGTTCCTGAAGTACTGAATGTCATGGTAGGTGGAAGAGAACAAGAAGAGAATAGGTGTTCTGAGTGAGAATAGGCTAGAGAGAGAAGCTTTAAGTGAGAGTCAAGTAGTTCTCCAAGTGAAAAGTCCCCATTTTGATTTGTAAAGGCTTTATATATAATGCCAAAAGTAACGGTTACAAGAAAAGGCTATAAAACACGTAATGAATGATATTATTAAGAAGAGTTTTAATGTTAGCCAACTATTACTGAGAGTTAATGTCGAATAACGGTTAGAAACTCATTATATGACTGTTGAAGTAATTATATTTAATAAAACTTGTTCTTGAGTAGAAGCTAATAAAGAAGAGCTATATGTGAACAGGTACAATAGAAGAAGCTGTACATGAATAGGTACAAAAGAAGAAGTTGTATATAAACAAGTACAAAAGAAGAAGATGTACGTGGATAGGTACAAGAGAACAAGTTATAAGCAGGAAACACTTGTACTTTAAGAAAATGTTAAGAGAGAGACCTCTTAACTACCTCCATATCTGAGCCACTAAACTAAACTTTCCGGAATATTCCAATATGAAAGTAACCCATGAACCCTGCCACCCATTTCGAATTGCTTTTATCGTCATCTGTGTGAAATTATTATTCTGTGCGAAATAGTTGTTCTACTTATATTAATGGTTCCACATGGAGTAATGCTCCACTTATTCTAGTTGTTCTGCATGAAGTAGCGTTTCACTTGCAATAGTTGTTCTCATTATTCTCTATATAATGTTACGTGATAAAATAATTCTTTAGAGAATAAGTATTAACCAAAATCGACCATTTACATTTTGCCCCCTACATAAGAATTAATTATTAAAAATAATTCTTATGCGTTAATTTAGAATGTAAAAGTTTTATTTCGTATTATAACGTATTGTACTGTATCACTTTGAGTAGTAACGCCTTGGGCAATACTGCCTTAAACAGTAACACCTTAGCCAGTAATGCTTTAGGTAGTAATATGTTACTGTCTTGTGTAAGGTGTAATGCCAATATTTTTTGTAATATTTGATTGATTATGCAATAATATTTTTTCATATAAAATAAGATTTTCAAGATACAAATGGTGAAAGAAAAGTTAATCTTTTTCATAAAAACTTTGATTCTGTGTGCCTTATAAATATGAAACTACTATGAACAATTTTCTTCGCTCAGATTCAAAGTAAAGCAAAATAAAATTCATAATAAAGTTGGATCTTTTGATAATCTTTTCAAGTAAGTAAGTTTTTCTTCTTCTTGTAATTTCTTGTTTGATTTAAAAAAAAAAAAAATTTCTCTCACTTGTCGCCCCCTGCATGAAAATTTTTTTTTAAAATTGAAATATGAGGAAAAAAAATTTCATGCATGAGATGATACTTCTTTTTTTTTTTTTTTAAATGTGTGTGTGTGTGTGTGTGTGTATATATTCAAACAAATAAATAAATTATTTGATTTTAGAAGAAAATCACAAAGCAAGGATATTTATGTTTCAAAGGAGACCTAAGTTGATAAGCAAAAGAAAGAAAAAAAAATCCTGCTTGATACAAGGATTTGTTTCAATCCTTCATCACCCATAAATTATAGTTTATAGCTAAAGCCTAAAAGCAAAAGTGCAACGGTTGGAATTTTTTTTTTAATTGATTAATTGATTTTTTTTAATTGATTCTTTGTCTTGACGCTTGTTTTGATGTTTCTGTTTATTTTAAAACTCACAACTTGGAGTCACAAGCTTTTTGTTTTAAATCTCTTTTTTTTTTAAGTATAGTTTATTATTTTATTTTGATGTATAGCGTTTAATAGAAAAGAAAAATATTAGAATAAAAGAAGCAAGTAAAGGCTGAAGTGAAAGAAGCAAATAAAAGGTATTGCATGTTAGCTTTTGATAGAGAAACACTAGAATAAAGAAACAACTAATAACTAAGTACATAAAAGCTAGCACATGTCATCTTTTTGGTTTCTTCTTTTATTTATTAGCAGCACAAGCTGCGTGTCTCTCCCCTTTTTTTTTCCTTTTATATATAACTTGACTTTGACTTTGACTTTTGCAGTGTCTTTTGTTAAAAGAGCTCGCATCGTTAAAAGATGCTAAGTAGTTATTCTACTAGTATTAATGGTTCCACATGAAGTAATGCTCCACTTATTCTAGTTGTTCTACGTGAAATAGTACTTCACTTATAATAATTGTTCTCATTATTCTCTATATAATATTACGCGATAAAATAATTCTTTAGGGAATAAGTATTAACCAAAATCGACTATCTACAGTTAGTAATTACGCTTTTATATTATTAGTGATAATGTGGCTAGCATGTTATCTTTTAATGAGTTTAAAGCATATATTAGATGAGGTTTATGTGTATCCAAGAGCTAGAATTAAAAACTATTTGAACCCTTTTATATATAGTCTTTAGACACATTAGACAACAATATTATAGGTGGAATATTACTTGTTAGAGGTTCTCTACAACCCAAGTTTTCTTCCTCCAACTTCAATTATACATTTAAGTTTGGCCTTGTTTCTGGTTTTCCTTAACTATTTTGGTTCTCTTTTTATTGTTTCTACTTCTGCACTGCATCCAAGTGTCATTAGAGCAAAGAGATCCTAAAGTTGAACTAAAGTTTCCACTTTTAAACCATGGTTCATCATGGTAGAGAATGTGGAAAAGGAAATCAAGCCTAGCAAACAGAATTGGCTGAGTTGAGATAAACGATCAGGGATTTGTCATAGGTTTGTGCAAGCTTTACAATGACGGGAACCATTGGAAACCCGTATGGAGAATCTGGAGATGACCATTACCCTTTGGATTTACTAGAAGGCGGTGTTGAGGATGATATTTAATATAGACAAAATAAAAGTACTTTTCATGATGCTGAACCAGCAAATCTTGCTGCCCATGGTAGATTGGAAGGATGATTGTTACACATGCTAACTTGAATGATAGTGGAGTTAGAATTAAGGTCGATGACTCCCAGGGACAGATGCGTGCAAAATATTCCTTCAATTGGGAGCTAGGAGCTAGTCCGGAAAATTATTAAGTGGAAACTAATGGCAGAACAAAGAAAGGTGATGTTAATGAAGCTTAAATTGAAGTGGACTGCACTTCAATGGTGGAAGAGAATTAAAGAACAGCATACACGAGAGGGCACACCAAAAATCAGCACTTGAGAACACATGAAAATGAAGAAGAGGAAGCAGTTTTTGCCCGCTGATTACACAATGGTGTTGTAAGAGAAGGTTCATTCACTTAAACAAATTGAGAAATTCAAAAACATCTCCATTAGAGTTGGTTTAAAAGAGACCAATGACAGCTGAGTTCCCGTTCTTTTGTTGGTTTGAATCAATCAGTTAGACATAAGATGGGACTGGTTCACTTATTTAACCTTGAAGAAGCTCCACAATATGCTTTAACGGATGAAAAGTGGATAAATCTCTATGGTGCAAGGAGGCTGGTGCATGGTAACAGCAATACTACTTTGCATGGTGATAGTTGAAGACTTTTGGAGTGATTAAAACAGTATGAGAAGTAATATAGGGATTGCCACATCCCTACTGTAATATGATGAGAGGCCATTCCTCCTGGAACAAAAGGATCGAAACCCTCCACGTCCCACCGAATTTACAGCTTGTACCTATCCAGCTAGTCCATAAGGATCAGACACCCATATTCCAAGACCACAAAATCCTGCCACATGAAATGTGCAAAAGCCAAAGCAAGCCACTCCTGAGCAAGATAAATGAATTCCAAAAATCTTGGGCAAACCCAAAGAAGGTTTTCCTGGGTGTTCTCATAAAAAAGGCATATTGGGGGAGGAACAAGTTGAAGAATAAAGCAACTTAAAGTGAATGAAACAGTTCTGGATTTGGTACTTCAAAGGCAGGCCACAAGTCACAGATTCAATTTTTTAGTTGCGGTGATGCATACCTCCTATGTTTGCCCACAAAGAAGGGTGAATTTTGCAGAGTGTGAAGAAGGCTTAGGAATGAAATTACAGCCACTTTCTGATAAATCTAATGAAGACAATGCTGAAGTTGATGTTTATCCAATTCAAGAAGAGTTATTGGTGGTTGCAAAAGTAATAACAACAAGGGCCATGGTAGAAGAAGGGGAAGATTGGAGACAAGGTTGCATTTTTAGAACTTGCGTTGTTCACTGCAACACAGTGTATGATGCGATTATTGATAGTGCGTTATTTCAAAGGAGGCAGACTTAAAGAGTACAAATCAGTTCCAGTTTTGGTACTTCTAAGGCAGGCCACAAGTCACAGATTCAATGTTGTTGTTGTGGTGAAAAGGGGCATACCTCCTATGCTTGTCCAAAAAGAAGGGTAAATCTTCAAGAACATGATGAAGGCTTAGAGAAGGAACTACGGCCACTTTATTATGATTCTGATGAAGACAATGAGGAAATCGATGTTCATCCAATTCAAGGAGAGTCATTGAAGGTTCCAAAGGAGATGACAACAAGAGCAGTTGTAGAAGGGGAAGATTGGAGATGATGTAAGCTTTTTAGAACTCAAGTTGTTCGCAGCAACAAAGTGTGCAGTGTGATTATTGATAATGGGAGCATGGAGAACATTATTTCAAAGGTGGCAGGGGTGAAGCTGTCTACTGAGAAGCATCTCCATTCAAAAAAATTGAAGTGTCTTAAGAAGGGGAATGACGTAGTGTAACATCTCAGTGTTTAATCAACTTTTTTTTTAACAGTAATATAGATAATGAAGCTTTGTGTGATGTTGTACCCATTGAATGCAGCTTATAACCAGTTAGGTAGACCTTGGCTATTTGATCATGACATGGAACATCTCACTACTCCTAATATTTATTCATTTCGTAGAGGTAAGAATAAGCATATTTTGCACCCTCTAAAGAGGAAACTAAAACAGAAGCCTGTGATTCTTCTTTCAGAAACAGGGGAAATTTGAAGTTGAAAGTACAAACAGAGTAGTTGTTTATGCTTTACTTAGCAAGTTTGTGCAAGATTAAGAGGTGAATTACCAAAGCATCATCTTGAAGTGCAGCAGTCGTTAGAAGATTTCAAAGAGCTGGTTAATGAGGAATTGCCATCTCCTTTACCAACAATGAGGATTAACCAACATAATATTGATTTGGTTCCTGGGGATTCATTATCAAAAATCTCAGCTTATAGAATGCCTCCATTGCAGCAAGCTGAGATGCAAAAACAGGTTGATGAGTTGCTTACCGAGGGTATGGTACAGTAGGAGTAAATACACAAATGGTCACTAGACTTTCATTATATATCCATTTTGGTCGATTAAATTTAAATTGTCCCAAATAGGTCACTAAAGTTTGCCAACTGTACCAGATCTGGTCACACTAACAGATTCCATCCAACCAAGATATGAAAAACTGACGTGGCTGCCACATAAACTGTCACATTAATCAAAATCAATGTCCTTTTATACTATTTCTCTCATTCCCTCTTCTTTCCCCATTTTCCCTCCTCAACTGCAAATATATAATTTTGATTTTCATATGAAAAAGATGCCTAAAAACCTAGGGTTTCTGATTTTGATTGATGTCACACTTGATGTGGTAGCTTATGTGGCAGCCACATCATTGTTCCAGCACTTGGTTGGATGGAATATGTTAGGGTGACCAGATTTTGTATAGTCCGCAAACTTCAGTAACCAAATCAGGACTAGTTAAAGTTCAGTGACCAAAATGGGAATTTTGTCAAAGTTTACTGACCATTCGTGTAATTTACTCATACAGCAAAGGTGACACCAGAGGGGCACCATGAAAGGTTAGTGATGTTATTTGGTCCCTCTAAAGCTCTTAAATACATTCATGTGTATATCAACTACAGTGTTCTTTCTTGTGTTTTGGGGATTTATTGTCTCAGCGAATGAATTGAAACTAGATCCAGGGAAAGTATGTGCCATTAAAGAGTGGCCAGCACGTAAATCAATAAAAAATTTGAAGTTTTGATGTATTAGCTTTGTTCTATTGGAAGTTTGAAAGGAAATTCAGTTTTATTTTGAGCGTATCACTGAAAGCCTGAAAAGGGAATTGAGCAGCCAAATTCTGTGTAAAGAGCTATTTAACCAACTAAGCTTATCATGACAGATGCCGGTTCTGGCACTACCAAATCTTGAGAAGTTTAACTTTTGTAGAGTGTGATGCATCAGATGTTGTAATTGGAGGCCAGAAAAATTAGTACAAAGATATCAAGTTACCGTTTTGAAGAACAAAAAGATTAATACACAGTGATCCTCATTTCAACTGTACTATGTAATTGAATGAACAGGCCAGTGAGAGTACTTGGATTGCAGAAGATCAACTCAAAAAGACTGATAGAGAAATATATGCTAAGGCTACCAAAGTTCTCACCAACAAGCAGGGCCTTTTGTCCACCCGAGGAGACTGATTCAGGAGAATTTCCTAAGTTATCTAAATTAGTAATTTTGTTTTTTTTTTTTCGTTTTACTTAGTTTATAGCTAGTAATAATATCTTTGTCTTATTAAGTGGTTATGCAACTAGCATGTGATCTTTTAATGAGTGTTAATAGTCAGGATTAGATGGGGTTTGTGTATCCAAGGTCTAGGATTAAAAATTATTGTAACCCTAGTATAAAAAGTCTTTTAGATACATCAGGAAGTAGTATTTTAGTGAAATATTATTTGCTAGAAATTCTACAACCCTATCCCCGATTTTTCTTGTTCCAACTTCAATTTTACATTAATTTCTTCTCATTTTTGTTTTGGTTTTCTTTTAATATCAGGGTTTATAACTTCAATTTGGGTTTTCAGTGTCCTATTATATTCTGTTTTAAGTTTAGTTTGTTAGTTTCTATTTCAAGTCTAAGTATTTTCAAAGTCCTGCTTGGAATAGTTCTAATATTTTTTGCATTATGGTTGGTAGGAGCCTTTAATGTACTCTTTCTATGGAAGACAGGTTCTCATGAGAAAATTTTCAGAACTATTTATGATTGTGTGATGCAATCAACCTTTGGTGTGACTCCCAAGGAACCCTAGGTGACGCTTAGGTTTTCTTTCTTTTTGGTTGTGTGATGCAATCAAGGAATCGTAGCTGCGAATCTCAGGGATTTTTTTTTTATCTTTGTCCCTTTTATTCATTCAATTCTCTTTTCTTAAGAATTTAGAATTAATTTATACCAGAAAATATCATAAAACCCACCTACATCATTATAGCTTCATTATCATCCTTATTTTGTGAAGCGAGAAGAAAAATCTAAGTGCGACACAATAACATGGTTGCCAAACACCACATACCTTCAGGTTTGGGCAGGTCGATTAGAGATTTTAAAAGTATAGATTCAGTTCAATTTAAATCAGAAAGTTATCATAAACCCTAGTCCTCCAAACTGTTCTTCATCAGTCAATATCAAAGCTTGAAGGTCCAAGTGTTGTTGCCATAATTCTGGTTAACAATGGTGTAAACACAGAAATGAGATCATGAGAAACCAAGAATTGAGAGGAGATATTGGTTCACTAGAAACAAGATAAGTTTGAAGAGATGTTTGAAAAATTTTACACCTGATGCAAACACCTTGCTGAGGCAGCAACTACACTCGAAGGCAACAAGTGGGTGAAAGAGGAAGGCAATAAGTGCAAGACAAGGCTATAGATATTCCCGAAACAATCAAGACAGAAGTTCTAAATTTATATGGAAAAGTTGATCGTACAGTATTTTCTGATTGGCTCAACAGTATTGAGGAGTACTTTGATTGGTATGATATGTCAGATGCTCTAAAGGTTCGATTAGTGAAAATAAGATGGCACTGTGTTAAGAGAAACATAGCCAGGTTGGGACAGCCACAAACCAGTACATGGAACGAGAGAACTGCCAAATTTAAAGAAAAGTATATGCCACCTAATTATCTTGACAAGAAGTGTGGCAATGCCTTTATTTTTAAGGAAAGCAGCAGGCCTGTGGCAAAATATATGCAAAGATGACTTGAGGTAATGGTTAGAAGTCAATTTGTATAAGATGCTAACCTAGCAGCAGCCCAATTTAAGGCTGGTTTCAAGGATGTACTCAAGGTGTAACTCCTAAGAACCCTAGATGTGATAACTAAGGTTTTCTTTCTTCTCAGCTGTCTGATGCAATCAAAGAATCTAGGTGTGAACCTTAGGAATCTTTTCTTTTTCCTTTTTTTCTTTATTAACCTTCTTTTGTTGTCTCAAAAATTCAGATCAATTTATATTAGAAAGTTATCATAAACACTACTCCTTCAAGCAGTCCTACATCATGTAGGCTCTTAAAAATTAAGTTTCTATGATTCACTATTTGAACTGTCAGATTTGTATTCTTCCTACCAGAATTTCAAAATATCAACAGTCAAACTAGAAGAGTAGGAACTGGTCTTATGCATTATTATTATTATACATGTGTCCAATATTATAAATGTCACCATAACTGAGCTTGATCAGTTTGAAAGGCTATAATATTTTCAGTTAACTGCAAGAAACCCTAACATACATCAAAGTTAGGAGCAAAGTTTCACCATGTCTCATAAAGAAGAAACTTGAGAGATAAAGAGAGAGAAGGTTTGGGGGGGGGGGGGGGGGGGGGCCGTGGTGTCACAGGCTACTAAGCAAGCCTTAATGAGGTTTCTTAAATATTGGTGTGAAAACGTAAAGTGAATAAATATAAAGAAAGAGATTGAGGAGTATAAAGAAATATTATTGCTCTAATGAGAGAAAAACAAAATACCTAGGATTTAAGCACAAAGTAAATTGCTTGATTGCTTGATGAAAAGAAAAGACTACCTAAGGTGGCTATTTATAGCCTCTAGCCTACTTGGGGTGCAAGTAAAATAAAACATTGAAACATCTAGCCTAGGTTTCCTTGATGTGCAAGAAAAGTAAACATATAGCTAAAGAAATAATATTTCCCTAGCTTGGTAAGCAAGTAACCAACCCTAACTTCAGCCTAAGGAAATTTGGTCTCCATGCAGCCTTTGCGGCTCCTCAAAATCAGCTCTGCCAGTGGTGCGCTGGGAGAGGTGAGCTGGTTCGGCAGTGGTGCGCACATCTCGCAGGTGCGCTGGGTGCTCAGCCTGCTGGTGCACATGTGGTGTGCTGATGCGTGGCTTGCCCTAGTGGGGTGCCTAAAATTTACGCACTGGGGCACCCAGCAGCGCTGCCTAAAATTTAGGCGCTAGGGTTTTCCTTGGCACACAGCCCAACTAGGCCGCCGTGCGGCCCAAATGTGCAGGGTGCCCAGCATTTGTGGCCCACCAGCTCATGCAGCCCGCCTGCACACGGGCCTTGCACGCCAGTTCCGCTGAGGGGCTGGGGCGCAGAGTGCCTCGCTAGGCACCTTGCTGTGTCATGCGCACTGGGAACCCCTCGTTTGCATGCTGGTCCGTCGGTCGGCTTGGGTTGGACTCGCGTGCTATGTCACGTGGCATGAGGAGCATAATTCAAAACATTTTTTGGGCTTCGTAATGTTGGTTCAACTTGAGGCTGGAATCTATTACTGTTTTCCAAGTCTTTAGTGGGTTTTGGTTCAACACATATTTGTAACAAGGTTGAATGTTACTTATATTTTAAATCTTACATTCCTAAGAGGCAGAAGGGCTTCAAATTCTGACTTGAGGCCTGATATCACATTAATGCTTCCACCTTTTGGTATTTTTTTTTTATTTATTTTGGCCTTATGGGAATCTTAGAGCATTTTTGCTTAAAATATACTTAGTAGGGTTTTTCAAATACAAATGATCATAAATGTTATTCAAAACTTGTCCTTTTCTACAAGGGCATCATTCGAAAATGCCAAAAAAAAAAACACATTTCCATTCTTAGCCAAAAGCATTCATAAAATATTCTTGGGAATTTTTTTTCCCGATACAAAACAAACAAAGGAAACACACCAAGATTATTCCTGGAATCTTTTAGGGGGTAATCCCACTCAAAAAGGGCTTTACCAGCCATGTTTCATTGTGTGGAGCTCAGCATAATTCCACTATTTCATAATTGTTTTCTTCTCATAATTAGGTCACTAAGGGTGATTTGTAAAGGTTCACAGAAAGCTGGAAATAGATGTAGACAGTCTGGGAGACAAATGTTAGGTATGCCACTGCTTGAAACATAGCCTTATTTATAATATTTCAACTCTGTAGAAGAAATACCATTCGTTTTCAAGCCCATTGAGCCTTCATAAGGGTTTCTTTATCTTAACTTCATAATGGTTTCATTTCCCTCATATTCAGTAAAAGACACTCACTGCTTTAGGATCTGATTGCGTCAGCATTTACTAAGTTGTATTTCATGAAATGGTTACCGTCAATAGCTGTTCTATAATGAAGGGTTTCCTTGGTTCTTTTTACTCAAACAATTCAAAACTTGTAAGTTTTTTTCTTGATAAATTTCCTTTAATTGTTCTTTTGACCTGTAATCAGCTAAACTCACTTTCCACCCTTTTATGTTCTTCTCGGTAATATATTTTCCAAGATTCAACTAAAATTGTCCTTAAGTCCCATTCCATGACACATTTAGGAAATATAATGCACTCAGATTTAGGAAGTAGGTGCTCTAATTTAAAACAAGTCTGCTCATCAGTTCGTATACGAGAGATACCTGTGATAAGAGGTGTATCTGGATCTCGTGTACTATGCAATACAGCTGTCCCAGATAACACGGTGACAAAACCACAAAGTTCGGATGCTATGCTGCTAGCACTTTGACCAGAATAGTCCTACAAAATGGGGAAAAGAAACTATAATAAAGACATGTAGAGACATAGAGGAGTCAGGCTGTCCCAAGGACACTAGACTCATGTCCACAGATGCTTATATGAACAATCACAAGGACAATTCATATAATTTAACTACGCATTTTGTATCCCCACCCACCCAAAAAAAAGGAAAACAAGAAAACAGAAATCAATTTTACTTGATCGTAAGCCTATAAGGTTCTTTTGGAAAGCATATGAATAATGAATAATACTTAAACAGAAATGTTTATTACCCTAAAGTTACAAAAACACATGAACACAACCACATCTCTAAATCTAGGATTTAGAGTTGTCAAGTCAGGTACGTTGTGTCCATGTCTAAAATACTCATGTTTGCTTCCACAAAATATGGGAGATTCTTTGATAATTGGGAGATAATCAAAAGAGTATGTTGATAAACAAATATAAATACATGAACACACATACATAAATAAATCTGTGCAAGTGAGTATTCCTTCTAGAAATTTTAGGCCTCAAGGATAAAGTTTAAAAAAACAAAAACAAAGAAAGAAACACCAAAAGCTTATGGTACACAATTTGCCCTCAGTTCAGAGTTTCTGGGCAGAAATAAAAATAATTATGTCCTTTAAGATTAAATTCCTCGACAAATGCTCAGCCATCAAAGTAACAAATCATTACGTTTACAATGAATGTGTCCAACATCTCAAGTGCATATCGGGATCCAGTATATATATATACAACACACCTCAGAAGAAAGTTCTTGCATTTTGATCCCACACAACCATGAAAAATTCAGGGATATACTGGATCTATCTTTTGCATCCAAAATTCCAAAAATTACACTCTCTCACCCCCCCCCCCCCCCCCCCCCCCAACAGCCCATGCACATGACTTTTGAGGAATAACGTTTCCTATTGCATTCAATATCAATCAATTCTAATTTTAAGGCTTGTAGATAATTCATGCATCATAAAACCTGTAAAAACTTTAGCAGGTCCATGCATGTCTACATGGGAGAGAGAAGATACCTTAAACATTATTGCACTTGCTAAAATAGTGAAAGAAGTGAACAAGGCATAATAAATTGGAGAAACAATTGCCGTGTTGAAAGTATCCAATGCCTGCAACCATGTCAAAGCTTTATATAAATTTGCAATGATTTCGAACTGCAATTCAAGAATGAATTTCATTCATAATTTACATGAACTAGATCTTGAACATTAAAAAATATCAGGATATTCACCATTTTCTCTGAATGTTTTCAAATTCAATCCCGACTAACATTGTTAAGCAATTTAAAAGCAGATTTGAGCCTCCAGTGGGGATTGAAAAAGTAAAAAAAAGAATAAAAAAGAAGTATGAGAATTGCAAACTTTAAAATATGTCGAAGAGAAAAATATCTATATGCCTAAAACTAGCTGAACCCCGTTACAGCTTAATGCTATCACAAAGAAACAAACAAAAACTATGCATAATGACAAATTTACCTTCCTCCCTATAACCAACAAATTTGAAAGTTAATAAATCCCACAGATATACTACTTTATGGCACCCCAAGAAACCGTATGTCAGATAATCTAAATAGAAATATAAATTTTAAGGTGCAGTGCAACATAGGGGCAAATAATAAGAAGTTGTTAATGTGGGCACATGACTTGATCAAATAATGTTCCAATCCATTAACGTATCCATATCAGAATGTGAAGCAGCCCAGGCATCTTTCTTTATCAATTTGTGTCTCTACCACTGTAAAATACATTATTGCATTTAGATAATTAATATTTGTCTCCTATTGTTCTGAGGTTGATAATTTGATCTATGATGATGACATTTGCCCTAGAAATGATTCATTAAAAGAAGCTATCAAGACTTTGGAAATTAGCAAATTACTTGGGCTATCTTTCAAAAGCGAAGATGATGCTGTTATTAAGAAACTTCTTGATTTAGAGCATGAAAAATTGGATTCGTTTTCCCACATTCAAGTCAATTTTCTTCTTTATTCTTCTTGTATATTTTCATGGTTTTGGTGCTTGTTTGGTTGGAGAGATGGGTCCTGAAAGTTTCTGTTCTTATGTCTTAAATCAGATGCTGTGTTTGTTTTTATGATTAATGACCTGGTTAGCCTAGCACCTTTCTCCAATTTTCTCACCCATAGTGCTTATCTTGATGTTGGTCCTTGGAGTGTTTCCCCTTTTTGTGATGGTCTTTTGGCAATTGGAAGCTGAATATTTTTTTCTGCTTCTGCTGCTTGGCACCTCTGCCATTTGGCTGGCTGAGATCTATCTCCTCTTGTCTTGCCTGTTGTTAAGGGCCTTTGTTTGGCTTTTCATTCTTGCTTCCTTGGCAATTTCTTGGTTGTTGCAGGTGATTAGCATTGGTATTACTTTTGGCTAATGCTTAGATATTTGAAAAATGCTCCGTTTCTCCCTTGCTAAAGATTTGGGGTCCTTTTGGCTTATGTTTTATTGGTTTGTATCATCTTGCTGTTTTGAAGTTTTGTTCCTTGATCTTGTTGCTTTTGAAAGTGTTCAGTGGCTTTTGTAAGTTGTTTGATCCGCCATGGCTTGTTTCCGTTAGCCATTAAGTTTTGGTTCTTGGCAGTTGGTTTATGGTTATATAAGGTCTTTCTAAGTTGGGATTTAGTATTTTCTTTTTCAAATGAGTTCCTGTTAGATTTCTTATGTACAGGTTTCCACATAAGTTTTTATACTATTAATAAAATTTCTTTCGCCTTTCAAAGAAAATGTAATTTCATATAGCTTTAGGATTTTTATTTTATTTAGATTATCTTCCATTAATTAGTATTTTCCTTGTTTTCAACCATTAGGGCTTTAGGGTTTTGTTTGGTATTTGCACTTATATTTGAGTTTAGGATCTTAGTTTTGGGTTTTCCTTATCCTATTGAGTTTTGTTATAAGTTAACTTTGTTAGTTTTATATTTGGAGTCCAAGTAGAAATAAGAGTTCTAGTTCTTTTAGACTAAGAATGCTAGGAGTCTATATGAATCAATGTACTTTTTCTACTGAGATATAAAAAATTATTAAAGAATTTCAAACATTACTGCTTTTGTGATGATGAGATGTAATCAACCTTAGGCGTAACTCCTAAGGATTCTGAGTATGAAGCATAGGATCTTTTCTTTTCTTCACGATTGTATAATGCAATCAACCTTAGATGTTACTCCTAAGGAACCCTAGTCTGAACCTCAGGAATCTTTTCTCCTCTTCTATTTTCTTCATTCAATATTTACTGTTTTTCGATAATTCAGATCATAAAATTGCCTTAAAGCTAGCCCCTTGCTGTCCTACGTCAGATACAAAGAGCAACCAACTACATTAATAGCATATTTCTAGTGCCAATAGTGTTGATTTGCAAACATTGTAAAGAATTTTAAAAAGTGACAAGTGGAATACTCCTTTCTTCCCTTGCACGGGATATTGCAACCCTTTTTGGATCAAGACTATCATTACTAAAAAACAATCAGCCTCTACTGAAATATATCAGTATTGTCTAATTAGTTTATTCATGCCGGTAGACAAGTTGAATCTCTCACATCAGCAATGATTTTTTATTTTCCAAACATATTTTCTAGATTTCTGTAACAGAAAATAGAACATTTTTCTTTCCAATAGTCTTCTCTTTGTAGACATATAGTATATATGCCATCAGTAGCATGTTGCTTTCAGCTTTACAGTAATTACCATGAGACGTAAGAGCATGATTACATGCTTACCATGTTCAGATAATTTAACTGAGTGATGATACAGGTAATTGCAACCATTGCAAAGATCCAAGTTTGAAAGTATTTCGCCTGATTTGTGCCCTCCAATGTTAGCTTTATCGCAATACCAATGGCTTTTATGCTCATTACCTGCAAGGAAGTAACATTCATAATTTATACTAATAGCACATTGATGTAAATACAACATTCAAACTGTTATAAATTGGGAGCAACTACTAGAAACCTAAACAATAAAACCATTAGATCTCAATACGCAGTTAGCTGAAAAGCTAAAATAACTTACCGTCAATGATCCAATTACCGAGCATATTCCAATATACACCATTATGTTAGTTTGACCATAACGAGGTGCACAATACAAAATTAGTACCAATGCAATAGCTACTGCTGAAGCTGTATACAAAAGAAAGGCTGGAAAAGAAAAAAAAAATAGATTAAAAATAACATTATTGAAGCTAACAATAAGATGATATAAGCATTTAATAACTGATGAAAACTTTAGCAACTCACCTGGCTGGGTAGCTAATTCCCAAATTTCTTCAACTGAATTAATAGAACGCTCCTCAGGTGCATGAAGCACAATCACTGTGGAACCTACTATGCACAAAAGACATCCTAACATTCCCATTTTCTGCAGTTTCTCCTTTAAAATGAAATGCGCTAAAATGGCACTGCCCAAATCGACATGAAGTGAGAGGTGATCAGAAACTACCGATTAAATTGAGTAAAGTTGATTCAAATTAATCAATTAAAATTTCAAAATCAACAAACAAAAAGAAATTTACCTAACAATGATACTCAATGCACCAAGAGGCGTTACCAAAACAGCAGGTGCATAGATATATGCAACGAAATTGGCAATCTCCCCAACTATCACTGTCATATTAAAACTAAGAATTTTACAAATGATGGCACCAAATTGGTCAGATTGAGTTAAATTTTCTTTCATGATTGCAATGTCGTTGGCCATAGAAAACATATAGAATGCAGCAGAAGAAGGAAGAAAGTAATAGAGAGGAACTCACTAGTAATCATGCCAACCCACCAGAGTGGCTCCAACAAGTAGCCATATCCGCCAGAACCTTACAGAAAGCGTGCAGCAAATTATAACCATGATCAGTCTGATTTCAATATATATTTATAACAAAAAAAAAAAAAAAAAAACAGAAAAAGGCAAGAACTTACCGGCACGGGGGCCGTTGACCCCGGCCTTTCGAAGACCCTTTTTCTTGATGATAAAGCTGGAGCCAATGAAGGCGCTCGAGACCACCGCCAGAATAAAACCCTTGAGATTGCTGGAGTACATCTATACATACATATCTACATGCATACATACAAATATATGTAGAGATTTACTTTCATGTATTATATGTTTTCTCTTTAAATATGCTAGTTGGTTAAGTCTGATCAGAACCCTAGACCTCTGCAATTCTCATCACAACTACCTTCTTCCTCTCCTTTATTTTCTCAAACTTTTCTCTTTCGTAGCCTGCCGGATGTAAAGTACAGCAAGGAGAGAAAGGTCGTTGAGAGGGGAACGTAATTCCTCACCTGCCGGTCCTCTTTACCTCTTTACCAATATTTCACCTGTCTTGTCCGCTTATTTTTCCCAAATCTGTCCTGTACGTAAATTGGGCAGGGCTTCAGTCCAATCATTTCGATTTTGGTTAATTTCCCATTTTAATATTTTGAACGATTTTATTTTGAATTTTTTTTTTATTCGAGTTTTTTTTTAAATCAAATTAATAATTTTTAAAATCAAATTAAATTTGATTTTGACAAATTATTTAAATCAAATCATATTTTATCTATAATAGTTAAGTTATTCAAAATTATTTAAAATCACATTTAATCATTTGTGGTATACTTCCAATTTTAAGTTTTTATATCGTGTAAAAAAATTATTGCATCATACGAAAATCAAAATGAATTAGAAGTCACTTTTTAATTTTGTTAATTTTGTTAGTTCAAATAACAATGTAATTCCAAGATGGAGCAATTTTTGAAACTTTTTGCAAGTTAATAACTCGAAGTGTAAGAACTTGAAAATCTTTTTTAAGAAATATTCAACTTGAAATTACTCTTGTAAAACTTGATTTTCAACAAATAAAATTTGGGAGTAAAAAGAGAAGCTTATACAAATAGTTTTATAGAGGTTCAGGTTCTTACCTACATCCTCTCCCGTAACAAGTCAAGGAGTTTCAAATCTATTAAGAAATAAATGCATTTTTTAAGTGTAACTATAACTTTTACCATAATATTTCCAAAGCTAATGGGCATTTGGTACAATGTAAGTGCGGGACATTCCGTATAATTAAATTACAAAAAATTATATTATAATGTTTGATTTATGTTTTGTACTTGGGAAAGTGATTTTGTTGCAATGTGATTACAATGAGAGAATGGAATGTCACCTTGCAATGTCATTCCTTCTCTCATGGAGGGAAAGTTACTTTCCCCTAACAAAGGGAAAGTTAAAAAAAAAAATTTCCCCAACTTAACGCCCTAATCCCTCCTCTTCTATTTTATGTTCTTATTCTTTTTCCTTCCTTTCTTCTTCTTGTTCTTCTCACCCATCGTAGAAAAAGTAATCGATCACTAACACATTTGGGTCAAATTTCATCGCCAAATCCATCACTTTTTCTTCTACTCAAGTAATCTTTAGAAAATATTGCAATATAATACCTCATGCATTCATTTTTTTTTTCTAGAAATTAGGGCTTTCTAGCTTAAGTATATTATAGGTGTAAAAGTATAATGTATTTCAAGTCTAGTGTAGCAAATTATATTCATATTCATATATTCATATTAAGGCTTTTTTTGAAAGTTAAGACTTTTTTTTAAAATTACTTTTTTACGGAATAAGAAGCAAAAAATATTAAGAGCAATTATAAAACCAGTTCGAAGGTTGGTAATAGGTAGAAAGTATTGACGCAAAATCTTTTCTTATCCTATTTTTCAAAGCAGAATACAAAATCTACCCACAAAAAACAAAGTAGAACACAAATCTCTTAAGCCATTTCCTAGATTCTAGCCATACCTTTTCTTCGAATAGGAAATTTTAAGTTTGAATTCTCTATTCCCAATATATATATCCACAAAGAAAAAAAATTCCCAACTGCTAAAGCAAAAGGTTCCTATTCCATTTGAGTTTCATAATCTTATAAACTTAACTTTAACGTCTAAGAATATTTTCCAATTCTAATGTAATAGGCAAGGCATGAAGGAGAAAAAATAATTGATACAAATACAAATACAAACCATAAACTCCTCTTCTAGCTATTGGAATAAGAATGACTTTGTTAGACTTGAACTATATCATACTTTGATTTGAAAAAAATTACATGTCTTCATGTCAAGCATTTGAAATTATCTCAATTACATTTTTAGTTCTTTAAGGTTACAAAATTGTTTGAAAAGCCATGCATCCTTAGAAAAACATCTTACAAGCTTTCAAACAATGCATTTTTAGCTAATAAATCAAGAGTAAACATGCCTTGAAATGTTTATTTGAATATAAATACAAAGCAATAAGAAAGTAATCGGAGAGAAGGACTAAAAAGTTAAGGAACCTTTAAGACACAAGCCAAGGGTCCATCCTAAGTGAAGTGAAAACTCTATTATAGAGAGTTATTTTCTCATATTTTGAGGCTTAAGTAACTAGATCTTTAAGATTTTATGTTTGGATTTTAGTATTTTAGATATTTTTTTAGTTTAAATTTGATTATATGTTGAGTAGTTAATTTAAGTTATTTTAGTTTAATTTTGTGTTATTATACTTTAAATTACTTTAAAAGTAGTTATTACTTATTTTTCTTATTACTTTTATAGGAAATTTGATAAAAATGTTCATTTGATGAAAATCGTTGTAAGTATGGTGATGGCTTCATTTATATATGTTACGATATTTTGACCATATCTCTCTCTATAGAACTCTAAATGAAGTGATTCTTAGACCATTAGAATGCTAAGAGGAAGGGATACAATTTTTATGTTTACCATTTGTCAAGTTCTGATCGGATTATGGTTGAATATTTGTCTAAATCAGAGCATTATAGTAATATGCATAGACTAAACATGATGCCGTATTTAGAGCATATCTTTCACTCCATAAGTCCCATTAACAGGATTCTTGATCCATTAGAAAGCTAATAGATAGAGCTAAAACTGTTATGTTTACTATTTCACCCAATTCGAATCATATCAAGGTGAAAATTGAGTTGGAATATATTTGACTGCTGCAGTTCTACACAAGGCAACAAGTGGAGGAAGACCGCGGCCTTGAGTTACTCAAGGCTGTAGTGTCGAGGAAGCCAAGGCTGCTGTATTAAGGAGAACAAGGTTGCAGCACTAGTGAAAGGAAGCACATCATACATTTTTCCAAGGCTAGAGCACCACAGCACCAAAAAATCATGGCCGCAGCGTTGGGTAATTTTCAAAAATAAAAATTTGATGAGATTTTAAAAACTAGATTATTTGGAGCCTATTTAAGGGACTTTTTTCAAATGTTTTAAGGGAGAGGCAGCAAGCAATTGCTTTGAAAAAGAGGTGTCAAGAACAAAGCAAAAAAACAAGAGAATTTGAGACAGAATTGAGATCTTAAAGCTTCAATAATTAGTTTCTTTCTCTATTTTTTGTGTTTCTTTTATTTTCTTTGATTTGGATTCATTGCTAAATTTCTTTGGATGTTATTTTTATTAGTTATTATGAGCTAAATTATCTTTCTAGGATTGTGGTAGATTTCAACATGTAATCTAAATATTTGTTTCTCTTTTATTTACTATGAATGGGTATAGTTTTGCTTATTTAAATATGTTTCTTAATGCTTTTGATTGTTTGACCAACAATTAATTGATTTGTGAATCTAATTGAGACTCGAAAGAGAGATTTTAAATTGGACTAAGATTTGAATAGTGTATGTTCACGTCACTTAGGTGATCTATTCGCGATTCGAGTAAACATATTCTAATTGCCATACATAGCCAAATTAGAACACTAGCTTAATGAACTTTATTTAATTGATTCCTATAAACATATAGTGATCCAATTAAATTATGTATTTGCGCAAGCATCTCGACAGAGACGTATACATAGCTTTGGATTATAGGTTAGTAAAACCACCTATGAGTATCAGATGAAGTGTCGAATGAACCAAAAATCCTAAGTTTTAGTCTATTGCCCTTTCCACTAATTTTAATTTCTATTAGTTAACTTAGTGCTTCTTTTAATTTTGTTTTAATTAATTTTTGAAAATTTTAGTTACTTAAATAAGATTAATTTATCATAAATTTTAGTACTTAATAAAGATTTAAGAATAAATCTCTGTGGGAACGATACTTTACTTCACCACTATATTATTTGTTCGATACGTATACTTGTGTGTGCAAAATTCGACAACAAGTTTTTATCGCCGTTGCTAGGGATTGTGTTTTCTTTATTATTTGCTAATTTTAAAATTCCACCGATTAGTCCTAATTTAAGTTTTATTTCTTTGTTTTGCAGGTGTTCAGTCATTGTGTGAGAAGAGCAAACAACTTGGAGATTATCCTGTGTGATTTAAAAATTGAGAGAACATTTCGTAAACTTTGATGAGAAAATCAACAAGGTGTTACTCTAATAAATAGAATGGCTTATCAACACGGCGAACAGCAAATCCAAAAATGCGTAGTAGTTGACAATCGTTGCTTAAGGAATTATGCTATTCCTCTAGTACAAGAAATTCCATCAAGCATTCGAAGGCCAGCTATTCAAGCAAACAATTTAGAGATCAAGCCAGTATTATCACCATGATTCAAACCTTAGTTCAATTTTGGGGCCTTCCAAATGATGATCCCAATGACCATATAGCAAACTTATTGGAGGTTTGTGACACTTTTAAACATAATGGTGTCACAGATGATGTAATTCGTTTGAGGCTTTTTTCTTTTTCATTAAGGGAAAAAGTTAAAGCATGGTTGAATGCGCTCCCCACTAGTTCAATAACAACATGGAATGATCTTGCTCAAAAGTTTCTTACTAAGTTCTTTCCTCTGACTAAGACAACAAAAACGAGGAATGATATTACATCATTCATGTAGAAAGATTTAGAATCATTGTACGAAGCTCGAGAAAGATACAAAGAATTACTTAGACATTGCCCTCATCATGGTTTTCCAAAGTGGCTTTAGGTGCAAACTTTCTACAATGGTTTGAGTGGGCATGTTCAAACCACCATTGATGCCACAACGGAAAGAGCTTTGATGGCTAAATCGATTAATGAAGCATATAATTTGTTGGAAGAGATGGCTACAAAAAACTATCAGTGGCTAGTGGAGCGATCAATGCATAGGATAGTAGTTTGAATTCATACTGTAGATGCTTTTTTGGCATTATCCGCTCAGGTAGCTATTCTAACTAAGACACTTGAATTTAAAATATAAGAAATTAAAATTTATATAATATAAGTAAAAGAAATTAAAGTAAAATATATAATATAAAAAATTATACTAAAGAAATAAAAATAAAATATATAAGATTATAATAAAAAATGAAAATAAAATGTATGACATTAAAAGTATATTTGAAAGATGATATTATATAAAAATTAACAGTAAAAAATACAAGTATATTAATTTTATATTTTTATAAATAGGGATAATTTTGAAAATTAACATTACATTCCCAGTAAAGTACTTATAAACCAAACACTGTAATATTCTCTTCTCTGCATTTTAATCATTATTTTGCTTGTATACCTAATATTGTAATGTTATTTTGCTTGCAATCACATTACATGTAATCACATTACATTATAAAATATCTAACGCCACCAATTAATTAATTATTAATCAAATGATTTATTTAACTCAAAATAAAATATTAAAAGCTTGATTAAACGTAATAGAAGAATAAAGATTCATTTAAAATTTTTTAAATAATTTAAAAACTTTTTCAAGAATTATATTATTATTATACTATAAAATTGTTTTAAGACTTGAATGGGGGTAGTTGCCTCCGTCCTAAATTCATCATTGCTTTTAAAATTATAATGCTTTATTCTTGTCTGTTCTTGTGAATTTGACCTATATTGGTGTATCTAGATTTGGGAAGTGGTCAATTACACATTTTTATGAGTTGTAAACTCGTGATATTGGTGTGGGAAACACTATTTGAGTTTGTAATTTGAGGTTTTGAGTTTGGGATAGCCCACTTTGTGATGGGGATTGTGAACTACACTAGTTCAGTAAAGTTAATATTTAAAATCCTTTATAAAAATTGTCAAGATGGTAAATGTAGATCAAAGAAAATTAAACCACTGTAAACAATTCACATTGTCCATTTCCCTCAACCTTTCTGAACTCTCTTCTTCTTCTTCTTCATTTACTTTTGTCACCTCAATTCTTCACTTTCCTTTCATTTAAACTTAAAACTTCGAAATTTCCTTTAAAAATACTATTCACCGCCTTCTCTCACTTGAAACCAACACTTAGCTCGAGGAAAAGCCAATTTCCAGATCCAATCCATATACGTTCTTCAAAGAGATTTAAGCAAAAATTTGTTTTAAAAGAATTCTAAGAAGCCTGACCTATGCCGGTGCGAGTCTAAAGCTTTTGGGCCTAGATCCAAGTGGGCACATCTTGATAAAATTCTGAAACAGTGGCTTAACAACATAACACTATTTCGTCCAAACGTTAACTATCATGGAGAGGTGCATAGTTATACATGATAAAATGCCTAATACGACTATGATGATATTAGGCTTGATCTAATGCTAGAATATGTCATGTCCATCTTAAATTTTTTTTTTGTCATTTTAAATATTATATAAAATTTAAATATTTTGAAGAATTTTAATTATTATATAATCACATGATCACATGTTGAATGAAATACAACAAAGATTTTTACTGCATGTGGTTGCCATAGGTTGTCCATGAACCGATCCTCCAAACTCGATTTACATAGCCAATTCTAACATAAAAAAGGTTATGGGTGAGTACATTGGAAGGAATTTTCATCTAGGGTGAAAAAGGAAGTGGACAAAACAGTAGATTGAATAGAAAATAAAAAATTTGATAAATGATAAATTTTAAAATAAATACTTAATTAATTATATAAAAAGATAAAATTTTGATTTCATGAAAGTTGTTGTAGAATTCTGATATGGTTTAAATATAATTATAAAATTCTAACTCATAATAAATAAATAAAAATTAAATATAATTATAAAATTCTAATTCATAATAAATAAATAAAAATTATTTAAAATATTTCAAATAAATAAAATTTAATTCGAGTTGAAGATTTATAATTATAAAATTAATGAACGTTAAAATTAGGTGATAACGTCCAGGAAACAAATTCGTCGTACACATAAACATTGAAATAAAAAAAAAAGAAAAAAGAAAATGGATCCCGCAAACCGGGGGCGTATTAGTAAATATAAATATATATATATATATATCTATAAATATTTCCCACGACGAGGGACGACCCTGACGGGGAGAGGGAGTAGCAAGAGAAAACGTGAGAACTTTCTGTTCTCTTTCGACGTATTAAAAATACACCAAAAAAAAGAAAAAAACCCCGCAAGAAACTCAAAGCGGGTGACCGCATTGCTCACTACATTCCCTGTAAGTCCTCAATCTTTAACTTTATCTTTGTTATTTTCGACTGATTTTTGCACGCAATATTTTTTTACTATTTATTCATTTTTTGTTGTGGCGGGAATCTGAGTTTTTGTTCTATTCTGGGCGATTTTGTTGTTTTTTCTTCGATTTTTTCTTTTGGATTTGATTGGGGATTCATCGATTTTTAATGCGCATTTTCTCATCCGATTACATTGTTTGGTAAGAAATTTCTTTCTTCGTGTTTGTGCCCATTGAATACTTTTAATTTTTTTTAAATCTGCAAGGTGTAAGTTTTAGGGTTTCTGACTTTTAAGTTGTTGGGTGTTTTTGCTTTCTCTTATGGTTCTGTTTGGATTCTGAGAGAAAGGAATGAAAGAAAGCTGAAAATTGAACCAAGTTTTTGGTTTTCAATTAAAAATGGAGCAATATTTTGGTGCTTAGTTGAAGGCTTAGCAGTTACAGGGATACATTTCCATCATCACACCGCATTGCTTGTAATTCAAAATCATTAGGAATGTTTATTTTTTCTTTTCTTAGTTATCATAGAAGATTCTGATTTACAACATTTTCTTCTTTTTATTATTATTATTTTTTAATTTTTTAAAGAAAATTTTGAGAGCAACATTGCCTAAGGCTTTTCTTTTAATTATTTCGAAACAATAAGATACACTTTAGTTTGAAATTATTTGTGGGTGTTTGGTCAAGGGTTAGGACTTACCATATTCTAAATTTGTTTTGTATCTAAGGGTAAGTACTTTTACCATGGAGAAAAGTAAAAATCGTGTTGGCTGTTATTGTTACTGCATTGTGCATGAGTGTCAGTTGACTTTGGCAACAGTCACTCATATATCTCTTATAACGAGTTCTTGGTTCATTTGTTGCAGGAGGCAGTTTGGAAAATGCCTTTCTTCAAGAGGAAGCCTTTTGGTTTAGCAGAGCCACCAAAGGATTTGGAACCGTATGAGCTTGTATACCAAGTTCGATTCACGAAAGAGATCTTTCGGGATTATCAGTATCCTAAGTTAAAGTACTTCAAAGAAATTATCATTATAATTGTTTCTTGGGTTTTATAATATCCTCTGTCTGGTTTTTGCAAAACTAATCATAGTTTAAGGTGTTTGAATCTTCCTGCCTTACCCAACTGAGAAGAAAAAAAAATATATCATGCTTTTTGAGTTTCTCTTTGTGAATTCTATTAGATTCCTTAACCCCTCACTACTCTATCTGTATGTACTCTATAAAGACTGGAGGCTTTCTCTTTTTTAATGACCAGAAACTTACTAAAGATAAACATATCGCTTTTTTTTTTCCTCTTAAGTTTTTTTCTTTTACCAAGCTTGTCAGCTGCCAGGTGGGATGTTATTGCATGTTTGTTTCCTTAACATGGATCAGAAAGTATCTGAACCGGATAAATTTTTATCGTCAGAGAGTTTGGATGTGCAAATATACTGGAAAATCTAACATGACTTATGAAGAGGCTTTGGTGTCAGAAAAACATGCGACTCGAAAGGTTCAAGAGCTACCCAATGAGCTAGTGGCACCTGCGTTGTGTATTATCCAATTTAGTAAGAACTAATTAACCACTTTGCTGACTGAGGCTTTAGTAGTTCTTTTTATTTTTTCCTCATGAGGTCACTGATGGCAGTGGATATCATATAGTAAAATGATATTTAATACATTCCTCTAGTGAATTAATAAATAGATTCATGGAATTGGAGGTATACATAGCTGATTCTGGAGTTACATCTAAGTCCTGAGCCATTCAGATTTTTTTAATGTGTTTTACAACTTAAGTGGATTGTATTGGTAGCACATAGTTGATTGAAGTCCTGGGCCCCTTAGCACATAGGTGAAATTGGTTTGACATTCAGTGATCCCAGCAATCAACTTGGCAATCTTGTAGCAACAAGTAGTTTATCCATACCAGAATGCATCTTCTGTGGATTTGTTTGGATATACTGTATAGATAAGTTTTAACTAATGTATTTCTTTGTAATATCAATCGGGCCTGGAAATTTTTAGTTTTTACTAGATTTAGTTTTTAGAATGTTTCTCATTTTAATATCCTAGTTGTTTTAGACCTTGACATTTAAAAATGTAAGCTTTGAAATGGCATGTGACTCTTAAATTTGAGCTATTAGTAATTGGTGATCTGATGAATTGTTGCATATATTTCTTGAAATATTGATATATCTGTGGACATTTGTTGTTTCTTGTGAGTTTTGTCTAAATAATAAAAGGTATATGAGTTCAATGTTGGGTAAAATTGTTGCTTTCTTATATTGTAAACTCTCTTTATAAAGCCTTGTTAGTTGATAAATGATATTAGAGTGCTATTTTTTTTTACTCTTTTATGGGTTTCTTTTATACGATTATCATTGCAAATAGTGGTTCTAATTACTTGAATTAATGACTACAAAGTTTTGGGAGTGATGTTGGTAGTATTTTTTGTTGTCATTTCTTTTTTAATTATTGTTTCAAACATTGATACAGAGAAATGTGGTTGCATGTTTTAAAAATGCATTTAGTGCTGATTCATTTATTTCCTTTTTTTTTCTGGTTTTGTTGTACTTTTCTTTTTCTGTGTGCCCTTGTTTCGTTGTCTTGGAAACATTTAAACACTAATTCAGTTTTGTTATCCAAGTCATTATCTGTATGTTGTTGTCTCTTAGATTCATAATGTCTATGCTTGTTCATATGTATATGATTTGCAAATTAATTGAACAAATTACATTGGAGTTCTAACAACCAATAGGAGTTTAAGGATTTGATTAAGATGTTAGAAGCTTTTATAAAGAGAGCAATGGCTATGGCAGTGCAGTTCAAAAATGAAGTTCTGATGAGAAGTAAAATTGGAAAATGCCTTTTTTTTGTGTGTGGGATGATAATAAAAAGTTTCATGATTGTCTGGTTATTAACAGTTGAGAGAAGGGTCTTAAGTTTTTTTTTTTTTCTGTGGGCAGGGGGGGGGGGGGGGGGGGGAGTGACTTTTTTTTGCTTACTGGAGAGCTTGAGATTTTGTTCAAAGGTTTTGTGAACCTGAATACGTGTTAAAGAGACAGTTGGATTAAATGCTTTAGTGGTGCTATATATTTTTCTTTAGAACTGTCTTAGAAAAATATTTCAAAGTGGTGGCTGGCTTTGTGATATTAACTTTATTCATTCTACTTTGCATAAAACCTAGATTAAAGCATGATGTTTTTGTTCAAGGTTCCTGTTTAGCTAGATGGTAGAAAATGTTTCTTTCCTTTCAGCGATATCACCACCTTAAACTGCAAACTTTTGTGAGTTTCACATATACTGTGGCTTAGCATAGGAGTATTTGTTTTGTTGTCTGTTTGCAAATAGCTAAATATTGTAAAATAGAATTACAATGTTCTTGCTTACATACCAAAACTTTGAAAGTTAACAAGGGTCTTTTTTCCTATTTGTTGGCATTTTGGGGTTAAGGGTTGAAACCAAAGTTTGGGATTTTAAATTAGGATTTTCAAGGTATATCAAGTTGGATAAAAGTTATTAAATGGAAAGAAAATGAGAGAAAGAATAATAAGAAGAAAAAGAAGAGAGTGAGTCCTTAATCTCTACGGTTTTTGGGGTTTGAAAATTATGAGGGATTTTGAAGTGCTTGCATTTTAAAATGCATGAGCTCTGAAACCATAAAAGAGAACCCAGAGTAAAAAATTTAAAATCTGATACCATTATCAACAAATGGAAAACAAAATTGTTTTTGTTGGCATCATGAAGACACAAATTGATGACACCTCATGATTGCAAGTATCAAAATTGATTCTAAAGACAAAAAATCATAAAACAATGAGAAGAAAGGCAGTGATGAAGAGCAAGTTTGGGAAAATATGATGATAATAAAAACTTAGAGGGAAAATCAGAAATAGAGAGAAGCAATTAGGGAGAAGCAGGGGAAATTGGGGGACGAATAGAAGAACTAGGAGAGAAAACTATAAAAGAATCAATAGAGGGAGAAAAAAAATTATATTCAATGTCTCAAAATCTTCAATATTCATCATCCAAAGCGTAATCGAAACTAAAATAATTTGGATATTTATAAGCTAATCCCTAAACCCTAATAAAATGCAAAATACCAATTATAACTATAAGCTAATACTTGGAAATTAAGTGAAGTACTAATTAATATAAAATAAACTAAAAATAGCCTAAATATTTGAAAAAATTAAAATAATCCAGCAAAATATAAAATAAAGTGAGAGAGAGAGAGAGAGAGAGAGAGAGAGAGAGTGTAAGGGTGGACATGGTGATGGGAGAGACGGTGGTTGAGAGGAGAGCCACAGATCAAGAGAAGGCGAACAGTTGTGATGTGGAAAGAAAGCAAGGTGTATTATGAAATTTGTCTGTATAGCCTGTATTTAAAGTTTGAATTTGAGGCCCTTCATAATAAACCGTGCAAATGCAGGCAATTTATTAAGTTCACCATTTGACTTGGCAAATGGTGTATATGAAGAATGAAATTAAAACTCACATTTTGAAATGGAATCTCTCTGAACAAGCCCCATCCAAGCACTCATAAGAGATGGGTACACAGTAGTCCTTTTAAATCAGTAAACTGAATGATTCCTCCTTTACATTCCTTCTCTGTGGACTGAATGATTCCTCTAAGGTATTGTAGATCCACAACCAATTTAACTCATCATTTTCTTAACCCCTACCCCTCCGAATGAGTTTATTTTTGGGAGGTTTCTGTAGAAAATATTCAAATTGAGCCTCAACATCCTCTTCTGATTGTTTTCATCAAGACTTGGTTATAGTGAGGTTAATTCAAAGTCTAGCTATAATAAGGAAGATTCCCTAACTAAAAATTCCTAAGTAATAAATAAATACAGTGTTTACTAGATTTATAACCAATCAGCTAGAAAAATTCAACTGTGCAAAATTACTCAACTGCCATAATTGCTAAAATTGCTTATAGTCTTCTGGTTATATATCAGAGCGCTGGATTTCAATTAAATGGGTTGTATGGCACTGTGTTGTAATTTCATCTTTGGTGGATGCTTAATTTGCTTTTGAAAGGGGCTTATGGTTCTTATGCTTCTATGTTTTCTTTTAATTGACCTTTTTCAAACGGAATTTTAGCTTGGGTTGTGTCTAGCATCTTATGTCCCAGAAGGTAGAAAAGGGTGGAATAAAAAGACACAGGATTTGATAATGGTTGTCATGATGCAAATGTTGTATCATTCATAAAAGGTATGAGATAACTTGTTGGGGCTGCTATTACATTTCAGGTGAGGAGGATCTGATGTACTGCACTGAATTTAAAATACTGCACCATAATTTTTAAAACAGTAGATATACTAAAGCTGATAATCTGTAAGACAACTTCAGTTGGTCATATTCTATTAATTTGTGGAAGTTTCAAATAAGCACTGGACTATTATGAGTTATAAGAACTACATTGATGGCATATACTACAACCAAATATCTTTTGCCTTTTACAAGCTTCTCATCAATGGCAAAATGCTGCAATAAAACCATGGGAATAGATTTTCTTGATTCATTTTTTATTATACTGTCTTTATTGAATTTTAAATGATTTTTGGATTATACAATTCTCTTACACAGGATCTATAGACATATTCTCGATGCATGATTTAGGGCATATACAGATGATTTGCATCTGTTATTGCTGGATATTTTGTATGTGCCCATAACATTATCAGTACTGAAACAAACTGAGTGGTAGAGGCTTGTGAATGAATGGTACTAAAAGTAATCCAGAGCTTATGAGATGATTGTGGACATGTCATGAATGTGTAGGGGATCTTAATTTTATGTTGGGGAGAACAGGAAAATATTTGGCTGTCATATAAAAGGGGAAAAAGGAAAGAAAGAGCTTTATGCATAGCTGTTACAAAACTTTCTTTTAGCTTTCGGCAATTTTGCTTCTGTTTGTATTTTCAGTTTTTAGTGTTTTCCATCCCTCTTTAATTTTTAGTCCTCATTTCCAGTTTTCCCTTAACCTTGATTTAGCTATGCTTGTGCAACACTATTTAATAACCTGTGGCTTTGGCAGGTATGCTGTCATTGAGAGATCTTGCTGATGTAATAGCTAAAAAATTGCAGAAGGATTTGTTTGTGGGTGCTAATTTGTATGGAAGGAAGGATGGTAGTCTGTATCCATGCAAAGTGTTAAAAGTTGTGGAGAATGGTGTTGAAAAAATACAATATGAGGTGGCATGGGTTGACAAAAATAAGAAAATAACAGAAAATTCAATAGTACTTGGTGAAGATCTGGTATGGAAGAAAACACCCTTTAGCAGAAATATTTTGAAGTCTTTTATTCGGGAGTCCACATGCCGAAGTATTCCTTGGGTGATTCATGAGAAACTAGCACAGAAACATGGTATCTCAACTGACCCTCCGCAGGAGTTGCGTAGCAGATTTTTCTTTCAAGATGGACAACTTGTTGCCAAAATGAAGAAAAGGAAAAATGGAAATGGAAATGGAAAAAATGTTGGGGTAATTTTACAGGTTTATGGTAATCAGTTTGCGAATGTCATTTTATGATAATATGTTTAGCTCATATTTTTTGATATCCAGGAAGTAAATGACGAATCTGGGAAATCCAAAAGGAAGAAAGTAGAAACTGGGAAGTCTGATGCAGTGAAGAACAGTAAGGATGGTAGGTCAAAGTTTTAAAATTTAAAGCTATTTTTAGTGCAAGTTAAACATGATTGCTCTTTTCAAAGTATCTTGTATTCAGTTATGGAAATTATTGCTCTAGGATTTTCAATTATTCTGTTTGTGCATTTTTCCTCTTGCTTTTACTTCTTCTTCTTGTGGGTTCTCTCTCTCTCTCTCTCTTAGGGGGGAAGGGTTTGGAGGTTGAGATTTGGGGTTTGGCGAGAATTATACGTGCTTTCCGCAGGCATTTGAGTACCACCATGTTGTTTTTCACTTGTTCTGATTCTTGGTTCTAACTTCAATTTACAGAAAATAATCAGCCTAAGGAAGAACCTGTCAAATATCCAATTGATGATCTGTTGGTGCAGCCTGGTCCTGATGATCCTCTTTTTACCGATCGCCCTTCTCCTTCAAGGGATTTCAATGTTCCAATGGATTGTACTGGTGATCTTTTGATGGTTTGGGATTTTTGTTCTTCATTTAGTAGGCTGCTGCATTTATGGCCATTCTCTCTTGAAGATTTTGAAAATGCTATTTGTCACAAGGATAGTAATTTGGTTCTCATCGCTGAAACACATTCAGCTCTTCTTCGGTTACTTATAAAAGACGACGGTGAATATTCATTTGCTTTACAGAAGAGAAAGCGAAAGCCTAAGGTCAGAATCTCACTGCTGAAATTTATTTTGCATTTAATACCTGTGCCCACATGAACTTGTTTTTTCTTTGCAGCTTGAAAATTTCTTTATTTTCCTCCCATGTGGAACTTCCCTTGCTCATGCCCCATTATGATGTTGCTGGATGTTTGTCTTCTGACTGCTTTTATTTCAGATTTCACTCATCACGTGGACAGATTATGTCTGTGATTTCTTGGAAATGATCAACATTACTGAATTAAGCTCTTCTATGACCACTATAAAGAGGGGGCATTATGGCCTTCTGGACGCTAATGCTAAATTATTGGTCTTGCGTGAATTGGTTAGTCATGCCCTTGAAACAGATCTTATTAGGGGGAAGTTGGATGAGCATATTGAACAGCGACAGATGCTTGGAGCCATACGAAGAGGGGAAGCTTTGGAATATGCTAGAAAGAGAAGAGAAGAAAAAGAACAGTTGAAAGGTGAATCTGTTGCTGATGGATTAGTGAAGGAAAATAGTCTGGAGAGCACAGGAAGCAATCCACATATTGCAGAAAATGGAAATCCCATCATAGAGACCGGAGATATGGTGGAAGAGGTTATTTCCTCTCAGCAAAGCAATGCATTTTATAATAGGTGTGGATTGCTCATTTCAATATACATGGATTTATTACTAAGAAGTTAATCCCTTTCTTTTTTCCTTTTCATCAAGTACAGTTTTGGGGTAAAGGGGGGACTCAAGGCTAGTTCTTTGAGCAGGGGGTTCATGCACCTACCATTGAGCCAAATGGTCAGGTGCATCACTAAGTTATGTTTAGTTTGAAGAAAAAGTTTTTTTCTTTTTTAACTGCGGCAGGAGGCAATTAGACTGTCCATCAATGAAAACAGAGGAGAAGCAAAATGTGGATCCAAAAGTCCAAGCAGAAAATGTAACAAATTCATGTGAGAAGGAAGCACAGAAACAGCTAAGTGGTGATAAAAAGGAAGCAGAGGAGAGGAAGAGTAAAGAAAAGAGGGAACAGAGGGTTCAGTCCATCTCCTTACTCCTTATTTGATGTGATTTTTATGTTTTGTTTTGTTTCTCTTTCGTTAACGTTATTTATATAACAGAGGGAATATTTTGAACGTGAGATGGAGAAACGAAGCATTCGAACTAGTCCCTTAGGTAAAGACAGGGACTATAACAGGTATTGGTGGTTTAGGCGAGATGGGAGGATATTTATTGAGAGTTCTGATACCAAGCAGTGGGGCTATTATTGTACCAAAGAAGAGGTATCGTATTTGAATGGGTTCTATACATGCTATTCCTTTTGAATGCTTCCCTAAGTTTTAACCAATATTTAATGGACAGGTTGATGCACTGATAGGCTCGCTGAACCGTAAGGGTGAGAGAGAGAGAGCTCTTCAGATTCAGCTGGAAAAATTCTACGGCAAGATATGGTGAGAGGGTCTTCTAGTTGTCCTTGTAGAGCAAATGCACTTGAACTCCTTTAATACACCCTGTTTTAGAAACTATTTTATGTTACTATTGCTCTTTGGTTTTAGTATCGTTTCTTCCCCTCACAATTACTGGCCAATTTCCTTTTATATTAATGATGAGGCCTGAAACTTTGTTGTTGTTGTTATTATTGTTATTATTATTTTAATTGTTGCTTTGGGATTGTGAACTTTGGTTTTTAACCTTTCGGCACAAGTTTATCTTTGTTTCTGTCATTCTATTATATTGTTATGTCTATGCTATTGTTATCTTCATTAAACATGGAAATGAGCTCATGGCACTATATCCCCTGACTGGAGTGCTCCATCTAAGCTTTATCTTATTTGCAGATCCTATAAATATTAGGATCATAACAACATGCATGTTTTTTATGATACTAAGTTGGTTTCTTTTAGAATAAAGTGAATAAATGATGGATAAATTACAAACTTTCAGCAGTTCATTTTTTATGATACTAAGTTCGTTTCTTTTAGAATAAAGTGAATAAATGATGTATAAATTATAAACTTTCAGCAGTTCATTGAACTGTTTGCTATCAGATGGTGATAATTAAGAGAGTGATGCTGTAGTGCTGCTATTTTGTAAGTGGTATGATGCTATCATTTGACTTCAGCTGTCACATTCATTAAGGGATTTTTGACTTGTGCTTGATCCTTGCAAGCCTTCTAGCATTGTGCACCATTGACATGGCGCCAGTGTGATGCTGCAATTGGCAATAAGTAAAATTCCAATGAAGAAAGATATAACTCCTTTGTGTGCTCAGACCTATAATACTTTTAACAGTTTCTCATATATATTTTGGGTGCAAGTTTTTTAACATTAACTGCAAATACTGACATTCCTTACACTGCTTTACTTCATTGATGTTGTAAAACTGGATTTTTTTTTTTTATGTCTAATGCAGCTTGGAACTCCAAAAGAGATCAAAGGATTTGGCTCACAAGATTGCCTTGGAAGAGGCTGTGCTTCGAAGATCGACTCGTGTACGTGCGCCCCCAAGGGAAAACCCTGCTAATGCTTTCCTCAGGTATGTGAACAAGTGGAAAGAAGATTAATTTGATTCGAGTTTGATATCAGAGATCAGACTTTCATTTAATTGAAATCAGGCGCTCTACATAGTTGTCACTTACTTTGAAAGTAAACACAGGAGAGTAGGAATTTAAAGTTGATTTAAGTGCCTGCTTACATTTTGATGGAAGGTGGAAGGATGGATAGTTGTAGTTGGCCGAAGAAGGATGTGGAGGAACTGGGATGGAGCTGTTTTTTGATCCATTCCTCTTATTAGTTGACAAGCATCTACTCATGCTTGACCCTCAATTTTGTAAATGACATCGGCTTGACATTCTTTAATTGTGTTATCATCTGCGTAGAAATTTCTGATCAACTCGTTGTTTTTTTGGTGGAGATTTATGTTTGTATGGAAAGGTAATGACTGTGTGCAGCATGGCTTTCTCGCCCTCCCTCACCACTAGATGATGGCTCTTAGTCTTGGACATGTTGTCAAACTCTCAAACGCGGTAGGACCTGACTCTAAAGGCTCGTTTTACTCTCCACAGAACTCTATTTTATTTTTTGGGAACTCAATAAATTGAAATTCAGAAAGCCGCGAAACCAAATTAATTCTAACTTGGCCCAACTTAAATCGGCATCAATGCTTTGACTTGAAAGTGAAATAACGTACAAACTTAAGTAGAGCCTAACTGTAAATTATGTTTGTGATCTGGGCATATAATTTTGGTTTTATATCTCATAAAGTAATTTATTGATTTTCAAAATTTAAATTAACTTTGTAATGAAAAGTTTCTTGTGTTGGCATTTTTGTTAAGTTTGGTGTCAAGTGTCTCGATTGACTACACATGTTTGAGACGTGATAAACACGGGTACATCAGTGTGTATTTTCTCTATTTATTTAAAATTATTTTATCTTATTTTTAAATTTAATAATTAAAATTATATTTGAAAAGTATAAACAAAAGATAAAACAATTATTTTTTTTTTCAAATTACAATATTTTGTTAAATATATTAAAAAATAAGAAAAGTGTCCTAAAATTTTTTGCTTTCTTATGTTCTTTATTTAATTTTCCTGCTACTATTTTTTTTTTTTCTGCTCTCTTCTTCTGCTCGCCTCTTGTCAATTAGGGACTGGCTGGTGATGGGGAAGGGTCGGATTTGATCCAATTAATGTTGTGACGACTATTAGTCGGATCAAACTCTTTCGTTATGGATTCGACAACAAGACGAAGAAATTGAGCTTCGGAAAGAACATGAAAATTGATCTCTCTTTTATTTTTTAAATAGTTAGGAGAGAAAGGGTTATAAAGAAAGAAAAACGAGGAAAAAAATGAATAATTAAAATTTTATTTTATTTAAAATAAAAATATAAAAATTTATTTAAATGTATATAGATTTTAGATTTAAATAATTTTTTTATATATTTAAAGATCTATTTGACAATTATGCTTTTAAAAAGTTTAACTATCATGTATTTATTTTCATTATTTTTCTAGTCAATGCTATTAATTTTATTTTAAAAAATTTTAAATTTATTTTTTATTATGAATATTAATTTAATAAAATATGAGATATTTTAGTCATTTTATTCTTAATTTCGTCAAAAAAAAAAAAATTTAATGTTATATTTAAATTACAAATTTATTCCGTTTCAAATTACAACATATGTATATATATATATATATATATACAGGAAGCCCTAAAGCAAACTAAGACGGAGCCGTGACAATCTAAGTTGAAATTATGCGGAGGTGTGGTAAGACGGTGGGTAGTTAGGGTTTGTAGAGCAGTATAAAAGGTGTGGCAACGCTGGCCTCCATTCCGTGGATGTTTGTAATGTTGTTTCTTTGTTTGGTTTTTTGGAATAGCCTTGACCTTTTCAAGAGTTGCCGAGTTTCAGATCTGAAACTTCATTCGTCCAAACTGTTTTCTTTCTTCCAAGAGATTGCAAAATACTATTGAATGTTCTTTTTCTTGACGCTCTCAATGATTGAACTTCATCTTCAAGTTTCAGCCTTGTCTGAATGTCCATGGATGAAAACTGATTTTGTTCTGAGGGAGCTGCTCTGCTATTTATTTCTTCCTAACGGAGTTTCATTCCAGCCAAAATTAACAAACTGTTTCTTACTTTGATTTTGATTTTTGATCTGCGCTTTCCCCTGAATCTCTCTATAGCCTTGTTTTGGATGCTTTTGGTTCACCAAAGTCTAATCTTCCCCCTCCGGAAATAATAATAATAATTTCAATCCACGATAAAACTTGTAGGGTCTGTTTGGCTGGCTTGTAAAAAATGCAGTTTGAGTAAAAAGTACTAAATAATAATAATAATAATAATTAAAAAAAGAGATTCAATTTTATTTAATGGAATGGTAAGTTCTTAAGCCACAAAGTAATAAATAAAATCAAATCAAATAATATTTTTTTTATTACAAATAAGTTTCATGCATGAGTTAAAAAATTTAAATTTTTTTTAAGGCCAAACATCTGGCTTTTGGTTTTGTAGTAAAAAACTGTTTCTTTAAATTGGGTCAACTTGCTTTTCGTTTTCCTTTTTTTTTTTCTATTGCTTTAGAGTTAATTGTTAATTATAGTCGCATATTTAAAAATGTTTAAATAATTTTATAATTTAATAAAATTTTTATTAGAATATAACGCAAACTTCTGAATCTATGTTTGGATGATTTAGAAATAAATAATTTTGTTAAGAAAGTAAATTGTATCTTTATGAAGTAGAAGTATAGTATTAAATCTTATAAGTCGCTTTACTATGTCAAAATTCATATTCATTTTCTTATTATAGATAACATTAGGTAGTATTTCTGTTAATTATTGAATTGCAATATATTTTCATGACTTAAAAAACATACAATTGATTGTTTTTTCAACATTTTTATTCAATTATCTTGTTTGTTTGGGTAAAATACAAAAATTTCCGTCAATACTTCTCTAAAATCTTGTTTCAAAATGTATTCTTGGCTCCTTAACTTTTCATTATCATTAGTTAATAATTTTTTACACATGTTAAAAGTCATAATTATCTTCATATAATTAAAAAATATAAAAAAATACAATAAATATCATAATCTAATTTAATTAAATAGTAATAAAAATATTTTTTATTCAACATTTGTCAATTTAAAAAATAAAAAAGGCACATATTGATGAAACAAAATAAAAGAGAAATAAATTATTTAAAATTATTTTATTAATAATTAAAAAACAAAATTTGAATTGAAAAAAATATAAAATTTTAGTATTTGTTGTCACAAATATTTCATTACGAATCCCACTCAATAAGAGATGCAATGGGTCTTGAGTATAAAAACATAGACCTCCCACCACCTATCAAATATATCTTTTAAGTTGGGAACATGGACATGTGATTTATAGCTTTATTTAAGTTCTCTTTTCAAAATTTAAGATCGCATGAAGTTGGGCCTAAGTTCCGACACGTGACAATTGGTATCCGAGCAAACTCGAATCTTCACTAATGTGGAGCCCTATGAAAGATGCAAAGGTCGAGGTAAACGCGGATTAGTGTAAAAGTGCTTATCCTTTACAGGTGAAGAACTAATTTATAGCATCCCATTTCGTAGAGAGATCATGACTGGTGCATGAACCTAGACAAGCATAGTCAGCTTCTTATCATTAACATCACTAAAAATTCATCATTATATGCGGAAGCATGGATCCGGACGAGCATAACTCGCTAGGCCCAAGCAAGTCTCTTATCATAAACATCACTAAACATTCATCATTACATGCGGAAGCGTCGTATAATATCCATTAATATATAATATCATCATGCATGCATTTATAAAACTCAGTTCACAATTAAGAAACTTTTCAACTTAATTGTGTAAACTCAAGAATTTCATATATAGCAACAAGTGTCACTATCACAGTGCACAGTAACATTAAGCGTCAACAACGCTTATGGGTGTCCATATAGGCTTTCAAGCCATCATCATAATCTCGTACATAACATTGTCAATGTAAAAAGTCCAACATTGGCCACATTAACATAAACATGTTCATAGTTCTAACATAATCATAAAGTAAAGACCGACTTGTCAATGGAACATGACTTGACTCGTTAGGCATCAAGTGGCTACAAGACACCTACTAATGAAGAATAAACAGATTACGTTTTCGTAACATTAGTTGCTAGTAAGAGAATGCTATCATTGATTTGCAAAAATAAATGGGAAAAATAACTTATGAGTGACAAAGATTCTGTAAGTGAATGCGGGGAAAGGGGCAAGCCAGGTGATAAGAATATTTCGTAAACATACACTTGAAATCTCATATCATTCATAAATCATTTAATCATAAAATTCATGAAACATGATATTTAAATACAATTTAAATAACATTTACATGAAAACAAATTTACATAACTTGTACAAACCTTTCTGCCTTTGGAAAACCTTTAAACAAGTTAAAACATACAATTTTGTAACTCATCTATCATCATTTATCAATAAATTTGAAGTAGATGCTTCAAAAAAAAAAAAAGATTTAAAGCAGAATGCTTTTTGTTGTATTCTGTCTACTATCATCAATAGATGTTTTACATGTATCAATAGATAGCCCCTGAAATTATGTTTTCTGGGCACAATTCTGTATTTTTACCCTTCTTTAAGTCCCCTTACCTCTTGGGACTATCTTTCGGGCTTAGTTGACTTCACCAAGCATATTCTCATACCACCATAGAGTATTAATTATAAACAAAACTCAAATAAACTTAGCATACAACATTTCATGCACATTGTGATGGTTTGACCCACATTAATCATGGGTTTGCAATGTACAGTCCCATTATTCCTTAGGTGTTTATGATGCATCATAGGAATGAAGTCGTCATTACACCTCGTGTGAGTGTAATCAATCACAATCACACTCGTTGAGTTCTTATACTCATAGCATTTGATATGTGGAACGTCCATTACATATTTGCTTACTCATCTCATAAGGTGTATGGGATTTATATCATATTCTCATCTCATGGCATTTCCTCATGCTTATTCCATTTTCTCATGTAGTATGGAAAACATACATTGCACACATAATCTCATGGTATTCATCATGCTTTATCAATCATTTTATGTGGTATATGGAATACACATCATATACATAAACATAGCATCTTAAATGGAAAATCATCATACAATCCATCACACATTTCTTGCCTCAACATATATAACATACACACCATAGCATGCATGCATTAATCATAAATCATATCTTGTATCCACACTAGTTCAAAGACTAGAGTAATTGAGTGCTTCAATCAATAACGTGCTTGTCTCTCTTGTTGAAAATTAATACATAATAGGATAATTATATACATAGTAAGTTGCAAAACAAATTTTAAAATATTTTTCTCATCCACAATTATTTTCACTTCATAAACATTTGCAGAAATCATACTCAATAAATTTTCTCAAATCATACTTCAACTTTACTTATCAAAATAGTTTTGAAAATGGTGTATCCACTCACCTCGATCGAAAACCCAATCATAGCCTTTCTCCGATGATTTTTTTTGAGTTTTTGATTGTCCCTAACACACAATAATCATAACAATCAATTTCTAAACTAACAATCTCGGATTAATCATTCTAAGAACTTTCAAAAATTATTCACCTTTGACTAAGTCTATTTTCTTTCACTAAACCCATTCTAAAATCAATAAATCTTCTACTCTTACCTAAGATGAGCTTAAATGGCTAGAAAAATCACAAAACCTTTAACTTTAATCTTCCAATAGCATTTCTAGACCAAGAAACAAAATTTTTCGGATAAAAAAAACAAGCTTTAACTTTAGAAAACCAAACTTTAAACCATTAAGAATGATGATTTGATGTAAAAATAAGTTGAGAAGGTTTTGAAAGGGGCTTACCTAGCAAAAATGTGGTTGAGGGTTGCTAACCCTCAAAGAATGTGCCATATTTATAGTTTTAGATGAGAAAATACCATTTTGCCCTTTTTATTTTTTTGAAAATACTGTCATCTATCAATAAATTGAGAGCATCTATTAATAGATAGGCTTCAGGATTCTTTTAAAAAGTTCTCAAGCTTTTATCTATCGATAGATACCGTGCATCTATTGATAGATAGACTTATTTATTGATGGTTTTTTATTTAAATTATTTTTGGGTTCAAACGAAGAATATCTATCAATAAATGATGAACATCTCTCGATAGATAAACTTCAATAGCTAAAACTAAAGGCAAAACCTTATCCAATTGGACTCCATTTCAAACTAAACCTTGTATATCATTTCAAAACATTAAAACATGAGGTTTTCTAAGTATAAAACTAAGTTTCAAGTGTTTAAAACACAAATTTAACTTGCTAATCTAAGGATTTCTAACTTGGAAATCCCACATTAGGGTAGGGTTTCACACAGTGGTGGGATAGAATGTCACAAATCCCATATTAGTAAAAAATAGAATGGGTCTTAAGTATATAAACATGGACCTTCTACCACCTATTAGGCATGTCTTTTGAGTTGAGAATGTATGCCTGTAATTTATAGGTTTATTGAAGCTTTATTTTCAAAGACTAAAATCACATGAAGTTAGGCTTAAATTCCGACATGTGACATATTTCACGTGCACACTTATTTTTTATTATTTTTAAATAATAATTATATATAAATACAAATGTTGTGAAAGTACAAAGTTTGAAGTTTAAACAATTCAAATTTTATATATTAATTTATAAGCTATTCAATATCATTAAAATTAAGAAAAATATTTTTGTGCAAGTCATTCAATATAATTACAATTTTTATTTACTAATTGGATAAATTTAATAAAGCTGTTTTAAATGATAATTTACAAATATAACAAATAAATATATTTGTTTTTGTTGGTTAATAGTTTTATCAATAACTACGCTTTCGCATATATATATATATATATATATGTAATATTAATTTATAAATTATTTAATACTATAATAATTAAGAAAAACATTTTTAATGAAAGTAATTCAATGTCATTAAAATTCTTATAATAAAAAAAATTTAAAATGCCAATTTAGAATGAAGAGTAGACTTTATCGAATTTAGCAATTGTGATCACTTTTTACTTTTTAATTCCAGTAAAAGTTATCTTGAAACTTTTGATTATCTTAATATTTTTGAAATTGCACAATTTTAATCAAATTTGCTCTCAATCAAAGAGGAAGAGGAAAAGATGAAGGAGCTGGAGAGAGAAAAAAAAATATTGAGAGAGAGTTGGGGAGAAAAAAATTGTATTTATTAATATTTTAAATTTATTTTTTGTAATGATGTGACATCATTTGGTGACATGTAATGTATTAAATATAAATTTATAATGATAAATAAATATTTAAAATAATAATTTAAAAATATAATCAACAAATATGATTAATTTAGTCAATCAAATATTTTTTAAACACTCTATCTTTAGTATATACTACTATAGATATAAATTTATAGATTAAAATATTAAATATTTAATTTATCTCACATTAAATGAAAAAAAAACCTTTCCTATCGTAATATTTCAATTATCTTTAATCGATATTATAACCCAAAAGGCGCCTGTTAAAGGAACCTAATTTTAAAAAGCTTTAATTAACATGTTTACATTCCATTTAAAAAAGAGAAGGGATTCCTTGAGATTCCTTTATTTCAGGATGCAATCTAATAAAACAAAAATTACAGGACTACAGTTAATGGCAACTATTTTTCTCAGTAATCGCCATCTTATGTTGGAAAGCTATTGAGCGATTGGTCCATCAAAATTTGATCGACTGAAACATTTGGTTTTCCACATACCATACTGCATAATCTCATAAACCTGATTATTTACATCAAGGAAAGCAGAAATTTAAAAGGACAACCAAGTTCTAAAGAACTAGACATATTTGGAAGGTCACCCTCCATGCTCTCTGTAGCATCTATTCTTCATGATAAAGGTACAAACCAAGACCAAATCGAGCACATGCCCTGCAGAAAGCTATTTCTTCCGCTGCAGCAACAGGATCTACGATGTTAATGTCGCTGGATGATACCGTGCCAGTGGACTCACGATGTGCCTGTATCAGAGTTAATACATTAGTTTTTAACGAAGCAAACATGTTTAGAAACAGAATCAGAAACGCGAAAAGAATACATTTTCCTGGTTAACATTCCACTCCTCGTGTCGAGACCTATAGATAGAGCTAAGAGTTCTCGGGCAAAGATTGTCAACAATTTTCACAATCTCAATTACATAGCCAAGTAGTCTCAAGCAATGGTTTTTCATCAGTATAACCAGTAAAGGCTTAACAGCACCAAGCTGTTTACATTTCTTAATTAGCAACCTTCATAAATTCTCCATTTTTCACTTCAATTGATGGAAATATTTTGCAATTAATCTTTAACAAAACTTGAAATTAATGGTCTCATAAAATTGTAAACTCTGTAGACTTCCACTTGAAGAAAAAGGAAAAACAGTCATAATCCTCTTCCAAACTCACATGGATCATCCCCAAACACGATTATAGTTTACGCCTAAAAAGAGTCATTATAACAACTCTGTTCTATAGAAATTGTCACAAACCCAACAAAACCTTCGGGAGAGAGAGAGCAGCTTAAAAGACTAGGATCAAAGAACAAAGTCTGTAGCACGCATATAAGTTGAGGCTTACAGATTTCTGGGATCAACTCCCCATTGAAGATTAACCAAAAACTAAAAAAATGCATTACATGCAAATGCACTATGCAATTAGTTTGTAGGGGATGCTAGCCTTTGCCTAGGTGATACGTTTTTTTAGGAGCTGGGAAGGGAATCTCTACTGTGCCCTACCAACCAAAATGAGCATGGCAGATAATAGTTTACCTGCTTCATGTCACTAACATCCAGGAATTTTCATATATTAAATTTCAAATTACAACAGCCATAACAAATTGAATAAAAATTTCCACCATAAATTATCTGATGACTACAATGCACATAAACCGAGTTTATAAATTCTTGAGGGCAACAAGGCAAAACAAGATCTTGGTTGGGCTTGCAAGACCTCAAAATTTGGTAGTTGCTACAAATTGAGAGTGAGATGACAACTAATGGAATTCCTGTGGCTGACTATTGATGAATTCAATGATAGATCAACAGGTTCTTTCATGCAGGTTTGAATTTCGGTAAATTACCTACATGTCCTTAGGATTTCACCCTAATTCATCTAAGATTCATTAGTATTCAAAATGGACACTTCGCCCCAAAACCCCAAACGCTGTTAACAGATGTTAAGAAAATGACTAAAATACCCATGAGATAAAAAATACTAAAATGTGCCTTTCAGAACCAGATTACACCATTCACTAATCTGTTTGGGGTTCTTCTTTATCCTCTCCAGCCACCAAAAATCGAAACTAGTTCCTCATTTAACTCCAAAATGACTGGACAATCCACTCATCTAACTACCATGACCAGATCACGAGGGACATCATGAAAAGCAATCATCACTTTACTTTTGTCTGACCTTTTTGATTGGTAAACAACAACTGCTCACACACTTGAATTCTAAAGAAAGCAGCATGAAAGAAAAAATGGGTTCAATAGCAAAGCAGGGACTGCAGAAATACTAGTCACAGCTTCAACAACACCCCTCGAGAACCAAGGTTTCCCTTTTTTGTTTTTTGTTGCATGTTGAAATGCACTATTGAGATTTATAGATTTAAACAAGAAACGAAGTTGAACAGAATTGAGAAAAAAAAAAAAACTGGTGCAAGCAATTACGGCTGCAGCTTTGTGAGGGATTAGTAACTGTTTCTCAGAATCTTTCTGGAATAATCAAACTTCAACTGAGATACCTTCTTCTCAAAATGGTAAAAGATCCTCTCTTTATTTCGTTTCTTGTTCACTTAGCTTTTATTGTGTATTTGGATTGAAGGTGGTTGATATCCCTTTTTTTATTTTATTTTTTGAAATTATGGGATTTCATTGATGAAATAATGTCCCTTAATTACAGGACCCAGACTAAACACTAATCAATCTGGGCACCCATAATGTTGAGACTATCATACAAAACCAATACTCAAGTCATCAACCTGAAATATAACATACAATCCTAAGCCCCAAACTTGACGGTCATGTGCACCTAGAAACTTAGTATTAGAATCCCATTATATTTCCAGCACCTAGCCAAATCAAGTGGCTGATTACTTGAATTAGTCTTTCTAATTCTGCATTTTTATTTTTATTAAATTGATGAATAGAAACCGTATTTATCTAAGTATTGCTCCGTTTTAGAACATTAGGTTTAGGAAATTTTACCCAAACCAAGTCTCACTTTCAAACACGCCAGCAAGCATCCAAAAACCCAAGTGCCAAGCAGATTAGCACAAAATCATAGGTAAAAAATCAAAACAAGGAAGAAAGCAGGTAATCTCTCATTATTTAGCTTGTTTAGTTTCTGTCCAAGAAGTTCTGAGTACAACTTTGTTGTTTCTGTGATGCAGGAAGGGTAAAGTATAAAAGTCATGCCACATCATTAAGTTAACAGAAACTCAAACAGTGGACTAACGATAGGACTTATGTACCCTACAAAGTATATAATTTTGGGATGGAGGGTCTATTTTGAATACTAATGGACCTGAGATGAATTAGCGTGAAACCCCAAGGGTGTGGTGGTAATTTACCGTTTGAATTTTTTTTGGTTTTAATATAGAGAAAAACTATTTAAGTTGGATGGTAGAAGTATAATAAACGTATGGTAAAGGATTCTCTCTTTCACAAACACTTCTCCGGTTATGAACAAAATTTCTGAACAATACCCGTTCACCAAATGCCGTAAGGGCCTTCACGAGGTTGATTACCAACATTATGGCATTTCACTAAATGAAGAGCTCCTGAAGGGGAATTGCTTTCAGGGTTTTATTAGTGTTTATCGTTTAATTAGGGATAATTCGGAATTTGAGTCTATGCTGACTTGTGACAATAAATATATAATGGAAGTTATTTTCCAAGGATTTTGGGTTATGAATTGTTGCAATTTTGAAATATGGAATTTGACTTGTGACAATAATCATCACTGAGTAAGTGTAAAAACAGTCTAAAGGAGATTCAAGAGGTTCAGCAAACTAAAGAAACAATTCCACCAGTTGTTGAGATCCTTGAGAAAAAAAGGCGAATGTTGTTGCAAATTAAAAGTGAGAAACCAAAGTGGAAAAATGATCAGCCATTAAAAGAACTGAACGTACAGCCAGCTTTTGAAACTGAAAATGTTGAGAAAATACAGGTTGGAGTTGAAAACTTAGAGGCTGGATTTGCCATGATTCAAGCAAACAAGGATTTTAGTGGGGTGCCGCACAGTGAAGATGTTTACACTGATTTCATTACTTCAGGTGAGGTCAAGAATGAGATGCAGGCAGCTTAGCACATAATGTTTGTGCCACAAGAAAAGTTAATTCATTAAGAGTGCTGTTCAAGGGTTATGCTTGAAAAGTTTTTCCACTCCAAAATTTCAAAACGTGAGGTCAAGCTTTCTTTAACAAGGGGAGAATGATGCGTAATGTAAAACCGTTAAAGGAGATTAAACTGTTAGGCTTTTATATTGTTAGTTTCTTGTCTTTTATGGAATTTGTTATTAACTTTAATGGATTTCAGATTTTTAGATTAGTTACGTTATTTTATATCAATTCGCATTTTGCTTATTTTCCAACTACTAGGGCTTTAAGGTTATATTTAGTATTTACATCTATATTAGGACTTAGGATTTAGCTTATAAATACCTATGCTATTTCATCTATGCAGCTTTTAATGTCAGAGTTTCTAGCACTATTACTGTTTTGATTGTCTAATGCAATCAACCTTAGGTTTGACTCCCAAGAAACAAAAGTTGTGAACCTTAGGATCTTTTTTCTTTCTTTCATTGTGTGATGCAATCAACACTTACGTGTAATTCCTAAAGAACCCTAATTGTAAGGATTAGATATATTTTCTCTTCTTTTTTATAATTTTCCTTTTCCTCAAGAATTCATATAAGAAGATTGCAGTAAACCCTAGTGGCCTAGCTATCCTACATCACACATCTACTGAAGTCATTATTTCTTGTTTGTATGACAAGACCTTTTTACCCTGCTTTCAACAGTTATTCATTCCTCTTCTCCATTGTCTTCTTGTTCAGATTAGGTTTATTAGTTGCACAACCAAAACCTCCTTCCTCATCAAGGCAATCTCAAAACTCAAAATGAAAGTTGACAAGTAATAGGAGTGGTCATTCCACATAAGTATAGCCTGATTGAAGTGGCAGCTTAGCCTCACACTCCCTGTTGCTCCCCAAACCAACCAAAGGAACAAGATCAAAGATAGATTTGCCAATATTCTTGTTTTCAAAAAAATAATACAAACTGAAAATATGGTTTTTGGTTTCAAACTTGGTTTTCCTCATAATTTGGAAATAAATGTTTAAAAATCCAAAATTTTTTAGTGATTGTGCTTTTCTATAATTACGTAATCTGATTCAGGCTTTTTGGCATGATCTGATTCTTATTCCTTGTTCTTTGCTTTTAAAAACCACCTTGGCTGAAGCTCAGACAAAATAAAGAAGAAGCTTGCTGAATGAAATGAGACAATAAACTTGATTATAATCAATTCAAGCCAACTAAAGCTGGCTTTTATTGAAGCTTAAGCCATGTTGTTCACCAAGTTTTTTGCTTACATCACATGTTTTGCAACCTACTGGAAACCAGCATCTAATTTTGTATGACAGGAATATCATGTGCTCCTGGCAAAGGATGGTGACAGTAGTACAATATCTACACTATAAACGATTCTGTTTTCCTCATTAACGATGGTAGGTTTAAACTCTTAATACACGAAAAAATTGGGAAACCAATTCCACAGCATCTTTGATACCCTTATATTTTTGAATTTTAGTGAAGACTAGAAGTTGCTGGTCAGCATACCTTAGAAAACTACTTGCCCTATATTGCAGCATATATAACCACTCAACTTCATAAAAGGTTCTTGCTGTGCTCCAATATAAAAATGGCTTCACGAGCATTCCCAACAAGCCCCAGGTCCCTATCTGGCTATTTGGATCCTTCATATGAGTACTAGTTCCAGAAAAAAGCAAAATTGCATAGCTCTAAGTTCCACTCTGCCATAGAGTTCTCCAACATACCTCCAAAGTAATCAACATCATATAACAGGAAGTCTGGTAACATGGAACTAAGATTGAAAGACACATGGTAATGATTTTAAGCAGCTCAATAGACACATGGTAATGTTTCCTACCAAACATGGTGTCATATGAGGCCAAAGGGAGGGGAAGGGGAACAAAAATTATAAAGTAGAACTAAATTGATTGTAAAGCTAGCATTATGTAAAATTACTAAATGTTTACGGTGAGAATGATGTTCTTAACTTATAATTCGGTGATCCACTCCAAAATCCATGTCGAATTAGAATAGATAACAGTAACATAGAGAAGTAAAAGTGAGGAGAAGGAAGCAGACCTCTCCGTCAGATCCTCGAATCGTGAGTCGGTATACAACAGTGATGGTTCCATTCTCAGCGAATATAACATCACGTACTTCTCCGCACCATCCTGTGAGAAATATTGAATCACCGGATTCTTAATGTTTGCAATTCAAAGTGGATATCCATAAGGATATTGAAGCAAAGACCAAAAACCAAAGCAAAGAAAGGAGGAAGAAAGGCAAACCAGGGGCATAGAAGCTCAACATGCGATTGGCATGGTACCTGGGGCGATCAGATGAGATGAGATGAGATCAAATGGATTTTCAATTACGAGTTCGGAAATTCTAAAAACAAACGAAAGCTGCCGGTGGTACCAACCAGGGGAGAAAGGTGGAAGAGTTGGAAGGAGGCTTGATGATGTTATCAGGGATACGCTTGTTGAGATCGCGCAGAATTTCAACCAGAGGGCGAGTGATGCAGGAGGAGTTGGAGGGCGAAAAGGACTTGTCCAGAGGCACCACGTAGTTCGAATTAGGGACTCCCTTTTTAGCATCGCCGCTGTTATTACTGCTGCTGCTGCTGCTGCTGCTGCAATGGACAAGGCCGCTGAATCGCGCTCTCCCCTTGCCCACTGCCGGCAATACGAACCGCCCATTCCTCTTGCTATTATTATTGACGTCATCGCACCAGAGCTGCGGCCAACATTGCGAGAGGAAGACGCTGCCGCTTCGCAATTGCAATGCCATTTTTCCAAATCCCAATCCCAATCCCAATCCCGTTTGATGCCAACTGCCTATTATTTATTCGCTTTGCCAACTACAGTCATACACTACACCTACCAACCCCTCTTCAAAACTACCTCCTATTTTTCTTTTCCTTTGCTTGTAGGCTTGTACCATTATAATTTTTAATTAATTTATTTATTTATTAACTAACTAACAGATTTTATTTTTCTTTTTTTTTTCTTTTTCTAAAATCATTGTGAACTCTGTTCAGTATTAAACTTGTAATTAAAAAAAATCATCGTCACCATCATCGTCATTAATTATTTTAATTATTGAAAAGCCGCAGTCATCATCTTCTCTTTATTTTGCTGGTTAAATATGGCCCTTTCTATTGGTCAGACAAGACTGCAATGGCATTGAATTTTCATGCAGAAAATCCTTTTCTAAATCAAGGATAAGGATGCAAATGTTATTCCTGCAGTCGTATCTTTAATTTCTTTTCCCCTTTTACCTCTCCATCGATGCACTGATTTTTTAAGGCCATGAAAGATTAGTTTATTTGGTTCGTTTTCAATAGAACAGTGTTCAAACGATTTTTTAAAAAAATTGCCGATTAGTTGTATATTGTTATGAAATTAATTTCTATTGAATAAATTGGAAAGATTATTGATATAAATCATTTTTTAAATGCACTAATATATATATATATATATATATATATATTCTTTTTTATTATTTTTATAAATTTAAATTGAGAATTTTTTATATTTGATATTTTGTAGAATTTTTTTTTAAATTATAATTTTTTTGAGAAAAGTAATGGTCAAAAGTTTTCGTTTTTTTTTTTGTTATTTTATTCTTTTTTTCTTCCTCTTTTCTCCCTTTGTTTCTTTTACCAAAAATCTAAAATGTATTAATCACATTAAAATCCAAACATCTAAGATCAAATATGTATGCTTGTAAACTTTTTGAAAAAAATAATCTTAAATCATAACTTTTTAAAAATATGTAGGAAAATAGGTAAAAGAGTTAAAGATGTTAGCTTTAAAATGAGTATAGTTTTGATAATGACAAAATAATTTTAATTTTCTTGAACATTACTTGAGTTATTCTTGACAAAGTCTTGAAATGATTTAGTTCTCGTATACTTGTTTTTACATAATTACAATCTTGATTATGAACTTATTGAACTATATGTATAAACTTGTATGTTTTAGTTGTATGAGTTTATGATCTCTATAATATTTATCTTTGAGTTATTAAAATTGCAAGTTAGGTTCACAAGTGGTGGAGTTTATCTCAAAGCATTCAACAGTTATTAATCTACACTACACCAAGCTTGTTTCAAGTTAAGAAACTCAGTCATCACTCAACATTTGATCACAAGGAAGACATGGCCAAAGTTATATGCTAAAATGTCAAGGAATCTTGAAGAAACAAAGCTCTAATCGATCCTAGAGTAAGACAAGTCAATCTTATGGCAGAACGGGGCAAGAACAGACAAGGAAACTTGAAAAATACACAACCATAGTCGACCTTCTAAATTTTATAGTCAACCCTATCGCAAGACTGATGAAAAATCGTGAAGAAATGAAGTCATAGTTGATCTTGACAAAACTATAGTCAATCCTCTAAGCTTTGATGTCAAAAATACAAACTTTTTTGGAAGTGGATTGACTAGAAAACTTCTATACTTGACTATAGATGACTGTTAGACAAAATTCAAAAAGAAAACAGCTAGTTTCTTGCTTTAATTACCTTCAATAGCTCCAAGACTTCTTCAACTATAAAAAGGACACTTTGGAAGCATTTCAAAGTAAGGAAGGAAGAAAGAAAAAGGCCAAATTCTTGAGGATCAAAGTCTTGAAAAAAAAGAGAGTGAAACCAAGCTTTCTTAAGCTAAAATCATCTTTGCACCTTCACTCCAATCTTTTCATCGTTTTTTTATGCTTATTGTTAGGCATTCTTCTTCTATTGTACTAAACTAGCAAAATCTACTTTTAAGAGGCACTATTGCTACTCTTTATAAAGGTTTTAACTCATCTTTAAAAAGTTAGTGAAGGTTTGTAGTTGAGCTCTGTTAAAACCATTGTATGGGTTGTGCTTGCTCTTAATAAAAGGCATTGTATGGGTTATGCCTGCTCTCGATAAAAGGTATAGTAAAGGTTATGCTTCCTCCTGTTAAAAGGCATTGTGAGGGTTGTGCTTGCTCCTGTTAAAAGGCATTTGTAAGGTTTGTGGTTACTTTTGGAAAAAGCCATTATGAGGTTTGCTTGATTCTGTTAAAAAGCACACTTCTTGAGTGGATTTGAAACTCCTTAGCTTGCTAAATTAAAGGACGTAAGCATTTGAGAAAGCTGAACCTATATATATTTCTTGTATATTCATTTTTATTTTTGCCTTGAATTGCTGCAGTTGATTTCAAGAAAACCCATTTCATAAATTGCTTATGTCTGGATTTATCCTATTCACATTTTGGTTTGCTTCTTTGTTAAAAACCTCTTTGCTATCATTACTTATTCATTTCTTGTTGAAAAGATTTCTTCAAACATATTTTTTATGATTCTTTTTGTTACGCTTGAAAAACATTTTAAGCATTTCAAAAGTGATCATTTGCCTATGTTTAATTGAGTAGACTTGACTAAAATTTGCATGTTCATCATAGTCTTCTTTGAAATTTTTTTGATGAGCTTTCAAAACGAGTTTCTGATCTAGGGTTGACTATCAAGCCTTTATAGTCGACTACACATTTGTTTAAATAGATTTTGAAAAGGTTTTATTGAGGAGAAACACAACCATAGTCGACTAGAGCTTCTCCATAGTTGACTATAGCCGTTTATTTCAAGAACTCCAAAAGTTTTACAATCCAATTCACCCCCCTCTTGGATGTTCTTGTTTCTTAATTCATTGAACTGATATTTCTAACAAAAGAAAGGAGGAAACAAAGGAAAATAATAAAGAACAAGGTTTATATTTTTTTAAAGAAAATCTACGTAAAGCTCAAAACATGATATGTTATTCTTTAATTTTATACAAATTTGTTTATCAAACTTTACAATTTGATATGTTCTAAAAGTTTTTCTAAATTATATTTTCAGAAGAAATATCTAAAGAAAGGAAACATAAAGAAGTTAAAGTTAAACATGAGAAAGCAAATAAGAATAATAAAATTGAAAATTTCATTTTGCTTTTTCCTTTTTTTAATAAGTATATTAATCTTCCTTGTTCCTCTTTTTCTTTTACCAAATAAACTTAAAAATTTTTGATCAATTTTTTAGAAGAAAAAACAAATTCAATGACTAAATATATATGCATAAATATGTTTTTCTCTTAAAAAAATCAAATAAATAATAGAGACGAATAAAAATTAGAAAGGTGCAAAAATCAAAGCATTTTGTTGCCTTTTTTTTTTTTTTTTCATTTTCCCTCTTCTTTCTTTCTTTTTTTTTTTTATTTTGTTTTCTTGGCCTTTTTTCCAATTTTTTCTCTTCTTTCTTATTCCCTTAAATTTCCTTTTCAAATAAAAAGATAAAAATACCCTTAAAACCCTACATTTCTTTTGCACCTTAGAATCAATATATTACTAGAATCGTACTTGCATTACGCAATGGGTTTGTGTAATTTTAAAAACAATTGATGTAAAAAATTGAATATAATAATTGAAGTTAGTGGTTATCGGGAATTGTTTAATAATTTTTAATATTATCATTGTTCTAAGTTACATAAAGAGAAAGAAATAAGGTCATTTATTTGTTTGGACGCAAGTGCAAAATAACATATTATAATATGTTTTTGTTCTTGAATAATAAATTTTTGCTTCTGTCTATTACGATTGTAAAGTGCAAAAGTGAAGAAATAAATCATATTGTAAAGTACAAAAGTACAATCTAACATCTATACAACGAAAACATATTCTATCTACGTGTAGAATGTTGTCTTGGAAACAGAGTAGAGCCAAAAAATAAACCTGTTGGTCATCTTTTAGACGACAGTGTAAACATAATATGGTAAATTGTATGTAAGAAAAAGGAGCCTCATAGTGAAAGATAAAAATCGGTGACAGCCAACTACATGCAGGTTTGCTGCAAAACAAATTTTGTTTGATAAATGGCATATGTTAAAAATGAAATTTAGATTGTCAAGCAAGGAGAATTTTACGGAAGATGACAGAAAAACTTACATAGTCATCAGTGTATTCCTTTCCCTAGATCCCCAACTGGAAATGAGCCACCTTCTCCTATAAGCATCTATAGGTCAATCAGAATCATTAGTGCCATTCAAGCAAGAGTCATATAAAGGAATAGAAACTTAAAAGTAGAGTTGAAAAATGCATAAGAGACACATGACAATGAACCCTTATTCTATTTAATTCAAAAGATTAAACCCTATTCAATACAGGGTTTAGAGATTTTCAAAAATTACTGCAAAACTCCTAATCTTTTACATAAAGAGTTGCAGAGAGAATCATTCAAACTTCCTTCAATTTCTTTTAACTTGCATTCAGGGTGTAACTGCCTTGTTTTTAAGCCCTACTTTGTCTAACTTGATCTTGATAGCTACATCAACATCCATCTTCTCTAAAATAAATAAATATAATTCAAAACAATCGTCACTAATAAAATCAAAAGAACAAAGGGAGTACAATCAATGAAAATAATAAACACTAGTCAAATAAAAATAAAAAAATAAAAACTAATTAAAAAACACCTTAAGTCAATACATATTTGAAAAATAAGCTAAAATGAAATCAAACACCAAAACCACAATCGAGAAAGCCACAAAAACTTAACATGTTAGACATAAGACATGGGTTAAAAATCCCATTCATACTATATTAACAAATGTTCATGCATGAATGAAATTATAAATATATAAACAATTGATGAAACAATAGATCCAAGTCAGAATTGAAAGGCCTAACAATACGAAAGAAACATTAGGAGACAAACATTTAGCAACGTGGACCTCAATTTATATTACTTTTAAAAGGAATACCTCAAAGTTCCTTCTTTCCACAAATTTCTCATTAATCAACCTTGCATAATTGCATATAATATAAATAAATAAATAAATAAATATTAATATTAGAATTTAAAAAATTAAGAAATTTGAACCTTCAAAGCCAGAGCTTTCATTCTCTTCATTTTTCTTTATCTCTACCTTCGACGTTACAGGAAAGAAGAAAACGTAAACCAAAATTTTTGTTACACATGAAAGAAGAAAACGTAAACCAAAATTTTTTGTTACACATAAGATATAGCTTAAAAATCCCACTCATAGTATATAAACAAATGCTCATGCATGAATGAAATTATATAAATATATAAATCATTAAACAATATATTGTAGAACCCTAGACCTTTACCTAAGGGTAAATAGGCAATTTGACCCAAGAGTATAACGGTCATTTCTTGGTGAGCTTTCATCATTAATTATGCATAATTTTGTTTATTGATTATAATCCTTTCCACATATTCTTTTATCTTTCGTGGCTTGTTGCCTTGGCCGGCTGACACTATTAGAAGCAGAAATTTTTCTAAGTCTACGAAGAGGTAAAAATATGTGATTGTTGTATAACGATTGAATGGGAATAAAACATGACGATAATAATTCCTTTGATATTGAAATGGCTTAAAATGATTTTTTTATAATTTTAGAAGTATGTTTGCTTTGGTATATAAGAGCTCAAAATTTTATTTTAGTTGAACTTTTTTTATTTTGTTCTTGAAACCAAAATTTAGATTTTTATTCTTTTGGAATTTGATTTTTTTATATTTTTATTTGATCCAAATGGGGGTTTATTTGCTTATTTACATTAAATATCTTAAGTATAAACATGCAGGCATTTACTTATTAAATGTAAATAAGCTTAATAGGTTTTTCTAGACATTCTAGAGCAAAGGTATCGAGACTTGGCCAAGAAGTAACAAGACTTTGCTGCCCAGAAAAGAAAGTCTTGATACCTTTAAGAAAAGTATTGAAACTTTTCTTGAAAACTCCCAAAAACAAAATTGTTTTCCAAAGGTATCGAGACCTAGGCTCAAAGTCTCGATACCTCAACCTCAGACTTCAAAATAAGGGTTAAACTTGTCTTTTCACCTCCTAAACTATAAATATGTTTCAAATTCCAAGCCTTATCATATTTTTCATCTTCCTTAGCCACAAGCCACCATTTTCTCAGCCCATTTAACTCTTTCAACACTTTTTAGGCTTTAAGTTTCTTTTCTTTAAGGGAAAACTTGATTTCCAGCTTTTAATCTTAATTTCCAAATATTTTCCAATAATAACGATTTGGGTTTTCATCCTAAGATATGCCCATTTCTAAAAATTTGATTTTTACCTCAAATGGTAGGTTTCATGTGTGTTGTGGCTTTGAATAACTCACTAAGATAGTGTTACCACAACCTTAGGTAAATTCTAGAGTTGTTTATGGTTGGTAGGATAGATTAGTGAATTTGTCTAAAGATTTGACTAAAGTAGTTGAGGATTAATGTTCAAGAGTGTGGTTAGAACATGAATTATGGTATTAGAAACGTTATTGATACTTACTTAAATGTTGCTAGGCATGATAGAAAAAGTTAAAAATTTTGGAAAAGTCGAGAAAAGGTTTGAGACGCTTCAAAAAGGTGAGTAGATATATCACTTTCGAAACTATCTTAGTATATAAAGTTGAAAGTATGATTTGAATGGTTTGACGATGATTATGTTTTTGCCATTACTATTTCATGAATGCCAATGAGTTGTTATTGAACTCAAGTTTTTGAAAAACTTTTCAATCTATCATGTATATGTAAATATCCTAATATGTAGTAGTCTTCAATAAGGGGGACAAGTCCTTTCAAATGTTTTGTATCAAACCACCATTTTAATGAGATGTGTACGAAATGCTTGGAGCATGCTAAATTGCTATGATTATGTAATGACAAATTCCACATATTAGGTGAGTTATGAATGACTACATGATGTTTGCATATTAAGTTGTATGCGATGTTGTTGCCATATACCACATGAATGAGAATAGGCACATGACGCGAAATATATTGTATAGTATATGAGGTAGTTTCCACATACCCCACGATATGATGATGAGTATACGTGAATGTTGTGATGTCAAGTATGTAATGTAGGTTCCACATACCACTTGTTATGAATATGAGGGCATAATCGTGATACCATGTGTGTATGAAATGGTTAGTAAATGATTATGAATTATGAAATGAGTATATTGTTATGACCCAAATTCCGAGCCATGACTGGCGCAAGGGCCCAATAGACATAGTCCATTAAGCCTAAGCAAGCCTATTAATCTAACATGTTCATTATTCCATCATAAACTGCTAAGTCATATCTCATAACTTTGAATCAAAATAATGTTAAACATTGCCATCTCATACTGGCATACTGATCAAGTGTATATACATTATCTACAACATGTATTTTAACAATTTACATTAAGTTTAAATATACATCTCAAAAAGAAGACTTGACTTCCAGCAGAGGGACTCGGATGAATGTACAGCTATTGAATGCTGAGACACCTACCTAAAAGATGGATATAAGTCTACAAGGACACCTCGTCCTAGTTACTTGTTGCTTCGTGATCTGAAAACATGAAGTTGAAAACGGTGAGTATAAACCCAGTGAGTGAATAAGAAAAGGAACAAGCATACCATAAGGAATCTTTAATGAAATCATGATGCATTCTTTTTCAAAATAATGCAATTTGTTTCTATTTTTATTAAAAATCCCTCATTAAGCCCTTAAATGATTAATCCTTTGAAAATCATGAACCCATACATAACGAACCATTTGAAGAATGAAAGCTTCAATATTACACAAGCAAGTCAAATACGACAACGAATCTTCACTGTAGCGAAAACGCATTCTCGCTGTAGCTACGTTGCAGCGAGAATGAATTTTCGTTGCAGCGACGTTGGGATTTAGTTATTAGTCGAATGAGGGTTTCTCAACTGGCCGAGGGTTTCTCACTAAACCTCTCCATTTTAAACTTAACTCATTTAATCCTTAATGTTGGAAGTCCATGCTCCAATATGGTAGCAAAGTAGTGAAAGATAGGGCAGCAATTGGACAAGATAGGAGATCAAAACAGAAGGTTTTTCACTGCAGTGAGATTCTTTCTCGCTGCAGTGAAATTGTAACCCAAAAATAGAAGGTTTCTCGCTGCAGCGAGATTCTTTCTCGTTGCAGCAAAATTCAACTGATGAAACAGAGTTTTTCGCTGCAGCGAGAATCATTCTCGCTGCAGCGAAATACAGGGCACCAAACGAAAATTTACCTTTCTCCTAAAGAAAACCACCCTGCGTGCAATGTTCAAAACCAATAAGAAATACATAACAACTTTCCAAAGTTTAACATACCTAATTTCACATACATTACATCCATATACATAACTCATAAATGTATTATAACACACATGTTTACGTATGTATACATATACATATATCTATCACCATCATGCACACCATCCCATCATCATCATCACCAGCTCATGCGCACTCCCTACTCGCACATGGTTGGGTCATCATCGGGTTATGCGCACTCCCTACTCACACATAATCGGGTCATCCTCGACTTATGCGCACTTCCTACTCGCACATAGCCGAGTCAATATAATTACACAACATTATATTCAAGCATATATGTATATCAACATAATGCAACCACGTAGAAATCCATAATAACCACATATCATAACATAAACCATTTCACAAGAGCTTGTTCCCAAGGCATTCATTTTTGAGAAAAGTTGTATAAAATCATTCAAACACTTTGTTCAAAACAGTCATATTCCCAAAATAATTTTGATAGGCAGTCTACTCACCAATTGATTGTAGAGCCTTTAGATGACTCCAATTCCTCTAATTGTCCAAATGAAATGATGGGGCTTTCTTAGAACCTAGGATCACATTAGCATAAGCAATAGGTCAATTTTACACACTATGAACCCTAAAAGCTATCTTTTAGCTAGTTTTCAATTGTCACATTAAATGGCCATCTATGTTCACTATCTTAATCACTAAAAGTAATGAACATACTCAACAATAAACAGCTCATAAATCCCAATTACTAGCCACTTTTTGTAGCTAAAAACCAAGCTTAATTCATCACTTACCCTAGGGCTCCTTTGTAATCAAATTCTCTCCCAATAGCTTCCAAATAAATAGTGTAATTCTCTCTTTCTTTCTTTAGAACGTCTAGCTAGTGAGAGAAAGTATGAAAACTAGATTTTTGAAGGGTTTTAAAGTGAGAGGATGAAAGAGCATAAGGGTTTATGGAAGAGTACACCAAAAGCAAGAAAATTGGAGCTAGAGAGAGAAAGTTATGGAAGCTTGAAGAAAACTCCCATGGAGAAATTGAAGAAACGTGAGAGAGAAGAAGGGAAGAAGAAGACCAGCTGATGGAAATTCAAAAAGGTGCTAAAAATTTCAAGATATTTATAGCCAATCTTATCATTTCCCTTAAAATTATGAAAATACCCCTCCACCAATTTACTTAATCTCCTCCAATCTTTTATGCAATCTTTTTGCTCTTTTAACACTGGGACAAGGTCCATAATGGTCTAGACATATTTGGGTTCATAAAAACTTAAAATTTTAACTCCAGGTGAAAAATGATAATTTTGCCCCTGTTATGAAAATTGTTGAAATTTCTAGTTTTCTTCATGTTTTCACCAGCACACGTCATTTATGCAGTCTTATACCCATTTTGGCCTTAAAATATCATAAAACTTTCTTCTGAAAGCTTATTAGAGAAAATAACAAAATTATCCCTAGCTCGTATTATTACATCTATACTTAGTTACAAGCCTATAGAGGTTGGGGTCTCACATATATGATGATAAAATGTGAAATGTTTGTATGATGCCATGGTTAATGAAGGTTACTCCATTAACAAATCTTATAAGGTAATGAAGGACATGCCATTACCATTTTTTGAGAAAAGGAATGAGGCTAAGATTCCATTCCAATGTTACCATAAGGTAATGAAAGACATTCCATTACCATCTCTTAAGGAGAAAAGAGGAGTGAGGTGTGATTCCATTTCCCCATTTGCATGTACTCATGTCTAATGGGAGATATATCGTTAGGGCTCATGATTGACGGGCGTTATTCCATCGCAATGTTATTTGATGAATGTTAATGATGTAGTTGATTCTATTTAATGAATATGATGTGTATTGTTTCTATTCGTATGATCCATGGAATGTTGGAACAAGGTTCCTTAGTCTATTATAAAGTTAAGAAGTAAAGTTGATGTATGAGATTTGGAGTCAAATAGTTCAAACTCCTTGAGTCATGTTCATGGTTGTCGAGTCATTAAGGTAATTCTTGGTACCATTATATGAGATGATGAATGCATAAGTTAGCCCTTTTGGATATGATTCAAAAAGTTTTACATTCAAATTAGTTTCTAAAGAATTAATTGTTTTCAATGTGCATGAAAAATGTTTCAAAGGGTTATTTGGATTATTTACTTAATGATTTGAAGGAATGGTATTTATTTCCAAAGAGTTTTTGAAATTTGTTTAAAAGCATGACTGTTCTTTACAAGTTCATTACAGGGGAATTTGAAAGATCATATGTGCATGGTTATTATAAATGCTCCATTTATGCAAAAGCTATACTGACCCCCCAATCAACTCCACAATATATTGAATATCATAAAAAGTGACATGATGCAAACAAGCTGGCTAAATGTTATATACTGGCCTTTATGAACAGTATATTGCAAAAGCAACACAAATGCATGGGTGTTGCTGTTGACATAATATTGCACCTACATGAGATGCTTGGTACAAAAACAAGGTTTGCTAAGGTGAAAGCAATCAATGCTTTTAAGGACCTTAAGCAGTAACCTAGAGAGCCAATTATAGATTACATGCTGAAAGTGATCTCTTGTCTCAATGAGGAAGAACTACATGGTGTTGAGATAAATGCGAAAACGCAAATATCAATGATTGTTCATAGCTTGAATTCATCATTTTCATAGTTTAAATTGGATTGTGTACTACATATTAGGGATTACACCCTAAGTGGGCTAATGAATGATCTCCAAAATGTGGAAGAGGTTCTTGATTTGAAAAAAAAGCCTGAAGCATATGGAGTTTCCATTTCTAAGACTAAACCCAAAGGTAGAAAGAAGATAGTTGGAAATAAAAAGATTGCTAAGGGCTTAGTGGGAGCAAAGAAAAAGCCCATGAAGAAAAAGACTACTTCAAAATAGAACACCAAAGGAAAATGTTTCCACTATGGTGTGAAAAGGACATTGGCAGAGAAGCTGCAAGATTTACCTTGAAGAAATCTAAAAAAGTAAACAAGGTATGGGTTTTTTAAACAAGTTAGAAGCTTGTTTAGTGGTTGATTCTACAGATACTTGGATAGCAGATTCTGGAGCCACTAACCATGTTTTTAATTTTTTATAAGGGTTTCAACAAAAGAGAAAATTGAGTAAAGGGCAGTTTCGGATAAGGATGGCAAATGGCACATGTGTTTTAGCATTAACAGTGGGAGCCATTATTCTTCAATTTCCTTATGGTCGTAGCTTATTTTTGAAAAATGTTTATTACATTTCAGAGACTTATAGAAATTTGATTTATGTCTTTTGTTTAATAAAGTCTGGATATTCAGTTTATTTTAGTGAAACACTCATTATTTATTTGAATAAGGATTTTATTTATTTTGGAATTGTAAGGTATAATCTTTATTTGCTTACGCCTATGGCTTATTATGCAAATGCTATAAAAGCAATATGATTTAAAATCGAAAGAGTCAAAAATCAAGCATAAATCAAAATTATGCATTTAGGTCATATTAATCAAAATAGACTCAATAAGATTATAAAGGATGGTACTCTACCAGACTTGGTTGAGGGTCCTTTGCTAGTATATGAGTCTTGTATTGAAGCAAAAATGACTAAAAGGCCTTTCAAGGCAAAAGCTAAAAGAGGTTATGAATATTTCATAACTTTTATTGATGACTACTCAAGACATGGCTTTGTGTATTTAATGCATAGAAAAAGTGAATCCTTTGAAAAGTTTAAAGAATTCAAAGCCGAAATTGAAAAGCAATTAGGCAAGCCATTGAAACAACTTCGATTAGATCGGGGAAGTGAGTATTTATTTGATGAACTTTAGCAATAACTCACTGGCAATGGGATAATTTCCAATTTGTCAGTGCTGAGAACACCTCAACATAATTGTGTAGCTGAAAGAAGAAATAAGTCTCTTTTAGAAATGGTTAGATCAATGATGTCCTATGCTAACCTCCAATCTCATTATGGGGATATTGTATGCAAACTACTGAGTACTTGCTCAATTTTGCTTTGTCTAAGGCTGTGCCTAAGACACCAAGGGAGCTGTGGACAGGGTGTAAATCATCTGTACGTCATTTGCAAACTTGGGCTTGTCTTGCACATGTTTTAAAGCTTGAGTCCACAAAGATGGAACCAAAGACTTAGGTCTGCTTGTTTGTAGGATGTCCAAAGGGAACTAGAAGTTATTACTTCTATAGTCTTCTAGATAAGAAATTTTTCATTAGTGCGAATGCCACTTTCTTAAAGGGAGAGTTTGTGAGAAATCACAAATCTAGAAGTAAAATTGTCTTAGAAGAATTGTCTGATCTTTCAGATATAAGAGTTAATTCTGAAGATGTCATAACATAGTCTGATTCAAGGGTTGAAACAAAAACACAAGCTGAACATCCAACAGTGGTGCCTCAATGTAGTGGGAGGTTTGTGAGACAACCAAATAGATACATGGGTTTGGGAGAAAACATGATTGCACTCTCAAATGAGCATGAATCTGACCCTATTATATATAAGGAAGCTATTAACAATGTAGATGCTGTAGAGTGGCATAAGGCAATAAAATCTGAGTTAGACTCCATGCATTCCAGTAAAGTTTGGACTTTAATTGATCCATTTGAAGGGATAAAACCCACAGGATGCAAATGGATTTACCAAAAAAAAAAAAGAAGTGATGGGAAGGTAGATACCTTCAAGGCTAGACTAATGGTCAAGGGTTTTACCCAAAGAGGATGGATTGACTATGAGGAAACTTTCTCGTCGGTTACTATGCTTAAATCCATCAAGATGCTCCTATCCATAGCTTCACATCTTGATTATGAGATATGGTAAATGGATGTCAAGATCGCATTTAAATGAGGATATTGAAAAGTGCATTTATATGGCTCAACTAGGAGGTTTCATTAAAAAGGGCCACGAGTATAAGGTTTATGAATTGCATAAGTCCATTTATGATCTTAAGCAAGCATCTAGGTCTTGGAACATAAGATTTGATACTGCTATCAAATCATAAGATTTCCAACAAAATGTTGATGAACCCTATATCTATAAAAGGATACAAGATAAAAAGGTTGTTTTCTTAGTCCTTTATGTTGATAACATTCTATTCATTGGGAATGATGTAGGAATATTATCAATAGTTAAAGGTTGGTTGAACCACCAATTGTTATTATAGTAAGCTGAATATAATAAAGACCAAGAAGGGGTGAATTGGGCTTTTAAAAATTTCTTTAAAACTTTAGTGAAAAATCAAGCCTCTTTCAAAAACAAATTTACCATTTATGTTGAAAGTATACTAAATGATTTTCTCAAATAAATTCCAAGCAATAAACGACAAAACTAAAATGAAAATCAAGACATAAGTATTTTTATAGAAGTTCGGCTTTATCAAATGCCTACATCCTCTCTTTTGTTGCCCAAAGAGTTTCAAATCCATTAAAGGAATGTGCTTTTTAACGAGATCAAGCAAAACCCTCACAAATGCTTTTCACAACATCAAGCAAAACCTTCACAATCACTTTTTACTAGGCTCAAGTGAAAACCCTTACATGTCTTTTAATGGGAACATAATCATTTTTTATTAGCTCAAGTGAAAACCCTTACATGCCTTTTAATGGGAGCAAGAAGAACCCTTACAAATGCCTTTTAATCGAAGCAAGCACAACCCTCACTAACTTTTCACGGCTAAGTTAGAACCTTTACAAGAGTGTGTACAAAGGAAAAGCAATGGATGCTTCTTTAAGGCTGATGAGCTAGTGTTTAAGCTTTCAATCAAATGGGTACAAGAATATCAGCTCAATAAATATCAAAATATAGCTTGTCGTGTTTGAAAGAAGACTAACAATTAAGTGTAAGAGAGGAATAAAGATCTTTAAGCTTTTTTCTAGAGTTTGAATGTTTTTCTCTATCTTCTCTTACATCAAAAAAAGTGTGTAGCTTACTTTTGTAGTCACAAGCAAGGATAGAGCCTTTAGACACAAGAAATGACTGATCTTAGTCATTGCAGGGTGTCTGTAGTCACGTTTGGGAGTGTGGTAGTCAACTATGGCTCCTTAAAACTTTGAATTAGGTCTTCAATAGTTGACTATATAACCTTTATAGTCGCCTCTTGTAGAGAGTAGTCCATTTTCACATTCTTGTTTCAGTAATCGACTATGCCTTTCTATGTAGTCGACTATGGCTGAGTTTTTTCAAGTTTGCATGCATTCTGCCTAAAGGTTGACTACCCTTGCCTCACTTTTTTCAACATTCTCATTCATTCTAGCATAGGATCGAGTATAGTTATGCACATATAGTCAACTATGGTCTTTATTTCCTGAACATTTATGCACATATAGTTAGCTATGTCTTCCATGTAGTCAAATATTGAGCTGCGGAATGTTTGCTCTTTGTTTTCTAATGTTGCAAACTTAATGTTTGAAAGTTTTATGATATTTTCTAAGTATGAATGACTTTTCAAACAATTTCTCAAGGCTTTAAGAGATTAAAAATATGTATTGTGCCATTTCAAATGCTTGCAATTAATCTTTAAATCATCATGCAATTTTGTCAAATCAAAACATAAGATATTTCAAAGCTAACAAATTGTATGAATCCCTTTAAACACATGTTTATGTTAAATTATGGTTTATGTAACAGCTCTTCCCTTTTAGCTTGTCCCATTTAATATCTACTCATGGAATCTTCGTGACTCACACACGTAAGATGAATTTGTTTTCCATATCAATGATTAGCTTGCTACTTTTGTTACGGAGACAAGCTCTCACTCTTTCTTAGTAGGTGCTCTAGAAGCCAAATTGCAACCTAGAGAGTCGAGTCACATTGAGCTAATAAGTTGGTCTTTATGTTTATGTTTATATGTTGCTAAACATGTTTATGATTACGTAGCCAAGAGTTGGCATTATACTTTATATGGATTGTTAAGAATGTTAGCTCAATAATAATTTGGAAATATCCACGAGGAGGGTGAATTGGATTTATAAAAATCTTTTTCAACAAATTAAACTTTTAATGAAGGCAAGCTTGAAGATAAATTTATCAAATTCGTTTTTCACTTTAAAACATGCCAAAGCAAATTTAATAAGCAACTTAATGAACACATAAGTTGAAAACAAAATTTTCAAACTCTTCAAAATAAAATGCAATAGTGTAAAAGTGAAGAATAAATAAGTTGTAGACAAATTTCTAAAACTTCTTCAAGTTGAAATGCACAAGTTCAAGGAGTAGAAAGCAGAGAGAAAAGACATGAAAAATTTATAAAGGTTCGGCCCCTTTTGTAGGTGCTTACGTCTTCTCCTTTAGCAAGTTAAGACGTTTCAAATCCACTATGAAAAATACTTTTTGAGGCTCAAGCATAACCTTTACAATGCCTTTCGAGGATCAAGTACAACCTCTCAATACAATGCCTTTTCTGGATCAAGACCTTTCAACACAATGCTTTTTATGGATTAAGCACATCCCTTACAACACTACCTTTTGGAGGCTAAGGTATAACCTTTTTTTCTCTTACAAGATTGAAGCAAATGTACCTCTTGAAGGTGGATTTTGCTGAGTAAATACAAAGTTGGAAGAGTATGGTAGTGACGAAGATTATAAAAAATAGGAATGAAGGCATAGAGGAATTATAGCACAAGAAAGTTTAAAAGCTTGGAGGAAGAATTGAATTTGCAAACTTTAGCTTAGTTTCTCTCTTTTTCTTCATATGATTTGAATCTTGATTAAATGATGTTTTTGTCCACCCTTCTAACCTTATAAATGTGTTGGAGAAGTCCTTTTTATAGTTAGAGAAGCTTTGGAGCCGTTGAAGAAGGTTCGGTAAAGAAACTAGCTATTTTTCCTTTGGTTTTCATGTGTAAAGGATAGTTATGGACTAAATGTATCGATACATTTTGGAATGTATCCATACATTTTGGGCAGAACCATTCTATTTAAAATGTATCAATACTTTTGACCAAACTTTCGGTACTTAGAGCTTAAAACATAGAAATTCTTCTTTTTGATCCCAATTTGATGCCAAATACTTGGACATTTCCAAATAAAATGCTAGCAAGGTTTAAAACTAATTTAAACAAGTTTTAAAAAAAACTATTCAAAAAGTTCAAAAATGATTAAAGTAATTTCAAAACTCATTCAAGTAATTTTGAAACTTTTCACATGGAAACACTTAAGCACTTTAAAACTTATTTGAAAAAGTTTAAAAACTATTCAAACATGTTCAAAAACTCATTCAAACAACTTAAAAAATTATTCAAACAAGTTCAAGATCATTCAAGTAGCTTTGATCATTTTTCACAAGGAAACACTTATGGACTTCAAAAGCACATGTATCAAAGTTTTTAATGTTAATAAATTAAATTCAAAAACATATTCAAAAAAATTCAAAAATCATTCAAACAAGTTCAAGAATCACTCAAACAAGTTCAAAGATCGTTGAAGCAATTTTGATCACTTTTGTCACTTCAAAATTATAATCATTTTAAAGCTAATAAAGCTAACATGGTTGTATACAAATGAATTTTATATGATGGCTCGAGAGCTTACATGAGCACCAAAGGGTGTATATGCATGCTTATATGATATGCTACATCAGTTTGTATGATATACGGATGTTGATATGTAAATGGAAATATTTCCACACTTAATGATGCAGAATTCCATAATGTGTGTATAACACCCCCAATTTTTTATGTAAACTAAGAATGATTTATGAAATATGTGGAGTCTTGAGGACTTTGATGATAGGATATGTATGCCTAGTGTTTAAGAGTGTACATATTGATACTTAGGTAAATTTGAGGAAATATGTGATAAATTCCATAATTTGAGGTTTTGATCTAAGTTTAATGTTATGTTTGTGGATTTATGTGTATGGGATTAATTTAAATGAATGATTTGAGGTGTAATAGCAACCAAGAATAATATTGGAGTGTTAAACTTGGATTTTTGGAGTTTGTGGGAAGTTTAAACTTGCCTACAGTGGTGAAAGTATCGATACATACCTCAATGTATTGATACATTCATGGCAAGACGAACAACAAAGGTCTCAAGAAGAATATTTTATCGATACATTCTCAAATGTATCGATAGATTTAGCCAAAGATGAACATGTATCGATACATTTGAAGCAAAGAGCACCTAGAGGGAAAAGTATCTATACATTACCCCAATGTATCGATACATTCACTGAAAATTAGGGCAAATCTATCGATATATTACCAAAATGTATCGATACGTTAAAGAGGAAAGGCAAAAATAAAAAGGATTTCACCAAACTCTTTCTCTTAGCTCTTTTGCTCACTTTCTCTCTCTAAAAAGTTCTAAACCTAAACCCTCCAAATTGAATTTCTGAGCTGTTTGAAGCTATTTGGAGCTTAGAAAACCATTCTCGAGGTAAGATTTCATGTTTTTATTGATTATTTTTCAATATAATCGATTAAAAACTTCGAATTTGACTTTTTTCCAAATTTGGTATTTTTCCCTCTTTGGCTTGGATTGGGGAATTTGGAGCTAAAACTTGTGCAATCTAGCTTCTAAGATATGGGTTTAGCTCATTAATGAAAGATTTGAGCTTAAATAGTTGGACTGCTAAGATTTAGTTATTTGGTGAAAAGTTAGCATTTTTTGAAAGTTAGGAATAATTAATCTTTTGATGTTCTGATGTGTTTGAAGGGGAAATGAAGTTAAATAAACTCATTGGCAAGCTAGATGACGATCAGACGCTAAGGATCGAAGCTTGGCAAGGAACCCCTCCTATTGTCACTATGAGTGGGATTTAAATAAAATGCGCGTAATGCATAACGCACTATAAGTGTGTTGCCACAGTATTAGAATGCAATATGTATGCCTAGACGAATGAACCTAGGCTAGAGAACAATATATGTGTATATGTATATATGTGAATTGTGTGTGGTTGTATTGTGATGTGAGCCACATGGGTGGCTTATGTTGTGTGTGCCTAGACTAGGACATTTAAAAGCTATGATGAATACCCTAGGTGAATGATATGTTGAGATGCTTTGATTGAATGATGCCTTAGAGACTTAGAAGCTCTTAGAACTTAACTGAGCTTAAGACAATTAAAGCTTCACAAATATGATTTGTGGTTTGAAAAGGAAAAATGTGAATGACAAAGGCATGATGGCTTTATTTGTGGACTCGTGTTCCATTCAGGGAATGAATTCTGGACGTTGATTTGATTTGTGGTTGGGTGGATTTCTGTCCCCCTTGTGACTATTTGTGTGCTTGCAAGGATGGTGGTAAGTAAGGGCGATGGCACTAATCCCATCTGTGATTCCCACTTATAGTGTTTTGATACCATCCGTTGAGATTACTTCGGGTGATACAAATGTTAGAAGTTTACTCCGGTCAATGATTTGTTTCTTCGTTAGTTGCTTTGGCGTTGTGCGTGATCTATTTCTTTGCCAGCTACTTTGGTGTTGTGCGTGATTTGTTCTCCGCCAGTTGCTTTGGCATGAGCGTGATCTGTTTCTCTACTAGTGGCTTTGCCCTGAACGTGATTTGATTTTGCATCGGTTCACCACCATGCTTGATCTAGCTGTGTCTAGAAAAGGACCACTTATTGATTTGATTTGTAAATGATGTGAAGTAGCCATGGAGAGGCTTAGACAAATTTGATAAGATCTTGATGTGATACTCCGACGACTAGAGTATGCCGTGGGGAATGATTTGAATAACTTTGATCGGCTTAGAAGGTAAGCCTAACAATATGTGTGATGACCTTTGGAGATACTAAGGATGATGATATGCCCTCATATTGGAGATCTAGGGATAATGATATGCTCCATATTTAGAGATGTTTGATAGAACATCCAGTTGCAGAAAAAGGTGCATATGTTATATATATATATATATATATATATATATATGTATTTTATATAAACATACATGATTTTGTTTATCAGTACCACTCACTGAGTATTATAGTAGTCACCCATTTGTATACCATCTGCAGATAAATAGGCTATAGAGCTTTGTGGTAAAGGTCGTCCAATGATAGATCAATTTTGGCATCCAATAGGTTCTCGGTTTTTGTCACTCCGCTGAGTCAATTAAAGCCTTCAGCTGTGGATAATGTATGTAGGCACTGAGTGCCATGTTATATGGTGTATTAAAGGTCAATATTTAAGAACTCGTTTGGATGGCCAACATATGGCCTTATTACTATTTGTATGGAAATTAAGCCAGAAATATTGTATTTTATTCAAATTTATTATGAATATTTGATGATTAAATCCCTTGGCCTATGTATGTTTGAATATGAACTCTGAGGCTTGCTCAGGTCTAGTGGGCTTGGCTGTTGAGCTTGTGCGCCGATCATGGCCCTCGAGTTTAGGTCATGATTGTGTGATGGTGCATACAATTAAATATGAAATATATTATATGATTATGTAAATGCATGATATGAATGAACAATATATGTATGACATGCAAAAGGCTTGCTTGAGTCTTGTAGATCATACCCACATAAGTCCTTGCACCGATCATATCCCCAGAAATGAGATGTGACAAGAAAAGACCTTTTCCTAGCTAAAACTAGTCTTACAAGTAAAGGCAAATTATAAATCACTTTCGATGTTGTTCATTTTGGCATCTTGTGTGGATCACCATTGGAGGTTGAACAAGTAGACAACTTGAGATTTGCAACATCCCAAGCTTGGTGGAAGAAGCCTTTAAACAAATTGTTGTGGACTTCTTGATTTCGACATCAAAGGCACAAAGGTATAATAATGTTCTATCAAATAGAAAGGATAATTTATATTAAACAACAAAAATATGATCTTGCTTGAGAAAAAGTTATAATTTTCCATTGCGCTTACAATTCGATTACATGGTTTTTCTCAAAACTATAATCTATATTAAAGTATGATGTTAGTAAAATTTTTAATTAACAAAAAAACATATTTATTCATTATATTTTTATATTATCATTTTAAATATTTTCTATTGTTTGAACTGTATATACTTTAGAAACATTTGTTTATATATGATTATGATTTAATATAAATAGAAAAGTATTCACATGTTTTACATGCTGATAATAGCAGTAGTAGTACTACTAGTATATAAAAGTTATGACTCTGTAAAACTTTTGGTTAACAAAATAGGAATACATTTCTGAAATGCCTTTTGAAATTATTTTTTATTGATTATATTTTTAATGAACAATTTCTACTAGTTAATAACTTTCTTGATTTTAAGTAGTTAAGTTTTAATCCAATTCAAGCATCTGCAGTCGTATTGGATTTCTACTAAATAATTGCGATTATTACTCATAATGATTTATATATCCACTTCAAAATCACAATCTCCGACCTCACCCTGCATCACCTTGTGTCATTGTTGTGAAACAGCATAGTTAAGACCAAGTGGCTGTGGTAATTAACTGGACCAACTTTTAATTTCTTATTTGTCATCACTGAATATTAAATTAGTGCGTTTATATTATTTCTTTATATGAGTTTTATCAGTTGACTTTAAATCATGGAATAACTCTTTAGATCTTGTACATTGCACTTGACAAAAGAACTACTTCATTGTAAAAATGTATAAATACTATCAAATATATAACTGATTCATCTATTGATCATTGACTAAACGGGTAAACCGATAATCCCACTGCCTTTTACGGTTACTTTTCAGCCAGGTTTATACAATTATGGTCTTATTCCACTTCCCAAACAAGCAGTTGAACCACATAACTACGCAACTTAGAAGAGACGTTCGTCACATGGCTTGTAACTTACAGTTGGTCACATCTCAAAATCCCGTTCTCAGTCAAGTCCCGCCACAAGTCACCAATGAACTTCAGTTTTGTATGTGCTATAATTCTCTCCCTCCTATCTTCTTTCTGCCATATTCCTGATGGGCAAAATTTCTCTGCCGAATATCAGAAAATACAAGGTGAGGCCCAAGGGACTCGACAAAACTACCTCATCTTTCAATATGAGAAACCCTGTATTTAAATTACTGAGGTGAAGTATGAACCATCTCTGTCATGTTGGCACCCTTACTCCCTGTTCAATATAAAACTCATTAGCTAAAGTTACCAGGTTAAATCAAGATCCAATGAAGTAATCTCTTACTTTTCCCAGCTTTGCCTGGAAAATGAGTTCAACTTCTTTTCGGAGGCCTTCAACATCCATGACATAATCTCTATGATATTCATCCAACATCAAATCCTCCAGCTGCTGCTTCATCCTCTCCAGAGCATCACCCAAACCACAAAAGTCCTTGAAAACCAGAGCTTCAGTTGTCCTGAGCTGCAGGAGATTCTTAATTGCAACAAGGGCCTGTAAACATGTCATCAGCATAAATCAATGAAAAGCAATACCCACCTTCCAATCAATAGTTGCTAATGTATGCAGCCATAAAACATGACAATGAGGCTAGAGAACTACCTTCTCCTGTAGATCAAGGTCAGTTGAAGCAGTCAGATCAACAACAGACTTCAAGAAGAAATGATTGCTGAAAAAAGGCATCTCAGGTTGATCTATATTTTCTAACTGGCACTCAGCCAGATCAGCAACCAAAAATACACCCTTCCTGCGTAGCCTAATATCCACACCGGGGTTGCTAAGTATGTCCTAAAGATAGAAATTGTCAATTGCAATTAGCAGGGATGTATAAACAACCACAAATGCTCAGTTCATTCTTAGATCACCTGAAGCATCTTGTCTCCAGCTTCAGCATAAAACAATTCCTGACCAGCGACATTACCCCGGATCAAGGCTGAAACAGCATAAAATGCCTTAATGGCTTCATCTGCAGAACTAGATTTCACCATTTTCGTTAGTGTTGCCAATGCCCCAAGTTCCAGGACCTAAGACAAGTAAAATTTTGTATGTTAGTTAATGTTGAATATACCTTGCTCAAATGCCCAAGGGGAAGGTGGTGTACCTGCTTCTGAACAAATGGATTATTTTGACTTGCTTTCCCAAGTATCCATGCAGAAATTTTCCTTACATCAGTGTCAGGGTGATTAAGCTCCCTTATAATCGCAACAAGCCCACCAAGTTTACACAGATCTGGCAGGCAAAAAGTAACTATGTAAGACACATCTTCTGGCGTAGAATACAGATGTCAAGCAAGAAGGGGAAAACGAAATAAAAATAGAAATCTGGAGGGAAAATCAGAGATAGACAGAAGCAATTAGGGAGGAACAGAGGAAATTAGAAGAGAAATCAAAGAACTAGGGGGAAGAAAACCAGAGAGAATAAGATGGAGAAAATCACAAAACTCAATATCTCAAAATCTCAAATATTCATCATCCAAAAGCTACTCGAAACTAGAATAACACAGGTACTTCTAACTAAATCCAAAACCCTAATAAAATGCAAAATACCAAATATAACCCGAAAACCCTGATTCAAAGAAGTAAAATACTAATTAATATAAAAGAACCTAAATAATCTAAACTAGCCCAAATATATGTAAAGATTACAATCAAACCCATAAAATTATAAATAAAGTTCTAGATAACTTAATCGCTTGACTAGCATATTTTCATCCTCCATAATTCTATGCTGGTTGGAGAAAACTTGAGCTTGAGTTTGAAAAATCAAAGCAGAAGAAATTTCCAGCAATATCCATGAATAGCAGTGTTAAATATGAACTTCATGAGTGGCACAAAAGTCTATAGCAAAGCCACTTGGACCTCATTTTTGAGCATACTTGGAATGATGAATCAATGGATGAACCATCATCAACAACAATGGGCTTAGTCTCACTAATCAGAAAAATAACAGAAGGATCTTCACTTGGTAGCAACTCACTAAGTTTCTCATTTGATTGAATTACTTGAAACTAAATTTGTAGCATTCAAGCTCAACTTCTATGCTCTCAACCTTTCCAATTCAAAAGTATGTTTTACTTCATTCTTCAAGTGGCTGCTGATGTTGCACTTGTTGCTCCTAGAAATTGGCTCTATAATGGCATTCTCCTTCTCTTCCTCAAGGATGTTAACAACTGATTCTAGAATGGCATTCCCCTTTTCTCCCTCAATTATGTTACAACCAAATCTAAAATAGGTTTTAATTTCCTGAAACTCTTAAATCTCCTCTACAAACCCTCACCCTTTTTATTAATAATCTCATCTTCTAATTGATTACTTTCCAGAAAATTAGAAGTACAATATCAAGACCATGAAACAACACTATCTTGCAACTCTTGCTCATACACAAATTCCATTCTTCCAACAGTTTTTCCCAACGGCATATATATTTTTTGAGAAAACGATACTATATTTATCTCACAAATAAAGTAAAGCATCAATCACATATAGACATCATAAAGATCACCTTCTAAATATTGAATATGTTCCAAAGTGATCATTGCCTCCTGAAAACCAAAGGTTTCATAAATTATCATGAAAAATCTGACAGTCAGAGTCTAAAACTCATAAAATGGTCCCCAAAAATGGATTCAGGAAATTCAAAATTGTAAGGAAGGAGGACCTATAAAAGAATTGCTGATGTGGTTTCAACACACAGATGCTGACACCGTAGGTGACAAGTCAGATGGTGTCAGCAAACTAGGATGGCAATCAGAGCATGGGCACATGAAGCAGGGTAGGCACAACCCAACCCATAGTGTGGGGGCATGTTAGGTGGCTACCAGTGATGTGATATGACATGCAGAATGATCTGACACTAGCAACTTGATCTACAGTGGTGGTGCCCCTTTTTGACGGCTGGATAACCACAGATATAACTTCAAGTTACAGATCTAGAGGAAGGGCCAATAGTGAAAGCTCTCGAATAACAAATTGATGTAGAACAAATAGGGAAAAGAGATAGAAATATAGAAATTTAGAGGGAAAATCAGAGATAAGAAGCAGAAATTAGGGAGGAATAGAGGAAACCGGGGGAGAAATAGAAGAGCTAGGATGAAGAAAACCAGAAAGAATGATAGAGGGAGAAAATCACAACACTTAATATCTCAAATATTCATCATCCAAAAGCTACTCGAAACTAAATTAACATAGGTATTCATAACTAAACCCAAAATCCTAATAAAATGCAAAATACCTAATATAACCCTAAAACCCTAATACTTGAAAAGCAAAGTTGAATACTAATTAATATGAAATAACTTGAAAAATCTATAATAGACTAAATATATGTAAAGATTACAATCAAACCCATAAATTATAAAGTAAAGTCCTAAATAACTTCATCCCTCAACTAGCATACTTTCATCCTCCATCGAATATTCTAAAGAATATGAGAAGAAAAGGTAGGACATATTGCAAGGGAGAAAGCTAATTAGTTCCTGAAATGAAAACAATGCAGAAGATACATGCTGCTATAGGAAACCGTGTGACCTGGCTATGGGTAAAAAAATTCAAAATGCTCTTGTTAACAGAAGGTTACAATACCACCAATCCTCAGTGGAGAATAACTAGACCAAATTTGATGCAGGAGGATTTCAGAATTTATCTCAACTGGTCATCTTGCTATGGTTTTCTTTATGTTCACCGTTTCACAATAGTTGATGGTTAGTAATTACGTTTTTTATTTTATTAAGTGGACATGTGACTAGCATGTGATCCCTTAATAAGTTTCAATGGCTTGATGGTAGAGGACACAGTATGGGACATGGAAGAGGAAATCAAGCCCAACAAATAGCATTGGGCAAGTTGAGACATATGATTGAGGATTTGTTGTGTGCTGTGTGAACTTTACAGAGACGAGATGCAATGGGATCCTGTATGGAGAATGTAGAAGGTGGTCATGACCCTTTGGATTTACAAAAGGTGGTATTAAGGATGAAACTGAATATGGGGAGCATGAAAACCCTTTTCATAATGTTGGACGACAAAATCTTGCTTTCCGTAGTGAATCAAAAGGGCTGTTGTTACATGCTCTAGACTTGAATTGGAATGGAGTTATAATAAAGTTTGACAACTTTCAAGGGAAGAATGCAACAACTCACGGAGTACAAAATATTTCTGGTACTGGTACTTCTAAGGCAGACTGTGAAGAAGGTGAAAAGAGGAATCACATCCAGTTTATGATGATTATCATGAGGATGAGGAATTACATCCAGTTTATAATGATTATGAAGAAGACAATGACAAATTCCGGTTTAAAGAGAGTCAGCATTAATGGACAAATTTGAAGACACCAAGTGGGCTGCATGAATGGTTGGTGATGTTATTTGCCTGTCTAATGATCTAAAGCACATTCATGCAAGTTATGATTAAGGTACTCAAGCTTTTCCTGAACTTGTTGGTGTACTTTGTTTTGATGACATTTTGATTTATAGTAAATCTTAGGAAAAACACTTAACTCGCCTTTGGCAAGTTTTAGAAGTTCTCCTTAGAGATATTTACAACCTTGAACTGCACTTCTTGAGCTATGAGGTTGTGTTGGGATCTATTCTCTAAGCAAATGGATTGAACTCAGATTCAAAGCAAGTGTATACCCTGAGAGAGTAGACAGCACCTAAATCGATCAAAGTCGAAGCTTTCAGCCTCATTTTGTAGGAGGTTAATACGGAATTTCAATAGCATTATGTGCCCTGTTACCAAATGCTTCAAAAGGAACAGCTTTGGATGCCCAAATTCTGCACAAAGAGTTATTCAACAGCTTGAGCTTTTTGATGACAGAGGCACTGGTTATTGTACTACCAGATTTTGAGAAGTTATTTGTTGTGGAGGTAATGTATCATTTGTCGAAATTGGAGCTCTTATCAGTCAAGATGAGAGGCCAGTAGAAATAGAAATAAGCAATCAAGTTACGGGTTTCAAAGAACCAAAAGTTCAGTAATCAAGTGATTTTTATTTAAACCATATTATGGAGAACTTAAGTAAACTACCTAGTAAGAATACTTCGATTATAGAAGATGAACAATAAAGGACTTATCCAGAAATCCATCTAAAGCCACAAAAGTTGTCAGTATGAGGAGGGCCTTTTGTCAACATGAGGAGATTGGTGCTGGAGCATTCCAAAAATTACTTCAATAGTTTACCTTAAATTTATGTTTACCGGTTTACTTTAGTTAATGGTTAGTAATTATCTTTTTATTCTATTAGGTGGTCATGTGAGTAGCATCTGATCTCTTAAAGAGGTTGAATGGATAGGTTAAATGGGGATTATGTGTATCCAAGGGCTAGGACTAAAAGATGCTGTAATCCTAGTACAAATAGTCTTTTGTAGACATTAGGCAGCCATATTATAGTGGAATATTATTTGTTTGTGGCTCTACAACTCTAAACCCTATTTTTCATATTCCAACTTCTATTTTACATCAATTTTGGCCATTATTCTGGTTTCATTCACTATACGGGTTTTCATTTTACTAAAAGACCAGACAAGTTATAACCTAATGCAGTATAATTAGGCAAAGCTCACTAACATTCCATTATTAGCAGCATTAAGTTCAGATTGCATTTGTTGTGAGAATAGTGTATGTTAGAGACATGATCTTAGAGAAAAATCTAACTCACAAACGTTTGAAATAATGAAAAATTAAAGTCGAATTAACGGCAACATACTAAAGAGATGAGATTGGTGAACAACAATCATAAGGTGGCATAACCTATATCTTTAGCCCTAAAAAATTTGGATGCAGATAGATACTTATGGCAATAATTCAGATATTTGAAAATATGCCTATGTTATGGAATAATTTGAAAGGAAGGGATAGATCTCAACCCTTCAAGCTGCCATGTAAATCAGCTACAGTAAAATCACCTCTTACCATTTGCATTATCTATTGGCTCAACAAGTATCAAAAGCTCTTGCAAAGCACGGTGGCGATCCTCCAAAGACAAAGATGAATTATTCAAGTCGTCTAGTGCAATTTGCATCAACTGTGCATCTGATGGCATTTTTAACTTTTCTACCAATTCCTGCGTGACAATAATGATGGCATCAGATATCAGAAAGCACAACGAACATGTAAAATGCCAGCAAATGCAATGATATAATTAAGGTTTTTGAGAAAGTAATATGTGCTCTCATTCCTTGCACATGATAATCTGTGTTATGAACACAAAACTTAAGCTACACTCTTAAAATTTAAAATATCAAGCATAAGTATAAAGAAGTAAGATTTTTTATAATAATCAAATTAGGGATTGCAAAAGTTCATAACTGATAAAAATCCAATTTTTGAGTGGATATGTGTGTAACTTAGTAACTAATATATTTTTAGAAATAAAGATTATGAAAGGACTATTTAGACATACAATAAAATAGATGTCCTTTAATATCCAAAATATGTTTTCACAGATAGAAGTTTCATTTCAAGTATCATACAATATAGATCATAGATAGATCAAGATCATCCATATAATTCCCAGATGTGATAACAACAGGAAAGAATAGCAGTTGAACTCATCTATACATAAGAAATCCTTCTACTGATGTAACATTGTTGAAGTAGTAGAGCTGAGCGGATTCCTTTCAAACCATTCAAAGTTATGTCAATAGAATTAGCATCACACATTCTGCACAATTGACTTGACAATAATGTCAAATTAGCAGAAAAAGCAAGCAAAACAAAAGCCATTCATACAAAACTAGCAGGTACCTTTAATTCCAACTGGCGCTGCTTAAGCTCCGAGGGAGAGAGACGTTGAACATCTTGTGCGGTTTCCTTAAGTTTGGCCGTATCAGAATGACCTGATTCATTGTCGAGTAGAATAAGATTGGAATATCAATTTTTGTTTTTCTACATAGTGTTATAGATATGGAACCGAATCACCAAACCTATGGCCCACTGCAACATCCCATCCAGAGAAGAAAATCCGCCGTCGAGGTCTTCGCTGGCGGCGGTGGAATCATCAGCGGGTCCAGCCTTGTGCACCAGATCCCCTTCCTCTTTGGCAGTTGACCAAAACAGCCCTGCAGAAGATGACGTATTTTCGAGCTCAGCCGAAGTCCTAGCCATGTCCATCCCCATAATTAATAATAATATTATCCCTATCCCTGTTCCTATTGAAGCTGGAATCCGCCCCATTTCAATCCTAAACCCAATTCCGCCACTATCCACGATTTGATCTTTGTAAAGAAGATAAAGACTTTGTCTCTAGGAAGGACTCGAGGAAAAGAAAGTTGAAGGACTAGTTCCTCCCCTCCTCTTCGATCCTTTTCCTTTATTTGGAATGACCGAGAAAACACTCTTTTTACTTTCTTAAATTAATTATTTTATTTATAGTTTTACTTTTTATCCATAATTTCTTTTTTACTTTTAAATTTTCTTTCTTTCTTCTACTCTTTTTTTTTTTTTTATTCATCGTTTTCCTTTCTTCTCCTTGTTTCCACCGAAGTTAAAAAAGATAAGACAAAATTAGTTGACAGGACATGGGTTTGGTAATAGAGACCAAACATGTAGAGAATTAGATGGTTACTTTGGGTAGAAGATGGGAATGTAAGGGTGTCAAGCGAAAGAGAAGAGTGGAGGAGGTTTTACTTCTGATGTGGGACACTAGTGTGATAGTGAAAGTTGTTTCCATAAATAGAAACAAATCCATCCATTGCCAAGTCTATGAAGAAAAGTGCAACTTTATCTTTTGGCTTGCTTGTTGTCATGGCAATCCCATAGTATGCTACAACAGAGAGAAGTCTGGAATCTGCATATAAATAATCTCTCACATCATGTTAACAAACAAGGCTGGATGCTCATCGGTGAATGTGATTTCAACAAGGTTCTCTCTAAGCAAGGCAAACTTTTCTTCAAAGCCAATAAAATTGCACGTCATGAAGACATTCAAGCCTGCATTAAGCAATGCAACCTTCCGGCCAACAATAGAGAAGGATTTGATACTGTCGGGGAAAAGCTTGATAGAGCATTTTGCAATCCCCACTAGGACGTTGATACAAGTGGTGTCGATGACACCGCTAAAATGTCAAAAATTTTAACTAATTATATTATTTATATTAAAATTTTATATAATTAATAAATTAAATAATAATAATTATTACTTTAATTATAACACTATTTAGAAAAATTCTTAAGTATGCTCCTTACTACATTCAGTAACCTTCCAATGGTTCAATCATATCATGATGTTGTCCTCTTGTCCACTAAAAAAGATGCTATCTTCAAAAGGAGACCTTACTATGTACACGAGTGAAAGGTACCCCCAAAACTTTTGAAAATTTTTATTTATTATATATATTTTTTAATGACCATTTTAAAAATTTTAAAAATTTTTATTTATTATATTTTTTTAATAAACCCTCTCAAAATAATTTTTTTATTTAATAATTAATAAAATAAAAAATAATAAAATAACTCCACAAACCTAATCACTTTTACCCTAGTTTAAGTTTCTCCACACTTCTCTCTCTCTTTCTTTTTCTTTTTCTCTTGTCTTTTGTGTCTTTTTATTTTTACTTTACTCTTTTCTTTGTAACTCATTATTGAAACACGCATCATTCTTCAAAAGAGATTTATCTTCTTCTTTCTATTTATATTATTTAACTATTGTGTGAAATCTTATATTTCGTATTTAACTATATATATTTTATGTATTATAGTTTTATATTTAGTATTTCAAGTTTAAATAGAAATAAAGTAAGAATATTGAAAGTTAACTGCATTGTTTTTTTTTCAAGTTTGATTAAAGTATGTGTAAGTTGAAAATAATTGGCAAATTCTTTAAAAGAAAAGATAGTTCAAATGATTCTTCTACACTTAAACCATCAAGCCTCAATACTTCAACTCATGAACTAGAACAATGTGAATCAAAACATCCAAAGCTCAATCTTGAAGAAATGGATGTTGTTCCTGTAGAAACTGATCTTGGATTACAAATAATGTATGGGAATTTCCTATTAATCAAAGGGATGAAATTCATTATGCTTATCTCATACGTGGTCATGTCAACCCATTCTTAAGACGTATCCTTTATCAAATGATGATCATCCTCATCATTTTCAAGCTTCTTGGTTGGATTATTTTTGTAACAAAGATGCTGTATTTTGTTTGCCATGCTACCTTTTTGGTAAGAATACCTCAAATCGTCTTGATTCAAATACATTTATTGAAAAAGGTTTCAAAAGTTGGAAGAAAGTAAGTAATGGAGAAAATTGTCCACTTTTGAATCATGTTGGGAAAAATCCAAATTTCTTACATAATGTTGTTGTAAAATCTTGTGAGGATTTATTGAAAATGTCCAAACATATTGATAGGCTCATCAATAAACAAACATAAAAAAAGATCTTGAATAATTGACTTAAGCTCAAAGCTTTCATAGATTGTGTTAGATGGTTAGCTTTTCAAGCTTGTGCATTTAGAGGTCATGATGAAAGTCCATCATCAAAAATAGTGAAAATTTCATTAAAATGCTGAAATTGTTAGGATCTTACAATAATAAAGTTCATAAGCTTGTCTTGGAAAATGCTCCATAGGTTGCTAAGTACACATTCAATGATGTTCAAAAGGAGATTTTGCATATTTTGGCTAACATGGTCAATTAGAGAGAAGGTGGAAAATGTTAAATTTTGTATCATTATTGATAAAGCTTGAGATGAGTCTAAAATAGAGCAAATGTTTATTATTTTGAGATTTGTCGATGGTGGTAGTTTTGTTCAAGAACATTTCTTTGATCTTGTAGATGTTAGTGATAGTAGTTTTATGAATTTGAAGAAAAAGTTAAGTTTCTGTTCTTTCTTGTTATAACCTTCAAGTTGCAAGTATTCAAGGTCAAGGATATGATGGTGCTAGTAACATGTGTGGAGAATGGAATAGTTTACAAGCTTTGGTACTTAACGATTGTCCATACACATATTATATGCATTATTATGCTCACATATTGCAATTAACATTGGTTGCAACATTTAGAGAAGTAGTTCATATTCATGAATTTTTTACACCATTGACTTTTATTGTAAATATTGTTAGTGCTTCTTCCAAAAGGCATGACCAATTACAAGCTACTTAAAGCAATTGACATTGCAAACATGATTGTTAATGACGAACTTGAAACATGTAGAAGAGCAAATCAAGTGGGAACTCTACAAAGAGTTGGAGATATTCGATGGAGCTCACACTTTCATTCTATTTGTAGCTTGATGAGAATGTTTTGTTGCTACTTGCACTGTTATTAAAAATATTATTGACGAAAGAGCCACTTATTTACAAAAAGGTGATGCTTCTACTACTAGTAAAATTATAGTTTCATTTGAATTTATTTTCATATTACACTTGATGTATGGGATCATGGCAATCACTAATGTTCTTTGTCTTGCTTACAATTACACTTTCAATATATTTTAAATGCAATTCATTTTGTTTTTACTACAAAATCACTCTTTTAGAAGTTGAGAGATGATGGGTGGTCTAATTTGCTTGAGAATGTGAAAAAATTTTGTCGAAAACATAAGATAGAAATTCCTGACATGGTGCATGATACATCTAGGGCAGAAGTCGATCTCGTCAATTGAATGTAACTGTGGAGCATCATTATCAAGTTGATGTAGTCTTAGTGGCAATAGATTCCTAGTTATAAGAATTGAATTTGAGATTCAATGAACAAATTGTGGAACTTTTAATTTTAAGCACTGTTTTAGATTTAAATGATAATTACAAATTGTTCAACATTGATGATATCTGCAAGTTAGCAAAGAGTTTTTACTCTCAAGATTTCACAAAGTAAGAAAAACTTCTTTTAAGGTTATAATTGAGATATTACGAGCTTGGTATACCTCATCACCAAGGTTTTGAAGATATTTAGACACTTTCTCAATTGTGCCAAAGATTAACAGAAATAGGAAAGTGAAGAAATTACCACTTGATCGATAGATTATTCGCATTGTTTAGACTCTTTCAATTTTTGCAGCTACTACAGAAAAAATCTTTTTAGCAGTAAAAATTGTGAAACAAGACTCTAGAACAAAATGGATGATGAGTTTCTTATAGATAATTTAGTTATTTATATTGATAAAAACATTGGTAACCTTTCAGTACAGAGTCAATAATTAATGAATTTGAATCCAAGAAACATCATTAAACACAACTTTCCTATATGACTATTATAAGTCCTTCTTTTCTTTTTTTTTTATTTACATGTTATATAAAATTATTATCTATTATGAATCTTTTGATCGTTGGTTAAGTTCAACTTATTAGTTTTAAAAATTTTTAGCCCTTATTCTTTTTCATCTTTGGCCCTCCAATAAAAATTGACTAGTTTCACCCCTGGCTGTATGGCTCATACACCCTCAATACAAAAATGTCATCAGGGAAGCTTGCAACTCCTCCATTGAAGGATCTTACCTTCCAGCTTGCAGCAAAAATAAAAGTGACCAAACACTCGCTCAAAAAATGGAATAGAAAGGTTTTTAAATCCTTATGTCAAACGAAAAGATAACCGCAAAACAAACTACAAAAGGCACAAAATAACATTAATTTTGCTATAGTTGTTGATATGGAAAGAATAATGAGAAAAGAATCAGAAGTTGTCTTAAAAAAAGAACAATTGTTGTGGTGGCAAAAGTCTAAGGCTAACTAGATCGTTCAAGGTGAGAGATACACAATTTGTAACCACAAGAATAAGAGTTAAGAATAGAATTTCTAAATTTAAAAATGATATTGGAAAATGGATCAAAGGTCATCAAAACATTAAAAATGTGTTTTGGGCCTTTTACTCTAAGCTTTTCAATGTATAAGACAATTTCTAAAGAAGAGTTGCATACACATTCAACCATTTGAACTGCCAACATTTTTTTTCCAAAAGCTAGATGACAACATTGGAAGTTCATTGCTAATCAAATGCTTACACGTTCACGAGATACTTAAGTTTACTTTTTAATTCATTATCAATAGTTGTTATTTAAGATTAGAGTCAAGGATTTATCATAAGAAAATTATAAATTAAGTACCTAACAAGTGATTTAAGTGCCTTATCTGAAAAAAGATTCACACTTCTTTTTTCAGGTTTTAGAACTTATTTTTTAATAATTCTTATAACCAACTAAGCAGTAATCTTTACATACATACAAACAAGTGTGTGTGTGTGTGTGTATATGACATATACAAATCTAATAGTAGTAAGATTCTAACTTAATGTATTAATGGATTTTGGACAACCAAATTCCGCTTTTGGTTCATCATTGGTATAACTGGTATGGACCTTGTAAGGAAGTTTTTCCCTAAACACTTAACCAATTATATCAAGTCTTTAATTGAAAATTTGAACCTAAACCACCAAGACAAGATTCATAATTTATTACACTTTTGCTCAAAATTATGTACTTCTTGGATGATATCATTAGAATATGCATATTGTCAAACCTTGCTCTATAAAGTAATTACGGTGTCATTCACATACTCAATAGAATGTTTGTATGTTGAGAAAGCCCGAGAAATTGACAAAAGACGATATTGCCCCTAGAAGTACAGTTAAGTCGATTAAACATCGAACAAGATAAAATCGAGACCTTAAAGATGAAATTGAGAATTTCACAGTCCAGGGATGACTCAAAATGGTAATTCAGAGTTCGAGGTCCGATTTGGAGTTAATCCGAAAAATTGACCGGTTAGGGGCAAATGGTCATTTTGCAATTTGAGGACAAAATGAAAATTTTTAGAAAAGATTTTCTTAGCCCCATTTGACATGTTTGAGTATGACATGCGTATTGAAGTACAATTGGAAGATTTAGTAGTGAAAAATATGAGTTTTCGGTATTTTTAGAGTATAGGGGTAAAATGGTAATTTTACCACTCGAAATCGAAAATTTAATTTTTGAAAGGATTTTGATCAAATTTAATTATTTGGAGTGTGAAATGAGTATGAGGAGTGAAAATTATGCATTATGGCAAATTTTCAATTTTTGGGGTAAAAATGTAATTTTTGAAAAGTTTGGGGGTAAAAGTGTAATTTTAAAAAATTTACTCCACCAAAACTTTAGAAAAATCTGAAAATTTCACTTAAGACTTGGATAAGTCAAAGGGAATGCATGGTGGAAAAAGTAGGACAAGTGGATGGCTAGAAAAAAAAATGAATTAATAAAATAATCAAAATATGATTAAAATAATATTATTTCATTAAACTAATAAAAAGGCATAAAAAAAAATCAGCCCATAACCTATTCTTCTTCTTCAACATTCGGCCAAGCAAGAAACAAGAGAGAGAAAGGAGAAAATAAAACCCTAGCCAAGAAATTTAAAGGGAAAATAGGTGGAAATTCAAAAATCAAGTGAAAAAAAGGTAACATTTCTTAAATTTGTCTTGTGCTTTACCTTTCCCATGCATTTTTCATCATTTTTCATGGTTGAATCTTGTGATTTGAGGATGATTTCAATTTTGGTCATATGGGTTTAGAGAGAGAAAGTTGTTAGATAAATTTGATTTTGAGATATGTTAGTGTTTAGTGTTAGTTTAGCATGTTTATGAGTAAAACAACAAGAAAAATATTTATTTTCTGCATGAATTTCTCTAGGCCGAATCTAGCCAATGGTATGTGAGGATGAGGTTGACTTTATTTTACGAGAATTGGGTGGAAAAATTATGAATTATGAGGTTGGAAATTAAATGAGAATTTTCGGTGTAATAAATTGAAATTTTTACTCACTAAGGGTAAAAGCGTAATTTATAGTTCGGACTGATAAATTGGACCAAATTCACAGTCATTGAGGTATTGTGGATATAATTGGATAATTGAAATTGAAATGGATGTAATTGGAGTTGAATTGGGGATTTTATGAATTTACACCGTGTATAAGCGAGTTAGGTCGGACATCGCAATTAAGCGATTGTCCAGATATTTCAAACCCTATCTAGTGCATACGTATGGATAAGAGCCTGAAATAATTTATGATAAATTGACACAATTTATTGAATTTTGTGTCATGGATTATGGATAGGTGGTGAGTCAATTGTTTCGGGTAAGAGACTACACCTGAGGGCGGAGGATAGGAGTATTTCTACTCCTAATACTGTGAGTAAACTTATTATCATTTAATTTATCTAAGGTAGTTTTTATGAAATTTTATAAATTTATGAAAAATGGATTTAAAAAGGATAAATTTCGTGTTTTATAAATTGTTTGAAATTAATGATGAATGTTATTTTTTTAAAATAGAGTACTTGGAGACTGTGGTTGTTAAGTATGAATTGTATTTTTAATTCAAATGGCTTATGATAGTGTAAGCATGCTTGGCTGGTTTATTGTATTGAAATTACATGAATTGTGGTTTGCCGTGCAAATTAGTTATTATAAAAAAATTACCTTATTATGCTATTAAACTATTTTATGATTATGGTGGGGTTGACCTACACTGCAGTGGCTGGTTTTTGTGGACCATCCTATTAGAGGGGCTCGGTAAACCTGGCTAATTTATTTTACCTCTGTGGGAGAGGCGCGTAGGGTAACTCTTGTGGAGGGGTTTAAGTCCACTTCATGCTTAACCACCACGTGAAAGTGAGATTCAGCCAACGTCAAGGGACAGCTATTTTATATGAATAAGTCATTTTAACAGCCTTGGCGGATTCGAGTGGATGCTTTGATGACGATCAAGTATCCCTGAGGATGAGTTTTGGCATGAGCCAAATTTTATGAGAAACATAAGCCTTGAAAATCATTTTAATTGAATTATAATTGTTTTCACGGGATGGAATAAATTTCTAAGTTATGAAAGGCATATTGGGATGGGATATTTTATTGTCTCCATTTACTTGGCTTTAGATACTTTAGATGGTATCTGTTTACTAACTGGGATTACAAAATCTCACCCTTTCTTCTTATACATTTTTGAGGCTCAGGACAGTTTATAGATAGTCGAGTAGGACGAGAACTAAGCTTGGAACTGCATTATAGAAAGTAAGAGTTCACAGTCTTACATCCTCTTGGTCAATTGGGGCCCACGTGTCATTGCAGATCAAATCTTATATTTTGGTTATCTGTATTTCTATTCATACAATTTTTACTTTACTTTTATGTGCGAAAAAATTATTTACGAATATTTCTATAGAAATTTATTTTATGAGAAAATAGAATATTTTATTTATTATTTTTGAATAGTACTAATTGTCAACAATTTGCTTTTAAATGAACGTTTTAGATATCAAAACTTATTTCTAAGTATGAAATATGCATTTTCCACCTAATTATTACATTTTTAACCTGTCTCGAAATTTTTGACGAAAATGACAAAAATGACCCTGTGAGGCAGAAATTAAAATTTTATTGTTTTTGGACGAAAAAAATGATTTGTATTGTTTTAAAACATGATTTTTGTAACAGTAAATCACAGGGTAGGTAAGGAACTGATACGAGTGCCTTGCGAGATCTCGATAGGGTACTCGGAAGATGACTGCCTATCGGGACATCGTGGCGGTTGTCACGGACTCGAAAGTGGTTCCGGGTCGTGACACATATAACCTAATAACAAATCAAATGGTTCTTTAGTCATTTGAAAATTCAAATCAAAATGGTGGGAAAAGGTTAATGACAAAAGATAAAATCATACTTTATCCTTAATAGGTTCAACAAAAATCTACCACTTCTCAAGTTTGCATTACCAAACAATCTAGAAGTGGCAAAGTTCTCGCAAGCCAAATCAAATGGCAACCCATTTCTTGCTCAAGCCAAAACAAATAAAAAAAAAACAAGATGATCATGTCTAAAATCCTTCAATTGGTGGATTATGAGGAAGAATCTAAACAAGCCACATAGTCCTTTGTCATAGTCCAAATCTTGGGCCATGATCGGCGCATGGGCCTAATAGGCATAGCCCACCAGACCCAAGCAAGTCTTATTAGAAATTCTCGATAATTCACTATACTCGTTCACCAATCCATATTAGTGCTTAAATCATATTCTTTTGCATCATAATTTGAACCATAATTGTAATAATGAATTCATTCTTTAAAACATATAATCATAAGTATATACAATGAAGTCAAAATCTCTAATTTAATACTTATACCAAGGACATTATCCATTTACAATTAAAAAAACAAAGTGCTATGACTCGACCTCTAGCAACGGAGTGACTTGGAATGAAATGCTATGAGATGCCTTTACCTATTTGCGATGGACCATAAGTGCCGATGATTGCATGCTAGGCCGATCACTATCTGCAAAAGGGAAATGAAAGGGTGAGTCTCATAGACTCAATGATCATCGGCTCCATGAGCAGGGAGTAGATGGGAAACAAGTAATAAACAAATCATTTGAATGATAAAACTAGAATATAAAATGCTAATTTTATAAACCAAACCACAAGAAGGATATTTGTGCCTTGTAAAAATAATATCGTAAAATCATAATACAATACTTTCTTTGGCAAAACAGTACCGAAAATAAGTGTAACAGAAAGACTTTTAATTACTGAAAATATTATTTGCCATTGAAATATGAAATACGATATAAAGGTATGCACGCTCCCAAAATATGTGGCATGTAAAGAAATCAAAGTGTATAGGCACATAAACCAACTCATGATTGTCAAGTAAGCACGGAAAGCTTTTATTTAAATCAGGGGAGCTGTAAAGAAAATCTAAACCTTCCACCATGCAAAAGAGTATGCGTCGAAAAACTCACAAGGCTCTATAGTAGGAAAGTATAATATCAACACGTGGACCAACTTCCATGTAATAATAATCTAGGAGTCTTACTCCATCGGATTCCCATAGCCATGGTAGTCTCACGATGTTGGTCGACATCGGAGAATCAAGTAGTCGTTACAACGCACATTTGGAAGTCTCACTCTACCGGATCACTTGTGGCCTAGCCACGTATACATATCACAGGTCGTGGCCCCTGCCACGCCTAACCGCTAGTCGGCAATCCAAAGGTTTTCTAGCTAGAGTTCACTCATGCACGAGGGCCACACTTAACTGAAGTGACAGTCGACCTACTCTTGACACACTTGGTTTGTCAAAACCATTTTCAAAAATCAAATCGAGGTTTCCAAGTCTTTTGCTTAAAACCATTTGAAAACAAGGTTCAATAACCTTTCAAATTACTTTTTACATAAAAAAGGCATAGTGTGTTCTCTTATACAAAGATCGGACTAAAATCGGTGCTCAAAACTTGCATCTTAATTCATTTAACTATTTCATTTAAACTATGCATATCACCCACAAATACAAGGCACAGATTTTGAATGCAAAACAGTATAAAAGGCTTGTTTTTTGGTTTTTAAAACACTTTACGTATGTAGCTCATCTATAGATATATCCAAAACAATTTTCAAAACAACTTGCATCCATAATTTCCTACGGGCTCTACCAGCTCATGCTTTCCATAATAACAATGTATAAATCATTGTAAATCCATTTAGAAATCTTCTGTCAAGGCTAATAGCTCATGCTTTTTCCATAATTGCATTTAATGAAATACGGTAACGTTTACAAAACGTATAACATTATATAGCTATGGAAATTTTTGAAATAGGCACCCCTACTCACTTTACAATAGTGGGACGCTTCGTCGCTATTGATTCGGATGTGTATCTCATTATTTCTACTTGCCGGTCACTCGTTACTTCACCCTGCACGCCACCACGGTAAACTTTTCTACTTATATCCTTCCTAGCAACAATCCAAATTCAATAATCTTATTGTTTATCATTCCCATTTTCCTCCTTATTCAAACATTACCATCATGTTAATAACTCATACTATGCTAGAATCACCATTTTTTCTCACTTAACCTTGCATATTCATATACATCTTGACACATTTTTTACCAAAGTTTCCTTTACCTTTAGCTTGCGTAATTCTTTAAATTATAATTACCGGTAATTTATTTATGACTCTAATACATATATTAATCCTTTCTAAGGATATTTATCAAGTTTAACCATCATTTCCACAACAATAACCTAGCATATGGCAGCAACTATAATTTCACTTCCATCAAACATTTTCTAAGTCTACATGTACTACCATTCTCATTTACATGTTGCCACCAAGCTTAACATCAATATTCATTCATACGCACCAGCATCCATAACCTTTTAAGCCTTTCCTAACAACACATATCCACACAATCCATTTTTTTTCCAAGCTTCCAATTAATATAATTGCTTTCCAACCATACCCATGACATCACCATAACACCATATATTGCACACAATCATTCTCACAATATTAAACTAATCATAGACTTCAAATTGTAGCATTAAGTTTACCACTTGGTTTTAGCTTGTATTTCACCCAATAAAATTCACAATTTCCTCACACCCATGGCCACCATAGCTGCCACAAAAATACTTATACAATTATCAACTCATTTCCAAAAATTTCTCAAGCTAAAAATCAAAATCCTTACCTTATGTCTCTTGAATTTTGAAACCCACTTGATATTCATTCAATTGCTATTGAATCACTCACTACCTAAGCCTTTCACTTTCCTCTCATTTCTTTCCTTGGTCGATTCTCTCTATTTTTCTTTTCAAATGCATGGTGGTAAGGTGAAATGGTGTGGGAGCATGAAGGTGAAGAAAAAAATATCCTTTGGGTGGAGATAAGAACTAAAGCTTCCTTTGGAAGCTTTGACCAAACTAATGGTAAAATTACTATTTTGCCCTTTAAGGTTTTCACCATTTTTAATTGTATCCTCCCACAATCTTTTAATTCTAATTTCTTTCCATTTTTCCTCCTTAACACTTGTATCAATAAAATATCAAGTTTATGCTTCAACGTGGTATCACCGTAATATTTAAATATTTACTTACCCGAGCTAGCTTTATTTAATAATGATATACGGGCCCCATTAACTTACTTTTTTCTCCAAAATTTACTTATTCTTCTTCTCCCCCACTTATAGTAACCATATACTCCTTCTTCATGAAAATTTCGACACTGAATAAAATATTAATAATTTAATATTATTTTATTCAAAAAATTTTCACTTGTCTCCTTGGCTTCCAAAATGTCTTATTATGCCTCGATTTACTCCTGAATCACTTTTTATCTTGCTAATTCATCCTCGATAAAAATATTATTGTTTAATTACTACTTCCTCGTGTGCGAAATATTTTATTCCAAACTATGCCTTTCACCTTTCATCACTTTTAAACACTCTAATTAATCTCGATTGGTATCCGATAAGTTCTATTAGTCAACATAGCAAAGTACGGGCTGTTACATCCTTTGGTAATATAATAGACCAAGCAAAAGATAATGAAGATGATTGCTACAAAATCTTTCCTTTCATCAATCATTCAAAAGCAAAAGGCAAAATAATAAAATAACTTTTGACCACAAAGTTACCTTTGGCAAAGAATCTTTACATTTTCAACCTCAAAAGATGTAAAGAATCTTTCAAGCTCACTGATTCCCAATTCCTCAAAAGATGTAACCTAATAGTAAATTTCAATCATTACAAAATGATATTGTCCATTTGAGGGTCTCCCAAGAATCAATCAAAATCAAATTTCAAGTCTTCAAACTTTAGGTTTAGAGTTTTTCTTTGGCATGATACCTAAAAATGCTCATGAACTAGTGAAGAAAATTCAAATAAACCTTATTTTTTTATTACTTTTAATCAAGTTCTTGTACGTAGCTTCAATAGTAAATTTCAATAATTGTAAAAGGATATAGTCTATATAAAGGTCTCCCAAGTTTAATTCAAAATCAGATTTCAAGTTTTCAAACTTTACATTTAAAGTTTCTTCTTTGACATAATACCTAAAAAAGCCCATAAACTATTTAAGAAAATTCAAATAAATTCTTATTCTTTTATTACCATTAATCAACCCCTTATACTTTGATTTTGATCTAGAGAAACTTTTATGACTAATGATGAACTAACTATTATTAGGCAAAATGAAATTTATCATTTTATATCATTTGGTATATTGACATATTATAACTGATGATGGCATATCATTGATAATAATTGATTGTTTTAAAAATTCATTCACTAATAAATTAAATAAAAAATATATCATTATTTAAAATTTAAAAATTAATAACTATTGAGTTCTCAATCATTAATTGCTCATATTCAGTATGTAGAAACTACATAAAATCAATACCTATATATAAAATGAAGCCCTAAGAGAGCTTCGAATTTGTGTCACGTGAATAGCCTACTTGAAGGCCACATGGATGGATCTAGTGTTGTCGCATGTAGTTCAATTAATCCTTTTACTATTTTGATTGGCTTCCAATCTCACGATGCATGTTGCTTTGTTTAGACTATCAATTGAAGCACCCACATGGGTGCCACTTGTTTCGGGTATTGATTAATTTGGTTTGGGTATTTATGGTTTTTTGTTTTCCTTGTGGTAAAGGAGTGGAGGGGCATTCTTGGATTTTTACAAAATTCTCATGGCATTTTTTACTTTTGGCCCTCACATTCTTCTAGGTTTTTCTTCTCTCCTTTTTGGTTTTCCCACATTTTCTTTTCCCTTCCTCTCTCTTAATCTCCTTTTGGTATTTGGGACATTTCACTACTAGAAAATAGACTTTTAATGACGAAATCAAATCCGTTAGTAAAATTTTGTCAATAAATTTTGATAGATTACTGATGGAAAATCAACTAAAATTACAAATTAGCAAACTTCCAACGAAAAACTGACAGAAATTTCTGATAGAGAAGATTTTGTCGGTAATCGATTAATAATGATTTGATGAGAATTTAAAGTGAAAGACATGAAGGATACCAATTGATCCTACTGTCAATAAATTTCTAATCGATGAAATTTTCATGACAAATTTACTGACAGAATTGATAGTTAGTGAATTGTTTAAATTTTTGACAAAAATACCAATAGAAATTCTGTTAATGATACTTACTAAAAAAGTAGTCTGGTTATCAATAAAATATTTGTCAGTGATTTATATTGGAAATACTATTTTAATTCCCGACTAAATTCTCGATGGATATTTCGTCGGCAAAGCGTTCTTTTTGTTTCTAACGGAATTTTCACTTGTAGTTCAAATTAATTATCTTGATCGAGTTCCTTCCCCTCATTTTCCTTTCTATGTTTTCTTTTTTCTCTTTCTCTCCCCACCTTCTGCATTCAAACTCATTCTCAACTGACCCATCACTGACTTACCACTCATCCATCGTCGACCCATCCCTTGTGTCGCTTAACCCACTTTCCTCACCATTGTTTCCACCCAGTTAAAGGCAAACCCTTCGTCGATGTTCTCGCTACCCACTCTTATCTATGTAATGCTAGATTTCTTTTATTTTCTTGAAGAACATATATGATTGTTGTGTATTAGTTCTATTGCTAGATTCTTGTTGATGGTTTGGAGAAATTATAAATTTTCTGTGGTGTTTAAAGGATTGTGTTTGGCACTTGGTTATTGTTGATTGGTTTGCAAAAAGTATAAATTTTATGTGGTGTTTGGGGGATTGTGTTAGGTTTCCATTTTGTTCATCTAATGATTGTTTTTGTTAGTATAATTTTATTCATACGTTATTCCGCTTTAAAATTCACTTGAATATTTGTATTATTTATACACTCATAAAATACTAAATTTTGAGTAGCAAGTGAAATATAAAGATTGAAACAAAGATATGTGGGATATTTTTGTTTTTGAATTCAATTTTGATATATTTGATATTGAATTCAATAACCAAATAAATGATAACAGAATTTGTAATCATCATTATAGGTGGAGGACTACTAATCTTGCATGTTAGGATGATATATGGCATATAGGCATAGGTGCAATTATTAATAAACAAAATTTCTACTTCGCAAAAAAAGCTTTTCACGAGATCAACCAACAACCCTCACAATGATTTTTTACAAGCTCAACCAAAACCCACAAATTGCCTTTTCATGGGAGCAAACACAACCCTTAAAAATGCCTTTCCATGAGAACAACGTGACCCACAAGTAGCTTTTCAAGATTAAGCTAGAACTTGTACAAGATGGGTACAATGAATAGCAAGAATGCCTCTAAAAGGGTTGGACGTTAAAATTTTAAGCTTTGTGTGTAAAGAAAAAGAATAATCTCAAGAATTTCAGCTCAAGGATTTTCAAGTGAGTGAGTGAGCTTTTATGGCTTTTGAATGCTTGTTGGAAGACTAACATGAAGGCTAGAGAGAAAAAATAAGCTCGAGGGGTCTTTTTAGGGTTTTCAAATAAAGTGTTAATCTTTTCTTACTTCAAAATGACTTAAGGGTGACCTTTTATAGTTGCAATAATGTTGAAGCCGTTAGACACAAGTTTGAATTAAATTTGATTATTGTTGAAGCTTAAGGGTCGACTATAATGCTCCTAGGGTCAACTATGTTCTTTAAAAATCTCAAATTAGGATTCCATAGTCGAGTATAAGCTTCTTTTACTCGATCTAATTCTTGAGAGATTGTATTTTTTCAAATCTGGGTTGAGGTAGTCAACAATAGTAGCTTGAGGTCAACAATGGGTTTGAAGAACTTAATTTCCACGAGCTTTTTACCTCAAGGTTGACTATAGGTGTGCCAAGGTCAATTATGGCTTTGTATTTTTCAAGTTTCCACTAATTCTACCATTGGATCGATTTGAGCTTTTTTTGGGTTGACTCTTGCCTTGTGTCTTCAAGATTTCTTGATTTTTTGGCACCTCTTTTCAGCTATTTCTTCTTTACCTTTTTCTTATAATCAAATATTAATTCAAGGCATGTTTGCTCTATATTCACTTAGCTAAAGATTCATTGTTTGAAAGCTTTTAGGATGTTTTCTAATCATGCATGGCTTTTCAAACAATTGTGTGACATTAGAGGATCAAAATTATGATTGAGACAGTTTCAAATGCTTGACATTAAAACCAAGATATTATATATTTTTTGTCAAATCAAAACATAATATAACTTAAGGCTAACAGAGCATAATGTCTTTGAAAATATATTCATCATGATGATGGATATTCCGGGAAGATGAAAAATAATATCAAGGCTCGTAAAGATTTAGAGGTGTGTTGCAAGTGATTGAAATTGCATTTAATTGTGAATAATGGTAAACTTTATAAACCGAAAGCCTCATAAACTTTGATTAAGGAGGAAAAGAAAGTTGTGTGTGCTTGGATGAAACAATTTTGACTTCCAGATGGTTTTGCCTCTAACATAGTGATGTGTGTGACTGAGCACAATTGCAAAATTTATGGGATGAAAAGTCATGACTATCATATTTTCATTCAACGTTTACTTCCAATTACTTTCCATGATATGGTTCCTCACACTATTTGGAGTCCAATTGTTGACATGTCACATTTCTTTCATGATTTATGTGCACTCGAACTGATTGTTGATCTTATAAATGCATGGGAAGGGAAAATTGTTGAAACCATATGCAAATTGGAAAAGATTTTTTTATCTAGCTTTTTCGACTAAATGAAACATTGCCGATCCACTTAACATACGAAGCTCTGGTTGGAGGACCAATCTATTATCGATGGATGTTTGTTTTTTAGAGGTATTGCGGGGCATTTCATTTTACAATTTATTCTTGATTTAAGGTTAAAACATCTTGTTCATAGGTTAACAATCATTTTAATCTATAAGTTCTTGCACTATTTGAAAGAAAAAAGGTGAAAAATTAAGCATCTGTGGAAGGATCCATTTTCGAAACATATATTATCAAGGAAATATCATTGTTTTGCTCAATGTATTCGAACCTACAACTTTAAAAAGAATGAACCAAGTGTAATGGAATGATAATGGCAAATATGTGGATGCATCTGATCGTCTATCGATTTTCACCCATCCCAATTGATATGTAGGTCAATTCAAGAAACTTTGGTTCCTAGAGGAAGATAAGTGCTACGTAATAGAATTATATGTGTTAATGAATTGCAAAGATATCTCACCATACATTGAATAAGTTTACATTTAGTTCTATTAGAAAATAGTAACATAGTGAAAAGATAATGGTGATACTAATGAATTCATGTCTACGGGTTTGACAGTAAAACGACAGTTGCTAGACTACTTGCTCCAGCTATGATGTTGGTATTTGCTTATGGTCTGATCAATTCTAGTGATTTTGCTTGAGCTCCTCCTCATGAGCCCAACGATTATCAAGAATTGAAGGATTCAATGAAGAATATGGATACCAAGATATCGAGTATTCAAGCAACCCTTGACTTGATCCTTCATAGGTTTCCACCTATACCTAGGTTTTCATCACAAGAGCTACAGTTGCAAACACAACTACAAATAAAGCCATACACACCCTTTTCTGATGATGCAGAGGTGGCACAATTGATCGTAAATTTTGGGTATAATTAATTTTTGCCTTTGTATAAGTTGGATTTATGTATTTTTATATGGATTTGAACATTTATACTCATTATTCATTACATTGAAATACAATTTATGTTTGCTTTTTCATTGTATAATAAAATTTAAATAGCTTTTAATACATATTAAAACATTTCAATATTAGTTTTTCAATTCATGTCAAACGTGAGTAAGGAATACAGGAAATACAAGAAATACAAAATAATAAAAAAAGTTTCAGGTGAAAATGCTTTACTAATGGATAATATAACATGTCGATTGATTTTACACATATTTACCACAAATTGTATCCCATTACTGATAGATATAAACGCTTTATTGATAAAGGATTACCAACAAAATCACTAATTAAAAGCTTTCTATTTGTAATCATTACCGATGGAAGCTATCAACCAAAAGTTGAATCACCGACAAATCCTAATGCTAACGGATCTCATTATTTACCAATTGAATCTTTGACGAAATAAGCATTACTAATGAGGGTATTTTTGACAACAAGTCGAAGGACTTTTTCATCTATAAATCCATCAATGTATGATTTAGCCAACAGATTGTAAGTCTTCATCGAGAGAATATTCTGTCAGGAAAGATCTTATTTTCGTTAGTGTTTAGTCTTTTGCATTTCAACTTTGTGCTTTGGATAAAAGGGTATATTTGTATTTGTAGAAAACTATGCCACAAGGAAGGCTTAATTGAGGGTTACGTGGATGGGTTTGGTGTTATCGTGTGTAGTTTAATTGAGCCTTTTATTATTTTGATTGACTTTCAATCTCGCGACGTGTGTCGCTTGGTTTAAGCTTTCAATTGAGGCACCCAATTGGGTGTCATCTGTCTTGGGTATTGATTGATTTGGTTTTCCCTCTCTCTTCCTTTCCTCTCTCTTTATCTTTTTTTGGTATTTTGGACATTAAGGGGGTTGTTTTGATCTTTGCTTTGGATGGAGGGTATATTTGTATTTGTAGAAAATTAGCATGGCATTTTGGTCTTTACGCCTATAATCTTTCTAGACTTTTCTTCTTCTTAGGTTTTTCTTCTTTCTCTTTTATCTTTCTTTTTGCGTTCTCTTCTTGTCTTTTTTCTTCTCTTCTGTTGGTGGTTATTTATTTTTATTTTGCTGCATTGTTTATACTTTTATTTTATTGTTCTTTTATTCAAGTAATTTGCGTCTTCACTTATTTACCAATTTCATTTTTTGTTTCTGATTTCTTCTTTTCTTTTCCTCTATTCAAGTTGTGTTTTTCTTCTCTTTCACTGCTGATTTATATTTAATTTCTTTTGTTTTTTCACCTTTGCTCAGGTTGTGTTTTCCTTTTTGTCTTTCTTCCTTTTCTTCACTATTGATTTATATATTTTTTATTTTGTTTTATTTTGCTTATTTTCCTTGCATTCTTCGTGCTTTTATTTTTTTTTCATTTTGATTTTTCATTTATTCTTTTTTCCTTTATGAATGTGACACAGATCATTGGTTGTGTTTTTTTACTTATATCTCTTGCCATTGGTGCTTTTTTTTTTTTGCTTTTAGGCTTCTTTCTTCCACTTCTCACAAGAGGTGCAACTGCTATTGAAGGGGCTTTTACGTACTTCATTTTTAGCCTTTATTGTTTCTATTTTTAACTTATTTTTGCTATCCTCTTCAACCTTTGCTTTGTTTTTGGACAACTATGATGATTGATTTATTAAAGATTGTTATATGTTATAAGAAATTATTTTTAGCTTTTAACGTTAAGTTGTAGTGTCTAAAGTACATGATGATGATGAAAAGAAAACAACTTCAAATTTTTTGTTTTAGTAGTTTTTGTCAGTAAACGAGGTTTTTGGCTTCTTTTGTGTATTAGGTTGTAAAGCCTAACCTTATAAAATACTTGTCATGACATGCATGTGATGGATAGCATGTTTGCATGCTAGGAAAGCCCCGAAAATTGTTAAAAATCGGTAGTGTACTTAATAGTATAACTAAGTTGAACTAAGCTTTGAACTAGATCAAATAGAGATTTTAAGGTGAAATTGAGAATTTTAAAGTCCGAGAATGACTTAAAATGTTAATTCGGAGTTTGAGGATCAAATTGGAGTCAAATTGGAAATTTCGCTATCTAGGGGTAAAATGGTAATTTTGCCACTCGATGACAAAATGAGAATCTTTTTGAAAGATTTTGATCATATTTGGCTTATTGGAGTATAATTTGAGGTTGAGAAGTGAAAAATTGTAATCCCGATATTTTTCGGAGCATAGGGGTAAAATGGTAATTTTGCCACCTTAGGGGCAAAATCGTAATTTTCCACCACCAAGACACCTGTCCAGCACATGGTCTTCCCTTATCCTCATTTTGACCTTTGACTAATCATGTGGTGGAGAATGGAAGCATAATTATTAAAGTATGAAAAAAAAAGAAAAATGGACTAATAAGCATGTGACATGTGTCAAGTAAGGATATTTTATTATTTTCCATAAAATTAGCCCATATTTATCCCATTTTCTCTTCATGTGGCCGGCCATAGTAAGAACAAAGAGAGGAAAGGAGAAACACAAAACCTAGGTGGGAAAATTGAAGAAAAAGTGTGGGATTTCAAGGAATCAAGCAATCAAAGGTAAAATTTCTTGATTTTGACTTGTGATCTACCTTTCTCATGAATTTCTCCTTATTTTCCATGATTAAATTTCATGTTTTCATGGTGAATTCATGGCTGACCAAATGGGTATGGAGAGAGAATGAAGTTGGATTGATTTGATTCTAAGTTATGTTAGTGTTTTTAGTTAGTTTAGCATATTTAGAAACAAAACAACAAGAAAAAAAATTCATTTTCTCCCATTACCCATAAGAGGCCGAATTTTCTAGGGAGAATATTGAGGCTGAAATTGATGATATTTCATGATATTTTGGTGATATTTGATATTTGGTGAGGCTAGAAATTAAATGGGAAATTTTGGTGTGAAAATTTGAATTTTTGCTCAATGTATAGACATGTGTGATTATTGACCCGGGACTGATAAATTGAATCTCATTCACAGTCACTGAGGTAATTTAGGTATAATTGGAGTGTAGAAAGTGAAAAGAATTGATTTAGAGTTAAATTGGAGATTTTAGCCGATTGGACCGAGTATAGTGTGACTTAGGTCGAATATTACATTTAAGCGATTAATCGGACATTTTGCATTCCATATCATGCATTAGTAGTCTAAATTAGTTTAATTTCAATTTAGTACCAATGTGGTGAATTTCTCGATTTTGTACTGTGTCAAGGTCATGAGTTCTCCGATTAAGGCAAGGGAATTGTACCCGAGGACCAGTAGTCTGAGTATTTAAAAAATCCCCACTCTAGACATTGTAAGTAACCTTATCATCATTTTAATTATCTAAAATATGTTTTTATTCGGTTTTGGTGAATTTTATGAAAATGAGTTCAAATGGTAAATTTTTATATTTTGTAAACAAAATATGTTTAAATGCAAAGACTTTATAAATTGTCTTGAAACGAAATAACGATTTTGAAAATAGAGTAATTGGAGACCACTGGTATGTTGTAAATTTATGATTGAAAATTGATGGCTTATGTTATATTGTTATTGTGTTGGCATGACTGGTTGGGCTGTGTTTTATGAATTATATGAATTGTTTTATTTTACCCTTGCAGGTTGGGTAGTATTATATTAGCCTTATCATGCTGTTAAAATTTTATTATATGGTGGGTTTAGCTTACTGCAGTGGGCGAATTCTGTGGACCAGCCTATTAGAGGGGCACGAAATCCGGATATAAATATGTACCTCGATCGGAGAGGCACGTAGGGTATCTCCTGAGGTATGGTTAGAGTCCACATCACGCCGAACCACCTCGTGACGATGAACTCTGCTAACACCAAGGAACGGCTGTGTTTTTCAAACTAAAAATATGTTTTCGTGTATACGAAATTTTTACAGCCTTGGCGGACTCGGTGAGATGCTTTGGCCAAGGTATCCCCGAGAATGATTTTGGCAAGAGCCAAGTTTTTTTTAAAATACTCATAAGCCATGTTGACTATTTAAATGAAATGAATACTTATGTTATGAAAAACTTATTTGGATGAAATGTTTTAATAGTCTCATTTTACTCGGACTTTAGATCTTTTGAATGATGTTTGTTTACTCATTGGGATTTTATAATCTCACGACCCTTCTTTCCCTCCATTTCAGGCTCAGATTAGACTGTAGATAGCTGATCTCATTGAGGACTACCGTTGGGTTTGCATTTTTCAAACTATAGGTTTATAGTCCTCTTTACTTTTGTTTATTCGGGGGCCCACTTATTATTGTAAATTAAATTAAATACTTTGACTTACTGTATTACAGTATGTATGAATTTATTTAACTTTTACACTACAAAAATTATTTACGTATAACTCTAAAAATATTGTTTTATAAGAAAATAGAATATTTTACTTAACATTTCTTTTATTTTCTTATTATATCCAAATAATCGAAATTTCATTTTAAATGAAGATTTTAGACTTTAAAACTCACTTTTGATTATGAATTATATGTTTTGTACTCGTATATTACATTTTAGCTGGTTCCGAAATTTTTGGAGAAAAATAACTAAAATACCCCTGTGAGACGAAAATTATTATTTTATTTGTTTTGAGTTGGAAACAGCTTAAAATCTTCTAGAACATGATTTTCGGCAACGGTTACTGATGGGGGAAATGGGATACTGATATAAAGTCTTGCGGGGTCCCGGTTGGTATTCCAAAAAATGAGTGTCTATCGGGGTACCGCGACGGTTGTCACGGGCTCGAGGGGAGTACCGGGTTGTGACATAGGTAATTTCATTTTTTTTCATTTGGTTGGTTTAAGGTAGTTTGTTAATGTTACTGCATGATATGCACAAAAGCTATATTATACCTAGTTATCTTTGTTGACCAAAAATATTGATAAATCGACTCCAATCTCAAATTTTTAATTCAATAAAGCTTCCAAAGCTCCCCTTTTTAATTTCAGCTATCCATTTTAACAAATCAAAAATCATCTTAATACAATAAAGTAAACATGCAATTAAAGTTTTGCTTAGGTAGCAGCCAACTTTTTAACACATACACATTTTCCTCAAATTTCCCATTTCTTTCTTATAGCCAACATAATTGTTTTTTAGTTTTACTAGTCAATTTATACTTTCCAAGTTAAGAGTCATCAGTTGCTTACAATATAAAATATTAAAGAGAGGAATTTAAAAGAAAAGAAAAACAGAAAAGATGAATGGTTATAATTTTACAAGTTGTGCATGGGGCATTTAGGCCTCAAGTCACTATGTAGTTACTAAGATAGAATTCATTTTCTACTAAACCATACGTGTTCAGATGGCCATAGGGCTTCCAGATTTTTCATCTTCCTTTCACATTTGTTTAGCTTTTCTTGCATTGTTTTTTCGTTTTTCTTTTTCTTTACCTCTTAGGTTTCTTTCCCTTTTTTATAACCTACAAATTATATCTCCCTACTTCTCCATTTGGAAACACCAACCTATACTATAAGTTACTTAGAAAATCCTATGACCAATCATTTCGACTATTTAATAAGTTTTTTTTTCACTATTTAATCAATCTTTCTATAATTGATTGAAAGCAATGCAGAGGATTAATGTTTCCACACTTTGAAGTATTTCTTTCTTATTCATATCTACTTTCTGATTCATTAGCATTACTCTATACATACATATGCAAAATTTTATACATACATGTGCAAAACTTTCTATCTTCACCATTAATAAAAAAATACTTAGTGATTGTGATTAAATCATAAAATCCTTTTCTCGGTTATGAATGATTTTTTTATTTTTTATAGAAATTATGTCTTCTTGCAAAAAAACGCAATACTAACATCAAACTTTTTTGTTGGAATACAAGGCGTTCTCCAAACCAACATGTGTTACTGAAATTCAATTGTCACTTACATAACAAAGCACCTTCTTCTTTTTGTATCAAGGCACTAGCCTCTGCTAAACAGTTTAATCATAACTTCTATATATAAATGCAATGGTGGCAATACATTCACAAAATCACTTAACTCTGGCACATATTTTTTGTAACAGATGGCACTCAACACTATATAATACCAACAACTTTATATAATAGTCCATGTGCTCTTATAAATTTCTTTCCATACCTTCTCCAGCCCTAATCTATCTAATAATTAATATAACAACTGATCTCTTAAGAATATTGATTTTACCTAAGCATAACGCAAGGACATTTTTCTAGTATATAGATAATATTCACCTCATTATGAACAAATATTAATTACCTAGTACAAGCTTCAACAAGACTTCAATCATGTCTTAACATTAAATATTTTAATAAATTATTTGATAAATATATGAGGGAAGTTTTCATGTGCTATGATTGTAGGAACTGCTTGAAAGTTATATTTTAATATCAATGTGTTATACTATTATAAAAACTATTATTTTATTAAAATTTCTATAATAAATTAAACTTGCACTTTCAACATATATATTTTTTTTATTAATGATCAGCTCAACATGCGAATTTTAAATATTTTTTCATTATTTCATTAATAATATTTTTTTCATTTTTGTAGGCTAAGGGAAAAAATAAACAAAATAAAATAAAAAAAAAGGGATGGTGGGGGAATTGTGAAAAAGGAAAAAATTATGATGAGAACGACTAAGGAAATACCAACCAGGGTAGGTGAATGCAAATTGAAAAAAAGGTAGGGTGAATGAAGATCAAGGCACATATCTGTTAAGAATGTCTTAAGAAAACATATCAAAGTAGTAAAGAGAGGATCACGTGCTTTCCATATGACTTGAGGAGTTCTAAGACACGTGTCTATTTATTTTAATCAGTTACTTTATACTTTTACTTTTACCGAGACTGTAAATACTGGTTAGTTGAGAGTTAATTAACCTGAAGCTTTTTTTTTTGTTAGTTAGTTTGGAATAGAGTATAAATACTCTTAATTGTATTCATTACTTTCTTAATGAGAATACACATGAAGATTCCAACATTAGTTTGTTATTTCTCAATTTTCTCTCAACTTCTCACATGGTATCAAAACAAGAATTAAGCCTCCAGGTATGATTTTTTCTCTATACTTTGTTTCGATTTGAGTTGAAGATTCATTGATATACAATATTTCATAGTTACACGAGTTAGATTTCCTGTTTGAAACTATTTTCTTATTAGAATTTCTTGAATCTTGCACCGATTTTGGTATTTCTTTATATCAATTGTAAAACCCCACCCTATAAACACATGTCATGATATACATGCATTGAGTAGCATGTTATTATGCTAGGAAAACACCTAAGAATAGACGAAACTCGGTATCGTACCTAACGGTAATCTTGAGTTGATTTAACGTCGAACTAGTTCAAATAGGAATTGTAGTATGAAATTTAATATTTTATAGTTCAAGAATGACTAAAAATGATTGTTCGGAGTTCGATGGTTCATTAGGGGTAAAATTGAAAATTTTGATGTTTAGGGGCAAAAATCATCATTTTGCAACCTAAGATAATAATTTGATCATGGAGTGAAATTTTTGACCAAGATTAACTATTTGGAGTATAATTTAATGATAGGAAGTGAGAATTTTCAATTTCGACAATATTCGAAACATAGGGGCAAAACGATAATTTTGTCATCCCGGGGTAAAAATCGTAATTTTCACCACCCAAAACTTGTCAAAATCATAGGATTTATTTATTTTTGGTATGAACAACTATGGTATGTTAAGTGGTGAAAAATTGAAGTTTAAAAGACGAAATTTTAAAAATGGGCCAATGGGAAAGTGACACATGGCACTTTTTAATGATTTAATATTAATTTAATGAAAAGTCAGCCCATTTAAACCCCATTTTAAGTGATGACCGGCCATAAGGGAGAACAAGAGAGAAAATAGAGAGGAAAGGAAGAAAAAAAGAAAAACCAAAGAGAAACAAGAAAATTCAAAGGAAAATTCACGTTTTTCGCCCGTTTTCTCGTCTAACGGTAAGATTTTTCGACTTTAGCTTGATTTCTACCTTTCCTATGCCTTTGTTTCCATTTAGCATGCTTGAGGAGAGAGATCTAAAAGTGACATCAAGGGCTGGTCGAATTTCAATGGGGGAGAAATTGAAATTTTTAGGTTTTGATTTTTAGTTAAATTGATAGTTTTAATTAGTTAAATGTGTTTAGAAATTAAATTGGGCAAGAAAGCATTAAATTTTCACAATACCTACCCTTGGCTGAATCTGCAATGAGGTACAATGATGATGATCTGATTTTTATTCTAAGAGAAATAAAGAGAAAATGATGAAAAATGGTTAAATGTGATAGAAAAACAAAGTAGAAAATTTACCGAGTTAATGTCCCATTTTTGGTCGAATTTTCCAAGGAGGAAAGTGAACTGATTTTGGTGATTTTAGAAGGTTATTGGCTGATATTTAATGGTTAGAAATGTTGGAGAGAGAATGGGACGATTTAGAGCTAAAATAGAGCACGTTAGCAATTTATCGGGTAAAGTGCCAAAAATAGGTTAATACCGCGTTTAAGCCGTTTTAGGCTATTGCATTTCATACCATGCATTAGTATAGGATTTAAGTCAATTATATAGTGATTTAGCATCAATGTGGTGAATTGGGTAAATTTTGCAATGTGTCGAGGAGGAGAGCCTTTCGGTAAAAGCAAGGAAGTTGTACCCGACCAACAGTGATCGGGGCACCTAGGAAGCATTTCATCTGTACAAACGGTGAGCAAACCTATTATTATTGTAAATTATCTAGAGTTTATTTTTAAATGCTCTTTATGTATTTTATGAAACGAAAATGAGATTAAAACGAGATTTTTGATGTTTTAGAAATAAATGTGACAACTAAAAATATATTGTGTTGATTATGAAATTGAGTAATTGGAGGCTACCAATTGTCTTGAAAAATATGTTTTCTTATGAATGGCTTATGATATATGAGTATATGTTGCTATATTTTATAATTGCATTGGGAATAGAATGTAAGCTATCTTTTACTATGCAGGCTGGATAAATAAATAAAAACCACGTTATACTGTCGAAATTTTATTAAAATTGGTGGGTTTAGTCACTACAGTGACGAGTTTCTGTGGACTGCCTATTAGAGGGGCATGGTAAACCCGGTTTCATAGTTACTTTGGTTGTAGAGGTGAGGAGGGTAACTCCCGGGGTAGTGTTAGAGTTCACTTCACGTCGAACCCCCACGTGAATGTGTAACTCGGCCAACGTCAAGGAACGGCTTGTTTTCAAAACTAGAATGTGTTTAACATGTAAATATCTTAACAACCTTGACGGACTCGGTTAGATGCCTAGGCCAAGGTATCCCCGAGGATTAGATTTTGGCTTGAGCCATGTTTTTAATAAAGGTTATAAGCCTTGACAACTGTTTTGGTAAATTACAAATGTTTTATGGTTTAAGAAAGAAATTGAAAACCTTATGAAATGGTTTGTGATTTGTTGTTTAAACTTGCCTCCATTTTACTCGCCTTTAGATATTTATGATAATATCTGTTTACTCATTGGGATTGCAAAATCTCACTCACCTCCTTTCCAAACATTTCAGGCCTGTGGTAACTTGTAGATATCCGATTTTGTTGAGGATTCCAGTTGACCCCTTTATCCCACAGACAGTAGGTTACTATCACCAATACTAGGTGTATTTATGGGCCACTTATCTTTGTAATTATTATTGTACATTATAACTTTGTAAATTATTGTATGTATGAATTTATTTTATTCTCATGCTACAAAAATTATTTTTGTATAGTTCTATAAAAATTGTTTTTTAAGAAAATGAAATATATTATCAAATATTTTTATTTAGTTTAATTAGCCAACTTTTCACTCTAAATGAATGATTTAGATTACAAAAATTTAATTTTAATCGGCATTGGATATTTTTCTACCATACGTTGTATCTTTATCAGGTTTCAAAATTTTCTGGTAAAAATGACCAAAATACCCCTATGTGGCAAAAAATTTATTTTGATTGTTTTCGATCTAAAATAGTTTATATTTTCTTAAAACTCGATATTTAACAACGATTGCTCACAGAAAAAGCAAGAAACTGATTCGTTAGCCTTGCGAGATTTCGATTCGCATTTCGGATAATGAGTGTCAATCGGGACGTCACAACGATTGTCATGGACCCGAGGGAGGTTCTGAGTCATGACATCAATTTTGGTGTTTCTTGAATCATTTGTTGTTAATAAGGGGAGATACATTTGTTCAGAAAGTTTCTACGCTCTTTGTTAAAGATCCACAGTCACCTTACTTTCTGCATCACACTAATCACCATGGATTAGTTGTAATTAGTCCTAAACTTAATTCTAGTAACTATGAAGTTTGAAATAGGTCAACTTATGTTAACTTTATCAATCAGGAATACGGTTGGAGTTATAGATGGGACTATACCTAAGCCAACTATTACTGATCCCTTGTTTGGACCATGGATTTTGATGTAACAACTAAATTGTGACTTGGTTTTTAGAATCCATTACGCCTCTTATTGCATCTACTGTTTTTTATATGGATTCAACTACTGAAATTTGGAGTACATTGAAGGCAAATTTTGCTCAACTGAACGATACTAAAGTATGTAATCTACAATACAATCTTGGTAATGTCACACAAGAAAATAGATCTATGGATTCTTATTTCATAAAACTCAAGGGAATTTAGGAGGAACTTAGAAATTTTAAGCCTCTGCCACAATTTGAGTGTGGAAAATGCAATCCAACTTGCTTTAAAAAGTACTCCGATCAATACAAGAAAGATATGCTTTTTAGGTTCATAAATGGATTAAATGATACTTTTTCAACTTTAAAGACTTAAGTTACTGTCATGAAACCATTTCCTATTTTGGACAAAGTGTATAACTTAGTCTTGCGAGAAGAAAATTAGAGAAGCTTACTGATTCAATCTAATTCAGTAATTGAATTTTCTACTATGGCAATAACCAGTGATAATAAAAAAAAGGAAAAATCAGATGTGACTTATAGCCATTGTGGCAAAAAAGGTCATGTGAAGGAGAAACGTTTCAAGCTTATTAAATTTCCTAAAAATTTCAAATTCACCAAAGGTAAGGGAAATTTTGAGAAAAATAGTTCTATTGCAAACAATGTTTTTGCTAACGCTAGTTTTGGTTCAACTAGAGAAGTGTTTACACAACTAGGCCAAAAATAAGAGCTCATTGGATCTAGTTCTAAGTCCTAGATGTCTCTCATCAAGCATCAACTTCACAAGTTAATGCCTCTCATCAATGAAGGTAATTCTAACAGTAACCATGGTATTGAAATTCTGTCCAACACTTAGTAGCTAAAACCTTCACTTGTTAACTCTAGAATAACAAGTATTCTTTCTAACCACTTTTGTTCCAAGACAACTCATAGTCATCCCAATAAACTTGCACGTGTTTATAGTGTCAAGATTAAGCCAAATTCCTAGATAATAGATACTGGAGCAAGTGGTCATGTTTCTTGTCCACTTAAATTTCACTACTACTTATCTTGTTCATAACTGTTTTGTGCAACTACCTAATAACATTTAAGCAATGGTCACACACATAGGAACAATTAAGTTGACATCTTTGTTGGTTTTACAAAATGTCCTTTTATGTACCATCTTGCCAATTTAAACTTGTTTTAGTGAGCAAGTTAACTCATTCAAAACAAAACTATGTCATTTGTAGTGATACATGTTGTATTATCTAAGACCTCACCTCTTAGAGAGTGATTGGGGTTACTAAAGTCAATTTAAGGTTGTATTTCATACAAGACAATCAAGATAATCAGTATCTGTCAAAGTTTAGTATTAATAAAATTGAAAATTTTCTTTCTGCAGTTTTTGCTAATGGTTGTAAAACAATTCATAATCAGTTTGATCTATGGCATTTTAGGCTTGGTCATTTACCTTCCAATAGAATAAGTATGACACATCAACAGTATCTAGAAATTCATTGTACAAGTGATTTAATTTGTGATGTATGTCATTTGGCGAAGTAGAAAAAATTATCTTTCCATGTTCATGTTCAAGGCACAATTTTTGCATTTGAAATTTTACGTGCTGATATGTGGGGGCTTTATAGAATCCTTACTGGTAGTGGTCATCACTATTTTCTCACATTAGTTGATGATTTTACAAGATTTACCTGGATTTTTTAGATGAAAAACAAAGTTGAAGTTTCTGTCATTGTACCATACTTTTATAACTTTGTTAAAAACCAGTTTTCAACTACCATTAAGTCTATGCGATTAGGTAACAGTAAATAGCTCCAACTCATTGATTTCTTCAACTCAACAAGTAATGTTCATCACTTGTATTGTACTAATACATTACAACAAAATGGTGTTGTTGAACACAACCATCAACATCTTCTTGTTGTGGTAAGGGCTTTGCTATACTTATTGTTGCCCACATCATTAATAGGATACCTTCAAAGATTCTACAAAATAAGTCTCTATTTGAGTGGCTCTATCATAAACAACCTTGTTATGACTATTTCAGAGTCTTTGGTAGTTTATGCTATGTTTCTACATTGACATAGCACAAAACAAAGTTTGACAAAAGGGCTAGTAAGTAGGGCTGACCTTGGGTGAAGTCACCCAAGCAAGGGCTTTAGGCCTCTAATTTGGGGAAGCCCCTAAATTTAGAAAGGCTTTATAATTTTATAATAATTATAATATAATTAATTATATTAAAAAATATAAAAGGTTAAAAAAAAATAATAAATTACTTATTCTCTCACTTCAATAATTATATGAAAATAAATCTCAATTTTTTATCACTTCTTAATTTCTAGAATGTTATTAATTCTCAACTATATTTGCTTATTTTCAATCAACTAACGATCATATATATTTAATCATCTCCAACAGTTAATTTTTTTCATTTATTTATCTTATTTCCAATCAACGTATTTAATAATTTCCAACCGTTATTTTTTTCCTATATATAAAACTAATTTTTTTTCAATGTATAATATCTACTTTTGAATTCTTCTTTTCTCATTTGCTTTTTCTTCCTTTAACTTTAATTTGCCTCCAAAGAATACACAAAAATCTGTTATGTTATTATTTCATAAAGCCGAGAGCTTCATTTGCGATTTGTAATAAGTATTCAACAATTAGGTATTATTGTTTTAATCTTTACAAACTTTTTTACTTTAATTTAGAGTTTATATTATATTGTTATATTGTCTTTATTTTATGTGATAGTTGATTTATTTGAATTAGAAATTTTGATTGTTGATTTTATATTAGCCATTTAAAAAATATAAAATAATTATAGTAGCTAAATATTTTTGTACCTTAAAATAAATATTTGAGTATATCAAATAAAAAATATGAATCTGGTTATTCAAAGCTTAAAAAAAAAAAAGAATTGAAAGTTTAATACAATATAAAAAATGAGCACTTGATAATTTTTTTACAAGTAATGAAAATAATGAATTAGAAATTATTAATGAATGTCTCTTAAACGAACAAGTTAATAATCTTAGAGAGTTAGGCCTCATTTGATAAATTTTCAATAATTTTTTTAATTTCAATAAAAAATACCTCATTTAAATATTTCGTTTTAAACTTTTAAACTTATTGAGCAGCCTTTATTAGTAAGTGTTATTTCTTGGTTATCTTAATGGTACAAAAGGTTTTAAAGTTTCTGACATTGATGCACGAAAGGCATTTCGAGGAATGTGGTTTTCTATGAACACGTGTTCCCTTTTCTACATCTAAAGCGTACCATAGATCAGTTTGCATTTCCTCAAACAATTGGTTTGCATGATCTTGTTTTTGACTTTTTTGACTTCAATAACATTAATTCTAATTCTCCCGCTTCATTATCTACTGAGTCACCTATTTCTCAACCCTCTTCATTCACTGATGTTGCTTCCACATCAGAAAATACACTTTCTTTGCATAATTCATCAAATTCTTAATCATCTTCACCTACTCATCACTCAATTCCAGGTTCTAGTTCTGTTGATTCATATCCTTATGTTAATAATACCTCCAATATTAGGAAAAGTACCAGAATTAAGCATGGTCCAAAATATTTAAAGGCTTACTAAGTTCATGTTAGTAATGTCACTGCATATCTCATTATTGACTATTTGTCCAGCGGTCAGTTGTCCCCTGCACATAAGGTATTCACTGCAGCTCTATCTCAAATTCTAAGCCTACTTCTTACCATCAAGCTGTTATTAACCTTCATTGGAGAGATGCCATGACTATTGAATTGAAAGCTCTTGAAGATAAATGGTACATGATCCATAGTACCTTTGCCTCTTAATTCTTTTGCCATTGGTTCTAAATGGGTTTATAAAGTTAACATGAATGCTGATGGGAGTCTGGAAAGGTACAAGGCTCACTTGGTTGATAAGGGTTATAATCAAAGGGAAGGCTTTAATTACTAGAAGACTTTTAGTCCTGTTGCTAAATAGTCAACAGTGAGGGTCTTTATGGCTTTGGCAGCAGCACAAGGTTGGCATTTATCCCAACTAGACATAAATAATGCCTTTCTTAATGGAAATTTGGAAGAAAATGTGTATATGAAGCTACCTCAAAGTTTTCTATCAAGGGGGAATATCCACCTGATAATCAGTTAGTGTGCAAGCTACATAAGTCCTTGTATGGACCTAAAAAAGCTTCAAGGTAGTGGAATTCAAAATTTACTATTTCACTTCTGCATTTTGGTTTTAAGCAGTCACTATCAGATTATTCTTTGTTCACTTTGATCACTAAGAATGGTGAGTTTGTTGCTCTACTAGTTTATGTTGATGACATTTTGATTGGCAGTAAATTAGTTCAAGCATTATGTGATGTTAAGGCATGTCTAAGTTGTCAATACAAGCTTAAGGATCTTGGAGCTGTAAAATATTTTTTGGGGCTTGAGATTGCAAGATCACATGAAGGTATTTCACTGTGTTAGAGAAAATATGCCTTAGATCTCTTAGAAGAGTTTGGTTTACTTGGTTCAAAACCAGTGACAACTCCAATAGACCACAATCATAAATTGAGAAAGAAGATTGATGCAAATAAAGAGGTTGATTCAACAAGATAACGGCAACTGGTAGGCAAGTTATTATACTTAACCTTTACAAAACCAGACATCTCCTATGTTGTCCAAGTATTCTCGCAATTCATGGATCAGCCAACTAAAGAGATGGTGCTTGCAGCCCATAGAGTATTGAAGTATCTGAAATCATCACCAGGTTAAGGCAAAAAAAAATGAAGGTAGATTCAGACTTAAAATTTCTACTTATTATGGCGGGTGGTTAGGTTGGATGCCTTCATGCACAAAAGTCAATGACAAGCTATAGTATGTTTCTTGGTAATTCCTTAGTTAGTTGGAAATTCAAAAAGCAATCAGTAGTGACTCGAAGTTCTACTGAAGCTGAATATAGGTCAATGGCATCAACATGCTGTGAAGTGATCTGGTTAAAAATTTTTTTGGCAGATTTTGGTTTGAATCAAGACTCAACAGTGAGACATTACTGTGACAATTAGTTAGCAATTCACATCTGTAAAAATCTAATTTTCTATGGAAGAACAAAGCATATTGAGATAGACTGCCACTTTATAAAATAGAAAGTGCTTACACAAGTTATTGAAGCTGCTTATGTTTCTATAGAGGAGTAGGTAGTAGATTTGTTCACTAAGGCTTCACAGCCAAAGCAGTTCTACAAGTTACTTGACACGATGCACGTTCATAACATAAACGTTCATCTTGAAGGGGATTATCTACCAAGATAAGTGAATGCAGATTAAAAAGAAGTTAATATGAATGAAGATCAAGGCATAAATCTATTACGGAATGCCTTTAGGAAACATAACAAACTAGTAAAGAGAGGATCATGTGCTTTCCATATGACTTGAAGAGCTCTAAGACATGTGTCTGTTTATTTTAATCAGTTACTTTATTCTTTTACCGAAATTGTAAATACTGGTTAATTGAGAGTTAACTCACCTGAAGTTTTTTTTTTTTGTTAGATCGAGTATAAATACTCTTAGTTGTATTCATTTCTTGCTTAATGAGAATACACATGAAGATTCCAGCATTAGTTTGTTATTTCTCAGTTTTCTCTCAACTTCTCACAGGAAAATCTGAAAAATCAGGAAGGAAACAAAATAGGATGAAAATTAGAAAAAAAAATCCGGAACATCTAAAGATGAGAGATGGAGGGAGGGATCTTTGCTAGTGTTTGTGTGTGTATATATTGATAATTATATATATAATTGCTGGTTACAAATTGGAGGAAGTTAATGTTCAAGTCATTTCTGTAACTGGACATCCTTGGCATGTTATATAAATGTTAAAAGGACAATCTTCTAACATTCTAGATTGCTATAAGCTCCTCACCAGTAAGAACAAACCAGCTCCTTGTTGATTTTAGTTGGAGTTCAATCCTACTCATCAACCCCTTAAAAGTTTTGGACCTGAATTTGAAGCCATCCAGGAAGTGATCACGTCCACAAGAAGGGCTATGTCCTTAGAAATTTCTGCACGAAGAACTGTCGAGTCCGTACCTAATGTATTGCTGACTTCTTTGGCAACAGTCTCCCACGGTGTTCCCACAGTCAGATTTGCCAAAAACTCACTTCCACGATTTACTGCATCGGCCATTGCGGGTGGAACATCTGGAAGGGCCTGCAACATAGATGTATTAGAAAAACAGCTTGCCATTTCCAGGGCGAAAAGGAGTTACAAGCTTAGACTGCTTGCTGGAATTGCTCTTCATCAAAAGCACATTAGTCTTAATTATAGCCAGATTATGATCAAAAGTATATCATTCATTCATGCAAAAGCATTCTAAAGTAATTTGTTACAAGCATACTTGTTGTAGAGGAAGCCCATGATCTCCTGGCAACAATCGAATTGACATGTCCAGCATTGAGCTGATGGCTGAGTCTGAACTTAGCACCTGAGCCAACTTTGGAGTTTCATCAATTGAGTCATCTTTGAACTTTATTAGAAGATTCCTCGAAATGCCATAGTATGACTTTATCTGAATATGTGAAGAATAAAAAACAGAAGCATAAAAGTTAGTCTAAGATAATATCAGAAGAAAATTGCAGTTTACAGTTTTTCAAACCGATTAATAAGTAAACCATCTTAAAATTGTTGACATCTTCCACTTGAAAAGTGTGAGAATTAGTATCTCTTCAGTGTTCTACATTTACATATATGTAAAACTCAGTAACCCTCTGCAAAGGCACCAAGCGCCAGAATTAGCATCTTATAAACTCTGCTTCTCTTCCCTACATTGCCCTTAAACTTGAGGAATAATGGAATGGAGTAACAAAATTAGCAAGATACTGTTTTCAAACAGGGATGCTGATGCTTAAGCATTTTTTCCTCCTCCCAGCAATGCATAAATCTCAATTGTTTTCCCCACGGTCTTCTAGCAAAACTTGAGCCAGTTTAAATAGTTACTATTATTTTTATCAGAATATTGGTATACAAAAAGAGGCTCTCCACAAACCACCTCACTGATGGGACACATCAATCAGCCAGATGCCAAAGTCTAGCCATGGCTCAAACTATCTACCATGTGGTCCAAGCGCCAAACAACTAGGCAAGCACATTTTGTATAAGAGTGAAAGATCTGAAACAAGAATGCGAAATGCAACAACCTAGGAACAAATAAGTTAAGAGATTTTACATACAAGTCGTCGAGTTTCTTCTGGTTTTGGACTGAAATCTTCTCTTCCCTTGACTAAGTCCATGTACAAGGGAGGAAGTTGTTCAACTAGAGGAAGAACCTGCTTCATAATGGGAGGGCTAAAGTTCTCTATTTGCTTCAGTGTCATCTCAGCCTGCAAGTAGTTTGTGTAAAATGGGATGAGTCATTCCTTCTGGAACAACTAATAACGAATAAACTCAAGTTTGAGAAAAATGATGAAGTATTGCCTCAAGATGGAAGATATGATTGAGGAATGATAAAAGAAGCATAAGACACAAATCTTACACAATAGGATCCTTTTAGGTCAGATACAATAAAAACCAATTGAAAGGCACTCCACGCTCCAAATTATCATACTTACAAATTGGAAAGACAATGGCAAGTAGGCAATTAGAAAAACTCCACATTATCCTAGCACTTTTAAGTAGAGTAAATCATGTAAATGGTACCTTAAGTATAGTCCACTATTCAATTTGGCACCTGAACTAAAAATATATTTAATGCGATACCATAACTATCACTTTGTTTGTTGTATAACTATTTAATTGACATACGAAATAAAAGTGATAACCTTTAAGCCTGTCTTCTGACAGCATGTGTAAATATATAAAAGCACATGCCAACTGAGACTAAACATTTAAGTCATCCAATATGAGACCTTTAGTGCCAAAATGATGACATGTAGCTACAATTTGGCATTACATGATTGGTTATGACACTACACAAATTCTGCTTTCTATTTTTATTTTTCATTTTTTTCCATTTCTTTAACTTCATTCTTTTTCGAATTTTCTCTCTACCTCATGCTCTTTTCTCTCACTTTGCAACCATGCATGGTGGATCCGTTCTTTCCCACCCATGTCCTCCAAAATCTTGCTGGAGACAAATCTTCATTGTTTTATCCAAAATCAAAGAGATATTTGTCCCACCCTTAGCTCCACTTTGACCAAGGATAAGACATCTCCTGAGCCAAATCCAATGGTGATGCTTAAAGGTGAAAAAAGCCTTCTCATGGTCAAAAATCAAATGTGGTTAACATGGCCATTAAGACATCAGGACTTCTACGAGGGCATCCTCACCACCATCGTTATTGATTAGATCAATTCTCTTGGTGCTACCATTGGCTCTCTCACTAAGACAATGGCAAAATCTCAAGACCAAGTCAAACATGTAAAAATCCATTGTTGAACTCTAGATTTGAGCTTTTCATTTCTTGAGCATATTGTTCTCAATTCCTAGGAGGCTATGCATATTTGATCACCAAGTTACAAATTGAATGTATGCTAGTTTTGTGCTTTCTTTTAGCAATTTGTTGTTTTAAGGCTAATAGGACTGCAATTGAGGTTGAATCTTGGAGGTGGATTTAGGGAGAGAATTAAAATATGGGTTTAGAGCTAGAGAAAGAGAGCAAGAGAGAGAGACGAAGAAGAAGAAGAAGAAAAAGAAAAAGAAAATTGAAAAGAATAGGAAAAGGAAAGAAGAGCTAGTAGAAAGTAGAATGTGACTAGGATGATTCATAGAAAATGGTGTTTCAAGAGAGAACCAAAGACTGAGAGGGGAGAAAGAGTGTGAAACCTTTGTTGCAGAAAGAAAGAAGAAATACAAAAAACAAAGTAAAAGGAAAAAAGAAACAAGAAAGTTTAAAAAATGGAAAAAAAGGGTACCAATTACATGATCCATGTTAATGCCATCTGGATGGCACTAAAAACGCCAAATTGCCAAGATGACATGGAATTTTTAGGTCCACTTGGATTTTTTTTTTCTCTGCATTGGCCTTTACTACATTATATGACTTTTGAAGGCCACTTCAGTATTTATTAATGGAGTTGATTAAATGGCATACGGACAAAAAAAGGTGAGAGTTAAGATACAACATTGCATAATTTTCTTCTTTAAGTACTAGACTGAATGTTGCTCATACTAGGAAAATGAAGCAGACAATTAAAAAATCTTCATATTATCCTGTACTTTCAAATACAAATATGTATTTGAACTAAATAATTCCTTTTGACAATTCATTTGTGCTTACAAAGAACCCAACCACAAGAAGGGTATTAATGTAATACTCTACTTCACAAGCCCCATGTGAGACTTAAAGGCCACAAGAGAAAATGGGTTATTGCCTAAAGTGCAAGTAGAGGAACTGAGTTCTCAAGGCAGAAGAAGAATTAATAAAACCTAAGATATCATGTTTGACCAAAGCTCAGAGTCATATTACCTAACACCAGCTATCCTTTAGAAATAGAATTACCATAAATTTGAGTTTGAGAAGTATTGAAGTCACCTTTATTGCATCAAAACTCAGGAAAGGAGTGATACCAAAGAATAAGGCTATAATGATAAGAAATAAAGTATTCCAAGGAAGGATAGGGCTGACTCAAAATTAAATAATATTTGCCTAAAGTTACATGTAGTCAACAGATTGCATGAACTTAACAATGTCTGAAATTTTCCTAATCATACCAAATATATGATATCAATCAACAGTTTAAAAGTAGTGATAATGATTAAACTATGATTAAAAAAAAGCCGCTGTAAGTTGTTGTTTTAAAAAAAGTTATTTGCGTGCAATACCGGAAAAAGATATCAAGTAACTCATGATTTTACCCCCATGCGGATTGTGGGTGACGATGCAATTTGTGATAGAATGGGTCCAATGCTTTGGGCCACTGGCACAAGAACAGGTGAGAACAATGGGATGGCTAAGCTTGCTTCCTGCAAGATTATAAAATAAATTTTTTCAATCTCATTTCAATTCAAAAAGGAGTTATATGGTAGCCATCTCAAGATGATATATTTGCTGTCAAATGCTGACTAATGCTGACTAAAAAACAATCAACGTAGGTAGGCTGATCAGTTACTTCCTTAAGGGAAACAAGAAATATGCAAAGTGAAGCTGATCTTATCAACATTTATTTGCTTCAGCAGAGACTGTAGAGGCAGTGAAGTAAGGGGAAAGATGAATCTTTTACTCATATTTTGCGGGATTGTAACTTTTCTCCAAAAATCACCTTAATCTGCAAGTTGTAAGGTGTAATCTTTTTAATGGAAAATTGGATTTAGGACTCTGTAGATCCTTCCACGATCACAGATAAGTTGCCTTATTTTTCACTAACTTTAAACATGCATGATGAAAAGTTAAACTACCTTGTTGTTGAATGCCATTAATACATTCCCACTTCTTTGCACGGCATATCTTGATCCTGTACAATGATTCATTAATCAAATAAATGGCTGCAAACAAACCAGCTACATCCTTAGGATGAAAATTAATATCATACAAGAAGATCTTGTAATACCAATCAAAAGATGGATGACAGAACCCAAAGAATGGCCAATCCCAAAAGTGGGAAGATCATGCACCTGTATGATGAAGCTTTAAGTCACCTTTTTAGTTACTTTAGTAAATAAACTGGAAGAAGGTCCGGGAGCGATTTATATTGGAAGAATATTTATTTGAAGATTATAAATTAAGAACTCACTGTTTCTTGTAGGAACCGTAAACACCTGTCAAATTTAAACTGGACTTCATCTGCTATGAAGAAGTGATCAAACCCACTAGCATATGGTGTCGCAATCACCAAAACACCCCTTGATTACAAAAAAGGTTAAATAATGAATTCTCTTACTTCTCAGTAAGATAACCCTATTAGAGTCCAGCTACGGTCAGATTAAATTGCAGTTTAGGTCATGAGGCTGATCAAAGATAGAATCAACAATAAACTGGGTGCTAACAAGAATGTGTCTACAAAGATTGAATAATAAATGATGACATGCAATACACATAAAGACATTAAAATAAATTTTCTCACAAGAAAAATAAATATGCTGTACTACTACCACACCAACTGCATCAAACTCAACTGCCCCTCAATCAAATGTTTGGTAAGCAGGTGACTGAGTATCAATGAAAGATACTTACTTTTCTGAAAGGCGCTCCAAAAACCAACGATAGGTAAGCTGAGGAGCGGCTCCAACAAATATACCACCAACAAAATGAACAACTGACTTAGGTTTTGAGTGTTTTGGTTGGAGAACCCATGCTCCCTGGATGTATCAAACCAATTTCATTAATTAAGGCCCTGTTTGGTTAGTATTTTTTTTCCCTTGCTTTTTGCTTTTTGCTCCTTAAATAATTACTATAAAGTAAAACAAAATGATTAAAAACATGATCATAATTGATTTAAAAAGGAAAAAAATTAAAATATAATAACAAATATAACATAATTAGTCTACATAAAAGAAGAATCATGCATTTTATCATCTAAAAAAACAGACAATTTGACAAGGTGGGATAAAGAAAAGAAATATTATAAATGTTAAATCAGATAAAACCTCGACTTGGCTCCAATCACTTGAACCACCCCAAGCACCTTGCGATTGCCTTACAGTCTCTGTAAGTAATCTGAAAACACAAGGGAGACGAACAGATAGGTGAAATTACAAATCCGTAAAGTATTTGCAGGACTGGAAGATGAGAAAGGATATGATTATACCTCTCAATTTCACCATAGAGCTGAACTGAAGAGGGCTGTTTCTGGTTGTTGCTATTGGGATCATCGTAGTTACAAAAGATTCTTGGAGTAAGACGGGGACGAATTGCAGGCGGCAGAGGAACCTTGAGAGCCGATACAGAGAAGCATCTTATGATGCCAGTTCTATGCATGCGAGTCTGAGTTTGAATAGGGGATGGAGTCACGACGCACCTAGCCATATCCTTCTGGGTTTTTATCTGCTCTGCTGTACCTGTTAGCCTGCTGACTTGTGTCCTTGTTCCATGTCTTTCTGTTTTCTCGGTTTTTGATGCAAGCAGTGACCATGGGTTTTGCAAGCAAAACAAATCTTCTATCTTATTTTATTACCCTTATCCCTTATTCATGTCCATAAAAGATTTTTTTTTCATTTCCTATAATATTTTAAATTTCATAAACTATTTAAAAAAATTTAAATAAACTTTTATTTTTATAGTACCTTCAATCAAATTCTTAAACTCTTATTTAAGTTAAATAAACACTTATAACTAATTATTAACTAACTACATTAATTAAAATGTCACTTATTTATTTTATATCATATGATACTCACATAAAAAATAAAACACAACGTGATTATATCATTATGCTACGTTAACACCATATGATATTAAAAGAAAAGTAACATTTTAATTAATAACAATTAATCAACAATTAGTCATAAGAGCTTATTCGATTTAAATAAAAGTATAAAGATTTGATTAGACGTAATAAAAAAATAAATTTTTTTTTTAAATTTTTTAAATAGTTTAAGGACTTTTTAAGTATTATGTATTTTTATTTTTATACTACTTTTTAGGTTAAGTCAAATTTTTATGCCATTTAAAAAAATTATTAAAATAAAATATTTTATTCATAAAATTTTATGTCATTTGAAAAGTGAGTATTTAATTTCAAATAAAAAATATAATGAAAATATATAAAAAATGATAAAAAGTGAAAATAATGCATACTTTCTTTCTAAATGTGATTACCTAAGTTAGTACAATATGTTCTTTATTTGATTTGATTCAAAACATTTTAATTTAAAGCAAACTATTTGGAAGAAAACTTATATATACTATTATACATATGAATAGTTGAATTTAATTTCACGAATTGAGTAATAGTGACTCACTTAAAGTAATTATCTAAGAAATTAAATAAAATCAAAAAATAAATATAAAATTGAAAATATTTATGTCTTTATTTATTTTTTTTTTAAAAATATACTAAAAAGAAATTAAAATCATGTCATGTGAGAATTGGTATCTCATTTTCTAACAATTATTATGTCAGAAATAATAGCTCAATAATAACGCAAAAAATCCAAAATGGGGGAGGTGAATTGGATTTAAAAAAAAAATTCCTAAAATCAAATTTCCAATGAAAGTGTCAAGCCCAACTCTATAAAATATTTGCCATGTTATTCATATGCTTTGTCAAGCCCGACCTTATAAAATACTTACCATGTCATTCATGTGATTGACAATATGCTTGCATACATGGAAAGCCTCGAAAAATCGTCAAAAGTTGGTAGTGTACCTAGTGGTGCAACTAAGTTGAATTAAGCCTCGAATTAGTCCAAATAGAGATTTAAGATGAAATTAAGAATTTTAAAACCCCAGAATGACTTAAAATGGTGATTCGGAGTTCGAAGATCGATTTTGAGTCAAATTAGAATTTTCATGACTCAAAGGCAAAATGATCATTTTGCCACCCGAGGTAAAGATGTGAGTGTTGGATGAAATTTTTGACTAAGATTAATCATTTGGAGTATAATTTGAGTTTGAGAAGTGAAGAATTTTAATTCTGATATTTTTTCGAGCATAGGGGTAAAATAGTCATTTTGCCACCCCAGGGGCAAAATTGTAATTTTACACCACCCAATACTTGTCCAGCACATGAATTTTACCCAATATTATCATGGAAAATTGAGGAAATTTATATGGTGGAGAGAGATTGCTTAATGAGTAAGTATGACACATGGACTAATGGAATGGTGACATGTGTCAAATTCTCATCCATTTATTATTTTCCTTATAAATTAGCACAAAATCAGCCCATTTCTTTTCATATGGCTGGCCAAAGGAAGAACAAAGGACGAAAAGAAAAAACAAAAACCCTAGAGTGAAAATTCAAGAGAAAATTGGTGGATTTCAAGTAATCAAGCAATCAAAGGTAAAATTTCTTGATTTTGACTTGTGATCTACCTTTCCCATACATTCTTGTGCATTTTTCATGGTTGAATCACATGATTTCATGATGAATCCCTTGCTGGCTGAACACTTAGAGGGAGGTTTTGATGCTTGATTTGGTTAGATTTTAATATATTTTAGTGTTTTAAGCTGATTGGTGATGTGTAGCATGAAAATCAAGCAAGAAAAATTCACTTCCTCCCATCACCCATCATTGGCTGAATTTTCCATGTAAAGTGTGGATGGTGGATTTGATTTTATTTCAAGTGAATTGGTTAGGAAATGATGAATTATGGTGAGAAAATTAAATAGGAAAAATCAGAGTATTGATGTACCCACCATGGCCGAAATTCCCAAGAGAAAATGTGAAGATGATTTTACTAAATTTTATGCTATTTGACTTGTGTTTGATGGTTTGGAGAATTGGAAGAAAAATGGAGTTAATTGGAGTTAAATTGGACATATTGGCCAATTAATTGAGTGATAGATCGAATTAGGCTAATATCGTTTTATTTAGCTACACAATTGAATTTGTGTAGAACACCGTGTTTAGACGATAATCCGAACAATTTGCATTCCATTTCATGCATCCATATAGTTTTATAATGGTTTAGCACCAATGTGGTAAATTGCTTGATTGTGCATTATGTCTAAGTGGTGAATCCTTTGATAAAGGCAAAGAAATTGTACTCGAGGATCGATAGTCGGAGTACTCTAAAAAAATTCGACTCTCAAAATAGTGAGTAACCTTATCATCATTTTAATTATCTAAAGTGGTCTTTTTATTCGATTTTATGAATTTTATGAAAAATGAGTTAAATGGTAAATGTTTGAGTTTTGTAACTAAATGTGATTTAATGAAATGATTTTATAACATTGTCTTGAAATTGAATGGTGGTTTAAAAATAGAGTAATTGAAGACTGTTTTCATGTGTTGTAAATTCATGGTTTGAATCCAATGGCTTATGACAATATTTGCATGAATGGCTGAATTGGTATTTATGTTGAAATATATGAACTGTGTATTTAGCCTTGAGAGGCTGGATCGTGAAATAATTGCCATGTCATGCTATTGCAAATTTTATTGTATGGTGGGTTTAGCTTGCTGCAGTGGGCGGGTTCTATGGACCAGCCTATTAGAGGGGCACGGAATCCGGTTATACGTACCTCGGTCCGAGAGGCACGTAGGGTATCTCCTGAGGTATGGTTAGAGTTCACGTCACGCCGAACCACCTCGTGATGATGAACTCCGCTAACGCCAAGGAACGACTGTGTTTTTTCCAAACTAAAAATATGTTTACGTGTATACAAAATTTTTAACAGCCTTGGCGAACTCGGTTAAATGCCTCGGTCAAGGTATTTCAGAGAATGATTTTGGCAGGAGCCAAGCTTTTAAGATACTCATAAGCCATGTTGATTATTTAAATGAAATGAATATTTATGTTATGAAATACATATTGAGATGAAATATTTTAATTGTCTCAATTTACTCGACTTTAGATATTTTGTATGATGTCTGCTTACTCATTGGGATTATATAATCTCACCACCCTCCTTTCAATCCATTTCAGGCTCAAAATAGGCTGTAGATAGCTGATTTCATCGAGGGCTATCATTGGATTTACATCCTCCAAACTGTAGGTTCACAGTCTTCCTTACTTTTGGTTATTCGGGGGCCCACTGGTTATTGTAAATTAAATTAAATATTCTGGCTTACTGTGTTACATATGTATGAATTTATTTTGCTTTTACAAATTATTTACGTTTAACTCTAAAAAAATTATTTTATAAGAAAATAGAATATTTTATTGAATATTTCTTTTATTTTTTTTATTATATCCAAATAATCATAATTTCATTTTAAATGAAGGTTTTAGACGTTTAAACTTATTTTTGATTATGAATTATGTGTTTTGTACTCGCATACTACATTTTTAGCGGATTTCAAAATTTTCAGGAAAAAATGACCAAAATGCCCCTGTGAGACAGAAATAATTTTTTTTATTGTTTTAAGTTGAAAATAGCTTAAAATCTTTTAGAATATGATATTTTGCAACGGTTACTCACAGGGAAAATGAGAAATTTATATTAAAGTCTTGCGGGGTTCCGGTTGGTATTCTGGGTAATGAGTGTCTACCGGGACACTGCGGCAGTTGTCACGGGCTCCAGGGGAGTACCGGGTCGTGACATGCTTGATAATATGCTTGCATGCTTGATAATATGCTTGCATACTTGTAAAGCCTCGAAAAAAAAATCGTTAAAAGTCGGTAATGAACCTGGTGGTCAACTAAGCTGAATTAAGCCTCGAACTAGTCCAAATAGAGATTTTAAGATGAAATTGAGAATTTTAAAACCCCAGAATGACTTAATATGGTGATTCAGAGTTCGAGGATTGATTTGAAGTCAAATTGGAATTTTCATGACGTAGGGGCAAAGTGATCATTTTGCCACCCAAGGGCAAAATTGAAATTTTACACCACCCAATACTTGTCAAGCCCTTGAATTTTACTAATTATACTTTGGATAATTGAGATATTTATGTGGTGGTGGGAGAATGCTTAATTACTAAGTTTAAAAATGGACCAATGGGATGGTGACAAGTGGCAAGTTTTCATATCTTTATAATTTACATTAAAAAACCGGCACACACCTCTCTTATTCATTCTTCATGTTCAGCCTCACCAAGGAAAAGAGGAAAGAAAGAAAGAACAAAACCCTAGTTAGAAAATTCAAGAGAAAATTGGTGGATTTCGAGGAATTAAGCAAGTAAAGGTAAAATTTCTTGATTTTAGCTTGTGATCTACGTTTTCTATGCATTCTTTTTCATTTTCCATGGTTGAGAATCAAGTTTGCATGAGGATACATTTGCTGGCCGGACATGGGGGAAGGGGTTTTGATCTTAGATTTAGCTAGATTTCATGTTATTCTAGTGTTTTTAGTTATTTGGTGATGTGTAGCATAAAAAGCAAACAAGAAAAATTCATGTTCTTCCATTACCCTCATTGGCCGAATCTTTCTTATGGTATGTTGATGGTGGATTTGATTTTATTTCAAGTGATTTGGTTAGGAATTAATGATTTATGGTGTAAAAATCAAGTGTGAAAAACCATAGTGTTTATGCACCCATCATGGCCGAATTTTCCAAGAGAAAATGTTGAGGATGATTTTGCTATAATTCATGTTATCTAGCTTATATTTGATGATTTGGAGTATTGGAAGTGAAATGAATTTATTTGGAGTCAATTTGGATGTTGTGGTTAAATCAAAGGTGAAGAGTTCGAATAAGGTCGAAAACTGATCCATTCCGATCACCTTTGAACCAACGTGAACACCATCTTTAAGTGACTATCTGAACCACTTCATGCATTCATATAGAGTCTGAAATAGATTTATAATGATATGACAAAATATATTGAATTATTTGTCATGTATTGTGTATAAGTGGTGAGTCCTCTAACAAGGGTAAAGACATTGTGCCAGAGGACCAAGAGTAGGGTATTTCGAACTCCCGATATTGTGAGTAACCTTATTATCATCTTAATTATCTAAAGTAGTTTTTATTCGTTTTTGTGATTTTATAGAAAAATGAGTTTAAATGGAAAATCTTTACATTTTATAAGCAAAATGTGATTAAACGAAATGATTTTATAAAATTGTCTCGAAATTAAATGATGGCTTGGAAAATGGAGTAATTGGAGACTTTTTGCTGTGTTATAAATCATGGTTTGAATTGAATGGCTTATGATATTATGGGCATGAGTGGCTGGATTGGTAATTATGCTAAACATATATGAACTATTGTTTTGCCTTGACATGCTGTGTTGTAAAATAATTGCCACGTCATGCTGTTGGAATTTTATTGATTTGGTGGGATATCGATTAGCTTACTGCAGTGGGTGGGTTTTTGTGGACCAGCCTATTAGAGGGGCACGATAAACTCCGTTACATTTTATTTTCCCTCGGTACGAGAAGGGCGGAGGGTAACTCCTGAGGTAAAGTTTAGAGTTCGCTTCACGCGAACCACCACGTGAGAGTGAATTCAACCAATGCCAAGGAACGATTGTGCTTTTAAACGTAAAAATGTGTTTTGTGCGTATATGACTTTTTAAACAGCCTTGACGGTCTCGATTGGATGCCTCTGATCAAGGTATCTATGAGACCTTAACCTTTATAGACTTGTAAAGGGAAGTATACTCGATATCCCTGATCAGGGATAATTTCGTCATTTCCTTAGTAAGCCCATAAAAGTAAGATTTTTAAACAATATTATGGTCTAAGTAGGCCTAAGGCATAAATGGATGGTGAAATTAGGGCTAAAATGGAAAGAAAACCAAAATTTTGATGATTTTCATAATAGGGGCAAAATGGTCATTTTTCACCTTGGGTTAAAATTTTATGTTTTCATGAACCCGAGTATGTTTAGACCATTATGGACCTTGTCCCAGTGTCAAAAGAACAAAAAGATTGCATAAAAGCTTGGAGGAGAGTAAGTTAATTGGTGGATGGGCAATTTGGTAATTTTAAGGGAATGGATAAGTTTGGCCTATAAATACTTTCTTCTAGCAGCTTCTTCTCCCATTTTTCCAGCAGCTTGTCTTCTTCTTCTTCTTCTTCTTCTTCTCTCTCATGTTTCTTTAAAACCTCCATGGAAGCTTGATATGGAGCTTGCATGATTTTCTCTCTCTAGCTCTAGTTTTCATACTTTTGAGCCCTTTTGACTAGAACTCTTGTATTCTTCCACTCTCTCACTTCAAAACACTTGATGAATCTTATTTCCATACTTTCTTTCACTAGTTGAGCATTCTAGAGAGAGAAAGAGAGAATTACCCCACTTATTTGGAAGTTATTGGAAGGGAATTCAACTACAAAGAAACCCAAGGGTGAGTGATGAACTAAGCTCGGTTTTAAGCTGTAGAAAATGGTTAGTAATTGGGATTATGAGCTATTTTATTGTTGAGTATGTTCATTACTTTTTTAGTGATTAAGATATTGAACATAGATAGCCATTTAATGTGGCAATTGAAAACTAGCTAAGAGATAGCTTTTAGGGTTCATAGTGTGTAAATTGACCTATTGCTTATGCTAATGTGATCCTAGGTTCTAAGGAAGCCCCATCATCTTATTTGGACAATTAGAGGAATTGGAGTCATTTAAAGGCTCTACAATCAATTGGTGAGTGGACTTGCATTTCAAACTTGTTTTGGGGAATGTGAATGATTTTATCTAACTTGACTTTGAAAATGTGCCTTAGGAACAAGCCTTTGGTGAAGTGATTTTATATTGTGGAAATGTGCTATACAATATGCTATGTGTTATCAAAATATGATAGTAAGCATGATATGCATTGGGTACTTCTTTGTATGTTGATGTGGACCCCGCTATGTGCGAGTAGGAGTGCACATAAGCCGTTGCTGACCCGACTATGTGCGAGTGGAAGTGCACATAAGCTGTTTCTGAGTCGACTATGTGCGAGTGGGAGTGCGCATAAGCCGTTGCATATGAGATGATGATGATGAGAGGGTGTATATGATGATTGATATCTATATATATATATATATATATATATACATATATGGTATATGGTTGTAAATGCAAAAATGTGAGCATTTAAATTGTTGAAATTTGGGAGTTTGCATGTGTTACATGTTGTTTTTGTTATTTAGCAGGATGGCTTTGTTTTAGGGGAAAAGGGAACCTTTTTTCTAGATGTTCTGATTCTCGCTGCAGCAAATTTCATTCTCGCTGCAGCGAGAAACCCTCAGGTTTTGGAAGGGTAGGCTAGTCGAAAACTCGCTGCAGGGAGGATGCACTTTCGCTGCAGCGAGAATGACACAATAGCTTCTCGCTACAGCGAAATTCATTCTCGCTGCAGCAAGAAACTTTCTGTTTTTGGGTTGCAATTTCGTTGCAGCGAGAAACATTCTGTTATTGGGTCACAATTTCGCTTCAGTGAGATTGAATCTCGCTGCAGCGAAAAACTTTCTGTTTTTGTCTCCTATCTTGTCCAATTGCTGCCCTATTTTTCATTTCTTTGCTACCATATCGGAGCATGGACTTCCCACATTAAGGACTAAATGAGTTAAGTTTAAAATGAGGAGGTTTAGTGAGAAACCCTTGGCCAGTTGAGAAACCCTCGTTCAACTAATAACTTAATCCTAACGTCGCTGCAACGAAAATTCAGCTGCAGCGAGAATGCCTTTTTGCTGCAGTGAAGATTCGTTGACGAATTTGACTTGCTTGTGTATCATTGAAGCTTTCATTCTTCAAATGGTTCATTATGTATGGTTTCATGATTCTCAAATGATTAATCATTTAAGGGCTTGATGAGGGATTTTTAATATGAATGGAACTAAATTGCATTGTTTTGAAACAAGTGCATCATGATTTTAAATACTCCATTGTTGTTGCTTGTTCCCTTCCTTGTTCACTCATTGGGTTTATACTTAGCGTTTTCAACTTCATGTTTTCAGATCACGAGGCAACCGGTAACTAGGACGAGGTGTCCTTGTAGACTTGTATCCATCTTTTAGTAGGAGTCTTGGGATTCAGTGGCTGTACATTCGTCCGAGTCCCTCCGCTGGAAGTCGAATATTATTTTGTTGTGTATAGACGAACTTAATGTAAATTATTAAGATACATGTTGTAGACAATGTATATACACTTGTTTGGTATGCTAATATGAAATGGCAATGTGTAGTATCATTTTGATTCTAAGTTATGAAATGTGACTTAGCAGTTTATGATGGAATGATAAACATGTCAGATTAATAGGCTTGCTTGGGCTTAGTGGATTACATTCATTGGGCCCATGCTCCTGTCATGGCCTAAAATTTGGGTCGTGATAGTATCCCCGAGAATGAGTTTTGGCACGAGCCAAGTTTTTAAGAGATTCATAAGCCTCGTTGTATATTTTGGATGAAATGTAACTGGTTTAGATGATTTGAAATGTGTTTTGAGGTTATGAACCATCTTATGATGATATATTTTAATCATCTCCATTTACTCGGCTTTAGATATTTTAGATGATATTTGTTTACTCACTGAGTTTATATAAACTCACCACTATCCTTTCCACCCATTTCAGGCTCTGGATAGTCTGTAGATAACTGGTTTCATCGAGGGCTATAGTTGGATTTGCATCCTCAGAAACCGTAGGTTTGCAGCCTTTGTTACTTTTGGTCATTCGGGGGCCCACATGTCATTGTAAATTAGATTACACACTCTGGCTCACTGTGTTACTATATGTATGAATTTATTTTAATTTTACGCTACAAAAATTATTTACGGATATCTCTATAAAAATTGTTTTATAAGAAAATGAAATATTTTATTCAATATTTTTATTTTATTCTAATAACTAACATTTCACTTTAAATGAAAGTTTTAGACATTTGTTATGAAATATGTATCTTTCACTCATATACTACATTTTTAGATAGTTTTAAAATTTTCGAGGAAAAATGACCAAAATACCCATGTGAGATGAAAATTATTTTTTTTATTGTTTTAGTTTGGAAATAGCTTATAATCTTTTAAAATATGATATTAGCAACTGTTGCTCATAGGGGAGGTGAGAAAACTGATATTAAGCCTTGCGAGGTTTCGGTTGGCAATCCGGGTAATGAATGTCTATTGAGACATCGCGATGGTTGTCACGGGCTCGAAGGGAGTATCGGGTTGTGACAATTCAGTTGGTATCAGAGCTTTTGGTTTTAAAGTTGTTTTAAAAATTTACAGTGTCAGTGTGGCCCCAAGTTAAGTTAGGTTAGGTTGAGTCGAATGCATGCATTTGCATATAGAAACCTACCTGTTCTTGTGATGCGTAAATAATTAAGAAATTACTGTTTGATTGCGTATAGGTTTTGAGGTGCGCTGGTTGCACACACCATGTCTAGGAGAGACGGGTAGTCCCGATGCCTCTCATAGTATTAGTGAGGGATCGTTAGATTCTACTGCTAGGAGCCGATGGCAACCCGAACCAAGTAGTCCAGAAAATGCCTCGCCTAGATTCCTATTAATTGGATTCCATCGGATTTGGAGATGAGGGTTCGTGAAAAAGAAAGCTTCGACCCTTGTAAGACCATTGAAAGTGCTGATAGTAATGATATTAATGTAAGCATGAGAAATTCCCTTTTGAAAGAGTCTAAGGAATACGCTGAAGAAAGGGGGAAAATAATGATAGTCGAAGGGGATTATCATCTTAGGAAGGTATCTGTACCCGTTGTTCGACACTTTCCTCTAGGTTGTGGGAGTAATGTAAGGGAACAACAAGAAAAGAATAAGGAGAAAGTAACTGTTATAAATCACCGCAATAGGAAGGTATCTGTTGTACGACATTTTCCTCCCGGTTGTGGAAGAAATGCTGCACCTGTGAGTTATGAGGAATGTAGGAGAATACAACAAGCTTGGATTAAGGAACAAAGGAGAAAATCTGAAGAGGAGGAAGAGGATCCAGAAGAAGATCCTAAAGATACTTAATACCTTCGTTGAAGTTTGTATCACCATAAATCTAGGCAAGTGTCGTTTAAAGGAAAATGTAATAGTTATCTGTACAAAGAAGTTAATAGTTTGGCTTTTAAAGTGTATGACTAGCATGTTTTATAAAGTAGTTTTATAAGTGACTAGATGTATATGGGAATATTTTTGTAGGATAAAAGTGGATTAGCATTATGACTATTAAGGAAAGATATTTATCTTAGTGGCATGATTGATTATCTTAGATAATTATTGAAGACTGATGTGAAAAGTCATTAATGATTCAAGCAATTACCATAATTAACAATGAATATATTTTGCAGTACTAAGAAATGGATATCGATTAACGTGATGAACTTTTGGGGTGAAAACCCTAGATTTTGACGAGATAGAAAAGGCCATTTGAATTGATGATGTTTGTTGAAAATTATTACTTATCGTAGTATGTGAGTTTTTGATATGATTCCAAATGCAAAGCTAAATAAAATTCTGGTTTATGGGACAAATTGTATTAGAGAAGATGATTCCCGAGCAAACACATTGAACTAGGGGACTATGTTATAATAAGCGGGTTCAGTGTGTTGTAATTGCACAGGATATTGGGAGACAATGTGGTAAGACTAACAATCAATCATGGAGGTGTGAAATTGGAAATATTAATTGTAGTTACAATTCAAAAAGATATGGAAGGGATTAATGAGGCTCTAGACGACACTTTGAGTGATTAATGTGATTAAGTTAAGGATCATAACTTGAAGCATGGAGGGAACTATAAAATGATGCCATAATATTATGAAATGATAATCTAACACAAATATGGTCCATTGGAGGTAAATGATGGAACTTGAGAAAGATAAATTCTTGATTAATAAGGATTGTGAGTGTAAAGTGTGGAGAAAGGCAAACTGTTTTCATAGTTAATTATATTGAAAGTCAATAAATTATTAGAGTACAAGACAAGGAAGATAATTAGATATGGACGACAATAAATTTGAGGAATGCTGTGGACAGTGAACAAATTATGTGTGGGGTGGTATATGTATCCTGAATTCATTACACCATATGGAAAGGATGTTTTAAGGTAGGATTTCATGAATGATGATGAAAGTCAAAATATGACATGAGTTGAAAGTATTAACTTGGCTTAGTGTGTATGACAAGCAAATAGAAGGTACCTATGCTTATGGGATTCATGATATATGCCTAGAAGGAAAACCCAATGGTTGAGGATGATTGATGTAGTGACCTTGAATGCAAACAAATAGCTTTGATGAGAGAATTTCTAGTAATCACAATGCTGCTACACTGACTGTCCAGCGCTGCAATGCTACGAATATCTCATGTCTATGATGCATGAGCAAGATAGGAGTGACATGATAATGAGCTTACAAGTTGAATTTCGGTCATTGGTCATTTAGCTTTGTTATTTGGGAGTTTTAAATGTTCTGGGGAATGTTAACCTGAATGAATTGAAAAGTTTCTTTATCTCCTTGTAAATGGGCATATAATTAAAAGAGAAATTGAAAGATTCTTGAGATGGCTACATTGAGATAAGATACCAAGTGATGGAGGAGTGAATGAAGGATTACAAGGGCGATACAGAAAATGATTTATATAGAATATCGTTATGAGAATTTACAATTCTTGTCTTGACTCAGTTAAATGAAAAGGGTTAGTAACAACACAAGGCCAATTGTGTGATACCTTAGAAACCTATGAAGATGAGTTGGGGATTGAATGGATGAGTACGTATTTATATACCTATAAGAATAAATGCACGTCTATAGAACGACATACTCGAGATATTAAGGAGCAAATAAAAGATTAAATGTTTCAGGAATGCACAAACATCTTTGAGAAGAAATTTCTAATCATGTACGACAAGTATGAAATGTGAGATTTATAAAATTGGCTGAGGAGCCTAATGGCTAAGTCACAAGTTAAGTGATTACATGCTGTGAGACATAAGTTTAAGATAGGTATCCCCAAGGAAATACTTAAGAGGAGTTCTGCTATGGATTTTGTGAAAGTAAGTATTAAGTTATGTGGCTATAAAGTGGAAGCCGTAAGTTGGAAGTGAAATTCGTATTGACATTGAAAAGTACTTAAGAAGAACTCTATTTCAAGTCTTGCAATTCCAAGTACAAACTGCAGATTGGTCCAAGAAGAATGATGTCACATTAGTATGGAAAAATAGAACAAAAGATGATTAAAGTTGACCTTGATAATGAAGTTAGATAATGAAAAATTTCCTAATATATTATGGGAATTGGAATTCGAAAAATGCTTGAGGCATACATGATTCAAATGAGTATGAGTCTTAAGTGACAAATCAATATCGAAATGCAATAAGGATACAATATATGTAAGAGGCATGAAAGATAATTGAGGAATAAGGATGACTTTTAGGAATTATGGTATTGCATAACATGCAATGATCGAGTCAAGGAAAAATTTTTGAAGCATCAATGACATTATAAAGCATACATGCATATTAAATTGCAATTCAATGAAAATGACACTGTGATGCAATGATATATAGTACAAGAAAGTTTAAGTATATAATTGGGAATGATAATAAAAGAGTAAAAACGTGTATATGCCGTGAAGCTAAGTATAGACATAAAGAGAGCAATCTGGAATGGATTATACCCGATGTTCGTAAGTTAAATATGAAAATTTTGACATGAATTATGAGGATTATTCTATTGAATCTTGGTTATGGATGGGAATGAACAAAGGGAAATTAGTCTAAAGGCACTTGAGAACAAGGACCCTTGTACATAATGAGGAATATGGACATCTGACTGTGCGTGTGCATATGTATGTGTGGAGTTAGTAATGTACCCAACTAAAGTGAAGAATGGTTCTTAGTGGTTCGAGACTTGAACTCAATATATTTGATGAGTTGCATAAATAATGTAACAATCAAGAATCCTATCAGAAGTTGACTTATGGCGACCTAAGGAGTTTTGGGGAAATAGTTAAGGAAATGTAATCTATAGTACGGTTAAGCCATATGAGGTGGACTAATAGGATTAAGAAGATTGAAATTTCCTAAATGCTAGGTAAAAATGAAGTATGTGGGAATAATTGAAGCCATTAACCTTCCCTAACGTTGAGGATATATACAGGAATGAGTATGGCATGTTAATGATACTGTAAACTACACAATATTATATGAGGATGGGATGAATGAATGAATGTCGAGAAGTTTGATAAGGAATGAAGTAATAAGATGGTGATTGGTATACATAAATAAATATAAAATACAATCGAAATTGGTATGATTGAGATGAGGTTATGGTTCAAATTTAATGATAGTAATAGAAGCATGCTTGGTGTCTCGATATGAGAGATCATGATTGTGAAGGTTACTGTTGATTTGATTCTAAAGGATAATGATAAACATAAGTGAAGTACTCAAGTTGAACTGGAGGTAAACGAGGTGAATATATCGAAATTCCCTATAAAAGGTGATGACGTGGGAACTCGAGCACCAGATGGGAAGCCAATACCCCCATATTTTCTCCGAGTCTGGTAAGTGAAATTTTGAGGATAAAATTTTATTTTAAGGGGGGTAGTGTTGTCAAGCCCAACTCTATAAAATATTTTCCATGTCATTCAAATACTTGATAATATGCTTTCATACTTGGAAAGCCCCAAAAAAAATCGTTAAAAGTCGGTAGTGAACCTAGTGGTACAACTAAGCTGAATTAAGCCTCGAACTAGTCCAAATAGAGATTTTAAGATGAAATTGAGGATTTTAAAACCCCAGAATGACTTAATATGGTGATTTGGAGTTCGAGGATTGATTTGGAGTCAAATTGGAATTTTCATGACGTAGGGGCAAAATGGTCATTTTGCCACTTAAGGGCAAAATTGGAATTTTAGACCACCCAACACTTGTCAAGCCCTTGAATTTTACGTATTATACTTAGGATAATTGAGATATTTTATATGGTGGTGGGAGAATGCTTAATTATTAAGTTTAAAAATGGACCAATGGGATGGTAACAAGTGGTAAGTTTTCATTTCTTTATAATTTACATTAAAAAACCAGCACACACACCTCTTATTCATTCTTCATGTTTGGCCTCACCAAGGAAAAGAGGAAAGAAAGAAAGAACAAAACCCTAGTTAGAAAATTCAAGAGAAAATTGGTGGATTTTAAGGAATTAAGCAAGTAAAGGTAAAATTTCTTGATTTTAGCTTGTGATCTACCTTTCCTATGCATTCTTTTTCATTTTCCATGGTTGAGAATCAAGTTTGCATGAGGATACCTTTGCTGGACGGACATGGGGGGAGGGGTTTTGATCTTAGATTTAGCTAGATTTCATGTTATTCTAGTGTTTTTAGTTGTTTGGTGATGTGTAGCATAAAAAGCAAACAAGAAAAATTCATGTATTTCCATTACCCTCATTGGCCGAATCTTCCTTATGGTATGTTGATGGTGGATTTGATTTTATTTCAAGTGATTTGGTTAGGAATTAATGATTTATGGTGTAAAAATCAAGTGTGAAAAATCATAGTGTTTATGCACCCATCATGGCCGAATTTTCCAAGAGAAAATGATGAGGATGATTTTGCTATAATTCATGTTATCTAGCTTATATTTGATGATTTGGAGTATTGGAAGTGAAATGAATTTATTTGGAGTCAATTTGGATGTTATGGTTAAATCAAAGGTGAAGAGTTCGAATTAGGTCGAAAACTGATCCATTTCGATCACCCTTGAACCAACGTGAACACCATATTTAAGTGATTATCCGAACCACTTCATACATTCATATAGAGCCTGAAATAGATTTATAATGATATGACACAATATATTGAATTATTTATCGTGTATTGTGTATAGGTGGTGAGTCCTCTAACAAGGGTAAAGACATTGTGCCCGAGGACCAAGAGTAGGGTATTTCGAACTCCCGATATTGTGAGTAACCTTATTATTGTCTTAATTATCTAAAGTAGTTTTTATTCGTTTTTGTGATTTTATAGAAAAATGAGTTTAAATGGAAAATCTTTATGTTTTATAAGCAAAATGTGATTAAACAAAATGATTTTATAAAATTGTCTTGAAATTGAATGATGGCTTGGAAAATGGAGTAATTGGAGACTATTTACTGTGTTATAAATCAGGGTTTGAATTGAATGGCTTATGATAATGTGGGCATGAGTGGCTAGATTGGTAATTGTGCTAAACATATATGAACTGTTGTTTTGCCTTGACATGCTGTGTTGTAAAATAATTACCACGTCATGCTATTAGAATTTTATTGATTTGATGGGATATTGATTAGCTTACTGCAGTGGGCGGGTTTTTGTGGACCAGCCTATTAGAGGGGCATGGTAAACCCCGTTACATTTTATTTTACCTCAGTTTGAGAGGCGCGGAGGGTAACTCCTAAGGTAAAGTTTAGAGTTCATTTCACGCCGAACCACCACGTAAGAGTGAATTCAACGAACGCCAATGAACGGCTGTGCTTTTAAACCTAAAAATGTGTTTTGTGCGTATATGACTTTTTAAACAGCCTTAGCGGTCTCGATTGGATGCCTCTAATCAAGGTATCCCCGAGAATGAGTTTTGGTACGAGCCAAGTTTTTAAGAGATTCATGAGCCTCGTTGTATATTTTGGATGAAATGTAATCGGTTTAGATGATTTGAAATGTGTTTTGAGGTTATGAACCATCTTATGATGATCTATTTTAATCGTCTCCATTTACTCGGCTTTAGATATTTTAGATGATGTTTGTTTACTCACTAAGTTTATATAAACTCACCACCCTCATTTCCACCCATTTTAGGCTCTAGATAGTTTGTAGATAGCTGGTTTCATCGAGGGTGTCAAACCCTATTCTATAAAATAATTACAACGTCATTTACATGCTCAATAAAATGTTTGCATATTTAGAAAGTTCGAGAAATCGTTAAAAGACGATATTGCCCATAATGGTACCATTAAGTCGATTAAGCCTTGAACTAGTTCAAATAGGAATTTAAAGGTGAAATTAAGAGTTTCATAGTCTAGGGATGACTCAAAATGGTAATTTGGAGTTCGAGGATTAATTTGGAGTTAAATCCAAATTTTCATTTTTCAGGGGCAAAATGGTAATTTTTTCACCTGAGGATAAAATTGAAATATTGGAAGAAGTTTTTAATCAAGATTGGTCACATTTGACTCATTGGAGTATAATTTGAGGTTGACAAGTGAAAAAGTTATAATTTCGATATTTTTAGAGTATAGGGGTAAAACAGTAATTTTATCGTCTTGGGGATAAATCGGTAAATTTTCACCCCCGACATTTGTCAAGACCAAGGGATTTTATTAATCATGGAAATGGATAAACATGAGAAATGTGTGGTGGAGAATTAAAGAATTAAAAGTCAAATATTTAAAATTTAAACCAATAAGGAAATGCCATGTGTCATGCTTTTATTATTTTATTATTTCTTTATAAAAAGGCAAAAAAATCAGCCCATTTCTCCCATAGTGATCAGCCAAATCAGAAGAGAAGAGAAACCAAGGAAGAACAAACCCTAGGTGGAAAAAATCAAAGGGAAAGTGTTGGAATTCAAGGATTTGATCAAGTAAAGGTAAAATTTCTTTGATTTTGCTAGTGATTTACCTTACCCATGCATTTTTCCTTAATTTTTATGGTTAAATTACATGTTTTCATGATGAATTCATGGCTGGTGAAAATGGGTAAGGAGAGAGAAATATGTTGGATTGAATTGATTTTAAGATATGTTAGTGTTTTTAGTTAGTTTAGCATATGTAGAAGCAAAACAACAAGAAAAGAATCCATTTTCCCCATGAATCTTCATTGGCCGAATCTTCCTTGATGTTTATGGGTGATGGATTGTTATTATTTTAAGAGAAATGGCTTAGAAAATGATGAATAATGGTGAGAAAATTAAGTAGGAAAAATCACGGTGTTAGTGCACTGTAATGGCTGAATTTTTCCATGAAGAAATGGGAAGGTTTTGATGCTGAAATTGGTGTTATTTGAATAATGTTTGGTGAATTGAGGTATTAGAAATGAAATGGAGCAATTTGGAGCCAAATCGGACACAATTGTCATTTAATCGGGTAATAGGCCGAATTAGGTCAGCACCGCATTTAAGCGGTAGTCGGATAAGTTGCATATCATATCATGCATATACACCGAGCCTGAATTGATTTTATAATGGTCAAGCATTAATGTAGTGAATTATGTATTGTACATTATGGATAGGTGGTGAGTAAATTACACTGGTAAAAGTACAAAAATTATGCTTGAAGACTGGGATTAGGAGTACATCGACTCCTAAAACTGTGAGTAAACTTATTATCGTCTTAATTATGTAGAGTAGTTTTATACAATTGTGTGATTTTATAGAAAATGGGTTTAAATGGTAAATTGCTACGTTTTAGGAAAAATTGTGATTTTATAAAATGATTTTATAAATTTTCTGGAAAATTGAATACTGATTTTGAAAATAGAGTAATTGGAGATTGCCTGCTTGTGTTATAAATTGTGTTTTAAATTATATGGCTTATAGCAATATGTGAGCATGAATGGCAAAGTCGGTATTTGTATCAAAATTATATATACTATGTATTCAGCCTTGAGAGGCTAGATTGCGATAAATTGCCATGTCATGCAGATAAGGATTTTATAAATCAGGTGGTAGATAAAATAATCCATAGTCACTACAGTGGTGGGGGTTTTCGTGGACTGCCTATGAGAGGGGCACGGTAACTCAGTTATATATTTACCTCCGAGGGGAGATGTTAGATGAAGTATCTCCTGAGGTAAAGATTTGAGTGCACTTCACATAGACCACCGCGTGAGAGTGAGACTCAGCCAACGCCAAGGAACGGTTGTGTGTCAGATGCGAAAACATATTTATGGGTATGGGACATTTAACAGTCTTGGCGGTCTCAGTGGGATACCTTGACGAAGGTACTGGCGAGAATGATTTTGGCAGGAGCCAAGTTTTGTGAGATATATAAGCCATATTGATTAATTGAGTAAACTGAATATTCATGTTTTAAAACATATATTGGAAAAAAATATTTTAATTCGTCTCCATTTATTCGCCTTTAGATAGTTTAGATGGTGTCTGTTTACTCACTGAGATTTTATAATCTCACCACCCTCATTTTCTCATATTTCAGGCTCAGGGAATTTCATAATTAGCTGACTTTGACTAGGACCTTCATTTGGACTTGAATCGACAAAAGCTGTAGGTTTTTAGCTTCTGATGCATTTTGGTCAGTTGGGGGCCCACATGTCATTGTAAAAGTGATTTTATACTTCAGTTATCTAATTTAAAGTATGTATGAACATATTTAGCTTTTACACCATGTTTTTGGTGGGTTTCGATATTTTCAAAAAAAATGACAAAAATGCCCCTGTGAGCCAAAAAATAATATTTTATTGTTTTGATTTGGAAACAACTTATGATTTCTTGAAATACGAGATTTAATAACTGTCGCTCACTAGGGAGATGCGGAAGTTGATGCTAAGCCTTGCGAGTTTTCGATCAGCATTCGGGGTAATAAGTGCATATCGGGACATCGCTTTGGTTGTCATGGGCCCGATGAGAGTTTTGGGTCGTGACAGAGGGCTATAGTTGGATTTGCATCCTCAAAAACCGTAGGTTCGCAGCCTTTGTTACTTTTGGTCATTCGGGGGCTCACATGTCATTGTAAATTAGTTTACACACTCTAGCTCACTGTGTTACTGTATGTACGAATTTATTTTACTTTTACGCTACAAAAATTATTTACGGATATCTCTATAAAAATTGTTTTATAAGAAAATGGAATATTTTATTCAATATTTTTATTTTATTTTAATAACTATCATTTCACTTTAAATGAATGTTTTAGACATCTAAACTTATTTTTGTTATGAAATATGTATCTTTCACTCATATACTACATTTTTAGAAGGTTTCAAAATTTTTGAGAAAAAATGACCAAAATATCCCTGTGAGACGAAAATTATTTTTTTTATTGTTTTAGTTTGGAAATAGCTTATAATCTTTTAAAATATGATATTAGCAACTGTTGCTCGCAGGGGAGGTGAGAAAATTGATATTAAGCCTTGCGAGGTTTCGGTTGGCATTTTGGGTAATGAATGTCTATAAGGACATCGCGGCAGTTGTCACAGGCTCGAAAAGAGTACCGGGTCGTGACAATTCAGTTGGTATCAGAGCTTTTGGTTTTAAAGTTGTTTTAAAAATTTACAGTGTCAGTGTGGCCCCAAGTTAAGTTAGGTTAGGTTGAGTCGAATGCATGCATTTGCATATAGAAACCTACCCGTTCTTGTGATGTGTAAATAATTAAGAAATTACTGTTTGATTGCGTATAGGTTTTGAGGTGCGCTGGTTGCACCCACCATGTCTAGGAGAGACGGTAGTCCCGATGCCTTTCATAGCATTAGCGAGGGATTGCTAGATTCTACTGCTAGGAGCCGATGGCAACCCGAACCAAGTAGTCCAGAAAGTACCTCGCCTAGGATTCTTATTAATTGGATTCCACCGAATTTGGAGATGAGGGTTCGTGAAAAATAAAGCTTCGACCCTTGTAAGACCATTGAAAGTGCTGATAGTAATGACATTAATGTAAGCACGAGAAATTCCCTTTTGAAAGAGTCTAAGGAATATGCTGAAGAAAGGGGGAAAATAATGATAGTCGAAGGGGATTATCATCCTAGGAAGGTATCTGTACCCGTTGTTCGACACTTTCCTCCAAGCTGTGGGATTAATGTAAGGGAACAACAAGAAAAGAATAAGGAGAAAGTAACTGTTGTAAATCACCTCCCTATGAAGGTATCTGTTGTACGACATTTTCTTCCCGGTTGTGGAAGAAATGTTGCACCTGTGAGTTATGAGGAATGTAAGAGAATACAGCAAGCTTGGATTGAGGAACAAAGGAGAAAATCTCAAGAGGAGGAGGAGGATCCGGAAGAGGATCCTAAAGATACTTAATACCTTCGTTGAAGTTTGTATCACGATAAATCTAGGCAAGTGTCGTTTAAGGGAAAATGTAATAGTTATCTGTACAAAGAAGTTAATAGTTTGGCTTTTAAAGTGTATGACTAGAATGTATTATAAAGTAGTTGTTTAAGTGACTGGATGTATATGGGAATCTTTTGGTAGGACAGAAGTGGATTAGCATTATGACTATTAAGGAAAGATATTTATCTTAGTGGCATGGTTGATCATCTTAGATAATTATTGAAGACTGATGTGGAAAGTCATTAATGATTCAAGCAATTACCCTAATTAACAATGAATATATTTTGCAGTACTAAGAAATGGATATCGATTAACGTGATGAACTTTTGGGGTGATAACCCTAGATTTTGACGAGATAAAAAGGCCATTTGAATTGATGATGTTTGTTGAAAATTATTACTTATCGTAGTATGTGAGTTTTTGATATGATTTCGAATGCAAAGCTAAATAAAATTATGGTTTATGGGACAAATTGTATCAGAGAAGATGATTCCCGAGCAAACACATTGAACTAGGGGACTATGTTATAATAAGCGGGTTCAGTGTGTTGTAATTGCACAGGATATTGGGAGACAATGTGGTAAGACTAACAATCAATCATGGAGGTGTGAAAGTGGAAATATTAATTGTAGTTACAATTCGAAAAGATATGGAAAGGATTAATGAGGCTCTAGACGACACTTTGAGTGATTAATGGGGCTTCTGTTCTATTGATCAAGTGTGGCTCCTTATTCTTTGCTTGTTTAACCAATTAACCCATCTTGCAACTAAACAAGCATCTTGATTTGCTTTCAAATAACAATAATATTAGTGAATTTAAGCTTTCTCCTGCACACTTAAACAATATAATCAGACATTAATAAATGGGAATATTTTGCTATCATCAAAAAACATGTAGAGTCAACATTCTCTATCTCTTATTTTTGATGATCACAAAACACTTCTGGGTTAAGAATGCAATGTCTATGTTCAATATAAATGCTTCAAATCTTTATGCGTTATGAGTTGCTCCCCTTTAGTCAATGCATCTAGTTTTCTTTACATAATTTTCAACAAAACCAAAACTAAGCATCACACATATAAATTAAACATGAAGTCCATTAAACTCTATTTAACTTAGTCTTCCTTCTCTCCTTTTTCTTTTTCATCATTAAACAAGATATTCAAAACTCCCCCTCAATGAGTGCATCAAGATTTTCCTTTAATCTTTAAATCAACCTTTAATGAATGAGAATCATAAGCACTCATACACCTAAGTCATACAAGCTTATAAATAAAGTTCAATAACTTTAAGAGTCAAGCTTGTGTCTATGCAAGAACAAATGTATGGGAGTTAAATCATTTCAAGAAATTGTCAAGGACTACTGAAATAATGTTCAAGCAAATTTAATCGTTTTGTCATAATCAAAACTATAATAATTTTGAAGCTAACAATCTCCCCCTTTTTGATATGACAAAACTTTGAGCATAATTTGCATTTGAAATGATTTTAAAATCTCCCCCTCAACATATGCATAAAATTAAATTTGCTCATAAACCTTTTCCCCCTTTTTGTTATATCAAAAAGGATAAGAAGAGTGAGCATTAAACATTTAAGCTCAAGAAATAATGGTTAGCAAAATCCATTAAGAATATAAGCATTAAGACCATGGATATGTAACCATAAAGTCTTTAAGTCATCATACGTATGCACTTAATATCCTCAACAAAGTCATTAAGAAATATACTGATTAAGCACATTCAAGTATTAATTCATCAAGAGCATCATCAACAAGAAAGCCACATGTATATATCTTTGTAAGCAAAATGTGGACATAACATTTATGAAGTTCAAGAAAGATAAGCATAAAGATGTTCAATAAGCACATAAGACATATGTCAACTCTAATACCAAGTGTTAAAGCTCAAAATACCAATTGATAGATATAAGTAAAATCTCCTCCTTTGTAAAAGCATTATATCAATTATGAGAGATGGAATTATTTTAAACCTCATTATATCAATTGGTTAAGCACTAGTAATGACTTCCCTTATCATTGAGCATTCCAAGCATATTAACTTCAAATCTCAAAACATTTAAGAAAGATATGATCAATTTAAAGCTCAAGTGAGAAAGACAGTTATAAAGCTTATGCTAATTTTAAAGCTAGACACTAATTGAGAAGACTTGAGGCTTGATACCAATTATGCATTTCAACATTCAAGTTTAAGTGAGAAGCAATATAAGGCACAATATCTATTTTGGTGTTTAGAAAAATGTTACCAATAACGAAGAACACCAAATGTTGAATTCTCACCAACCATTGTTGTTGAATATCTTAATTCCTCATGATATTAATGACAATGATTAACTCCCCCTTAAGAAATCATAAGCTCAACACAAATTGTTAGAGATCCTCAACAGATCAAGTATTAGAAGAGAAATCATGAGCCTAGAATAAATGTGCATTTAAATGGATATTCAATTATTTCCTTAATACTCAAGTATTCATGGAACTAAAAAAGTATGAGCATTTGAATAAATGTTCAACATATGCATTGAATACTCACATTTCAAGAAATATTTGCAAAGTAGTTCCTAGGCATGTCTAAGGAATCATTAGTCTTCAAGCATCATTCTCAATTATCATCAAGAATTATTAATCATCATCAAGCATTCATTATTCATTCTCAATATCAATAAGCCAAGCAGTATATCAATCAAGCATTTCTAGGAAATTCCCTAATTCATATATAAAAATAGCAACTCAAGGAGAAAAAATATCATTATTACGCCTTTTTGCAAGTATTCTTCCAAATCAATTTCAAGCAGTCATTCATCCAAGTCATTTTGAGGCAAGCATTGCAAGATGTATTCTCTAAATTGTATATGAAATTGTTAATTCAAGGAGAACTTTCACAAAAGGCATATCATTATTAATGAAGCATGACTAAAGCATTTTGCATTTATTGCAATCAAGTGTGAAAGTTATGATCAAATAAGCACAAACATTATTACAGGAAATAACATGGCTATCTTCCTTAATTATGATTCCAATTTTGTTTATCAAAATGCAAGCATGAGTTCAATTATAGACATATACCCATTCAAAAAATATGCAACCATTGAAGTTCAAGATACATGCAATATCTCAATAATTCATGATTCATGAGTGATATCAATTGTTATAGAATATTGAAAGTAAAGCACTCAACTCATGAATATATTCAAAGTGAACATTCAATCATCAATGATACAAATTATCAAGATTCAAGAAAGAGATATTTAATCAAAGCACATTAGGCATTCATTGCTAACTAAAGCTATAGGCCATATTTTATTTGACATGTCAAGTTGTTTATGGTGACCTATAAACTAAAGTTGGATGCACGTAAAATTTTTAGATCATGTAAACGTTAAGGCTTAAAGAAGGCATAGTTAACATTTAAATGCATATTCAAAATAAATTTCAACTATGTCAACTCACAATATATGCCATGATCAAACTTGACAATTACATTCATAATCAAATGCATAGCTCAAGTCAAGTTTTAGACTTCAAAACTTTAAGGTCAAGCATAAAGAAAAATCATATAAGCATGTGTCTTGACCAATATAGTAGATGAACTAAGAATATTTTCATTAAGTTCAATGAGTTCATCCGAATCGAATAAGTATGCATAATCAAGAAATCAATTTTGAAACAATCATTTGAGCACAAACATAAAATATATTTCAAGAATTGTTCCTAGATTAGCATTTGAATATTTCAATTTTCATGAGAAGATATTTTCTATATATGCAAATGAAAATCCAATTGGATTAACAAATTCAAGCATTGATGAACAATTTCTCATATTTCTATTTTGTTGTTGTAAATGCATGAGAATTTATGGAATCAATATGAGTGCCATGCTTGGGAATAGATAAATTTAAGCAATCAAGAAAGTTTTCCCATTTTTCAACAAATGTTGCAATTTCAAGAACATGTACTTTCACCAAATGATCATGAGAGTATACATAATGCATGTTTTTAATAGTCAAGAATCATCTTTGAAAAGGAAATTCAGTGAAGAAAATATTGTAATGGACAAGATGTAAAGTAAAAAGACATTTTGGAACTCAAAACCTGTCCATTTTGGCTTTAAAGCACTCAAAAGTCGACTACATATCCCTTGGGTCCATTTTTTTTTATTCCAGCAGCATTGTTTGCATTTTCTTCTACAATAGTCGACTAGCTATGCTAAGGAGTTAATCATGCTTGATTCCTGCATATTGAAAAGCCATAAAAAGGTGCAAAACATGCAATGTTTCAAGGTATAATGATCTCAAAACATGGATTTGTGTGAGAACAATTTAAAGTTTCATTTCAACCATGTTTAGAACATAGTTTTGGACATGTATTATCAAAGATTCTTCAAGAAAAACATCTGAACTCAAATTTTGGCTTTTATTGCTCATTGTTCACAAGTTTTAAAAAAGTTGAAATGCTCATTTGAAGAATCATTCCTTTAATATGCTCAAACATATTCAACTTATATCATGATGCGTTACTATGACTTATAACATGTATAACAAGCATTTAAATAATGTTTAAACATAATAAGCATCAAATTTAGCATTTCCTACCATTTTTCAGCATATGGATAAAAATGCCCTTGAGGTTATTCAAGCATTCATTAGCAATAAGATCAAGTTATAATAGCATTTTCAACATAAGGCACATTTCATCAAGTTTTATATCATTGAAATCATTATAGCCTCAAGCATTACAAGAAGATTTGTTCCTTTGCTTGAAAAATGCCATCAATGCCAAATTATCACACTCGAAATCATGCTTAAGAAATCTCTTTAAATCAATTTCACCAATCATGAGAGAAATACCAAGCAAAATGGGATTTATGCAATTCATGTATCAAATCAATTTTGCTCAACCATGCTATATCATCAAAAACAATGAATGAATTTCAATAAAAAAGAATAAAAAGATTTTGCAAGAAAATCAATTGATAAAGATTTAATCTTTCTTTGCAAACTTTTAACTTGAAACATTCAAGATTAGACTTGCTTTGTGAAAAATCATAAGCTCAATGTCACTCAATTTTGTTGCATTATGCTCTAAATGATTTATGAAATATGTTATGGGCATAATGAATCATGTATATCCATGTTAAGGGTCATTTGCAAATATCTCACAATCATGTACCAAAAATGACGTTATGACCATTCAAGCTTACAAGCGAGCATGCACATCCTATAAGAACAAGTCAATAAGTACTTTCATCATGAAACAAACTTGTCCAATTGATAAATCATTATAAACTTAAGGATGGCAACATTTTTCTCATATAAGCTCATTTTACTTTAAAAGTATCAATTAAGGTAGTTAAAATTTTCAAGCTCATTGTCAACCATCTTGAACTATTCAAGCAAGTTCTAGAATGTAAATCAAGATTGTTCAAATGGTCAACTTATGTTAGCCACAAGGAAATCAAGGATGATTTTTTTAACTCAATTTTCCTCGTTTTAGGCTACTTGAATAGATATGAGTCTAAGTCATCAAGTATGCTCACATTTCTATCACATTATCCAACCTTTATGTTTCAAAACTATGCTCAAAAATCATTTTTCCTCAAAGAAGTAGTATGGAAATAATTTCACAAAACATGAGGAAATTTTATAGAAACAAATTTTCCATAATCAAGCAATTTTAATAAAACAATTTTCTCAAAATAAGGATGATGATATATTCAAGATCAAATATAAGTACATACTCCATCTTTAGATTCATACTTCCTTGCAACTTATAGCATGTATCATATCAAATCAAGTTGCATAGCCAAGATTTATCAATAAAGCTCAAGGAATTATGCACTTAATATTCAAGCAAGAATAGGCAACAAAAATTTTCTATGTAGAAAAGCAAACAATTTAGAAATCAAGCCATATGAATGAAACATTCAATAAATAAGCAATCAAGATTGTCATTAAAAAAAAAATTAGCTTAGAAATCACCCATTTTCCTTTATGTGTGACTAGAGAGCATTCATTCTTCAAGAGTTGTTCCTCCTTGCTCTAGCACACCTACAAGAGACATTTTTCATTTGATTTTTGGTATCCAAATTACTTTGGATTCTTGAAAGTTAGTCTCATTGCATAAAGTTCCTTTTGGAACCCACACTTGTCTAAATTTATAAGGTAAACATTTTTTAATTGGACAAGTGTATGAATAATAACTAAAAAATGTGCAATGATTGATTTTGGTCATTTTAGAAGATGAGGAATTCATGCAAGCCTTTTGTTTCTCATTTAATAAATCTTCAAATTTCCTTTTCACATCAAAATTTCCTTTTTCCAAAATATCGATTTTCTTTTCGTAAGCTTCAAAATCCTTTTCCAAAATTTCATTTTCTTTTTCCAAGTCCATTTTTGCTTTCATCAAAAATTCATTCTCAACATCGAGTATGGAAATAATTTTCTTGTGCTTCATATTCATTTTCTCAAACTCAAATGCTAAATCTTTAAAAGCATCATGCAATTCATCAAAAGCATATGAATTAAGTTCACAAGATGAAGAACTTACCTTTATCTCTTCAAGAGCCATGAGGCATAATTCAATTTGATTTGAGGATTCATCTTCACTTGATTCCTTATCTGCGTTTTTCATGTTGCTTGTTGAGCATTGATTCTCATAAGAGTTGTCTTCCAATTCCTTTTGCATCTTTGTTTCTCCATATAACTCTTCAAATCTTTTTCAAATTTCCTTGGCACTTTTGCACATGAACACTTTATCATATTCTCTATAATCAAGTGCACAAATGAGAGTGTGCATGGCCTTAAAGTTGATTTGTGCTCTCCTCATTTCAACTTCTATCCACTTATTTCTATCTTTGGGAGTTTTCTCACCATTTACCGAATTTGTGATCATAGGAATGAAAGGACCTTCAGTAATGGCATCCCATATCTCATAGTCATAAGTCCTAACATAAATGGACATTCTAGTACTCATATAAGGATAGTTTGATCCATCAAATTGAGGAGGCATATTTATGCATTGACCTTTAGCAACAACAGATTTTTCTATAGCCATTTGGATCTCCCCTAAGGATGTTAAGCTTTAAAAATAAGGGTTAGGCTTTGACACCATTTGTTGGTCCCAAGTAAATGTGCTAGAACGGGGTGAATAGCACTTTTTGGCTCTTTCAAAAATTGACCTCTAATTGGAGATAAATGCATAATAAAAGAAAGAACTTAAAGATGAATAAAAACTGAAAACAGAACAAACAAACACACGGCTATTTATAGTGGCTCGGTCCAAGACCTACATCCACTACCTTGATTGTTCAACCAAGGATTTTCCAAACAATCCACTTAGAACCGGTGAAATTCACAAGCTTTCACCAAGCTTTACAATGGCTTTTATCAAGCTTAGCCAAAACCTTTCATAATGGTTTTTATCGGGATTAACCAAAACCCAAAGTGGTTTTTCAAAGGCTCAACCACAACCTTTCACAATGGTTTTTCACAAGCTCAACCAAAACCCAAAGTGATTTTTCAAAGGCTCAACCATAACCTACAACAATGGTTTTTCACGGGATCAGCTAAAACCCAACAACTAACTTTTCAAGGCTAAGTTAGAACCTATACACTCAATCAACTAATCCAAGCTTGAATAAATCCCTTAGAGTGCCTTGCACACTTTAAGTAATCAAGAAATGAAGAAAAGATGAAGTACAATTGATCACCTAGCTGATCTAAGATGTACAAAGCTAAGCTTAAACACTTTTTCAAAGGATGGGAGTGAAATACAAGTGTAAAGAGAAGGTTTTTGGTCTTCTAAGCTCAAAATCACTATGGATGGCTTCTCTATCTTCTTTTTGACTGCTGGAAAGGATTTAAATACTTGCAAAATCAATTCTGGTAGTTGGAGACAGAAACTAGCCGTTTCTGGCCATTATTTTATCCTTTTCTACTCAATTCAAATTTTCAGACAGAATGCTCTTAGTCGACTAACTTACATCTTAGTCGACTAAGTCATCTCTGTTTTTCGCTTTCAGTTTCTGGTAGTGAGCACTTAGTTGACTAACTTACTTCTTGGTCGACTAAGTTGGTTCTATCTTGAAGTCCAGATTTTTGGCAGTAGCTACTTAGTCGACTAACTCATTTCTTGGTTAACTAAGTTGGTTCTGTCTCTCAATGCTCTTGTGTCATGTCCCGGAACTCTCATCGAGCCTATGACAACTGTCGCGAAGCCTCACAAACATTCTTCACCCCGAATGCCGATCGAAACCTCGCAAGGCTCTCGTATCAGCTTTCGCACTTCCCTAGTGAGCAATAGTTATCAAATATCGTAATTCGAAGGATTACGAGTCATTTCCAAATCAGAACATAACATATTGTTTTCTGGCTCACAGGGGCATTTTCGTCATTTTTTGTCAAAAATCTCAAAACTTGTTAAAAATGTAGTAGGTAAGCAGAAAATATATGTTTAGTGATTTAAAATAAATTAAGTATCTAAAACGTTCATTTGAAGTGAAAATTTGACCATTTGAATATAATAAAAATATTCAATAAAATAAACTATTTTCTTGTAAAATAATTTTTTATAAAGCTATCGGTAAAAAATTCTTATAGCGTAAAAGTTAATTATATTCATATATACTATAAAGCAAATAACCAAAGCATAAAATTACTTTTACAGTGACACGTGGGCCCACATCTAACCAAAATGCATCGGAAGCTGAAAACCTACAGCTTTTGCCGATTCAAGTCCAAATGAAGGTCCTTGTCAAAGTCAGCTAACTATAGAATTCCCCGAGCCTGAAATGTGAGGAATTGAGGGTGGTGAGATTATAAAATCCTAGTGAGTAAACAGACACCATCTAAACTATCTAAAGGTGAGTAAATGGAGACAAATTAAAATAAGTCATCATACTGTAATTTCATTACCTTTCAACTCATTTCAACCAAATAAACAACTAGGCTTATGATTTCCTGAAAAACTTGGCTCGTGCCAAAAATCATTCTCATACTCAGTTATCAAGGATACCTTGATCGAGGGTTACCCCAACCGAGTCCGCTAAGGCTGTTAAATGTCTTTACATCCGAAATTTTTGCAATGCCTTGGCGTTGGTAGAGTCTCACTCTCACGCGGTGGTCCATGTGAAGTGCACTCAAATCTTTACCTCAGGAGATACTTCATCCAACATTTCCCCCCGGAGGTAAATATATAATTGGGTTATCGTGCCCCTCTCATAGGCAGTCCACAGAAACCCCCACCACTGCAGTGACTATGGATTATTTTATCTACCACCTGATTTATAAAATATTTTTCTGCATGACATGGTAATTTATCGCAACCTAGCCTCTCAAGGCTGAATACACAGTACAAATAATTCTAACACCAAAATTAGTTTAGCCATTCATGCTCATTTATTGTCATAAGCCATTCAATTTAAAACCATAAATTTACAACACAAGCAGGCAGTCTCCAATTACTCTATTTTCAAAACCAGTATTTAATTTTTCAGAAAATTTATAAAATCATTTTATAAAATCAAAATTTCTCCTAAAATATAGCAATTTACTATTTAAACCCATATCATAAAATCACACAATTGTATAAAACTACTCTAGATAATTAAGACGATAATAAATTCACTCACAATTCTAGGAGTCGATGCACTCCTAATCCCAGTCTCCAAGCACAATCTCTGTACTTTTACTAGTGTAATTTGCTCACCACCTATCCACAATGTACAATACATAATTCACCACATCAACGCTTGACCATTATAAAATCAATTCAGGCTCGGTGTATATGCATGATATGATATGCAACTTATCCGACTACCGCTTAAATGCGGTGCTGATCTAATTCGGCCTATTACCCGATTAAATGACAATTGTGTTCGATTTGGCTCCAAATTGCTCCATTTCATTTCTAATATTTCAATTCACTAAATACAATTCCAATAATTTAAAATTCAGCCTAACAACCCTCACAATTCTTCTTGAAAATTTCGGGCATTGTGGTGCACTATCACTAAAAATTTTCCCATTCCATTTTCTCATCATAAATCATCATTTCATCAATTTTTTAACCAATTCACTTGATCACAAAATCAATTCTGTCACGACCCGGAACTCCCCATCAGGCCCATGACAACTGCCGCGAGGCCTCGACAGACATTCTTCACCCTGAATGCCGATTAAAACCCCGCAAGGCTTAGCATCAACTTTCGCATCTCTCCGGTGAGCAACAGTTATTAAATCTCACATTTCAAAAAAATCATAAGTCATTTTCAAATAAGAACAATAAAATATTATTTTTTTGGCTCACAGGGGCATTTTCGTAATTTTTCATCAAAAATCTCAAAACTTGCTAAAAATATAGTAGGTAAGCAGAAAATATATATTTAATGATTTAAAAATAAATTAAGTATCTAAAATGTTCATTTGAAAGCAAATTGTTGACAACTAGTACTATTCAAAAATAATAAATAAAATATTCTATTTTCTCATAAAATAAATTTTTTTAGAAATATTCATAAATAATTTTTCGCACATGAAAGTAAAGTAAAAATTGTATGAATAGAAATACAGATAACCAAAATATAAGTTTTGATCTGCAATGACACGTGGGCTCCAATTGACCAAGAGGATGTAAGACTGTGAACTCTTACTTTCTATAATGCAGTTTCGAGCTTAGTTCTCGTCCTACTCGAATATCTACAAATTGTCCTGAGCCTGAAAAATGTATAGGAAGAAGGGGTGAGATTTTATAATCCCAGTGAGTAAACAGATACCATCAAAAGTATCTAAAGCCGAGTAAATGGAGACAATTAAAACAAGTCATCATACTGTAATTTCATTACCTTTCAGTTCATTTCAACCAAATAAAATCAATCCATATAAATCGAGTAATCAACTTGGCTTATGAATTTCTTAAAACTTTGGCTCGTGCCAAAACTCATACTCGGTGATACCTTGTGCAGGGCATCCAACCGAGTCCACCAAGGCTGTTAAAATTTTATATACACTTAAAATATATTTTTAGTTTGAGAAAAATATAGCCGTTCCTTGGCGTTGGCTGAGTTCCCCTTCATGTGGTGGTTTAGCGTGAAGTGAACCCCAAGCGTTACCCCAGGAGATACCCTACGCGCCTCTCCGTTCGAGGTAATAATATAATGGAGTTTACCGTGCCCCTCTAATAGGCTGGTCCACGGAACCCCCTTTGCAGTAAATAACTAATATATAATCCACCAATCAATAAAATTCATTCTAGCATGACATGGCAATTTATCGCAACCTAGCCTCTCAAGGCTGAATACACAGTATAAATAATTATAACACCAAAATCAGTTTAGCCATTCATGCTCATTTATTGTCATAAGCCATTCAATTCAAAACCATAAATTTGCAACACAAACTAGCAGTCTCCAATTACTTTATTTTCAAAACCAATATTCGATTTTCCAGAAAATTTATAAAATCATTTTATAAAATTACAATTTCTCTTAAAACATAGCAATTTACCATTTAAACCCATTTTTCATAAAATCACACAGTTGTATAAAACTACTCTAGATAATTACGACGATAATAAGTTTACTCACAGTATTAGGAGTAGAAATACTCCTATCTTCCTCCCTCAGGTGCAGTCTCTTACCCGAAACAATTGACTCACCACCTATCCATAATCTATGACACAAAATTCAATAAATTGTGTCAATTTATCATAAATTATTTTAGGCTCTTATCCATGCGTATGCACTAGATAAGATTTGAAATGTTTAAACAATCGTTTAATTGCGGTGTCTGACCTAACTCGTCTATACACGGTGTAAAGTCCTAAAATCCCTAATTCGACTCCAATTCCATCCATTTCAATTTCAATTATCCAATTATATCCACAATACCTCAATGACTGTGAATTTGGTCCAATTTATCAGTCCGAACTATAAATTACGCTTTTACCCCTAGTGGGTAAAAATTTCAATTTATTACACCGAAAATTCCCATTTAATTTCCAACCTCATAATTCATCATTTTTCCACCCAATTCTCTTAAAATAAAGTCAACCTCATCCTCACATACCATTGGCTAGATTCGGCCTAGAGAAATTCATGGAGAAGATAAATATTTTTCTTGTTGTTTTACTCATAAACATGCTAAACTAACACTAAACACTAACATAGCTCAAAATCAAATTTATCTAACAACTTTCTCTCTCTAAACCCATATGACCAGAATTTAAATCATCCTCAAATCACATGATTCAACCATGAAAAATGATGGGAAATGCATGGGAAAGGTAAAGCACAAGACAAATTTAAGAAATGTTACCTTTTTTTCACTTGATTTTTGAATTTCCACCTATTTTCCCTTTAAATTTCTTAGCTAGGGTTTTATTTTCTCCTTTCTCTCTCTTATTTCTTGCTTGGCCGAATGTTGAAGAAGAAGAATGGGTGGGCTGATTTTTTTATGCCTTTTTATTGTTTAATGAATAATATTATTTTATTCATATTTTAAATATTTTATTAATTCATTTTTTTTTCTAGCCATCCACTTGTCCTACTTTTTTTTTTCCACCATGCATTCCCTTTGATTTATCCAAGTCTTAAGTGAAATTTCCAGATTTTTCCAAAGTTTTGGTGAAGCAAATTTTTCAAAATTACACTTTTGCCCTCGAACTTTTCAAAAATTACATTTTTGCCCCAAAAATTGAAAATTTGCCATAATGCATAATTTTCACTCCTCATACTCATTTTACACTCCAAATAATTAAATTTGATCAAAATCCTTTCAAAAATTAAATTTTTGATTTCGAGTGGTAAAATTACCATTTTACCCTTTTACTCCAAATTATACCGAAATTAAAATTTTTCACTTCTAAACCTCAAATCTTACTCCAATAAGTCAAATGGGGCCAAAAATCTTTTCTAAAAATTCTCATTTTGTCCTCAGGTGGCAAATGACCATTTTGCCCCTAGATAGCGAAAATTTTGATTTGACTTCAAATTGATCATCGAACTCCGAATTACCATATTAAACCTTTCTGGGACTTTAAAATTCTTAATTTCATCATGAATTCTCTATTTGATCTAGTTCGAGGCTTAAATCAACTTTGTTGTACGTCTAAGTATAATACCGACTTTTGTAAATTTTTTTCGGGACTCTCTTAGCATGCAAACATGCTATCCAGCACATGTATGTCATGACAATTATTTTTATAGAGTCGGGCTTGTCATCTTCTCCCCCACTTGGATCCACCATATGATCTTTCTTCTTAACTGATTTTGACATCCGGCTAAATATTAATATTTTAAAAATTTTATCTTGTCTCCTTGGTACCTGAAATACCTTATTATGCCTCACTTGACTTCTGAATAGCCTTTTATCTCACAAATTCTCCTCTGATAAAATTATTATTATTTTATTGTTATTTTCTCACTTACGAAATATTTTATCCTAAACTACTCTTTTCGTCTTTTATCACTTCTAAACATTTTAATTGACCTCAATTTGCATTCGATCAACTTTATTTATCACCATATCAAAGTATGGGATATTTCAAATTCATTACTTCTACACTTCACATAGGGTTCGACCATTGAAGGTTCATGGGGAAAATGGATTCTTTTCTTGTTGTTTTGTTTCTAAACATGCTTAACTAACTAAAAACACTAACATAACTTAGAATCAAATCAATCTAACATCATTCTCTCTCCATACCCATTCCAACCAGCCATGAATTCATCATGAAAACATGTAATTTAACCATGGAAAATGAGGAGAAATGCATGGGAAAGGTAGATCACAAGTCAAAATCAAGAAATTTTACCTTTTGTCACTTGTTTCCTTGAATTTTCACCAATTTTCCCTTGAATTTCTTCACCTAGGGTTTTTGTTTTTCTTTTCTCTCTTTGTTCTTCTTTGCTCTTGGTTTGGCTAGCCATATGAAAGAAATGGGCTGATTTTTATGCCTTTTTTATAAAGAAACAATAAAATAATAAAAGCATGACACGACATTTCCTTATTGGTTCAAATTTTAAATATTTGACTTTACATTCTTTAATTCTCCACCACACATTTCTCATGTTAATCCATTTCCATGATGAATAAAATCTCTTGGTCTTGACAAGTGTTGGGGATGAAAATTTACCGTTTTGCCCCCGGGTTACAAAATTACCATTTCGCATATACACTCCAAATTATATTGGAATTAAAAATTTTCACTTCTAAACCTCAAATCATACTCCAATAAGTCAAATGGGGCCAAAAAAAATCTTTTCTAAAAATTTCCATTTTGTCCCCAAGTGGCAAATGACCATTTTGCCCTTAGATAGTGAAAATTCAGGTTTAACTACAAATTGATCCTCGAACTCCGAATTACCATTTTGTGTTATCCCTAGACTGTGAAACTCTTAATTTCACCTTAAAATCCCTATTTTAATTAGTTCGAGGTATAAATCGATTTACTTGTACTTCTAAGCACAATATTGACTTTTAAATATTCTTCCGGGGTTGTTCAAATATACAATCACTCTATCAGTCTCATGTGTAACTTGGTAGATAATTTAGGGCTGGGCTTGACATCTTGAGCCCGCCAACATCTGATTTGAATTTTTAGCTGACTAACCCTTTATTATTCGACTAAGGGGCTCTTGTTCTGTTGATCAAGTGTGGCTCCTTATTCTTTGCTTGTTTAACCAATTAACCCATCTTGCAACTAAACAAGCATCTTGATTTGCTTTCAAATACCAAATATATTAGTGAATTTAAGCTTTCTCCTGCACACTTAAACAATATAATTAGACATTAATAAATGAGAATATTTTACTATCATAAAAAAACATATAGAGTCAACATTCTCTATCTCTTATTTTTGATGATCACAAAACACTCTTGGGTTAAGAATGCAATGTCTATGTTCAATATAAATGCTTCAAATCTTTATGCGAGTTGCTCCCCCTTAATCAATGCATCTAGTTTTCTTTACATAATTTTCAACAAAACCAAAACTAAGCATCACAGATATAAATTAAACTTGAAGTCCATTAAACTCTATTTAACTTAGTCTTCATTCTCTCCTTTTTCTTTTTCATCATTAAACAAGATATTCAAAACTCCCTCTTAATGAGTGCATCAAGATTTTCCTTTAATCTTTAAATCAACCTTTAATGAATGAGAATCATAAGCACTCATACACCTAAGTCATACAAGCTTATAAATATAGTTCAATAACTTTAAGAGTCAAGCTTATGTCTATGCAAGAACAAATGTATGGGGGTTAAATCATTTCAAGAAATTGCCAAGGACTACTCAAATAATGTTCAAGCAAATTTAATCGTTTTGTCATAATCAAAACTATAATAATTTTGAAGCTAACAAAACACTGTGTTTTGAAGGTTCAAACATAACCATTGTCTTTTCAAGGAACTAGCATTACTATTACATTTTCAAGATTCAAGCACAAACTTTAAACACTACTTTTTAAAGGCTAAGGTACAACCTTTATGCCTTTCAAAGATCAAGCACAACTTCTAAATACTACCTTTTAAAAACTAAAGTAGAAGCTTTTTCTTTCTTACAAGATTGAAGCAAATATACCTCTAGAAGGTAGGTTTTGCTCAGTAAATATAAAGTTAGAAGAGTATGATTTGTACAAAGGTGTTTATAAAAAATCTATAACATCTATACTTATATATTAAAATTATTCCCGGATAGGTTGAATTGATTGCCACGTGTCATATTTAATTGGTTGACACTTGGCCTTTAATTTGGTTGGTTAGGTTTTTCATTGAGGCATCGAATTGGTTGCCGCATTTCTTGGGTATTGATTTGGTGAGAATTTTGTAGTTTTTTGTTTCCCTAGCGGTGAAGGAGTAAGGAAGGAATCTTGAATTTTCATAAAAGTTTCAATATCATTTTTTTACTTTTGGCCATAATTCTTTAGATGTGTCTATCATTCTTAGGTTTTTCCTTTTCTCTTATCTTTCTTTCTACGTTCTCTTCATGTTTTTCTTCTCTTCCTCCTTCACTAGTAATTTTTTTTGTTTTGGTTTTTTCTTTATTTTTGTCGCATTATTTGTGCTTTTATTTTGTCACTCATTTATTAAGGTAGTTTGCTTTTTTTGTTTTTTCATGTATTTTATTTATGATTTCTAACTTCGCTTGTTTTTTTTCCTTTGTTCAAGTTGTTGCCTTTGTTCAACTTAGGTTTTTCTTCTTACCCTTCGCTGCTAATTTATATATATTTTATTTTATTTTATTCTTATTTTCCTTACATTCTTCATGGTTTTACTTTGTCTTTCATTTGTTCAAATAGTAACATTCTTTGTTTTTTTAGTTAGTTCATTTCTGATTTTTAATTTTTTTCTATTTTTTTCCTTTATGAGTGTGATATAGATCATCAATTATGTTTTTAGACATATGTCTCTTGCCATTGGTTTTTCTTTTTTTGCTTTTAGACTTCTTGCTTCTACTCCTCACAAAAGGCACAACTTTTCTAGAGGGGCTTTCAAGTATTTCAATTTTAGCTTCTTTTTTCTATTTAATTTATTTTTGCTATTCTCTTCAACCTTTTGCTTTGTTTTTGGATAATTGTGATGATTGATTTATTGAAGATTGTTATAAGTTATTAGATATTATTTTTAGCTTTGAGATTGAGTTGTAGTGCCTTGAGCAAGATAGCTTTAGATTTTCTATTTTAGGAGTTTTTGTGATTAAATGGGGTTTTCAGCTTTTTTTGGGTATTAGGTAATTTCGTTTTCTTTTTTAGTTTATTATGCTTTGTTTTTGTTGATTCAGGGTGTTCTTTTGTTAATGTTACTGCATGATATGTACAAATGTTATATTACACCTAATTTTCTTTGTTGACTAGAAACGTTGAGAAGTCGATTCCTATCTCAATTTTTCAATTCAACAGAGCTTCCAAAGCTTCCCCAATTCAATTTAAGCTACCCATTCTAACAAATCAGTAATTGCCTAAATACGATAAAGTAATCATGCAATTGATGCTTTGGTTAGGTAACAGCCAACTTTTTAACACACACACATTGTCCTTAAATTTCCTATGTTTTTCATCTAGCCAACATTAATAACCTACATCATTGATTTTTTAGTTTTATCAGCCAATTTATTTTTTCCAAACTAGGATTCATCAGTTGCTTATAATATAAAAGGTTAGAAGGGGGAATTTAAAAGAAATGAAAAGCAAAAAATAAGAATGATTATAATTTTCATTATTTGTATTCTTATATTAGGTTTAATATGTGAGGTTTAATATATTTCATTGTTTTTTTGTGTTTTTTGATTGGCTTCATGCAATTTGTTTTTCTTTATTTCATGTATTTCGAGAACCACATATGACTACTTATACTATCTATAGTGTTATTTTTGATTCAATATTGTTAATTTATAGAACTAATGTAGTAAATCAAAAAAGTTAGTTCAAATGTGTCACGACCTGTTTCTAGGGTTTGTGACTGACATAAGGATCTAGACAAGTATAGCCCACTAGACTCAAGTAAGCTTTTTACTTTCATACATAAACTATACAATCATGTAAAGCATTAAACATTCATTTCATAAATCATGCAAAATGTTTATTATGCCATCACATCGTTATAGAATGTTGCCTCAAAATGTGTGGGAAGGCTTACATGCATATATTCTATCATTTCAAAACATAGTTTGGAAATCATCTCTTAAACACGAGTTTTCACTTTTGTGCTCAATTGGCCTTTACCCATGAAAACATAAATCAATAAAATATGCACAGTGCCATCATAGGCTACAAATCCATAACATGTTCAACAACCACAATATAAACATAAATAAAGGATTGACTCATCAACGGAACATGACACAACCTCCAGGCTGCAAGGGATTGCTATATCATTTACTAGAAGAGGAACGGATCACTTATATATGACACAAGCTACTAAAGAGCTACTCACTGATATGCAAAAATATGAGAAACTAACGTGTGAGCTCCATGAGTGAATACGAAAAAGAGACAAGTCAAGGGGTCCAAGCTTTTGCACAAATAAAATCTTTAAAATACCTTGCGTGTATGGACTTTGAACACTCATTCTTCAACTCTTTGAAAGTGAATGTAAACCAAGTCTTTGAATAAACCTTTAAACTATTTGAATTGAATACTGAATCTTCAGATCATAGAATACAAATTAAAATCAAACCTTGGAATGCTTTTGAAAGCCATTTGGAGTCACATAAACCTTTTGAAACAAGTTTAAGTGTAAAACCATTGAAAACACATCAAAAAATGATGAAAGCCTCATCCTACAATTAAGGTCTCGATACCTTCAAGGGAGGTATTGCAACTTTTGAGTGAGGTCTCGATCAGCTTATATTAATAGCATTAAGCTTGAGATCGATCTTACGTCTTAACTTAAATTCATACTTGGCTAAGAAACCTTATTCCTAAGTTATTTTGGCAAAACACACATTAGAATAAACTAAACAACTCATATATCAATCATATCAATATACAACTAAGACTTAGCTAGTGATGATGTTATAGTCCCCATCATGCTTGGACAAGTGTAAGCGATGGTATAGTCCCCATCATGCTTGGACAATTGTAAGCAATGGTATAGTCCTCATCACGCTTGGACAATTGGTGCACCCTAGAGTCATGAAATCATTTTAGTGACATTTCTCTAAGTCATGAAATCATAATCATACTCATATTTCAATTCAATAGTTTCATGCATATAGCTTCTTAACATGTACTCATACTTAGCCCATATGGTATGTGGAAACATCATCACATACTACTTTGCAACTTAGCATACATCATGTGTTCATACCAATATCATGAATATCACTATCATCTCATAAGCTCATGGGTTAGAATATCATCCTCCACCTTAATATCATATAACATTCACTACAAAAAAATAGACTTTTTGTGACGAAATTTTTCATAGGAAATAATCAAGTATCCATTGGAAATACTTTTTTTCAACAGATTCTAGATGAAATTTTTCGTTGGAAATTCCGTCTCTGAAAGTGTTGTCGAAAATACTTTTTGTCGAAAATCCTTCAAAACTCCATTGGAAATTTTTTGATGAAATTTCTATTAGAAATATACCTAAATCTGTCGAAAAAAAGCTTAATTTTGATAAATTATTTTTCACAAAATCTATTGGAAAACATAAAAATTCCAATGGAAGTTTCCATTGAAAAATTCTAACGGATTCACTGACGAAATTTTCCATTGGAAGTTTCCAACGAACGTCCGATGGAAGCTTCCATTGGAAATTTGGCAACGGAGTTTCCAATGGAACTTTCCATTGAAAATCTGCAATGGAAATTTTCGTTGAAAAATTTGTCTATAATTTTCAACGAAAAATTCCATTGAAAATGCTCTACCAACGAAAAATTTCGCAAGAATCCCCAAATTCATAAATTTTATTATTAAAATAATCATAATTAGAAATTAATAAAAATAATCTACGCAACGTACAATTAACATGCAATTAAAATACTTAATTCAAAGTCGAGTTAGCAAAATTAAAAAAATTACAAACACATAATATGCAAATATAAAAATAAAGTTAATTGTGCTATTGTATGCCATATTAAAAAAACTATCTAAGTCAAATTCAGAAAATAGGCTATTACGTGAAATGTCACCTTAGTCGTTAGAATATGAACTTGAAGTACTCACATGGCCTTTTTTCAAACGCTTATTTGTCATCATTGCTTCCATACTTGCTATTAATTCATTCATGGTTCCAAAATGTTGCATCATTTGCTCACACATCTGACTCATGTCATTTAATAGATTTTTCACTTTTTATTCCAACGTAATGTTAGGACTAGTGAAAGGGCTAGCTACTGACTCACATGTTGCTGCATCATTACGTATAGTTGTAGTAGGCCTCCGAGAAACAAACCCATACACGTGAGTGCATGTAGTCGTCTTCCCTTCAATTGCTTCAGTCCAAGCACGCAAATTAGATTTTGGCTGTGAGGATGAATCTTCACCGTATTTCTGTGATAATGTAACAGTATATGTTTCCTACAAATAAAAAAAGTGAAAAGAATTAGTATATAATTTTATTAACTTTGGAGTAAAAATCAATCAAGTTTTGATGTACACTAATAGTTTTTTGACTTATTGTCTATGAAATCACCATGACCCCTTAAACATTTATGGGTGTGGTTGAATACTTCCACAAAGCTACCATCTCGATTCATCTCATTTGCTTGCATTCATTTACAACTATACTCAATTATAATGCATATATTTTACATAACATGTAAAGCATATTAGAATATGGGAAGTAGTAGTATGTAAAACATAACAAATAAATATTAATTCATACCATCATTTTTGCATGAATAAGGAATGGAACTAAACCACCAGTGTGCTTTGTAATGCTTTCTTCTTTTAGCGTTAAACGATTCCTTCTTGCTTGTTCCGATTTGTTTTTCCATTCTTCTGTATCCCATACCATATTGATAAGGGCATCCCAAACTTCATTTGTGATCCATTGCCTTGACATGCCTTTACAGTCCATGATGTTTTCTGTGTTTGCTTCTTTCTTTGTTTGTGTCTTTTCTTCTCAAAGCATGTCTCTCAGTCGATCAGAACAAATTTTATTCCATATTCGTCGGACCAAAAGATCTTCGTTTGAAGCGCAAACAAAATTTTTCCACAATAAAATAATAAAGTAAATAAAAAATTTAATGCATAATTAAAAACAAAAAGTTATAATTTAATTGAATATTAAACATATACCTTAAATTTCTTAATTTAATTGAATATTAAACATATACCTTAAATTTCTTAAACATTAAATCTTCAACATTATTAGGGATTTTCTTCCATGTTGGACATGGACTGTTAAAAGTAATTTTTTATGATCTTTGTTATTGTTGTGGTGACCCTTGTCTCAAAAAAAAAAATACTATCACAAGATAAAAGAAAATTATTACTTAGTAAAATATATAAGAGATATAACTATTTCATTATTATATAACATAATATACCTATCTCCAATAGGAGTTATACGTAATCTTTGAGTAGAATCTGTAGGTGTATGTAATCCTACACCAGGCCCCCTCTATCCCTTGACCTTGAGGATGTACCATCTCCACTTACACCTAAATCAACGGATGTGGATCCGTGAGAATCGTGGGCAAATGTCACATCGATTACTGACTCTGCAGATGCATCAAAAGAAGAGGGAGGCTCTGAGGGCAAATCATTGGCTGAATGGATTAGGAAATGGACCAGTATTCTTAAGTGACAACATAGATCTAGAGGCATTTGTTGCTCGAGATCTTGTTTTTGAATGCTTCCCTTTAACCATCATTCCTACAATGTAACAAAATATTCATACATAAACTACAAGAAATTGTAACAAACTATCAAAATCTTCATCAAAATATAAAAATTAAGATTAATTCTCATTCATGTTAACAATAAAAAATGTTAACAAAAACATGCCATATAAGCTAAAAGAAATTGAAACAAACTATCAAAATCATCATCAAAATGTAATAATCAAAACTAATTCCCATACTTGTTTACAATAAAAATTGTTAACAAAAACATGCCATTCTAACATATATTTTAATATTTTAAAATATAAATTAAAATTATATAAGAACATATCAAGATTTTTCAATAATAATAATACCAATTAAGTTAAACAATTATGTAAGAAAAGATAAAAAAACCAATAACATATATTTCTAACATCATTAATCGCTTTCAAAATAAGCAAACTCATGTTTTTCATAGACTTCATTCTCATCGCTATCACTAAACGTTACTTTTGATGAATTGCATGATGCTTTTGAGGATTTAGTATTTAAGTTTGAGAAAATGACCATTTGCATACTTAATGTTGAAAATGAATTTTTGGTGAAAACAAAAATTGATTTGGAAAATGAAAATGAAAATTTGGAAAAGGATTTTGAAGCTTGCTAAAAGAAAATTGAGATTATGGAAAAAAGAAATTTGAAGATTTGTTAAATGAAAAACAGAAGGTTTTCATAAATTCCTCATCTTCCAAAATGACCAAATGCAACCATTGCACGTTTTATAGTCATTGTTCATACACTTGTCTAATTAGAAAATATTTACCTTACAAATTTAGACAAGTATGGGTTCTAAAACGAACTTTGTGTGACGAGACTAACTTTCAAGGATCCAAAGCAATTTAGATACCAAAGATTAAATGAAAAATGTCTCTTGTAGGTGTGCTAAAGCAAGGAGGAACAACTTTTGAAGATTGAATGCTCTCTAATCACACATAAAGGAAAATGGGTAATTTTTATGCTAAACTCCTTTTATGTTGCTTAAATGAGAATTTTGGTTGCTTACTTATTTAATGTTTAATTGATTTAGCCTAGTTTCTAAAATTGTTTGCTTTTCATACTTAAGAACTTTGATCGTCTTTTTTTGCTTGAATATTAAGTGGATAATTCTTTGTCTACTCTCCTTTGAGCTTTATTGATTGATTTGATATGATACATGACATAAATTGCATAATCTTGAAAGAAGTATAAGCCTAAAATTAAACATGCACTTACATTTGACTTTGAATATGTCACGACCCGAAACTCCCATCGAGCCCGTGACAACCGTCGCGATATCTCGATCGACATTCATTACCCGAAATGTCAACCGGAACCCCGCAAGGCTTTAATATCAGCTTCTCATTTCCCTTGTGGGTAACTGTTTCCAAATACCACATTTTAAAAGATTTTAAACTGTTTCCAACTTAAACAAATAAAATAATAATTTTCGTCTCACAGGGGTATTTTGGTCATTTATCCCAAAAATCTCAAAATCATCAAAAAATATAGTATGTAAGTGGAAAACACATATTTCATAATAAAAAATAATTTTGGATGTCTAAAACATTCGTTTAAAATGGAATTATGACTGTTATAATAAAATAAAAATATTAAATAAAATATTCAAATTTCACATAAAACGATATTTTAAAAACACTGCATAAATAATTTTTATAGCGTAAAAGCAAAATAAATTCTTACATACCGTAATACAGATAACCAAAGTATAGAATTTAATTTACAGTGACACGTGGACCCACGAATGACCAAATGTATCAAAAGAAATGAACCTACAGTCTTTTGATGTGGCAAGTTCAACTGTAATCCTCGCCGATATCAGTTATCTACAATCTATTCTGAGCCTGAAATGGGTGAAAATGAGGGTGGTGAGATTATAAAATCCCAGTGAGTAAACAAACATCACTCAAAATATCTAAAGTCGAGTAAAATGAGACTATTAAAACATTTCATCAAACTGTAATTTATCATCTTTCAACTTATTTCAACCAAATGAAATCAATTTATTTAAAGCAAGTAATCAGTATGGCTTATGAATTTCTTAAAAAGCTTGGCTCATGCCAAAAATTATTATCATAATCAGTTATCTAGGATACCTTGGCCGAGGGCTATCCCAACTGAGTCCGCCAAGGCTATTAGAAAGTCATGTTTTTATTTTGAAAACATAGTCATTCCTTGGCGTTGGCCGAGTTCCCCTTCACGTGGTGGTTTGGCGTGAAGTGAACTTTAAAGTTATACCTCGGGAGTTACCTTACTCGCCTCTCCAACCGAGGTAAAAATATAACAGGATTCCGTGCCCCTCTAATAGGCTAGTCCACAGAATCCAGCCCACTGCAGCAGGTCAAACCCACCATACAATAAAATTTTGACAGCATGACAGGGCTGATATATTACTACCCAGCTTGCAAGGGTAAAATAAAACAATTCATACAATTCATAAAAAACACAGCCCAGCCAGTCATGCCAATACAATAACATAAGCCATTAATTCAATTTTAAATTTACAACATATCAGTGGTCTCCAATTACTCTATTTTCAAAATCGTTATTTTGTTTCAAGACAATTTATAAAATATTTTCATTTAAACTCATTTTGTTTACAAAACATAAAAATTTACCATTTGAACTCATTTTCTTAAAATTCACCAAAACCGAATAAAAACATACTTTAGATAATTAAAATGATGGTAAGGTTACTCACCGTGTCTAGAGTGAGGATTTTCGAAATACTCAAACTATTGGTCCTCGGGTGCAATTCCCTTGCCTTTATCGGAGGACTCACCACCTTGACACAGTACAAAATCGAGAAATTCACCACATTGGTACTAAATTGAAATTAAACTAATTTAGACTACTAATGCTTGATATGGAATGCAAAAATGTCTAAATTTTTGCCTAAACGCAGTGTTAGCCTATTTCGATCTTTTACCCGATAAATCGATATACGTGTCTGTTTAAACTCCAAATTAATTTTTTTTAGTTTCTATACCTCAATTGCACCCAAATTGACTTAATGTCCCTCAGTGTGGTGCAAATTATCAGTCCCGATAGCAAATTACGACAATACCCCTAGTGGGTAAAAATTTATATTTTTACTCCGAAAATTCCCATTATTTTCTAGGCTCATAATTCATCATTATTCATCATAATTCCTCAAATAAACATCAATATCAGCAGCCAATATTCCCCTAGAAAATTCAGCATAATGGGTTTAAATGGGAGAAAATTATATCTCTAGCTTATTTTTGCTATATTTCAATATAACTTAACTAAAATCACTTAATTCAATTAAAATCAACCAAAAATCAAGCACAAAACTCATCCATGGAGGTTTGGCCAGCATGGGTGTCCATACCTACTTTCTAATTTTGCATGGAAATGAGAAAAAAATGCATGGGTAGTAAAAATCACAAGGAAAATCAATGAAATTTACCTTTTCAATGCTTGATTTCTTGATTTTCCCCAAATTTTCAGGTAGGGTTCTTATTTTTTTTCCCCCTTTTCTCCCCTGGTTTGGACAGCTGAAGAAGATGAGAATTCTGGAATTTTTACCTTTTTAAAGGCTAAAATAATATAATATTATTTTATTCATTTTTTAATGTTTTATTAATTCCTTAAATTCTAGCCATCCATTTGTTTCCAAATTTTCACCATACACTTTTCCCACATATCCATAGCTTAGATAAAATTCTCAGACTTATCCAAAGTCTTGGTGGAGTAATTTTTGAAATTTACACTTTTGGCCCCGTAAAAGTCAAAAATTACATTTTTACCCCAAAAACTGAAAAATTGCCCATAGACATATTTTTCTTCCCTTATACTCATACCATTCTCCAATTTGTCAAATTTGATTTAAATTCTCTCAAAATCTCAAATTTTGTTCGCGAGTGGTAAAATTACGATTTTGCCCCTACACTCTAGAAATCACTGGAATTAAACTTTTTCACTGCCAAACCCTCAAATTATACTCCAATAAGTCAAATGGGGACAAAAAAATTATTTTCTAAAAATTTCCATTGTGTCCTTAGGTGGCAAATGACCATTTTGCCCCATAGACAGTAAAAATTTTGGTTTGACTCCAAATTGATCCTCGAACTCCAAATCACCATATTAAATCATTCTGAGACTTTAATATTCTTAATTTCATTTTAAATTCTTTATTTGATCTAGTTCGATGCTTAAATTAACTTAATTGTACCATTTGGTACATTGCCATCATTTAACGATTTTTCTTTTGGGGCTTTCCAAGTATGCAAGCATATTGTCAATCATATGAATGACATGGAAAGTATTTTATAAGGTCAGGCTTGACAGAATATATCCTCATGCTTTGGCCAAAAATTATTAATTCTTTTGATTGAGTAAATTGCTTGCTTTTCTAATATGTTGGAGCTTTATTGATTTAGATTAAGTGTGGAAAATTGACTTGATATAGTTTCCTCATTTTTTTGAAATTGATTTCATATTATTGTTTTTTAAGAAAAGTGATATTTGAGCATATTTTGAACATAAAAGGTTTGATGTTGATGATATGATTGCATATGAGTACACTTGATGATTTGCATGCTCACCTATTCTAGTAGTCTAAACAAGGAATATTGAATTTGAAGAGTTGACTTTTTAATTTCCTTGAGTCCATGATAATTTGACCAATTGAACAATCTTGATTTGCAATTTAGAACTTGCTTGAGTAGTTCAAGTTATTAATAATGAGTTTGATAAGTTTTTGACTACTTGAATTGGTACTTTTAGAGCAAAAATAAATGCATATATAAAATATTTGTCATTCTTGAGCTTATCGTGATTTATGAATTGAACAAGGTTGTTTCATCATAAAAATACTAATTGACTTGTTCTTGTGGGATATACAGTCTTGCTTGTAAGTTTAAATTATCACAAGGGCATTTTGGTACATAATTATTGGATATTTGAAAATGACCCTTGACATGCATAAATATGATTCATTTTGCTTATTACACATTTTATAAATTATTTAAGAGCATAACTAAACAAAATTGAATTACTTTGAGCTCATGATTTTGCATAAAGCATGTCCAACTCAAATATTGTATATTTCAAGTACAAAACTTTTGAAAAGAAAGATCAAATCTTTATGAAATTATTTTTCTTGCACAACTTGTTTCTTTTGATTGAAATTGATTTATTGACTTTGCTCAAATTCCAATTTGCTTGATATTTCTCTCATGACTTTTGAATTTGAGTGAAAGTATTTTCCTAAGCATATTCTTAAATGTGATAATTTGATGGTATTTTGCAATACTTGTCATTCTTGAGGTGTAATGATTTGAACAAGTATACGTTATGTTGAAAAATGCTGAGAATATTAGATTAATTGCTTGTCATGCCTAACATTGCCTAACATGCTTAATGAACATTTCATGCATCATATTTATGTTTCATGATGAAAATTAAGCGTATTTAAACATATTAGAGGCATGATTCTTCAAATGAGCCTTCCAACTATTAGCACTTGTGAACAATGAGCAATAAAAGTTAAATTTCGAATTCACATGGTTTCCTTGAAGAATCTTAAGCTATACATGCTCAAAATGATGTTCTAGACATGGTCATTTTAAAAATTCAATTCATGTCTACATAATCCATGATTTGGAACAATTGCACCATAGCAAATTGCATTGTCTATGCCTTTTCTGGTTTTTATGGTGTAGAAATCAAGTATAGTCGACCCCTAAAGTTTTATAGTTGACTTCTAAGTGCTCTGAAGCTAAAATAGACAAGTTTTGAGTTCTAAAATGTCTTCTTACTTCACTTTTTGTCCATTGCACTAAATCCTTTCATGAGTATCTTTCAATGATGATTTTTTATTCTTGAAAACATGCAATATGAACATTATCATGATCATTTGATGCAAATATATGCTTTCCTTGTGTTCACAATGTTAAAATTGAAAAATGGAAAATTATTCATGAATGCTTGAATTTATATGCTTACATAAATAATATCGTTTCTTGACAATGAAATGTTCATGTGTTTATGTTGAAAACTTTTTTCGATGAATCTTAATACCAATTCTAGAAATATGCTTTATGATCATGCTTAAATGATTGTTTCAAAATTGATTCTTTGATTATACTTATGAAATTGATCATGCTAATCTTGTTGAACTTCATGAAAATAAATTTTGATTCATTTATTATATTGGTCAAGACACATATTTATATGATTTTTCATTTTGCTTGACCTTAAGGTTTGAAGTCTAAAACTTGACTTGACCTATGCATTTGAATATGAATTTAATCAAGTTTGATCATGATATATATTGTGTGTGTTGACATGGTTGAAATTTATTTTGAATATGCATTTGAATGTTAACTATGTCTTCATTAAGCCTCAATGTTTACATGATCTAAAGATTTTGTGTGCATCCAACTTTAGCTTATAGGTTACCATAAATAACTTGACATGTCAAATGAATATGGCCTATAGCTTTAGTTAGCGATAAATGCCTAGTGCACTTTGTTTGAATATCTCTTTCCTGAATCTTGACAATTGGTATTCATTAATGTTTGGATGTTCACTTTTAACATACTCATAAGTTAAGTGCTTTATTTTCAATTTTTTTTACTGGTATTGTCAAACCCAGCTCTATTATATACTTGCCATGTCATTCATGTACTTGATAGCATGTCTACATACTTGGATGACTCAGAGAATTGTTAAAAATCGGTATTGTACCTAGTGGTACAATTAAGTCGATTAAAACCTCGAACTAGTTTGAATAGAGATTTTAGAATGTATTTGAGAGTTATTGAATCTTAGAATGTTTTAATATTGGTGATTCAGAGTTCGAGGATTGATTTGGAGTTAATTCGAAAATTTTCATAACTTAAGGGCAAAATGGTCATTTTTCCACCCAAGGGCAAAATTGGAATGTTGGATGATATTTTGACTAAATTTGATTAATTAGAGCATTATTTGAATTTGAGAAGTAAAAAATTTCAATTTCGATATTTTTCTGAACATAGGGGCAAAACGATCATTTTACGTGTCCACAGGGACGTAATTGAAATTTTTGAAATTTTGCACCACCATGACACTTGTCTAGCCTATGAACTTCACCCATCATCATTTTGGCCCATGAATAATTTTGTGGTGATGAGAGAATGCTTAATTGTTAAGTATTAAGCATGCACCAATTACATGGTGACACGTGGTAAATTTTAATCCTTTTATAATTCCCTTTAAAACACAGCACACACTCCTCCCATTTCACTCTTCATGGCCGGCCAAAGCTAAGAACAAAGAGAAAAGAATAAGAGCAAACCCTAGAGAAGAAAATCCAAGAGAAATTTGTTGAATTTAAAGGAACAAAACAATTAAAGGTAAGACTTTTCAATTTTAGCTTAAGATTTACCTTACCCATGCTTTCTTTTTCATTTTCTATGGATGAAACACAAGTTTCCATGAGGGATTACATACTGGCCGAACTTAGGGAGAGAGGTTTTGATGGTGGATTTTGCTAGATTTCATGATATCTAAGTGTTTTTAGTTGTTTGATGATGTTTAGCATGAAAAACAAGCAAGAAAATTGCATGCCCTTCAACAACCCTTTTTGGCCGAATTTTATGGGTGACTTGTTGATGATGGATTTTTTTTTTTTGTATTTCAAATTATTTAGCTAGGAATTGATGAATTATGATGTTGGATATCGAAATCGGAATGAATTTCGGTTATGGTAAATTAGGTAACAATTAAGCTCATTGAGGTACTTAGGTGTATTTGGAATTTTGGAAGTGAAATGAATATATTTGAAGTTGAATCGGATGTTTTGATTAATTCAACAGTGTATAGTTCGAGTTAGGTCGAATACAAATTCAGTCCGATCATAATTGAACCCACGTAGAACACCGTCTTTAAGTGATCATTTGGACAATTCTCATTCAATTTCATGCATCATATAGAGCCTGAAATAGTTTTATAACAGTTTGGTACAAATATATTGAATTACATGTCGTGTATTATGTATAGGTGTTGAGCCCTCTAATAAGGGTAAAGATATTGTACCCGAGGACCAAGAATAGGAGTACTCCAAACTCCCGCTATTGTGAGTAACAGACTTTCATTTTAACTATCTAAAGTTGTTTCTACTCGTTTTTATGTTTAAAGAATAATGAGTTTAAATGGTAAATTATTATGTTTTAAAATTGAATTGTTGGTTAAATGAAATGAGTTTTATAACTTGTTTTGAAATTGAATACTGGTTTTGAAAATTGAGTAAGTGGAGACTATATACTCGTGTTTTGATATATGGTTTGAATTGATGGCTTATGTGAGACCCCAACCTCTATAGGCTTGTAACTAAGTATAGATGTAATAATACGAGCCAAGGGTAGTTTTGTCATTTCCTCTAATAAGCTCCCAAAAGAAAGTTTTATGATATTTTAAGGTCTAAATAGGCATAAGACTGCATAAATGACGTGTAATGATGAAAACACGAAGAAAACTAGAAATGATAATAATTTTCACAACAAAGGCAAAATGGTCATTTTGCACTCGAGTCAAAACTTTTAAAAGTTTCGCAAACCTGAACATGTCTAGACCATTATGGACTTGGTCTCAGTGTTAAAGAGTAAAAAGATTGCACAAAGGGTTGCATGAGAACAAGCTAAATAGTCAAGGGTATTTTCGTAATTTTAAGGAAATGGATAAGTTTGGCTTATAAATATCCTTCTTCTAGCAGCTTATTCTCCCATTTTCTAGCAGCTTGTCTTCTTTTTCCTTCTTCCTTCTCACGTTTCTTTAAAACCTCCATGGAAGCTTGATATGGAGCTTGCATAATTTTCTCTCTCTAACTTTAATTTTCATACCCTTGTGCCCTTTTGATTAGAACCCTTGTATTCTTTCACTCTCTCACTTCAAAACCCTTGGTAAAGCTTATTTTCATACTTTCTCTCACTAAATGGGCGTTTTAGAGAGAGAAAGAGAGAATTACCCCACTTGTTTGGAAGCTATTGGAAGGGAATTCAATTACAAAGAAACCCAAGGGTGAGTGATGAACTAAGCTCGATTTTTAGCTGTAGAAAATGGCTAGTAATTGGGATTATGAGCTGTTTTATTGTTGAGTATGTTCGTTACTTTTTTAATGATTAAGATAGTGAACATAGATAGCCATTTAATGTGGCAATTGAAAACTAGCTAAGAGATAGCTTTTAGGGTTCATAGTGTGTGAATTGACCTACTGCTTATGCTAATGTGATCCTAGGTTCTAATGAAGTCCCATCCTTCCAATTGGATCATTACGGGAATTAGAGTCAGCTAAAGGCTCTACAATCAACCGGTGAGTGGACTGCCTATCAAAACTATTTTGGGAATGTGACTGTTTTGTACAAAGTGTTTGAATGATTTTATACAACTTTTCTTAAAAATGAGTGCCTTGGGAACAAGCTCTTGAGAAATGGTTTATGTTGTGACATGTGACTATTATTGATTCATGCACTACCAAAATGTGTTGATAGATATATGAATATATTGTTGTGTAATGACATTGACTCGGCTATGTGCGAGTAGGGAGTACGCATAAGCCAAGGATGACCCAGTTATGTGCGAGTAGGGAGTGCGCATAACCCGGTGGTGACCCAGCCATGTGCGAGTAGGGAGTGCGCATGAGCTGGTGATGATGATGATGGGATGGTGTGCATGATGATGATGGGTATACGTATACATATATACATATGTAAATATGTGTGATATAGGAAATTAATGAGTAATGGTATATGGTTGTAATGCATGTGAAACTTGACATGTTAAACTGTGGAAAATTGTTATGCGTTTCATGTTGGTTTGGAAATTTCAGCAGGGTGGTTTTTCTTTGGGAAGAAGGGTAAATTTTTCATTGGTGCCCTGTTTCTCGCTGCAGTGAGAATCATTTTCGCTGCAGCGAGAAACTCTTTGGTTTGGAGGGGTAGACTGGTCGAAAACTCGCTGTAGCGAGAATGCATTTTCGCTACAGCGAGAATGACACTGTATCTTCTCGCTGCAACAAAATTCATTCTCGCTGCAGCGAGAAACTTTCTGTTTCTGGGTTGCAATTTCGCTGCAGCAAGATTCAATCTCGCTGTAGCGAGAAACCTTCTGTTTTTGGGTTACAATTTCGCTGCAGCAAAAAACTTTTTGTTTTGTCTCCTATCTTATCTAATTGCTGCCCTATATTTCATTTCTTTACTACCATATCTGAGCACGGACTTCCAACATTAAGGACTAAATGAGTTAAGTTTAAAATGAGGAGGTTTAGTGAGAAACCCTCAGCCAGTTGAGAAACCCTCGTTCAGCTAATAACTTAATCCCAACGTTGTTGCAGTGAAGATTCGTTGTTGTATTTGACTTGCTTGCGTATTATTGAAGCTTTCATTCTTCAAATGGTTTATTATATATGGGTTCATGATTTTCAAATGATTAATCATTTAAGGGCCGGATAAGGGGTTTTTAATATTAATGGAACTAAATTGCATTGTTTTGAAACAAGTGCATCATGATTTTAAATTCTCCCTTGTTGTTGCTTGTTCTCTTCCTTGTTCACTCACTGGGTTTATACTCATCGTTTTCAACTTCATGTTTTCAAATCACGAGGCAGCCGGTAACTAGGACGAGGTGTCCTTGTAGACTTGTATCTATCTTTTGGTAGGTGTCTCGGCATTTAGTAGCTGTACATTCGTCGAGTTTCTCCGTTGGACATCGAGTCTCTTTTTGTTGTGTACAGACAAACTTAATGTAAATTATTAAGATATGTGTTGTAGACAATGTATATACACTTATTTGGTATGCCAGTATAAGATGGCAATGTTTAATATTATTTTGATTCAAGTATGAAATGTGACTTAGCAGTTTATGATGGAATGATGAACATGTTAAGATTAATAGGCTTGCTTGGGCTTAGTGGACTACGTCCATTGGGCCCATGCGTCGGTCATGATGTTTTATGTGTATATATCATTTTAACAGCCTTGGCGGACTCGGTTGGATGCCCGGGCCAAGGTGTCTCCGAGTACGAGTTTTGGCACGAGCCAAGTTTTAAGAGAGTCATAAGCCTTACTGATTATTTTTGATGAAATGTAATTGTTTTATATGAATTGAAATGAGTTTTGAATGTTATGAATTATATTATGATGGGATGATTTAACTGTCTCCATTTACTCGACTTTAGATGTTATAGATGAATTTTGCTTACTCACTAGGTTTATAAAAACTCACCCATTCTTCCATCCATTTCGGGCTCAGGACAGTCTGTAGACAGCCGATTTTGTCGAGGATTGCTTTTGGATCTACATCCTTAGAAATCGAAAGTCTACAGTCTTGCATATTTTCGGTTATATCGGGACCCACATGTCATTGTAGAATATTTTGTATACTTGGCTACGTGTGCCACTGTATGTATGAATTTATTTTGCTTTTATGCTACAAAAATTATTTACGCAGAGTTCTATAAATATTATTTAAGAAGAAAATAGAATATTTTATTTAATATTTTTATTTAGTTTGATTAGCCAAAAATTTTATTTTAAATGGATGATTTAGATTACTAAACTTATTTTTAGATAAGAAATGTATATTTTTCGAACGTATGCTGTATTTTCACCAGTTTTCAAAATTTTTGGGTAAAAATGACCAAAATCCCCCTGTGTGGTAGAAATTACTTTTTGGTTGTTTTGATTTAAAAATAGTTTATATTCCCTTAAAACATGATATTTAGTAACTATTGCTCACAGGGGAGATGTGAAATTGATGCGAGAGCTTTGCGAGGTTTCGGTTGACATTCTGGATAATGAATGTCTATCGACATATTGCGGCGGATGTCACGGGCTCAAAAGGAGTATCGAGTTGTGACAAGTATTACTCATGAATTATGAAGATTATTGAGAAATAGCATGTATCACATTAAAGTTCAATACTTGCATTTTCTTTAGGCATATGTGTATATATTTGTGAAAATTGAAATCATGTTTGCATTTCGTTAAACAAAATTGGAATCATGATTAATGAAGATAGCCATTTTATTTCTTGTAATCATGTTAGTGCTTACTTGATCATAATATTCTCTTACACGATTGCAATAATTGCAGAATGCTTTGATCATGCTTCATTAATAATGATATTTGTTTTGTAAAAGTTCTCCATGAATTGATAATTTCATATATAATTTGGAGAATAAGTCTTCCAGTGCTTACTTTAAATTGACTTGGATGAATGATCACTTGAAAATGATTTGGAAGAATACTAGCTAAAAATGCTTAATAATGATGTTTTTTAATTTCTCCTTGAGTTGCTATTTTCATATATGAATTAGAGAATTTCTTGAAAATTCTTGATTGATATTGCTTGGTGATACTTGCTATATAGTGATTAAGAATAAATAATGAATGCTTGTTGTGTATGAATTTGGATTAAACTGAATTGATTATGTTTTTTATGATATATTTTGTAAAATATGCTATAATGTCATGTTTTAATTAGTTAAGAATACATTTTGGTTAGCTATAAGAATTTTAGAAATGAGATAGAACTTGCCTTAATTAGTAAAAATCTTCTTGAACCAATTAAAATGTTTCTACGTGCCAGAGTTAAGTCAGGAATAGTAGCATTTCAAGTAAAAAAGTTTTTTAACCAATTAAAACAATTCTATTCACCAAAGTCAAAACAACACTTTTAAGTCAGTAACTCTTTAATCGCTTAAAGCTTGCTTTAACCGATTAAACCACTAGTGCAAAAAAAATTGTCATGCACTTATTTTAAACTTTAAAAATAAAACTATCACTCCCCATTTAAGAGGTGGGCTAACTAGTTACACTTCAATTACCCATGATCAAAGCTTTTAATTTCTCAAAAACTAGCTCTCTTTGAACGTTAAGATCAAAACCCTAAGTTCCTCTCCAATACCCATTTATGTTCCTTAAAAACTTGAAAACCCTAACTTTTATAACCTTCTGAGACCTATGGGAAGGCTCCACAATCTAGCAAAATGACTGATGAAGGAAAAGCAAAAGACCAACTAAGGAATCTCTAACTCCTCTAGTTGAGAAAAAAAAAGCAAAATGAGTATAAAGATATCTTCAAGCAAGAAAGGTCAAAGCACTAAATCAAAGGGCTCGAAGTTTAAAAGATTTAGGACAAAAAGAGTTCAGATTAGAGAAGGTAATCTACAAATCCCTCATTTAAGAAACAACAAACACTTTGATAGGCTTAAGAAAATAGAGAACGCTACTATCTTTTGTGGTAAATTTGTTGATTGGTCTACTTTTGACGGAGTGCTCCCTGTTAAAGCTACATTATCACAATATTTTGATGCACTAAAATTAAAAAGGCTAAGTACTTTTGGAGAAAGACATTATATCCGCACTTTAGTTAGTAAATTTTATTCTAGAATTGTCCTTAATAAGAAAGCGTCACAGAACCATGTTGAGTTTGATAAAAATGAGTTGAATGTGTACATGAATGGGAAAGAGTTTAAGATTATAGTTACTGATGTGGGAGAACTCTTAAAAGCAAAGTACTAGATAGAGGAATCTAAAATTTCAGAAATTTATGATCTTTCCCTTCTTTGGGAATTGATTACTGGTAAGACGGAGAAGTATCCTTCCAAGAGTTATGCCAATGAAATTAAAAATGTTCAATTAAGGATATTCCATTAATTTATGGCTTCCACTCCATAGTAGGAGTAGCAGTTTTAGCTATGTAATTACATAGGATCTTTAGCTCTTAGAGTTTGCTATGAATGAGATTCCTATGAATGTTGAGAGATATATGATTCAAAGAATGAAAAGACTGCCAGTGATAATCTACCTTATGGAAACATCATCTCCTTTTTTATTAAGAAAAAGGGAATATGGAAACTCAAGTACCAAACTGATTGGACCAAAAGTAAAGAAAAAAGGCATATTTCTTTGTAGCTTGCAAAAGATGGTATATAAGCTGGTAGGGAAGGAGTACATTAAATTTTTTAAAGGTGCACTAGCTATATTAGAAAGGGATAGGAATGTGGAAGAGAAAGTACAAAAAATTGAAGAAAAACTCAAGAAATGAAAACTTTCTTTACAAGAAAAGAAAATGGAGAGAAATGTTGAAACACTCACATTAACATCTTCAAAAGGCAAAATTGTAGCTAATACATCCACCTATTTTGATGAAAAGACAAAACAAAGGAATTTGAGATACTAGTTATCAACCTTGAGGTCGAAATTGAAAAAAGTGGTGCAACAAAGGAATATGAGACATTTAGGGCTCCAAAAACTAAAATAGGGAGAAAAAGCATAAGAAACAAAAAAAAACCAAGAAAATACTAGAATTAAGGGTGAACCTAAAAAGAAAAAAAATTGAAACAAAGAAAGAAGATAGAGAAAAGGCTACAAACTCTCTTGAAGCTACCTTTTCTCAAAAAATAGCAACTATGGCAACTTTGCTTCTAGAGAATACTTCTCTCTAATTTTATTGCTAAACTTGTCAAGGACGCTGAAACTAATCAAGCAAAGGCAGATGCAAGAAAGAAACAAAAGGTTGAGTCAGCTAAGGAAAAAAGAATAGGGTATTGAAACTGGGGAATATCAGAATAAAGGAAAAGAAGTGGCTCTTGAACCCATGAAAGGAAAACCTATTGGCACAAGGAAGAAAACAATGGCCACAAAAACTAAAATCTTTAAAAACCATTGGTCTACCAGAAACCCTAGGCCACTTCTTGAACCATCTCCTAGATCTGAATCATCACCTGAACTTGAATCCTAATATGATCTAGAAATCCTTAAGCCTCTACATGTCCAACAGTTAGTCACCCACCTAGGCATAGATGAGTCCTCCACTAACTCTAATTAGAGGGAGTATCAATCTTTGACTCTAACTAAGATAGTTGAAATGTAGAAAAATCCCTCTATCGTTGATGACAAAAAGAGGGAGAAGAAGATAGGATTCAGAACATTAGGATTAATGTATCTATGTGTGTGTATGTTTATGGCGAACAACTACTGATTAATGCATCTATGTTTGTCTATGTTTGTGGTGAACAATTGTTGGTTTATTATTTGAATATCTATGATTGTGTACTCTTGGTTGCTCATGAATATATATATATATATATATATATATATATATATATATGTATATGTATATGTATATGTCTCTATGGTTGATGTGATCATGAATATTTGTGTTGAGAAATCCATGAATAGATATGCACCATTTCTACAGGGTGAAAATGTAAAGATTAAAAGGTAAATATCAAAATTTTCTATGCATATATTAAGGGGGAGCATATAATAAAATAGAGTAATCCCTCAACTGTACATAGATATATAGTTTAAATAGACATTGCACTTTTAATACAGGAGTGTTTTGACATCATCAAAAAAAGGGGAGAATGTTAACTCTGTGTTTTTTATTATAACAAGACATTCCTCATTCATTAGTGTCTAATCATATTATTTAAGTGTGCAAGAGAAAGTTTAAATTCATTAATATATTTGGTATTGGAAACCAAGTCAAAATACCTATTCAACTGCAAGATGGGTTAATTGGTTAAACATGCAAAGAAGAAAGAGCATTAATGAAGACAAATTAGTCTTAACCAACTAACACAAATACTTAATCAATTAAAGAGATTCTGGGCGCTATACTCAGGACAGGCAAAATAGTCTTAACTAGTTAACACAAGGTTTGATTAGTTAAGAGGGTACTAAACACAAAACAAAAAGTTATTAATTGTATAACCAAAGGGGTTAATTGATTAAAAGTCAAACTTGAAGTACCCAAAAATGCCAAAATTTAAATTCAAAATGAAGTTGACCGTTAAGGGCGCCAAGTGAGGGAATTCAAACTTGAAGATATTTTAATCCATTAACATTTATTTCAACCAATTAAAGTTGAAGGAATATAAGCCTACGTCAATTAAAAGAAAGACTAACTAATTAAAGGAAAACCACTAGTTAGAGAAGTCTAAAAATATAATGTTCTTAATCAGTTAAAGCCATCTTTAACTAGTGAACGAAGCATACTTCAAGATAGAAAGCTTTAATCAGTTAAAGCTCACCTTTAATCGGTTAACGAAACACTACCAACAAATTTGAAAGAGCCACTAGAAGATAAAATAATGACTATTTCTGCTTCAAAATTGTTTCTAACGGCTAGAAACTGTCATCCAAGTATTTGAAGAGGTTCAAACGATCATAAACGAAGAGAAAAGTCATCCAAAGTGATTTTGAGCTTGAAAGATCAAAAAACCTTCTTTTAACACTTGTATTTCACTCTCATCCTTTGTAAAAGTGTTTAAGCTTAACTTTGTATATCTTAAATCAGCTAGTGATTAATTGTACTTTATCTTTTTTCTATTTTTTATTTATTTAGAGTATGAAAAACACCCTAAAGGGTAGACTATGCTTAAGAAAACTTAAAAAATCTTGTAAGGGTTTTGAGCTTAGGTTAGAAGCTCACCTTGTAAAAGCTTGGTGGAAGCTATCAATTCCACTAGTTCAGTGACGTTAGGTTGAAAATCCTTGATTGCGGAAGATCAAAGTAGAAGATGTATGTCAAAGAGTCTGAGCCACTATAAATAGTTGTGTTTTGACCACTTTTCTTTACCTTTTTTTTTACTTGGTGATTTATGCCTTTACAAGTTTTAAACTCTCATTTTTAAAATCCTTCAAAAGCTTTTCAACCTTAAGAGTTTCTTTTACATTTTTTAAAAAGTGTTATTCACCCTCCTCTGGTACTCCATTGGGACCAATTGTGGATTGTATTAATCATGTCACACATAATAGAATTTGAAAAATATAAATTCTAAGAGCTAAGAGATTAAGTAGGCATAACAGTGTTGTTGAAAAACTCTAAATTGGTGTGTGGGAATATATATAGCCTAGTATTTTGGAACTAAAACTGACAATGACCTTTAACAAACAAAGTCAAATACTGGGTTTGAAAATACAGTACTATCAATTTTATATTTTAAGCAGATTACTTCTACATTTAATCTTATTGATATACCTGTTTGAGGTCATGCAATAGTTCATTCAACTGTTAATGTTGAAGGAGAATTACAAACTATCTTGGTTGAACCTATAAGAATTTTTGTCGTTGCATCTTCAACCAAGAGAAGAAGATTTTATTCTTCATTTGATCTTTTAGCATCCAATTCCAATAATAATTGTGGTAATGTCTTTATTGGTGTTGTTGCCCTTATTGGCATGGCATGAAACTCATAGATAACAATTAACATACACAGTAAAAAATAAAAATTTAAACAAACCATGCCACACCGCCAACCATGAATCACCTTGGTGGTTTTAATATAAACAAAACTAGAAGAGAAGCAATCAAAAAATAACATTACCTTTACTAAGTGATGTGGCTATCACGACGGTACCTCTTCCTTGTCCAACCCATGAACACCACAAAGGGAGCAAAGAACCTGAGCCATTCAAATGTTTGGCCTCCAGCAATTGCACTTGAACCTTCACAAAGAATGAGCTTTCTCAACTTCGCCTTTGTGTTAGCAAGGTGGACAACAACTTGTCCTCTCCACACAATCACACTCCTCTCAGCTAAATCACAAAGTGTTGGTCCCAAGTAAATGTGCTAGAAGGGGGTGAATAGTACTTTTTGGCTCTCACTAAAGTTGCCTCTTAAATGGTGACAAATACAAGATGAACAATAAATTTAAAGATGAGTGGAAAACTAAAGCAGCGGAGACAATACATAAATATTTATAGTGGTTCGGTCCAAGACCTACATCCACTACCTTGATTATTCAACCAAGGATTTTCTAAACCAAATCACTAAAAATAGTGAAATTCACAAGCTTCCACCAAGCTTTTACGATGGCTTTTTGCAGGCTCAGCCACAACCTTTAGCAATGGTTTTTCACGGGATCAACCAAAATCCAAAGTGGTTTTTCAAAGGCTCAACCACAACCTACAACAATGGTTTTTACCAAGATCAACCAAAACCCAACAACCAACTTTTCTAGGCTAAGTTGGAACCTTTACACTCAATCAAGCAATCCAAGCTTGAATAAATCCTTTAGAGTGACTCGCTCACTCTAAGTGTACAAGAAGAGAAGAAATAAAAAAGTACCTATGATCACTTACTTGATCCAGATGGTACAAGATGAAGTGCTAAACTCTATTACAAAGATTGGCGTTTAAGTGCAATAAGGTGCAGAGAAGATTTTTTTGTTTTTCAGCTCTATATCACTTAGAAGCCTTCAATTCTCTCCAAAAAAATGATTTCTAACAATTGGAAGACCCTTTTATACTTGGAGAAATAACTCTGATGGCAGTTTGATAGTTTATGGCCGTTGGAAACAGTTAGGAGTTGGTTCTAGCCGTTAATCTGCCTTTTAGTGCAGAATTCAAACTTGCAGACAGAATGCTTTTAGTCGACTGACCTGGTCGACTAAGTTGGTTCTGTTTCAAGTTGTAGATTCTAGCAGAGAGCACTTAGTCAACTGACTTGGTTGACTAAGTTGGTTCTATTTCTCAAACTCTTCAGCCCGCCATTCCTTCAATTTGAAACTTGGTCAACCAACATTCTTCCTTGTTTTACCAATAAGCTTCCTTCTTGTTAGACAGTCATATCTTATTATTTTTATCTCTTTTTTTCTTTTGATATACACTTTGAAAGATTAATTTATTAATTTTATACATTAATTTTCCTGCACACTCAAGTAAAGACATTAGACACCAATGAATGGGAATATTTTGCTATCATCAAAAACATATAGAGTCAACATTCTCTATCTCTTATTTTTGATGATGACAAACACTCCTAGATTAAAAGTGCAATGTCTATGTTCAATATGAATGCTTCAAATCTTTATGCATAATGAGGTGTTCCCCCTTAGTCAATGCATCTACTTTTCTTTAGATAATATTCAACAAAACCAACATTGAGCATCACACACATAAATTAAACATGAAGACCTATTTAACTCTATTTGATTTAGTCTTCCTTCTTTCTTTTTTCTTTTTCATCATTAAACAAGATATTCAAAACTCCTACTTAATGAGTGCATCAAGATTTTCCTTTAATCTTTAAATCAAACTTTAATGAATGAGAATCATAAGCACTCATACACCTAAGTCATACAAGCTTATAGATATAGTTCAATAACTTCAAGAGTCAAGCTTGTGTCAATGTAAGAACAAGTGTATGGGAGTTAAATCATTTCAAGAAATTGTCAAGGATTACTCAAATAATGCTGAAGCAAATTTGATCATTTTGTCATAATCAAAACTATAATAATTTTAAAGCTAACAATCTCCCCCTTTTTGATATGACAAAACTATGAGCATAATTTGCATTTGAAATGATTTTAATGATTTTAAAATCTCCCCCTTAACATATGCATAAAATTAAATTTGCTCATAAACCTTCTCCCCCTTTTTGTTATATCAAAAAGGTTAAGAAGAGTGAGCATTAAACACTTAAGCTCAAGAAACAATGGTTAGCAATCCATCAAGAATATAGGCATTAAGACCATGGATATGTAACCATAAAGTCACCAAGTCATCATATATATGCACATAACGATTATGAAGTCCAACAAAGATGATCATAAAGATGTTCAATAAGCACATAACCCGTGTTTGAACTCCAATACCGAGTGTTAAAGCTCAATATACCAATTGATCGATATAAGTAAATCTCCCCCTTCGTAAAAACACAATATCAATTATGAGAGATGGAATCATTTTAAAGCTCATTATATCAATCGGTAAAGCATTAGTAAAGACTTTCCATATCACTAAGCATTTCAAGCATATCAACTTCAAGGCTCAAAACATTTAAGAAAGATATGATCAATTTAAAGCTCAAGAGAGAAGAGATAATTATAAAGCTTGATGCTAATTTTAAAGCTAGACATTCAAGTTTTCTAATTGAGAAAACTTAAGGCTTGATACCAATTATGCATTTCAACATTCAAGTTAAAGTGAGAAGCAATATAAAGCACAATATCTATTTTGGTGTTTAGAAAGATGTTATCGGTAGTGAAGAACACCAAATGTTGAATCTCACCAAACCTTGTTGTTGAAGATCTTAATTCCTTACAATATCAAGGACAATGATTAACTCCCCCTTAAGAAATTATAAGCTCAACACAAATTGTTAGAGATCCTCAATAGATCAAGTATTATGAGAGAAATCATGAGCCTAGAATAAATGAGCATTCAAATAGATATTCAAATATTTCCCTAATACTCAAGTATACATGGATCTAAAAAGTATGAGCATTTGAATGGATGTTCAACATATGCATCAAATACTCATATTTTCAAGAAGTATTTGCAAAGTAGTTCCTAGGCATTTCTAAGGTATCATTAGTCTTCAAGCATCATTCTCAATTATCATCAAGTATTATCATTCATCTTCAAGCATTCATTATTCATTCTCAATATCAATCAGCCAAGCAGTATGTCACAACCCAAATTCCAGGCCATGACTGGCGCATGGGCCCAATGGACGTAATCCACTAAGCCTAAGCCAACCTATTAATCTGACATGTTCAACATTCCATCATAAACTGCTAAGTCACATTTCATAACTTAGGATCAAAATAAAATTAAACATTGCCACCTCATACTAGCATACCAAACAAGTGTATATACATTGTCTACAACATGTATCTTAATAATTTACATTAAGTTTGTTTATACACAACAAAAGAATACTCAACATCCAGCAGAGAGACTTATAGACGAATGTACAGCTACTGAATGCCGAGACATTACCAAAAGATGGATACAAGTCTACAAGGACACCTCGTCCTAGTTACCGGCTGCCTCTTGATTTGAAAACATGAAGTTGAAAACGGTGAGTATAAACCCAATGAGTGAACAAGGAAGGGAACAAGCAACAATAGGGAAGAATATAAAATCATGTTGCACTTGTTTTAAAACAATACAATTTAATTTCATTCATATTAAAATCCTCTCATCAAACCCTTAAATGATTAATCACTAGGTAATGATGAACCCATACATAACAAATAATTTGAAAAATGAAGGCTTCAGTGATACATAAACGAGTCAAATGCGATAATGAATCTTCGCTGCAGCGGAAAGGCATTCTCGCTGTAGCGACGTTGGGATTTAAGTTATTAGCCGAACGAGAGTTTCTCAACTGGCCAAGGGTTTCTCACCAAACCTCCTCATTTTAAACTTAAATAATTTATTCCGTAATGTTGGAAATCCATGCTCAAATATGGTAGCAAAGAAGTGGAAAATAGGGCAACAATTGATCAAGATGTGAGACAAAAAAAATAAAAAGTTTTTCGCTGTAGGGAGAATGAATCTCGCTACAGCGAAATTCCTGCCCAAAGACAAAAACTTTCTCACTGCAGTGAGAATGCTATAGTATTTTCTCACTGCAGCAAGTTTTCGGCCAGCCACCCTCTAAAAACTCAAGAGTTTCTCACTGCAACGAGAACAGAGCAACAAGAGAAAAGTTTCCCCTCACTCAACAAAAAGGCCATCCTGCTAAACCAACAAAATCAACATAAAACACATGAAAATTCCAAAAGTGCAAAGTATCAAATTTCAAATATATGTCAATCATATATCATATTCATGAGCTTTCATTTCATAAGTATAGATATGCATAATTACATAGATAAACATCAATATCATCATAATCACATCCGGTTCATGTACATCCCCCCACATCGTGCACATAGCTGGCGCCATCGTGTGCATCCCCTCACATCATGCATAATCAGTGCCATCATGTACATCCCCCCACATCGTGCACACGGACACTATCATCATCCATCTTTCATGCCACCATCATCACCTGCATGTGCATCCCCCCACATCGTGCACACACACAGTTACAGTCATCATACACAATATCAATTATCATGCACAACACACATATATATATCATCATAATGCAATAATGCATGAAGCCATAGCAATCACATATCACAACATAAAACCATTTAGCAAAAGCTTGTTCCCAAGGCACTTGTTTTTTTTATGAAAAACTTGATAATTCATTCAAATATGTGGCAAATTCATTATATTCCCCAAAACAAGTTTTGAAGGCAGTTCACTCACCAGTATATTGTTGAGCCTTTAGCTGACTCTAATTCCCCTAATGATCCAATTGGGGTGATGGGGCTTCGTTAGAACCTACCATCAAATTAACATTACCATAATGTCAATTCATAATTGTAAACCCTAAAAGCTACCCTTAGCAAGCTTTCAATGGCCACTTTAAATGGCTATCTATGTTCACTATCTTAATCATTATAAAATAAATGAACATCCTAAAAAATAAAATAGCTCATAATCCCTATTACTAGCCATTATCTACAGTTAAAAACAAAGCTTAGTTCATCACTCACCCTAGGGTTTCTTTGTAGTTGAATTCTCTTCCAATAGCTTCCAAACAAATGGTGTAATTCTCTCTTTCTCTCTCTAGAAAGCCAAACTAATGAGAGAAAGTATGGAAATAAGATTTATCAAGGGTTTTGAAGTGAGAGAGTGAAAGAATACAAGGGTTCTATTCAAAAGGGCATAAAGGTATGAAAATTAAAGCTAGAGAGAGAAAATTATGCAAGCTCCATATCAAGCTTCCATGGAGGTTGGAAGTAACGTGGATTGAGAGGAGAAGAAGAAGAAGAAGTTGTTGGAATTTCAAGAAGCTGTTGGAAGGAGAAGATATTTATAGCTCAAATTTATCCATTCTTTTGAAATTACGAAAATACCCTTGACTAGTTAGCTTGTTCTCATGCAACCCTTTGTGCAATCTTTTTACTCTTTTAACACTAAGACTAAGTCCATAATGGTCTAGACATGTTCGGGTTTGTGAAACTTTTAAAAGTTTGACTCGAGGTGCAAAATGACCATTTTGCCCTTGATTCTAAGTTTTGGTAATTGGAGTTTTAAGGTTTTGGAAGGTATCGATATGAATGAGTTAAAGCTTAAATGAGTTAAAGGCGTTCCCTTCAGGGGAAGTAAAAGGTCTGAGGTTCGATACTTGGTGTATGCGGTCCTGTAGGGTCGGAAAGCCAAGGGGATCGATACAGATATAACAATACCTTGGAGTGGGCCCTGAATGGGGAGGCCACATGGGTGGGCCCCGGAGAGAATGCCACATAAATGGCTAAGTTACGAGTTAAGTGATCACATGTTGTGAGACATAAGTTTAAGATAGATATCCCTAAGGAAATACTCAACAAAAGTTCTATCGTGGATCTTGTAAAAGCAAGCACTAAGTTATGTGATTATAAAAAGGAAGCTATAAGCTGAGAGTGATATTAGTATTAATATTGAAAAGTACTTGAGGAGAATCTAGTTTTAAGTCTTGCAATTTCAAGTACAATTTGTAAATTGGTTAAGGAAGAATGATGTTATATTCGTTTGAAAGAGTGGAACTTTATTAAGGAAGAGTATGGAAAAGCATAAGAGAATATATTAGTTTGACTTACTATAAGAGGGCAGAAGTTGGATGGCCATGAGTGGCTTGTAGGTTGTCACGACCCGAAACTCCCATCGAGCCCGTGACAACCGCCGCGAAGCCTCGATAGACATTCTTCGTCTGAATGCCTTTCGAGACCTCGTAAGGCTTTTGTACCAGTTTTTCCATTCCTCTCTCTTTCTTCTTTTTTTTTTGAATAATAAAATAAAATAAAAATATTAATTAAAATAATCTATTTTAATGTAAAACAATATATATATATATATTTGAAACATTAAAAATTAATTTACTGCACATAAAAACAAAATAAATTTATACATACTGTAATATAAAAAATTGGAGCATGCAATTTAAATTACAATAACACGTGGGCCCCCAAATAATTGAGAAGGTTTAAGTCTATAACCTTGCTTTCTAGGATGCAACTCCGAAATTTACTTCTCGATGCAATTGACAGTCTACTGCCTATTCTGAGCCTGAAAAATGTATAAGAAGAACGGGTGAGATTATAAAATCCCAGTGAGTAGACAGACATCATCAAAATAATCTAAAGTCGAGTAATAGCAAACAATTAAAATAATTCATCCCAACCCATATAAATAATTGGATTTCATCCAATTACTCAACATGGCTTATGTACTTTTCAAAAACTTGGCCCTTACCAAAAATCCATTCTCGAGGATACCCCGCGAAGGCATATTACCGAGACCGCCAAGGCTGTTTATTATCACACACACAAACACATTTCACCTCTGACAACACAGCTGTTCCTCAGCGTTGGCTGAGTCCTAATTTCACGTGGTGGCCAACGTGAAGTGTGCTCAAATCCTACCTCGGGAGTTATCCTACTCGGCTCTCCAATCGAGGTAAGCTTAATAATTGGGAACCGTGCCCCTCTAATTAGGCTGGCCAACGGAACCCCTGTCACTGCAGTGGCCACTTTATAATCCACCAACCAATGAAATCACAATAGTATGACATGGCTCACTTAACATTCAAGGCAAATCAAAGCAGTTCACATATTCTTTAAATCATAAAAATAACCAGTCATACCCACATTTATCATAAGCCATTTAATGTAAAATCATGGATAAACAACACAATCATAGTATAGGTCTCCAATTACTCTATTTTTGAAATCATTATTAAATTTTCAAAAATTTTATAAAATTATTTTATAAAATCCCATTTTACCATAAAACACAATAATTTTCCAATTAAACCATTTTTTCATAAAATCACACAATTAAATAAATCTACTCTAGATAATTAAGACGATAGTAAGTTTACTCACTGTACTAGGAGTAGATATACTCCTATTCTCGGTCCTCGGGTGTAGTCTTTTACCCGTATCAGATAGCTCATCATCTATCCACAATACATGACACAAAAAATTCAATAATTTGTGTCAAATCAATATATATTATTTCAGGCTCTTATCCATGCGTATGCACTAGATAGGGTGTGAAATGTTTGGACAATTGCTTAATCACAGTGTCTGACCTAACTCGCCTATACACAGTGTAAATTTCTAAAATCTCCAATTCAACTCCAATTCCATCCATTTCAATTTCAATTATCCAATTATATCCACAATACCTCAATGACTGTGAATGTGGTCCAATTTATCAATTCGGACTACAAATTATGCTTTTACCCCTAGTGGGTAAAAATTTTAATTTTTTTGCACCAAAAATTCTCATTTAATTTCCAACCTCATAATTCATCATTTTTCCATCTAATTCTCTTAAAGTAAAGTCAACCTCATCCTCACACACCATTGGCTAGATTCGGCCTAGAGAAATTCATGGAGAAAATGAATATTTTTCTTGTTGTTTTACTCATAAACATGCTAAACTAACACTAAACACTAACATAGTTCAAAATCAAATTAATCTAACAACTTTCTCTCTCTACACCCGTATGATCAGATTTGAATCCATCATCAAAACACATAATTTAACCATGGAAAATAAGGAGAAATGCATGGAAATGATAAATCTTAAGCTAAGCTTGAAAAATCATACCTTTAAACACTTGATTCCTTGAAAAATCATACTTTTTCTTTGAATTTTCTCACTCTAGGGTTTGTTCTTATTTCTTTCTCTCTCCTGCTGGTCTTGGCTGACCCTCCCAATGAAGAATTCTGGAATTTTCAAGCCTTTTAATAGGCTAAATAAAATATTATTATTTTATTTACCTTTTAAATATTTTATTATTTTATTTTTTTCTAGCCATCTTTTTGACTTTCTTTTTCTACCACTCAATCCTCTTCACTTATCCATGTCTTCCATGAAATTTCTAGACTTTTCCAAAGTTTTGGTGGAGGAAATTTTTAAAAATTACACTTTTGCCCTCGTAAAAGTGAAAAATTACATTTTTACCCCAAAAACTGAAAAATTGCCCATAGACATATTTTTCATCCCTTATACTCATACCATTCTCCAATTTGTCAAATGTGATCTAAATTCTCTCAAAATCTCAAAGTTTATCTGTGGGTGGAAAAATTACGATTTTGCCCCAAGATAGTGAAAATTCCTGTTTGACTTCAAATTGATCCTCGAACTCTGAATTACCATTTTGAGTCATCCTTGAACTATGAAACTCTTAATTTCACCTTAAAATTCCTATTTGAACTAGTTTGAGGCTCAATCGACTCAATGGTACCATTAGGGGTAATATCATCTTTAAACGATTTTTCGAACTTCCTAAATATACAAACATTCTATTGAGCATGTGAATGACATTATAATTATTTTACAAAGTAGTGTTTGACATAGGTAACCCAGGAATGTATAGGTAAGTGTGCAAGGGAGCTATGATCGATAGATAAGGGTAGAACTTTAATGATGAGATAGTGTTTGCTGCGTTAGACCTTGAACTATAAAATATGGATATGTATCCACCTTATGAATACTCTGATGTGATAAATTCAAAAGACTTTTTGTAATGAGAAAACATTAAAGCTTAAGGAGCAAATGGTTATACAGTCAAGTTAGACTCATGACTGACATGTCACATAAGTATGAGGATGGGATACAAAGCAATATAGAGACATGAAAGATAATTGAGGACAAAGGGATGACTCTGAGGAATTGTGATACTAAATCGTATTCAATGATCAAATCAAGGTAGATCTTGGAAGCATAAATGGGATTATAAGGCATATACACATATGTGGGGTTGATATTGTGATCAACTAAAATGAAGAATGATTTTTAGTGAATTAAGATTCAAACTTAATATATGATGAGTGATGTAGGTAGTACAATGATAAAAAATTTTATCAGAAATTGAACTATGAGAACATAAGAGACTCTGGGAAATAGTCAAGGAGATAATATCAAGGAAATATGATCTATAGCATGGTTAAGTTGTACGAGATGGATTAATATGATTAAGAAGATTGATATTTTATACCTGTGAGATAAACGGAAGTATGTGGAAATAATGAAAGAAAATACCCCACCTTTTCTTTGAGTTTGATAAGTGAAATTTTGAGGACAAAATTTTATTTTAAGGGGGTAGTGTTGTCAAACCCTGTTCTATAAAATAATTACGACGTCATTTACATGCTCAATAGAATGTTTGCATATTTAGGAAGTTCGAAAAATCGTTAAAAGACGATATTGCCCCTAATGGTACCATTAAGTCGATTAAGCTTCGAACTAGTTCAAATAGGAATTTTAAGGTGAAATTAAGAGTTTCACAATTCAGGGATGACGCAAAATGGTAATTCGGAGTTCGAGGATCAATTTGGAGTCAAATTGAATTTTCACTATCTAGGGGTAAAATGATCATTTGCCACTTGGGGACAAAATGAGAATTTTTAGAAAAGATTTTTTTGGCCCCATTTGACTTATTGGAGTATGATTTGAAGTTTAAAAGTGAAAAATTTTAATTTCGGTATAATTTGGAGTATAAAGGCGAAATGGTAATTTTGCCACCCCAAGGGCAAATCGGTAAATTTTCACCCCCAACACTTGTCAAGACCAAGGGATTTTATTCATCATGGAAATGGATAAACATGAGAAATGTGTGATGGAGAATTAAGGAATTAAAAGTCAAATATTTAAAATTTGAACCAATGACGAAATGCCATGTGTCATGTTTTTATTATTTTATTATTTCTTTATAAAAAGGAAAAAAAAATCAGCCCATTTCTCCCATAGTGATCAGCCAAACCAGAAGAGAAGAGAAACCAAGGAAGAACAAACCCTAGGTGGGAAAAATCAAAGAGAAAGTGTTGGAATTCAAGGATTTGATCAAGCAAAGGTAAAATTTCTTTGATTTTGCTAGTGATTTACCTTACCCATGCATTTTTCATTAATTTCCATGGTTAAATTACATGTTTTCAAAATGAATTCATGGCTGGTCAAAATGGGTATGGAGAGAGAATGATCTTGGATTGGTTTGATTTTTAGGTATGTTAGTGTTTTTAGGTGATTAATGATGTGTAGCATGAAAACAAGTGAAGAAAACCACCAAAGGTTTAGTGCCCATCAATAGCCGAATTCTCTAAGTGAATAATGAGGAAGAATGGGATGTTATTCTAGGTGATTTGATTAAGAAATAATAGTTTTTGGTGTAGGAATTAATGAATTATGGAGAGAAAATTAAGTAGGAAAAATCACGGAGTTAGTGTACCATTGTTGGCCGAAAGTTCCAAGAAGAAAATTGAAGATAAATTTTGCCTAATTGTGTGTTAATTAGTTGTGTTTGGTGAGTTGAGGGATTGGAAAAGAAATGGAGCAAGTTGGAGTGAAATTGGACACATTGGTCAATTTATCGGATGAAAAATCGACTTAGGCCAATACTAGGTCTAGATGGCTACCCGTGCATTTTTCATTTCATATCATGTATATATATCGAGCCTGAAATAGCTTATGACTATTAGACACAATTTAATTGGAATATGTGTCATGGATTATGGCTAGGTGGTGAGCCATTGGATACGAGTAAAAGACTGTACCCACAGACTGAAAATAGGAGTATTTCTACTCCTAATACTGTGAGTGAATTTATTATTGTCTTACTTATCTAGAGTAGTTTTATACAATTGTATGATTTTATGAAAAATGGGTTTAAATGGTAAATTACTGTGTTTTAGAAGAAATTGTGATTTTATAAAATGATTTTATAGATTTTCTGGAAAATTGAATACTGGTTTTGAAAATAGAGTGATTGGAGACTATCTGCTTGTGTTATAAATTGTGTTTTAAATTATATGGCTTATAGCAATATGTGAGCATGAATGGCAAAGTCTGTGTTTGTATCAAAATTATATATACTATGTATTCAGCCTTGAGAGGCTAGATTGCGATAAATTACCATGTCATGCAGATAAGGATTTTATAAATCAAATGGTAGATAAAAGAAAGATTAGCTACTGCAGTGGCGGGGTTCCGTGGACCAGCCTATTAGAGGGGCATGGTAAACTCCTTTATATTCTCACCTCGGTCGTAGAAACGCGTAGAATATCTCTTGAGGTGAGCTTTTTGAGTGCACTTCACGTGGAACACCGCGTGAGAGTGAGACTCAGTCAACGCCAAGGCATGGCTAGAATTTCGGATGTAAAGACATTTAACAGCCTTGGTGGACTCGGTTAGATGCTTAGGCCAAGGCATCCTCGGGAATGATTTTGGCAGGAGCCAAGTTTTGTGAGATATATAAGCCATGTTGATTAATTGAGTAAACTGAATATTCATGTTATGAAACATATATTGGAAAAGAATATTTTAATTTGTCTCCATTTACTCGTCTTTAGATAGTTTAGATGGTGTTTGTTTACTCACTGGGATTATGTAATCATAATCTCACCCCTCTTCCTATCCATTTTTTAGGCTCAAGACAGTTTGTTGATAGTTAATTAAGACGAGAATTAATCTCGGAGTTGCATCCTCGAAAGTAAGAATTCGTATAGCTACACCTTCTTGGTCAGTTGGGGGCCCACGTGTCATTGTAAAGTAATTTTATATTTCGGTTATCTACTTTAAAGTATGTATGAATATATTTTAGCTTTTACACTACAAAAATAAATTACGAATTTCTCTATAAATATTATTATATTTTTATTTAGAAAATAAAATATTTTATTAAATATTATTATTTTATTCAAACAATTATAATTTCATTTCAAATAATTATTTTAGACATCTAAATTTACTTTTAATTATGAAACATGTGTTTTTCGCCCACACACCATATTTTTGGCGGGTTTCGGTATTTTTGAAGAAAAATGACGAAAATGCCCATGTGAGTCAGAAAATAATATTATATTGTTTTGATTTGGAAACGACTATTGATTTCTTGAAACGTGAGATTTAAAAATTGTCGCTCACCGGGAAAGTGCGAAAGTTGATACGAGAGCCTTGCGAGGTTTCGATCGGCATTCAGGGTGAAGTATGTCTGTAGAGGCTTCGCGGTTGTTGTCACGGGCTCGATGGGAGTTTCGGGTCATGACAGACATCATATTCATCTTGCAGCTCATCAATTGAAATATCACAAGAAGCAGAAGACACCTCGGATTCATCATCTCTAGCCATCAAGCACAAGTTCGCTTTTTCTTCCACTTTCTCATTTAATAAATCTTCAAATTTTATTTTCACATCAAAATTTCCTTTTTCCAAAAAATCAATTTGCCCTTGGTAAGCTTTAAAATCCTTTTCCAAATTTTCATTTTCTTTTTCTAAATCGATTTTTGTTTTCATCAAAAATTCATTTTCAACATCGAGTGTGGAAATGATTTTCTTGTTCTTTATATTCATTTTCTCAAACTCAAAAGCTAAATCCTCAAAAGCATAATGTAATTCATTGAAAGCACATGAATTAAGTTCACATGATGAAGAAGTTACCTTTAACTCTTCAAGAGCCATGAAGCATAATTCAATTCGATTTAAGGATACATCTTCACTTGATTCCTTATCTCCATTTGTCATGTTGCTTGTTGAGCATTGATTCCCATAAGAGTTGTCTTCCAATTCCTTTTCCATATTTGTTTCTCCATATAACTCTTCTAATTTTTGCCAAATTTCTTCGGCACTTTTACAAATGAACACTTTATCATATTCTCTATAATCTAATGCACAAATGAGAGTATGCATGGCCTTAGAGTTAATTTGTGCTCTCCTAATTTCAGCTTCTGTCCATTTATTTCTATCTTTGAGAGTTTTATGACCGTTTACCTAATTTGTAACCATTGGAATGAAAAAACCATCGGTAATGACATCCCACATCTCATAATCTATAGCTCTAATATATATTGACATCCCAGTGCTCCAATAAGGATAGTTAGAGCCATTAAATAGATAAGGCATATTTATGCATTGACCCTTAGCATCAACAAAATTTTCTAGAGCCATTTGGATCTACCCTAAGGATGTTAAGCCTTAAATATGAGGGATAGGCTCTGATACCACTTGTTGGTCCCAAATAAATGTGCTAGAGGGGGTGGATAGCACTTTTATGCTCTCACTAAAGTTGCCTCTTAAATGGGGACAAATACAAGATGAACAATAAATTTAAAGATGAGTGGAAAACTAAAGCAGCGGAGACAATACATATGTAAAACCCGACCCTATAAATACATGTCATGACATACATGCACTGAGTAGCATGTTATTATGCTAGGAAAGCACATAAGAGAAGACGAAACCCGATATCGTACCTAACGGTACACTTGAGTTGATTTAACCTCGAACTAGTTCAAATAGGAATTGTAGGATGAAATTTAATATTTTATAGTTCAGGAATGACTAAAAATGATTGTTCGGAGTTCGAGGGTTCATTTGGGGTAAAATTAGAAATTTTGATATTCAAGGGCAAAATCGTCATTTTGCCACCTAAGATAATAATTTGATCATGGAGTGAAATTTTTGACCAAGATTAACTATTTGGAGTATAATTTAATGATAGGAAGTGAAAAAAAAAGTTTAATTCTGGTGATTTTTGGAGTGTAGGGGCAAAATCGTAATTTTGCCACCCATGGACAAAATTTGAGATTTTGAGAGAATTTTGATCAAATTTGACAAATTGGAGAATGGTATGAGTATAAGGGATGAAAAATATGTCTATGGGCAATTTTTCAATTTTTGGGGCAAAAATGTAATTTTTGACTTTTACGGGGGCAAAAGTGTAAATTGCAAAAATTACTCCACCGAGACTTTGGATGAGTCTGAGAATTTTATCTAAGCTATGAATATATGAGACAAGTGTATGGTGAAAATTTGGAAACAAATGGATGAAATTTTAAAAATGGGCCAATGGGAAAGTGACACATGGCATTTTTTAATGAAATAATATTATTTTAATGAAAAGTCAGCCATTTAAACCCAAATTTTGAGTGCTGGCCGGCCATAAGGAAGAAAAACAGAGGAAATAGAGAGGAAAGGAAGAAGAAAAGAAAAACCAAAGAGAAACAAGAAAATTCAAAGAGAAATTCGCGGTTTTCGACCGTTTACGCGTCTAACGGTAAGATTTTTCGATTTTAGCTTGATTTCTACCTTTCCTATGCCTTTATTTCCATTTAGCATGCTTGAGGAGAGAGATCAAAAAGTGATATCAAGGGCTGGACGAAATTCTAGGAGAGAGAAATTGAAATTTTTAGGTTTTGATTTTTAGTTAAATTGATAGTTTTAGTTAGTTAAATGTGTTTAGAAATTAAATTGGGCAAGAAATCAGTAAATTTTCACAATACCCACTCTTGGCTGGATGCTCAATGCTGTACAATGATGATGAATTGATTTTATTCTAAGGAAAATGAAGAGAAATGATGAAAAACGATTAAACGTGATAGAAAAACAAAGTAGAAAATTTACCGAGTTAATGTCCCATTTTTGGCTGAATTTTCCAAGGAAGGGAGTGAGCTGATTTTGTTGTTTTTAGAAGGTTATTGGCTGATATTTAATGGTTAGAAATGTTGGAGAGAGAATGGGATGATTTAGAGCTAAAATGGAGCGCGTTAGCAATTTATCGGGCAAAGTGCCAAAAATAGGTTAATACCGCATTTAAGTCGTTTTAGGCTATTGCATTTCATACCATGCATTAGTATAGGATTTAAGTTAATTATATAGTGATTTAGCATCAATGTGATGAATTGTGTAAATTTTTGTAATGTGTCTAGGAGGAGAGCCTTCCGGAAAAGGCAAAGAAGTCGTACCCGACGAGTAGTGATCGGGGCGCTTGAAAGCTTTTATTTTGTACAAACGGTGAGTAAACTTATTATTATTGTAAATTATCTAGAGTTTATTTTAAATGCCCTTTATGTATTTTATGAAATGAAAACGAGATTAAAACGGGATTTTTGATGTTTTAGGAATAAATGTGACAAATAAAAATATATTGTATTGATTATGAAATTGAGTAATTGGAGGCTACAAATTGACTTGAAAAATATATATTTTCCTAGGAATGGCTTATGAGAAATGAGTATATGTGGCTATATTTTGTGAATGCATTGGGAAATTTATGTAAGTTGATTTTACTATGCAGGCTGGATAAATAAATAAAAGCCACGCTATACTGTCGAAATTTTATTAAAATTGGTGGGTTAGTCACTGCAGTGACGGGTTTCCGTGGACTGCCTATTAGAGGGGCACGGTAAACCCAGTTATATAGTTACTCCGGTTGTAGAGGCGAGGAGGGTAACTCCCGGGGTAGTATTAGAGCTCACTTCACGTCGAACCCCCACGTGAATGTGTAACTCGGCCAACGCCAAGGGACGGCTGGTTTTAAAAATAAAAATGTGTTTCACGTGTGAATATTTTAACACCCTTGGCGGACTCGGTTAGATGCCTCGGCCAAGGTATCCCCGAGGATTAGTTTTGGCTTGAGCCTTGTTTTAATAAAAGACATAAGCCTTAACAATTGTTTTGGTAAATTACAAATATTTTATGGTTTAAGAAATAAATTGAAAACATTATGAAATGGGTTGAAATTTATTGTTTAAACTTGCCTCCATTTTACTCGCCTTTAGATATTTATGATAATGTCTGTTTACTCATTGGGATTGCAAAATCTCACCCAACTCCTTTCCACCCATTTCAGGTTCAGTATAGACTGTAGATAGCTGATCTCATCGAGGACTACTATTGGATCTGCATTTTCCAAATCGTAGGTTCACAGTCCTCTTTACTTTTGTTTATTCGGGGGCCCTCTGGTTATTGTAAATTAAATTAAATATTTTGGCTTACTGTATTTCAGTATGTATAAATTTATTTAGCTTTTACGCTATAAAAATTATTCACGTATAACTTTATAAATATTGTTTTATAAGAAAATAGAATATTTCCCTTAATATTTCTTTTATTTTCTTATTTTATTCAAATAATCGTAATTTCGTTTTAAATGAAGATTTTAGACTTTTAAACTCATTTTGAATATGAATTATGTATTTTGTACTTGTATATTACGTTTTAGCCAGTTTTGAAATTTTTGAGAAAAAAATGACCAAAATACCCCTATGTGGCGAAAATTTTATTTTGATTGTTTTTGATCTAAAATAGTATATATTCTCTAAAGACTCGATATCTAACAATGATTGCTCACAAGAAAGGAAAGAAACTGATATGTAAGCCTTGCGGGGTTCCGGTTGGCATTCCGGATAATGAGTGTCAATCGGGACGTCGCGGCGATTGTCATGGGCCTGAGGGAGGTTCCGGGTCGTGACAATTCGATTGGTATCAGAGCTTTTGGTTTTAAAGATCAAAATTTTTAGTTTTAAAGTTGTTTTAAAAATTTACAATATCAGTGTGGCCCCGGATTAAGTTAAGTTAGGTTAGGTTGAATAGAATGCATGCATCTGCATATAGAGCCTAAGGTTACCTAAACTTGCTCGTATTTTTATAGATTACAATGCCTCCTCGACGCGGACGTCCACCTCTCACTAGATCGGTTGGGAGGGGAAAAGGTCGTTCCCAACGTCATCAGCCAAATACAGTAGAGGAGGAATCAGCTGCATCTACCCTTCGGGCAGCACCTACTGCTGAGCAGGCCGATAGTCCTCCACATCCTCCATCTCCTCAGCCACCTACGGGTATTCCCGCCATGCCTACTGAGGCAGCACAAGCATTGGCAGCTTTCTTTGCAGCAATGGCTGGTCAAGCTCAAACTGGTCAAGTTCCACCTGTAGTGCCTCCAACTACTCCTTTAGTTCCACCACCAGTACAGGATGTATCCATTTCCAAGAAGCTGAAGGAGGCTAGGCAATTGGGTTGTGTATCTTTCACGGGTGAGTTGGATGCCACGGTGGCAAAGGACTGGATTAATCAGGTTTCAGAGACACTCTCTGATATGAGATTAGACGACGACATGAAGCTGATGGTGGCTACGAGATTATTAGAGAAGAGGGCTCGTACTTGGTGGAATTCAGTGAAGTCCCGTTCCGCTACTCCTCAGACATGGTCTGATTTTCTCAGGGAATTCGATGGTCAGTATTTCACTTATTTCCATCAGAAAGAAAAGAAGAGAGAATTTCTGAGTTTGAAACAGGGAAATCTAACTGTAGAGGAGTACGAGACTCGTTTTAACGAGTTGATGTTATATGTGCCGGATCTGGTGAAATCTGAGCAGGATCAGGCCAGTTATTTCGAGGAAGGGCTCCGTAATGAGATTAGAGAGCGAATGACAGTGACTGGTAGGGAGCCACATAAGGAGGTGGTACAGATGGCTTTACGGGCTGAGAAGCTCGCGACTGAGAATAGGAGGATTCGAACTGAGTTTGCAAAAAGGAGGAATCCTGGTATGTCTTCTAGTCATCCAGTAAAAAGAGGCAAGGACTCAACGACTTCAGGGAGCACTACTTCTGTTTCCGTGACATCTCCTCGACCTCCATTTCCACCATCACAGCAGAGACTTTCGAGGTTTAGCAGATCTGCTATGACTGGTTCTGGGAAGAGTTTCGGAGGTTCTGACAGATGCAGAAATTGTGGGAATTATCATAGTGGGCTATGTAGAGAGCCAACAAGATGTTTCCAATGTGGACAGACGGGTCATATTAGGAGTAATTGCCCACGGTTAGGACGAGCCACGGTAATTGCATCATCTTCACCAGCTCGCACTGATATACAGAGGAGAGATTCTTCTGGGTTGCCACCGAGACAGGGAGTGGCCATACGGTCCGGTGTGGAGAGTAATACCCCGGCACATCCACCTTCGAGACCACAGACTCGTACCTCGACAAGAGTTTTCGCTGTGACGGAAGATGAGGCACAAGTCCGACCTGGAGCAGTGACAGGTACTATGTCTTTATTTGATAAAGATGCTTATGTTTTGATAGATTCTGGCTCAGATAGGTCTTATATGAGCACCACATTTGCATCAATTGCTGATAGAAACTTGTCACCATTAGAGGAAGAAATTGTAATTCATACCCCTTTAGGAGAAAAGCTAGTTAGAAACAGTTGTTATAGAGACTGTGGGGTAAGGGTAGGCGAGGAAGAATTTAGGGGTGACTTAATTCCTCTAGAGATCTTGGATTTTGATCTAATATTGGGTATGGACTGGTTAACTGCACATCGGGCGAACATGGATTGTTTCCGAAAGGAAGTTATTCTCCGAAATTCGGAGGGAGCAGAGATTGTGTTTGTAGGGAAACGTCGAGTATTACCGTCTTGTGTAATCTCGGCCATCAAAGCTTCGAAATTAGTGCAAAAAGGGTATCCGGCTTATTTGGCATACGTGATTGATACTTCAAATGGGGAACCTAAGTTAGAGGATGTCCCGATAGTAAGTGAGTTTCCTGATGTATTTCCTGATGATTTACCGGGACTGCCTCCTGATCGAGAGCTTGAGTTCCCTATTGATTTACTTCCGGGTACCGCACCTATTTCTATCCCTCCATATAGAATGGCTCCGGCAGAGTTGAAGGAGTTGAAAGTACAATTGCAAGAGTTGGTGGACAAGGGTTTTATACGCCCTAGTATATCTCCATGGGGAGCACCGGTTTTATTTGTGAAAAAGAAAGACGGTACACTTCGATTATGTATCGATTACCGACAGCTTAACAGAATGACCATTAAGAACAAGTATCCGTTACCGAGGATTGATGATCTTTTCGATCAATTACAGGGAGCTACAGTGTTTTCCAAGGTTGATCTAAGGTCTGGGTATCATCAGTTGAGGATTAAAGAACAGGATGTACCCAAGACAGCATTCAGGACTCGGTACGGTCATTATGAGTTCTTGGTCATGCCTTTCGGGTTAACTAATGCACCGGCAGCTTTTATGGATCTCATGAATAGGGTGTTCCACCCTTACTTGGACAAGTTTGTTATTGTGTTCATTGATGACATACTGGTTTACTCGAGAGATAATGATGAGCACGCTGCCCACTTGCGTATAGTATTACAAACTTTGAGGGAAAGACAGCTGTATGCAAAGTTTTCGAAGTGTGAGTTTTGGTTACAGGAAGTGGTATTCTTGGGACACGTAGTATCGAGAACTGGAATATATGTTGATCCTAAGAAAGTAGAGGCAATTTTACAATGGGAGCAACCTAAGACAGTGACGGAGATTCGTAGTTTCCTCGGATTAGCCGGTTATTATCGGAGGTTTGTTCAGGGGTTTTCCTTAATAGCAGCTCCTTTGACCCGTCTAACTCGTAAGGGAGTTAAGTTTGTGTGGGATGATGTTTGTGAGAATCGCTTTCAGGAGCTAAAGAACAGGTTAACCTCCGCTCCCGTTTTAACACTTCCTGTTAATGGTAAGGGATTTGTAGTATATAGTGATGCCTCAAAGTTGGGGTTAGGGTGCGTATTGATGCAGGATGAAAAAGTTGTGGCTTATGCTTCTAGACAGCTAAAGAGGCATGAAGCAAATTACCCTACCCATGATTTAGAGTTAGCAGCAGTGGTGTTTGCTTTAAAAATCTGGAGGCATTACTTGTATGGTGAGCATTGTCGGATATTTACGGATCATAAGAGTTTAAAATATTTGCTCACCCAAAAGGAGCTTAATTTGAGGCAAAGGCGATGGTTGGAGTTGATAAAAGATTATGACTTGGTGATAGACTATCATCCGGGAAAGGCGAACGTTGTAGCTGATGCCTTAAGTCGTAAGTCTTCATCGTCTTTAGCAGCACTTCAGAGTTGTTATTTTTCAGCATTAATAGAGATGAAATCTCTTGGGGTCCAGTTGAGAAATGGTGAGGATGGATCCTTATTGGCAAACTTCATTGTGCGACCTTCGTTACTTAATCAGATCAAGGACATTCAGAGGTCTGATGATGAGTTAAGAAAAGAAATTCAAAAACTGACCGATGGGGGAGTCAGTGAGTTCAGATTTGGAGAGGATAACGTCTTGATGTTTAAAGATCGAGTTTGTGTTCCTGAGGGAAACCAGTTGAAACAGGCGATCATGGAAGAAGCTCATTCATCTGCTTATGCATTACATCCCGGAAGCACCAAGATGTATAGGACTATCAGGGAGAATTATTGGTGGCCGGGTATGAAGCGAGACGTAGCAGAATTCGTAGCAAAGTGTCTCGTATGTCAGCAAGTTAAGGCGGAGCATCAGAGGCCAGCAGGTACACTTCAGTCTTTACCTGTTCCCGAGTGGAAATGGGAGCATGTAACTATGGATTTTGTTTTGGGATTATCGCGGACACAGAGGGGAAAGGATGCGATCTGGGTGATCGTAGATCGGTTGACTAAGTCCGCTCATTTTTTAGCTGTCCATAGTACATACTCTATTGAGAAGCTGGCTCAGCTCTATATAGATGAGATTGTGAGGCTACATGGAGTTCCCGTTTCTATAGTGTCAGATCGAGATCCTCGATTCACTTCTCGATTCTGGCCGAAATTTCAAGAAGCTCTCGGAACCAAATTGAAATTTAGCACTGCTTTTCACCCACAGACGGATGGTCAGTCAGAGAGGACTATCCAGACCTTGGAGGATATGTTACGGGCTTGTGTCATTGACTTTATTGGGAGTTGGGACAGACATTTGCCATTGGTGGAGTTCGCGTATAATAACAGTTTTCAGTCTAGTATTGGGATGGCACCATACGAGGCTTTGTATGGAAGGAAGTGCCGAACTCCGCTCTGTTGGGATGAAGTAGGTGAAAGGAAGTTAGTGGGTGTGGAATTGATCGAGCTAACTAATGACAAGATCAAGGTTATACGAGAGAGGCTAAAGGTAGCCCAGGATAGGCAGAAGAGCTATGCAGATAAACGGAGAAAAGACTTGGAGTTTGAGATCGATGATAAAGTTTTTCTTAAGGTTTCTCCTTGGAAAGGTAATAATTTGAATACTTTGAAGTATTAAATCTTATTGATTATACTATCATGATAAATTATGGTGTTTTATTGGATAATGAAAGGTGTGATTCGATTTGCGAAGAGGGGAAAGCTCAACCCGAGATATATTGGACCATTCCGAATAATTGAAAGGATTGGACCAGTGGCTTATCGGTTAGAATTACCTCCAGAGTTAGATCGGATCCACAACGTTTTCCATGTCTCCATGCTTAAGAAATATGTACCAGATCCCTCTCACGTCCTCGAAGCACCTCCGATCGAGTTGCATGACGATTTGAAGTTCGAGGTACAACCTGTGAGTATCTTGGATCGAAAGGATCGAGTACTGAGAAACAAGAGTATTTCAATGGTCAAAGTATTGTGGAAAAATGCTCGAATGAAGGAAATGACATGGGAAGTAGAGCATCAGATGAGGAACCAATACCCGCATCTATTTGTTGAATCTGGTAAGTGAAATTTTGAGGTCAAAATTTTATTTTTAGGGGGGTAGTATTGTAAAACCCGACCCTATAAATACATGTCATGACATACATGCACTGAGTAGCATGTTATTATGCTAGGAAAGCACATAAGAGAAGACGAAACCCGATATCGTACCTAACGGTACACTTGAGTTGATTTAACCTCGAACTAGTTCAAATAGGAATTGTAGGATGAAATTTAATATTTTATAGTTCAGGAATGACTAAAAATGATTGTTCGGAGTTCGAGGGTTCATTTGGGGTAAAATTAGAAATTTTGATATTCAAGGGCAAAATCGTCATTTTGCCACCTAAGATAATAATTTGATCATGGAGTGAAATTTTTGACCAAGATTAACTATTTGGAGTATAATTTAATGATAGGAAGTGAAAAAAAAAGTTTAATTCTGGTGATTTTTGGAGTGTAGGGGCAAAATCGTAATTTTGCCACCCATGGACAAAATTTGAGATTTTGAGAGAATTTTGATCAAATTTGACAAATTGGAGAATGGTATGAGTATAAGGGATGAAAAATATGTCTATGGGCAATTTTTCAATTTTTGGGGCAAAAACGTAATTTTTGACTTTTACGGGGGCAAAAGTGTAAATTGCAAAAATTACTCCACCGAGACTTTGGATGAGTCTGAGAATTTTATCTAAGCTATGAATATATGAGACAAGTGTATGGTGAAAATTTGGAAACAAATGGATGAAATTTTAAAAATGGGCCAATGGGAAAGTGACACATGGCATTTTTTAATGAAATAATATTATTTTAATGAAAAGTCAGCCATTTAAACCCAAATTTTGAGTGCTGGCCGGCCATAAGGAAGAAAAACAGAGGAAATAGAGAGGAAAGGAAGAAGAAAAGAAAAACCAAAGAGAAACAAGAAAATTCAAAGAGAAATTCGCGGTTTTCGACCGTTTACGCGTCTAACGGTAAGATTTTTCGATTTTAGCTTGATTTCTACCTTTCCTATGCCTTTATTTCCATTTAGCATGCTTGAGGAGAGAGATCAAAAAGTGATATCAAGGGCTGGACGAAATTCTAGGAGAGAGAAATTGAAATTTTTAGGTTTTGATTTTTAGTTAAATTGATAGTTTTAGTTAGTTAAATGTGTTTAGAAATTAAATTGGGCAAGAAATCAGTAAATTTTCACAATACCCACTCTTGGCTGGATGCTCAATGCTGTACAATGATGATGAATTGATTTTATTCTAAGGAAAATGAAGAGAAATGATGAAAAACGATTAAACGTGATAGAAAAACAAAGTAGAAAATTTACCGAGTTAATGTCCCATTTTTGGCTGAATTTTCCAAGGAAGGGAGTGAGCTGATTTTGTTGTTTTTAGAAGGTTATTGGCTGATATTTAATGGTTAGAAATGTTGGAGAGAGAATGGGATGATTTAGAGCTAAAATGGAGCGCGTTAGCAATTTATCGGGCAAAGTGCCAAAAATAGGTTAATACCGCATTTAAGTCGTTTTAGGCTATTGCATTTCATACCATGCATTAGTATAGGATTTAAGTTAATTATATAGTGATTTAGCATCAATGTGATGAATTGTGTAAATTTTTGTAATGTGTCTAGGAGGAGAGCCTTCCGGAAAAGGCAAAGAAGTCGTACCCGACGAGTAGTGATCGGGGCGCTTGAAAGCTTTTATTTTGTACAAACGGTGAGTAAACTTATTATTATTGTAAATTATCTAGAGTTTATTTTAAATGCCCTTTATGTATTTTATGAAATGAAAACGAGATTAAAACGGGATTTTTGATGTTTTAGGAATAAATGTGACAAATAAAAATATATTGTATTGATTATGAAATTGAGTAATTGGAGGCTACAAATTGACTTGAAAAATATATATTTTCCTAGGAATGGCTTATGAGAAATGAGTATATGTGGCTATATTTTGTGAATGCATTGGGAAATTTATGTAAGTTGATTTTACTATGCAGGCTGGATAAATAAATAAAAGCCACGCTATACTGTCGAAATTTTATTAAAATTGGTGGGTTAGTCACTGCAGTGACGGGTTTCCGTGGACTGCCTATTAGAGGGGCACGGTAAACCCAGTTATATAGTTACTCCGGTTGTAGAGGCGAGGAGGGTAACTCCCGGGGTAGTATTAGAGCTCACTTCACGTCGAACCCCCACGTGAATGTGTAACTCGGCCAACGCCAAGGGACGGCTGGTTTTAAAAATAAAAATGTGTTTCACGTGTGAATATTTTAACACCCTTGGCGGACTCGGTTAGATGCCTCGGCCAAGGTATCCCCGAGGATTAGTTTTGGCTTGAGCCTTGTTTTAATAAAAGACATAAGCCTTAACAATTGTTTTGGTAAATTACAAATATTTTATGGTTTAAGAAATAAATTGAAAACATTATGAAATGGGTTGAAATTTATTGTTTAAACTTGCCTCCATTTTACTCGCCTTTAGATATTTATGATAATGTCTGTTTACTCATTGGGATTGCAAAATCTCACCCAACTCCTTTCCACCCATTTCAGGTTCAGTATAGACTGTAGATAGCTGATCTCATCGAGGACTACTATTGGATCTGCATTTTCCAAATCGTAGGTTCACAGTCCTCTTTACTTTTGTTTATTCGGGGGCCCTCTGGTTATTGTAAATTAAATTAAATATTTTGGCTTACTGTATTTCAGTATGTATAAATTTATTTAGCTTTTACGCTATAAAAATTATTCACGTATAACTTTATAAATATTGTTTTATAAGAAAATAGAATATTTCCCTTAATATTTCTTTTATTTTCTTATTTTATTCAAATAATCGTAATTTCGTTTTAAATGAAGATTTTAGACTTTTAAACTCATTTTGAATATGAATTATGTATTTTGTACTTGTATATTACGTTTTAGCCAGTTTTGAAATTTTTGAGAAAAAAATGACCAAAATACCCCTATGTGGCGAAAATTTTATTTTGATTGTTTTTGATCTAAAATAGTATATATTCTCTAAAGACTCGATATCTAACAATGATTGCTCACAAGAAAGGAAAGAAACTGATATGTAAGCCTTGCGGGGTTCCGGTTGGCATTCCGGATAATGAGTGTCAATCGGGACGTCGCGGCGATTGTCATGGGCCTGAGGGAGGTTCCGGGTCGTGACAACATAAATATTTATAGTGGTTCGGTCTAAAATCTACATCCATTACCTTGATTGTTCAACCAAGGATTTTTCAAACCAAATCACTAAAAACAGTGGAATTCACAAGCTTCCACCAAGCTTTTACAATGGCTTTTTGCAAGCTCAGCCACAACCTTTAGCAACGGTTTTTCACGGGATCAACCAAGACCCAAAGTGGTTTTTCAAAGGCTCAACCACAACCTACAACAATGGTTTTTACTGGGATCAACCAAAACCCAACAACCAACTTTTCTAGGCTAAGTTGGAACCTTTACACTCAATCAAGCAATCCAAGCTTGAATAAATCCCTTAGAGTGACTCGCTCACTCTAAGTGTACAAGAAGAGAAGAAATAAAAAAGTACCTATGATCACTTACTTGATCTAGATGGTACAAGATGAAGTGCTTAACTCTATTACAAAGATTGACGTTTAAGTGCAATAAGGTGCAAAGAAGATTTTCTGGTTTTTCAGCTCTATATCACTTGAAAGCCTTCAATTCTCTCCAAAAAACTGATTTCTAACCATTGAAAGACCCTTTTATACTTGGAGAATAACTTTGATGGCAATTTGATAGTTTATGGCCATTGGAAACAGTTGGGAGTTGGTTCTAGCCGTTAATCTACCTTTTAGTGCAGAATTCAAACTTGCAGACAAAATGCTTTTAGTCGACTGACCTGGTCGACTAAGTTGGTTCTGTTTCAGGTTGTAGATTCTAGCAGAGAGCATTTAGTCGACTGACTTGGTTGACTAAGTTGGTTCTGTTTCTCAAACTCTTCAGCCCGCCATTCCTTCAATTTGAAACTTGGTCAACCAACATTTTTCCTTATTTCACCAATAAGCTTCCTCCTTGTTAGACAGTCATGTCTTATTATTTTTATCTCCCTTTTTCTTTTGATATACACTTTGAAAGATTGATTTATTAATTTCATACATTAATTTTCCTACACACTCAAGTAAAGACATTAGACACAAATGAATGAGAATATTTTGCTATAATCAAAAACATATAGAGTCAACATTCTCTATCTCTTATTTTTGATGATGACAAAACACTCCTAGATTAAAAGTGCAATGTCTATGTTCAATATGAATACTTCAAATCTTTATGCATAATGAGGTGCTCCCCCTTAGTCAATGCATCTACTTTTCTTTAGATAATATTCAACAAAACCAACATTGAGCATCACACACATAAATTAAACATGAAAACCTATTTAACTCTATTTGATTTAGTCTTCCTTCTTTCTTTTTTCTTTTTCATCATTAAACAAGATATTCAAAACTCCTACTTAATGAGTGCATCAAGATTTTCCTTTAATCTTTAAATCAAACTTTAATGAATGAGAATCATAAGCACTCATACACCTAAGTCATATAAGCTTATAGATATAGTTCAATAACTTCAAGAGTCAAGCTTGTGTCAATGTAAGAACAAGTGTATGGGAGTTAAATCATTTCAAGAAATTGTCAAGGATTACTCAAATAATGCTCAAGCAAATTTGATCATTTTGTCATAATCAAAACTATAATAATTTTAAAGCTAACACAAAGTTGGAAAACTATTTTTCAAGTCATTCAAGAAAGTAAGTGGTTAAGCCTTCTTGTAGTTTTCTTAAAACTCAAAAAACTAAATTGTGTGTTTCACTTTTATTATGAGGAGTAGCTGAAAAGTGATATTTATAGCTAGGTTAATTAACTTCTTAAATTCCAAATAAGGCCCCAAATTATGACTCCTTATATTATTGGCCTAACACTTAATTAAACCTTTTTAATTAAGTCATTGTAAATTAAAATTTAATTTAATTTACTTCATTTGTATGTAATTAAGGCTTTAATATTATAACTAATTATAATATTGGCCTTATACTTAATTAAACTATTTTAATTAAGTCCTTACGAGTTAAAAACCTAGTGTATGATTTAAGTCCAACTTAAATCATCACACTCCTAATTTAATTTATAATGCAACTTATTGTGTGTCACCCATTAGGTTCTTAGCATGTTGGCAATGAAATTGAATCATATTTTTTATTAAATTAATTAATTCAATTTCATCAATTAAGATTGGCACCTAGCAATGCATCATAACCACCCAATTGTTAGGAAAGCCAAACGGTTCTTTGACAACCTTTTAATGTACAGTCTATCATTATAATTCATTCTCTCATCATATAGATCGAAAATGATAAAAACATGGTGCAATGTCTACTCTTATTGATCTCCATATTCATTCTTGAAGTTAGATCATTAGTTTTATAGAGATTTATGAAACTATTTTTCATAATCTCCAAGTTGCCTTAGCCAAGGACTTCTAATATAAACTAAGAACTATTAAAATATGTCCCCTAAATCACTTCGGATGATGATTCCTTTCTTAACCACTCATTTGCCTTTACATGCTTCATGCTATACCTAAAAGCATCCTTTTTTGACATCCTTAGTTAAGCACCCATAAAGATGAAATTAAAGCATAGCACTCCACATGTAAGACAACCTAGTATCTCAAGTCTAGGGAGTATCTACACAACTGACACATGAGAAGTATTGCATAGACACTTAAGCGAAATACCAAATGCACTTCTCATGGTGGGTCATGTTCAATAAACTTGTTTTCCCAAGCCAACACCTACATTCTAATTTCAAGTATCTCTATACTTCAACCTATGAGATTGGTTTCTTACTTCCTAAGTAAGAAACATAGAATACACCAGGCTTTATGAAATACCCCATACTTTGATATGGTAATAAATAAAGTTGATCGAATGCAAATTGAGGTCAATTAAAATGTTTAAAAGTGATAAGAGATGAAAGGAGTAGTTTAGGATAAAATATTTCACAAGTGAAAAAATAACAATAAAATAATAATAATTTTATCGAAGGAGAATTTGTGAGATAAAAAGCGATTTGGAAGTCAAGTGAGGCATAATAAGGTATTTTGGGTACCAAGGAGACAAGATAAAATTTTTAGAATAAAATAATATTTTATTAATAAAATAATATTAAAATATTAATATTTAGCTTGATGTCGAAGTCAATCAAGAAGAAGGATCATATGGTTGATCCAAGTGGGGGAGAAGATGACAAGCCCGACTCTATAAAAATATTTATCATGACATACATGTGATGGATAGCATGTTCGCACGCTAAAAGAGTCCCGAAAAATTTACAAAAGTCGGTATTGTACCTAGAAGTACAATAAAATTGATTTAAGCCTCGAACTATATCAAATAGAGAATTTACGATGAAATTAAGAATTTTAAAGTCCCATAATGGTTTAATATGGTGATTCGGAGTTCGAGGATCAATTTGGAGTCAAACCGAAATTTTCGCTATCTAGGGGCAAAATGGTCATTTGCCACCTGGGGACAAAATGAGAATTTTTAGAAAAGATTTTTGGCCCCATTTGACTTATTGGAGTAAGATTTGAGGTTTAGAAGTGAAAAATTTTACTTTCGGTATAATTTGGAGTAAAAGGGTAAAATGGTAATTTTGCCATTCGAAATCAAAAATTTAATTTTTGAAAGGATTTTGATCAAATTTAATTATTTGGAGTGTGAAATGAGTATGAGGAGTGAAAATTATGCATTATGGCAAATTTTCAATTTTTAGGGTAAAAATGTAATTTTTGAAAAGTTCGGGGGTAAAAGTGTAATTTTGAAAAATTTGCTCCACCAAAAATTTGGAAAAATCTGGAAATTCCACTTAAGACTTGGATAAGTCAAAGGGAATGCATGGTGGAAAAAGTAGGATAAGTGGATGGCTAGAAAAAAAAATGAATTAATAAAATATTCAAAATATGAATAAAATAATATTATTTCATTAAACTAATTAAAAAAGTATAAAAAAAAATCAGCCCATAACCCATTCTTCTTCTTCAACATTTGGCCAAGCAAGAAACAAGAGAGAGAAAGGAGAAAATAAAACCCTAGCCAAGAAATTTAAAGGGAAAATAGGTGGAAATTCAAAAATCAAGTGAAAAAATGTAACATTTCTTAAATTTGTCTTGTGCTTTACCTTTCCCATGCATTTCCCATCATTTTCCATGGTGGAATCATGTGATTTGAGGATGATTTCAATTCTGGTCATATGGGTTTAGAGAGAGAAAGTTATTAGATAAATTTGATTTTAAGCTATGTTAGTGTTTAGTGTTTGTTTAGCATGTTTATGAGTAAAACAACAAGAAAAATATTTATATTCTCCATGAATTTCTCTAAGCCGAATCTAGCCAATGGTATGTGAGGATGAGGTTGACTTTATTTTAAGAGAATTGGGTGAAAAAATGATGAATTATAAGGTTGGAAATTAAATGAGAATTTTCGGTGCAATAAATTGAAATTTTTACCCACTAGGGGTAAAAGCGTAATTTATAGTTCGGACTGATAAATTGGACTAAATTCACAGTCATTGAGGTATTGTGGATATAATTGGATAATTGAAATTGAAATGTGTGGAATTGAAGTCGAATTGGGGATTTTAGGAATTTACACCATGTATAGGCGAGTTAGGTCGGACATCGCAATTAAGCGATTGTCTAAACATTTCAAATCCTATCTAGTGCATACGCATGGATAAGAGCTTGAAATAATTTATGATAAATTGACACAATTTATTGAATTTTGTGTCATAGATTATGGATAGGTGGTGAGTCAATTGTTTCGGGTAAGAGACTGCACCCGAGGGCAGAAGATAGGAGTATTTCTACTCCTAATACTGTGAGTAAACTTATTATCGTCTTAATTATCTAGGGTAGTTTTATACAACTGTGTGATTTTAAGGAAAATGGGTTTAAATGGTAAATTGCTATGTTTTAGGAGAAATTGTGATTTTATAAAATGATTTATAAATTTTCTAGAAAATCGAATACTGGTTTTGAAAATAGAGTAATTGGAGACTGCCTGCTTGTGTTGTAAATTTATGGTTTTAAATTGAATGGCTTATGACAATATATGAGCATGAATGGCTAAACTGATTTTGGTGTTAGAATTATTTGTATTGTGTATTCAGCCTTGAAAGGCTAGATTGCGATAAATTGTCATGCCATGCTAGAATGAATTTTATTGAATTGGTGGATTATATATTAATTATTTACTGCAGAGGGGGTTCCGTGGACCAGCCTATTAGAGGGGCACGGTAAACTCCAGTATATTTTTACCCCGAACGGAGAGGCGCGTAGGGTATCTCCTGGGGTAAAGCTTAGGGTTCACTTCACGCTAAACCACCACGTGAAGGGGAACTCAGCCAACGCCAAGGAACGGTTGTATTTTTCTCAAACTAAAAATATATTTTAAGTGTATATGAAATTTTAACAGCTTTGGCGGACTCGGTTGGATGTCCTGCGGAAGGTATCTGTAAAACCCGACCCTATAAATACATGTCATGACATACATGCACTGAGTAGCATGTTATTATGCTAGGAAAGCACATAAGAAAAGACGAAACCCGATATCGTACCTAACGGTACACTTGAGTTGATTTAACCTCGAACTAGTTCAAATAGGAATTGTAGGATGAAATTTAATATTTTATAGTCCAGGAATGAAAAAAAATGATTGTTCGGAGTTCGAGGGTTCATTTTGGGTAAAATTGGAAATTTTGATGTTTAAGGGCAAAATCGTCATTTTGCCACCTAAGATAATAATTTGATCATGGAGTGAAATTTTTGACCAAGATTAACTATTTGGAGTATAATTTAATGATAGGAAGTGAAAAAGTTTAATTCTGGTGATTTTTGGAGTGTAGGGGCAAAATCGTAATTTTGCCACCCACGGACAAAATTTGAGATTTTGAGAGAATTTAGATCAAATTTGACAAATTGGAGAATGGTATGAGTATAAGGGATGAAAAATATGTCTATGGACAATTTTTCAATTTTTGGGGCAAAAATGTAATTTTTGACTTTTACGGGGGCAAAAGTGTAAATTGCAAAAATTACTCCACCGAGACTTTGGATGAGTCTGAGAATTTTATCTAAGCTATGAATATATGAGACAAGTGTATGGTGAAAATTTGGAAACAAATGGATGAAATTTTAAAAATGGGCCAATGGGAAAGTGACACATGGCATTTTTTTAATGAAATAATATTATTTTAATGAAAAGTCAGCCATTTAAACCCAAATTTTGAGTGCTGGCCGGCCATAAGGAAGAAAAAGAGAGGAAATAGAGAGGAAAGGAAGAAGAAAAGAAAAACCAAAGAGAAACAAGAAAATTCAAAGAGAAATTCGCGGTTTTCGACCGTTTACGCGTCTAACGGACTTGATTTCTACCTTTCCTATGCCTTTATTTCCATTTAGCATGCTTGAGGAGAGAGATCAAAAAGTGATATCAAGGGCTGGACGAAATTCTAGGAGAGAGAAATTGAAATTTTTAGGTTTTGATTTTTAGTTAAATTGATAGTTTTAGTTAGTTAAATGTGTTTAGAAATTAAATTGGGCAAGAAATCAGTAAATTTTCACAATACCCACTCTTGGCTGGATGCTCAATGCTGTACAATGATGATGAATTGATTTTATTCTAAGGAAAATGAAGAGAAATGATGAAAAACGATTAAACGTGATAGAAAAACAAAGTAGAAAATTTACCGAGTTAATGTCCCATTTTTGGCCGAATTTTCCAAGGAAGGGAGTGAGCTGATTTTGTTGTTTTTATAAGGTTATTGGCTGATATTTAATGGTTAGAAATGTTGGAGAGAGAATGGGATGATTTAGAGCTAAAATGGAGCGCGTTAGCAATTTATCGGGCAAAGTGCCAAAAATAGGTTAATACCGCATTTAAGTCGTTTTAGGCTATTGCATTTCATACCATGCATTAGTATAGGATTTAAGTTAATTATATAGTGATTTAGCATCAATGTGATGAATTGTGTAAATTTTTGTAATGTGTCTAGGAGGAGAGCCTTCCGGAAAAGGCAAAGAAGTCGTACCCGACGAGTAGTGATCGGGGCGCTTAGAAAGCTTTTATTTTGTACAAATGGTGAGTAAACTTATTATTATTGTAAATTATCTAGAGTTTATTTTAAATGCCCTTTATGTATTTTATGAAATGAGAACGAGATTAAAACGGGATTTTTGATGTTTTAGGAATAAATGTGACAAATAAAAATATATTGTATTGATTATGAAATTGAGTAATTGGAGGCTACAAATTGACTTGAAAAATATATATTTTCCTAGGAATGGCTTATGCGAAATGAGTATATGTGGCTATATTTTGTGAATGCATTGGGAAATTTATGTAAGTTGTTTTACTATGCAGGCTGGATAAATAAATAAAAGCCACGTTATACTGTCGAAATTTTATTAAAATTGGTGGGTTAGTCACTGCAGTGACGGGTTTCCGTGGACTGCCTATTAGAGGGGCACGGTAAACCCAATTATATAGTTACTCCGGTTGTAGAGGCGAGGAGGGTAACTCCTGGGGTAGTATTAGAGTTCACTTCACGTCGAACCCCCACGTGAATGTGTAACTCGGCCAACGCCAAGGAACGGCTGGTTTTAAAAATAAAAATGTGTTTCACGTGTGAATATTTTAACACCCTTGGCGGACTCGGTTAGATGCCTCGGCCAAGGTATCCCCGAGGATTAGTTTTGGCTTGAGCCTTGTTTTTATAAAAGACATAAGCCTTAACAATTGTTTTGGTAAATTACAAATATTTTATGGTTTAAGAAATAAATTGAAAACATTATGAAATGGGTTGAAATTTATTGTTTAACTTGCCTCCATTTTACTCGCCTTTAGATATTTATGATAATGTCTGTTTACTCATTGGGATTGCAAAATCTCACCCAACTCCTTTCCACCCATTTCAGGTTCAGTATAGACTGTAGATAGCTGATCTCATCGAGGACTACTATTGGATCTGCATTTTCCAAATCGTAGGTTCACAGTCCTCTTTACTTTTGTTTATTCGGGGGCCTTCTTGTTATTGTAAATTAAATTAAATATTTTGGCTTACTGTATTTCAGTATGTATAAATTTATTTAGCTTTTACGCTATAAAAATTATTCACGTATAACTCTATAAATATTGTTTTAGAAGAAAATAGAATATTTCCCTTAATATTTCTTTTATTTTCTTATTATATTCAAATAACCGTAATTTCGTTTTAAATGAAGATTTTTGACTTTTAAACTCATTTTGAATATGAATTATGTATTTTGTACTTGTATATTACGTTTTAGCCAGTTTTGAAATTTTTGAGAAAAAAATGACCAAAATACCCCTGTGTGGCGAAAATTTTATTTTGATTGTTTTTGATCTAAAATAGTAAATATTCTCTAAAAACTCGATATTTAACAATGATTGCTCACAGGAAAGGAAAGAAACCGATATGTAAGCCTTGCGGGGTTCCGGTTGGCATTCCGGATAATGAGTGTCAATCGGGACGTCGCGGCGATTGTCATGGGCCTGAGGGAGGTTCCGGGTCGTGACAGTATCACTGAGTATGAGTTTTGGCACGAGCCAAAGTTTTAAGAAATTCATAAGCCAAGTTGATTACTCGATTTATATGGATTGATTTTATTTGGTTGAAATGATCTGAAAAGTAATGAAATTACAGTATGATGACTTATTTTAATTGTCTCCATTTACTCGGCTTTAGATACTTTAGATGGTATCTGTTTACTCACTGGGATTATAAAATCTCACCCCTTCTTCCTATACATTTTTCAGGCTCAGGACAGTTTGTAGATAGTCGAGTAGGACGAGAACTAAGCTCGGAACTGCATTATAGAAAGTAAGAGTTCACAGTCTTACATCCTCTTGATCAATTGGAGCCCACGTGTCATTGCAGATCAAAACTTATATTTTGGTTATCTGTATTTCTATTCATACAATTTTGACTTTACTTTCATGTGCGAAAAATTATTTACGAATATTTCTATAAAAAATTATTTTATGAGAAAATAGAATATTTTATTAATTATTTTTGAATAGTACTAGTTGTTAACAATTTGCTTTCAAATGAACATTTTAGATACTTATTTTGTTTTTAAATCATTAAATATATATTTTCTGCTTACCTACTACATTTTTAGCAAGTTTTGAGATTTTTGACGAAAAATTACGAAAATGCCCCTATGAGCCAGAAAATAATATTTATTGTTCTTATTTGAAAATGACTTATGATTTTTTTAAATGCGAGATTTAATAATTGTTGCTCACCGGGGAGATGCAGAAGTTGATGCTAAGCCTTGCGGGGTTTCGATCGGCATTCGGGGTGAAGAATGTCTGTCGAGGCCTCGCGGCGGTTGTCATGGGCTCGATGGGGAGTTCCGGGTCATGACACTTTAGGTATCATTGATGTCCAATTTCAATGATACATCGACCAAGAACATTTAGAGATTATGCTTAGGGATCTCATAACTACAATCCATTACAGTTCCCTTGCAAGGCATATTAATCTCATGAACTTTATCCAATTAGACTTATAACCCATTATAATTAACATCTTATTAATAAAGGAAAACCTCTAATCATTCAACATGAATGGTATTGTTACATGATTGAAATCAAGCCTTAACCAATCCCAATTGGTTGCAAGGCTCATCCCAATAGCCCCAACTAGGGAATCAACAAATATTGATGATGTCAATGTGAATGGTAATTTTTTTGCTTTGGTTAAACACCTAAATAAGCCTTTGAACTATCCCAACAAAAAATCAATTCAGCCCTTATTCTTTTATTGTGTTCAAATAAGCTCCTGAACTTTTATTTCAGATCAAATAAAAGTGCCATGTCATCTGCCACACTGCAATGACATCATCAAAATGCCATGCCAACCTACCACATGGTAGATTACGTGGTATAAAGTGCCATGTGTATCGTTGACTAACTTCCATTGGGTAACTGTTAGGAAAGGTGACTTATTTTACCCAAAATAAAAATTCATGCACTTATTTGAACGTAATAAAAAAATAAAGGCTGGATTGATTATTTTAACATAGTTTAGAGGCTTATTTGAGTATTTAGCCTATTGTTTTTGTGGTTATATCTTTTATCCCTTTTGTTTTATCTCTTTTTAACTTATTTACCTCAAAAAAATTAAGGCAATGTAAAAGTTGTAAATATTGAAAATCATAGTGAAGGATTTTTGAGACAATGATTGAATGAAAGAAGAAATGGGACACACTTGAGTAAGTACAATTATATGAAAGAATACATAATATGTTAAGTTGAAATTTTGTGTTTATTCTATTGTTAACAAACATTAGGTTTGATAAATCATTAAATAGATAGTATTTGCCTTTTACATTTGGTGGTCTTAAGTGTAGTTGTCCTTTTTGTGATGCTTATATGTGGCATGAAGAAAGGATAGATTAAGCAAAGGCAAGTACAATTCCTACTTTTTCCTTTTGTTGTAAAAAAAGTACTATAAAAACACTTTTCTTTAAACTTACACTTTTGTTTTTGGACAATCTACTTAATTATAATGGAGATCAAAGGGTTGCAAAATTTAGACATAACAAAAGAATCTATAATTCCATGTTTCAATTTACATCTTTAAGAGCTAGAGTTGATGATTCAATTAACAATAGACCATGACCTTGTGTGTTCAAATTAATAGGAAAAATCATCATAAAATTGGATATTTATTTTTAGTCACAGGGAATAAGTGTCACGACCCGGAACCTCCCTCAGGCCCATGACAATCGCCGCGACGTCCCAATTGACACTCATTGTCCGGAATGCCAACCGGAACCCCACAAGGCTTACATATCAGTTTCTTTCCTTTCCTGTGAGCAATCATTGTTAAATATCGAGTTTTTAGAGAATATATACTATTTTAGATCAAAAACAATCAAAATAAAACTTTCGCCACACAGGGGTATTTTAGTCATTTTATTTCTCAAAAATTTCGAAACTGGCTAAAACGTAATATAAAAGTACAAAACACATAATTCATATTCAAAATGAGTTTAAAAGTCTAAAATCTTCATTTAAAACGAAATTACGGTTATTTGAATATAATAAGAAAATAAAAGAAATATTAAGAAAAATATTCTATTTTCTTATAAAACAATATTTATAGAGTTATACGTGAATAATTTTTATAGCGTAAAAGCTAAATAAATTTATACATACTGAAATACAGTAAGCCAAAATATTTAATTTAATTTACAATAACAAGAGGGCCCCCGAATAAACAAAAGTAAAGAGGACTGTGAACCTACGGTTTGGAAAATGCAGATCCAATGGTAGTCCTCGATGAGATTAGCTATCTACAGTCTATACTGAACCTGAAATGGGTGGAAAGGAGTTGGGTGAGATTTTGCAATCCCAATGAGTAAACAAACATTATCATAAATATCTAAAGGCGAGTAAAATGGAGGCAAGTTTAAACAACAAATTTCAACCCATTTCATAATGTTTTCAATTTATTTCTTAAACCATAAAATATTTGTAATTTACCAAAACAATCGTTAAGGCTTATGTCTTTTATTAAAACAAGGCTCAAGCCAAAACTAATCCTCGGGGATACCTTGGCCGAGGCATCTAACCGAGTCCGCCAAGGGTGTTAAAATATTCACACGTGAAACATATTTTTATTTTTTAAAACCAGTCGTTCCTTGGCATTGGCCGAGTTACACATTCACGTGGGGGTTCGACGTGAAGTGAGCTCTAATACTACCCCGAGAGTTACCCTCCTCGCCTCTACAACCGGAGTAACTATATAACTGGGTTTACCGTGCCCCTCTAATAGGCAGTCCACGGAAACCCGTCACTGCAGTGACTAACCCACCAATTTTAATAAAATTTCGACAATATAACATGGCTTTTATTTATTTATCCAGCCTGCATAGTAAAATCAACTTACATAAATTTCCCAAATGCACTCACAAAATATAGCCACATATACTCATTTCTCATAAGCCATTCCTAGGAAAATATATATTTTTCAAGTCAATTTGCAGCCTCCAATTACTCAATTTCATAATCAATACAATATATTTTTATTTATCACATTTATTCCTAAAACATCAAAAATTCCGTTTTCATTTCATAAAATACATAAAGGGCATTTAAAAATAAACTCTAGATAATTTACAATAATAATAAGTTTACTCACCGTTTGTACAAACTAAAAGTTTTCTAAGCGCCCCGATCACTACTCGTCGGGTATGACATCTTTGCCTTTTCCGGAAGGCTCTCCTCCTAGACACATTACAAAAATTTACACAATTCATCACATTGATGCTAAATCACTATATAATTAACTTAAATCCTATACTAATGCATGGTATGAAATGCAATAGCCTAAAACGGCTTAAACGCGGTATTAACCTATTTTTAGCACTTTGCTCGATAAATTGCTAACGCACTCCATTTTAGCTCTAAATCATCCCATTCTCTCTCCAACATTTCTAACCATTAAATATAAGCCAATAACCTTCTAAAAACAACAAAATCAGCTCACTCCCTTCCTTGGAAAATTCGGCCAAAAATGGGACATTAACTCGGTTAATTTTCTACTTTGTTTTTCTATCACGTTTAATCGTTTTTCATCATTTTCTCTTCATTTCCCTTAGAATAAAATCAATTCATCATCATTGTACAGCATTGAGCATCCAGCCAAGAGTGGGTATTGTGAAAATTTAATGATTTCTTGCCCAATTTAATTTCTAAACACATTTAACTAACTAAAACTATCAATTTAACTAAAAATCAAAACCTAAAAATTTCAATTTCTCTCCCTTAGAATTTCGTCCAGCCCTTGATATCACTTTTTGATCTCTCTCCTCAAGCATGCTAAATGGAAATAAAGGCATAGGAAAGGTGGAAATCAAGCTAAAATCGAAAAATCTTACCGTTAGACGCGTAAACGGTCGAAAACCGCGAATTTCCCTTTGAATTTTCTTGTTTCTCTTTGGTTTTTCTTTTTTTCTTCCTTTCCTCTCTATTTCCTCTCTTGTTATTCCTTATGGCCGGCCAGCACTCAAAATTTGGGTTTAAATGGGCTGACTTTTCATTAAAATAATATTATTTCATTTTTAAAAAATGCCACGTGTCACTTCCCCATTGGCCCATTTTTAAAATTTCATCCATTTGTTTCCAAATTTTCACCATACACTTGTCTCATATATTCATAGCTTAGATAAAATTTTTAGACTTATCCAAAGTCTCGGTGGAGTAATTTTTGAAATTTACAGTTTTGCCCCCGTAAAAGTCAAAAATTACATTTTTGCCCCAAAAATTGAAAAATTGCCTATAGACATATTTATCATCCCTTATACTCATACCATTCTCCAATTTGTCAAATTTGATCTAAATTCTCTCAAAATCTCAAATTTTGTCCGTGGGTGGCAAAATTACGATTTTGCCCCTACACTCCAAAAATCACCAGAATTAAAATTTTTCACTTCCTATCATTAAATTATACTCCAAATAGTTAATCTTGGTCAAAAATTTCACTCCATGATCAAATTATTATCTTAGGTGGCAAAATGACGATTTTGCCCTTGAATATCAAAATTTCTAATTTTACCCCAAATGAACCCTCGAACTCCGAACAATCATTTTTAGTCATTCCTGGACTATAAAATATTAAATTTCATCCTACAATTCCTATTTGAACTAGTTCGAGGTTAAATCAATTTAAGTGTACCGTTAGGTACAATATCAGGTTTCGTTTATTCTTAGGTGCTTTTCTAGCGTAATAACTTGCTACTCAATGCATGTATGTCATGACATGTATTTATAGGGTCGGGTTTTATAATAAGCCTAAGTTTATGCAACTATATTGTGAAACCCCATATTCCTAGTGTACGTGTAAAGTAGAGTAAAAGTGGTGATGTGGACCAAGGGCATTTTCATCTTTTTGCTTGGTAATTGTTAGCTTTGAAATTGACTGTATTTTTGAAATGACAAAATTCAATGATATGTTTTGGAATTGATTGAAAATGATTTTGATAGAAAAAACCATACCCCTAAATGTTTTAAAGCTATTTGTGAAAGATAACTGCTTTAAAAATAAGTTCCAACAGAAAAGAATCAACCTCGAAAAAGTGAAGTCTCGGTTTCTATTAAACATAAAGCAATATTTCTTCACTATAATAGGAAGAGATCGACTTGTCAGCAAAGGAATCATCAATTCTAAACAAGCAAAAAATTATTGGATTGCGAGAATCGAATTTTGAAGGAGAAATAGATCGATTCCTAAGAATGCAAAAGCAGAAGGAAAAAGTGCTGAGCAGACTTCTCAAGTTCCATTGATCAATTCCTTGATGCAAAATGAAGAAATAATGGAAACTTGTTGAAGAAGCTAAATAGGGAGATTTTGAGCAAGAAAACCCAAATTTGAAAATTCAAAGTGACACTCAAAGGGCAAGAATAATCAACTTCTAAGAAGGAGAAAAGTCGATTCCTGCAAAACAGAATATTCCAAACTTGAAGCAAGAAAATAAGAATGGACTACTCAATGGAAAAATGATTCGTGGAAAATAAGGAGCATCAAGTTCAAAGTTAAAGCAAGAATAAATATATACTTGGTTATCATAATATATTCTTGAGGTAATTGTGATTGGAAATTATGAATGGTTAAAAGACCTATCCAGTCCTTGTACTCTTCAATTTTGTTCAATTCAGTCCCTGTACTCAAAATCGAACCAATTTAGTATTTTGATTTTTAGAATTACGTCAATTTAGTCCCTCCCCCTAACGCCATCTAATTTTTTCGTTAAAAGATGACATCATCACTGACGTCAGCAATGACATCAGCGGTAATGTCACGACCCGGTACTCCCCTCGAGCCCGTGACAACCGCCGCGGTGTCCCGGTAGACACTTATTGCCCGGAATGTCAACCCGAAACCCCGCAAGGCTTTACTATCAGTTTCTCTGTTCCCTTGTGAGCAACCATTGTCAAATATCGTGTTCTAAAATATTTTAAGCTGTTTCCAACTTTAAACAAATAAAATATTAATTTTTCGTCTCACAAGGGTATTTTGGTCATTTTTCTCAAAAATTTTAAAACTGGCTAAAACGTAATATACAAGTACAAAACACACAATTCATATTCAAAATGAGTTTAAAAGTCTAAAATCTTCATTTAAAACGAAATTATGGTTATTTGAATATAATAAGAGAATAAAAGAAATATTAAGTAAAATATCTTATTTTCTTATAAAACAATATTTATAGAGTTATACGTGAATAAGTTTTATAGCGTAAAAGCTAAATAAATTTATACATACTTAAATATAGTAAGCCAAAATATTTAATTTAATTTACAATAACAAGAGTGCCCCCGAATAAACAAAAGTAAAGAGGACTGTGAACCTACAGTTTGGAAAATGCAGATCCCACTGTAGTCCTCGATGAGATCAGCTATCTACAGTCTATACTGAACCTGAAATGGGTGGAAAGGAGGGTGGTGAGATTATAAAATCCCAATGAGTAAACAAACATCATCATAAACATCTAGAGTTGAGTACATGGAGACAATAAAGTAAATCATCATAAACTGGGTTATAGCATTATAACACATTTTGTTCAAAACACGTAAAGAGGCTTATGAATCTCATAAAAATCTAGGCTTGTGCCATAAATCCATTCTCGGGGACACCTTGGCTGAGGCATCCTACCGAGACCGCCAAGGCTATTAAAATTCACATTTCACATAAATCATGTTTTTGTTTTGAAAACATAGCCGTTCCTTGGCGTTGGCTGAGTTCCCCCTCACGTGGTGGTTTAGCGTGAAGTGAACCCTAAACTTTACCCCAGGAGATACCCTACGCGCCTCTCCGTTCGAGGTAAGATATAATGGGGTTTACCGTGCCCCTCTAAAAGGCTGGTCCACAGAAACCCCCTACTGCAGTGATTAATTAATATATAATCCACCATATAATAAAACTCAATAACATGATATGGCAATTTTGTAATTCGTAGTTTTTCAAGGTAACCAAACAATTCGCATTTCAATACAATTGCCAACTAGCCAATCATGCTCGATTTATCATAAGCCAGTTAATTTAAACAATCAAATTGCCACAATTAACAGTCTCCGTGTACTCTATTTTTCAAAATCACTATTAATTTCAAAACAATTTATAATTTAATTTCATTGAAACTCATTTATTCATAAAACATGAAAATTTATCTTTTTAAATTCCTTTTTCCATAGAATTCATGAAAGCATTTAAAAACCACCTTAGATAATTAAAATGACAGTAAGTTTACTCACAATGTCTAGAATGCAGACTTTCGAAGCACTCTGTCTACTGGTCCTCGGATGCAATTTGCTTGCCTTTATCAGAGGACTCACCACCTTGACACAATACAAAATCGAGAGTTTCACCAAGTTGGTACTAAATCAAAATTAAACTAATTTAGATTACCAATGCATGATATGGAATGCAAAAAGGCACTGGTAACTATTTAAACCCGGTATTGGCCTAATTCGTCTTATCACCCGATTAAATTCCTAACGGGTCCGTTTAAACTCCAATTTAATTCTTTTCAGTTTCTATACCTCAATTGCACCCAAATTAACTTAATGTCCCTCAGTGTGATGCAAATTATCAGTCCCAACAATAAATTACGAAAATACCCCTAGTGGGTAAAAATTCATATTTTTGCTCCGAAAATTCCCATTATTTTTCTAGGCTCATAATTCATCATTCCTTAACCAATTCTCCTAGAATAAAATCAAACTCATCCTCACTCACTACATGGTAAATTCAGCCATTAATGGTTGGGGGAGAAAATAAATTCTTTTCTTGTTGTTTTGTTTCTAAATATGCTAAACTAACTAAAAACACTAACATAAATTAAAATCAAATAAATCCAACAACTTTCTCTCTCCTAACCCATTTTTCCAGAATTTAATTCATCATGAAAACATGTAATTTAATCATGAAAAATAAAGAGAAATGCTTGGGAATAAGAAAACTCAAGCTTAATAGAAAAAACTCACCTTTTTCACTTAATTTCCTTGAAAATTCACACTTTTTCTTTGATTTTCTCTCTCTAGGGTTTTGTTTTTGTTTTCTCTCTCTTCTTGCTGGTTTGGCCGGCCATGGGGTGGAAGATGGGCTGATTTTGTGCCTTTTAAAAAGGAAAATAATAAATTAATAAAGGCATGACACATGGCATCATGTCATTGGCCCGTTTTTAAAATTTTAAAAATTTAAACATTTTATCTCCACCACATGTTTAGTCAAGGGTCAAAGATGAAGACAAGGAAGACCATGTGCTGGAAAAAATATTCTGGTGGTGGAAAATTACAATTTTGCCCCTATGGTGGCAAAATTACCATTTTACCCCTATACTCCAAATTATACCGAAATTAAAATTTTTCACTTCTAAACCTCAAATCATACTTCAATAAGTCAAATTATACTCTAATAAGTCAAATGGGGTCAAAAAAATCTTTTCTAAAATTCCCATTTTGTCCCTAGGTGGCAAATGACCATTTTGCCCCTAGTTAGTGAAAATTCCGATTTGACTCCAAATTGATCCTCAAACTCCAAATTACCATTTTAAGTCATCCATGAACTGTGAAACTCTTAATCTCACTTTAAAATTCCTATTTGATCTAGTTCGAGGATTAAATAAACTTTGTTGTACCTCTAGGTATAATACCGACTTTTGTAAATTTTTCGGGACTCTCCTAGCATGCAATCAGGCTATCATCACATGTATGTCATGAATAGTATTTTATAAGGTCGGGCTTTACAGGTAACCTGTCACTTTTGATGATGTGGAGTTGAGATGATGAGGTGACATGTCACGTGACACTATACAATGACATGGTAGTGCTGATGTGGCACTAGCATGCTGACATGTCGATGCCACATGGTAAATCAAAAAAAAATTAAATTCTACCGTGTCATAGGGATTAAAGTGGACAAAAATATATAGTATGAGGACTAAATTAAACAAAATTGAGATGTTGAGGGACTAAATTGAAAAACAAATATTTAAAAAAATACAAATCTTCAAGCAGATTATTGATATGCTTATTAATAAGCCAAAAATTTAAGTATAAAAGATTTATAGTGTTAAAATATGTATATATATAAATATTTTCTTACTTGATTATTTGATTCTAGAATATGTAAACTAATTTATCTTTTTTACAAAAATTAAGTTTGAATTCTCTTTCTATAAAAGAAATTTGGAAAAATTTCATACCTGAAGTCAAATTTATATGAATAACTTATATTATGTTAAAATAAAATAATATAAAATGACTAAATAAATTCTTTTTTCTTTTATTTATAATAGTATACAAATTTAAAATTTATTTAACTTAGTTTTTAACTTGAGCTAAAGTCAAATAAGCAAAATATGTTGATTTAGCTTTTTCTTCTAAAAAAATGAAAAACAAAGATATGGAGTTAGCAATGATTATAAAAGTAATTCCTCATTCTGATGTACTTAATTTGGACATGACAAACCTTTTATTATAACCAAAGAATCCAAACTCCAACCTTCCAATTATTTATTTATTTTTTATGTTTTAATTTTATCTAATATTTCAAGTTATATTTTTTAAGTTGAAATTTCTAGATTAAAGACTGCATTTATGATTGATAAATTCAAATATAACTATAAATATTAGGGGTGAGCAAATGTAAATCGAACCGAATCGAAATGAGTTCAGTTCTTCGAATAGTTTGGTCAGGATAGTTCAGTTATTAAAATTCATTTGATTTGGTTTTGGTTAGAAAAATTTCTAACCGAACTAACAGAACTTAAATAAGGGCATTATGGGGATTTTGCATGAAAAATAAATCCTAAACCTAATCTCTTCTCCTCTTTAGTTCCTCTTTACTTCCTTTTTAATTATATGAGCATCCATCTTATTAATTATAATTTTTTGTTATCATTTTTAATATTTTTATAGTATTGATTTATTAAAAAAATATAGCATAAATAAATATGTACAACCAAAGAAATAAAAAATTTGTCAAGTTCGATTTTTGGAAACCGAATCGAACTAACTGAATTAATTCAGTTATTTGTATAGTTTGGTTCGATTTTGGTTATTTTTAAATATGAGTTCGATTAGTTCAGGTTTTAGATATCCAAAACCGAACTAACCGAAATAACTGTTTGCACACCCCTAGTAAATATTTGTACCATCTTATTTTATTAATAAATTTTTTATAAATCCAAATTAATAATTTAAATTTAAATTTAAATTTAGCAGAATTTGATTGTGGTATTTGAATTTAAATAAAATCGTTTTATAAGAAATTTTGAGTAAATTTAAATAAAAGATAAATTGGGTAAGAGTTGAATAATTTCAAAAGAATATGTATTTGTAAATTATGAAAGTTGTAACTAAATTAACATATTTTGCTAATTTGAGCAAATTTAAATAAAAAGTAAATTGGGTAAGAGTTGAATAATTTCTAAAAAATGTGTATTTGTAAATTGTGAAAGATGTAACCAAATCAACATATTTAGTCATTTCATATTATTTTTTTAACGAAATGCAAGTTATTTATCTAAATTTAACTTTAGATATAAAATTTTTTCAAAACTTTTTTTATAGAAGGAGAATTCAGACTTAATTTTTGTAAAAAAGATAAATTAATTTATAAATTTTAGAATCAAATAATCAAGTAAGAAAATTTTTATATATATTGTATAACACCATAAATCTTTTACACTTAAACATTTGGCTTATTAATAAGCATATCAATAATCTACTTAAAGATTTGTATTTTTTAAATATTTTTTTCAATTTAATCCCTCAACATCTCAATTTTGTTCAATTTAGTCCCTACACTATATATTTTTATTCACTTTAGTCCCTATGACGTAGTAGAAATTTTTTTTTGAAATTTTTTTGATATGTCACGTGGTACTATCAACATGTCAATGCCATGTCAGCACTACCATGTCATCATATAGTGCCATGTGGCATTGCCACGTCATCGCTTGGGTACCACGTGGCATGCCACATTATCATCTCAATGCCATGTCATTAAAAAGTGACACGTTAATGCTGATGTCATCGTTGGCGTCGGTGATGATGTCATTTTTAACGAAAATATTGGATGTCATTAGGGAGTGGGATTAAATTGATACAATTCCTAAAATCAAAAGACTAAATTTGTAAAGCCCGACCTTATAAAATACTATTCATGACATACATGTGATGATAGCATGATTGCATGCTAGGAGAGTCTCGAAAAATTTATAAAAGTTGGTATTGTACCTAGAGGTACATCAAAGTTTATTTAATCCTCGAACTAGATCAAATAGGAATTTTAAGGTGAGATTAAGAGTTTCACAGTTCATGGATGACTTAAAATGGTAATTTGGAGTTTGAGGATCAATTTGGAGTCAAATCGAAATTTTCACTACCCAGGGGCAAAATGGTCATTTGCCACCTAGGGACAAAATGAGAATTTTAGAAAAGATTTTTTGACCCCATTTGATTTATTGGAGTATAATTTGACTTATTGGAGTATGATTTGAGGTTTAGAAGTGAAAAATTTTAATTTCGGTATAATTTGGAGTAAAAAGGTAAAATGGTAATTTTACCACCTCAGGGGCAAAATTGTAATTTTCCACCACCAGGATATTTTTCCAGCACATGGTCTTCCTTTATCTTCATCTTTGACCCTTGACTAATCATGTGGTAGAGATAAAATGTTTAAATTTTTAAAATTTTAAAAACGGACCAATGACATGATGCCATGTGTCATGCCTTTATTAATTTATTATTTTCCTTTTTAAAAGGCACAAAAATCAACTCATCTTCCACCCCATGGCCAGCCAAACCAGCAAGAAGAGAGAGAAAACAAAAACAAAACCCTAGAGAGAGAAAATCAAAGAAAAAGTGTGAATTTTGAAGGAAATTAAGTGAAAAATGTGAGATTTTTCTATTAAGCTTGAGTTTTCTTATTCCCAAGCATTTCTCTTTATTTTTCATGATTAAATTACATGTTTTCATGATGAATTCAATTCTGAAAAAATGGGTTAGGAGAGAGAAAGTTGTTGGATTTATTTGATTTTAATTTATGTTAGTGTTTTTAGTTAGTTTAGCATATTTAGAAACAAAACAATAAGAAAAGAATTTATTTTCTCCCCCAACCATTAATGGCTGAATTTACCATGTAGTGAGTGAGGATGAGTTTGATTTTATTCTAGGAGAATTGGTTAAGGAATAATGAATTATGAGCCTAGAAAAATAATGGGAATTTTCGGAGCAAAAATACGAATTTTTACCCACTAGGGGTATTTTTGTAATTTGCTGTTGGGACTGATAATTTGCACCACACTGAGGGACATTAAGTTAATTGGGTGCAATTCAGGTATAGAAACTGAAAAGAATTAAATTGGAGTTTAAACGGACGCGTTAGGAATTTAATCGGGTGATAAGACGAATTAGGCCAATACTGAGTTTAGATAGTTACCAGTGCATTTTTGCATTCCATATCATGCATTAGTAGTCGAAATTAGTTTAATTTTGATTTAGTACCAACTTGGTGAAATTCTCGATTTTTGTTTACTGTGTCAAGGTGGTGAGTCCTCCGATAAAGGCAAGGAAATTGCATCTGAGGACCAGTAGACAAAGTGCTTTGAAAGTCTGCATTCTAGACATTGTGAGTAAACTTACTGTCATTTTAATTATCTAGGGTGGTTTTTAGATGCTTCATGAATTCTATGGAAAAAGGAATTTAAAAAGGTAAATTTTCATATTTTATGAATAAATGAGTTTCAATGAAATTAATTTATAAATTGTTTTGGAATTAATAATGATTTTGAAAAATAGAGTACACGGAGACTGTTAATTGTGGCAATTTGATTGTTTAAATTGACTGGCCTATGATAAATCGAGCATGATTGGCTAGTTGGCAATTGTATTGAAATGTGAATTGTTTGGTTGCCTTGAAAAACTGCGAATTACAAAATTGTCATATCATGTTATTGAGTTTTATTATATGGTGGATTATATATTAATTAATCACTACAGTGAGGGTTTCTGTGGACCAGCCTTTTAAAGGGGCACGGTAAACCCCATTATATTCTTACCTCGAACGGAAAGGCGCATAGGGTATCTCCTAGGGTAAAGTTTAGGGTTCACTTCACGCTAAACCACACGTGAGGGGAAACTCAGCCAACGCCAAGGAACGGCTATGTTTTCAAAACAAAAACATGATTTATGTGAAATGTGAATTTTAATAGCCTTGGCGGTCTCGGTAGGATGCCTTGGCCAAGGTGTTCTCGAGAATGGATTTATGGCACAAGCCTAGATTTTTATGAGATTCATAAGCCTCTTTACGTGTTTTGAACAAAATGTGTTCTAATGCTATAACCCAGTTTATGATGATTTATTTTATTGTCTCCATGTACTCAACTCTAGATGTTTATGATGATGTCTGTTTACTCATTGGGATTTTATAATCTCACCACCCTCCTTTCCACCCATTTCAAGTTTAGTATAGACTGTAGATAGCTGATCTCATCGAGGACTATAATGGGATCTGCATTTTCCAAACTGTAGGTTCACAGTCCTCTTTACTTTTGTTTATTCGGGGGCCCTCTTATTATTGTAAATTAAATTAAATATTTTGGCTTACTGTATTTAAGTATGTATAAATTTATTTAGCTTTTACGCTATAAAAATTATTCACGTATAACTCTATAAATATTATTTTATAAGAAAATAGAATATTTTACTTAATATTTCTTTTATTTTCTTATTATATTCAAATAACCATAATTTCGTTTTAAATGAAGATTTTAGACTTTTAAACTCATTTTGAATATGAATTATGTGTTTTGTACTTGTATATTACGTTTTAGCCAGTTTCGAAATTTTTGAGAAAAATGACCAAAATACCTTTGTGAGACGAAAAATTAATATTTTATTTGTTTAAAGTTAGAAACAGCTTAAAATCTTTTAGAACACGATATTTGACAATGGTTGCTCACAAGGGAACAGAGAAACTGATAGTAAAGCCTTGCGGGGTTTCGGGTTGACATTTCAGGCAATAAGTGTCTACCGAGACACCGCGGCGGTTGTCACGAGCTCGAGGGGAGTACCGGGTCGTGACAAAATTACTTTAATTTTGAGTATAAGGACTAAATTGAACAAAATTGAAGAGTATAGGGACTGGATAAGTCTTTTAACCAATTATGAATTATGGTTCTTAAAAATGATGTATAGTAAATGGATTAATGAATAAGTTTACATAGAAAGGTTTGCTTCTATCACGACCCGATACTCCCCTAGAGCCCGTGACAACCGCCACGGTGTCCCGGTAGACACTCATTACCCGGAATGTCAACCCAAAACCCCGCAAGGCTTTACTATCAGTTTCTCATTTCTCTTGTGAGCAACCATTGTCAAATATCATGTTCTAAAAGATTTTAAGCTGTTTCCAACTTAAAACAAATAAAATATTAATTTCCGTCTCACAGGGGTATTTTGGTCATTTTTTCAAAAATTTCGAAACCAGCCAATAATGTAATATATAAGTGCAGAACACATATTTCAAAATCAAAAATAAATTTAGATGTCTAAAACATTCGTTTAAAACGAAATTATGATTATTTTGATATAATAAGAAAATAAAATGAATATTAAGTAAAATATTCTATTTTCTTATTAAACAATATTTTCAGAGTTATACGTAGATAATTTTTGTAGCGTAAAAGCAAAGTAAATTCATACATACTGTAATACAGTAACCAGAGTATTTAATTTAATTTACAATGACCAATGGGCCCCCGAATAACCAAAAGTAAAGAGGACTGTGAACCCACAGTTTGAAGGAATGCAAATCTAAGGGTAGTCCTCAATGAACTCAACTACCTACAGCCTAATCTGAACCTGAAATGGGTGGAAAGGAGAGTGGTGAGATTTTATAATCCCAGTGAATAAACAAACATCATCCGAAATATCTAAAGTCGAGTAAAAAGAGACAATTAAAATATTTCATCTCAATATGCATTTCATAACATAAATATTCATTTCATTTAAATATTCAACATGGCTTATGAGTATCTTAAAAGCTTGGCCCCTACCAAAATCATTCTCGGGGATACCTTGGCCGAGGCATCTAACCGAGTCCGCCAAGGCTGTTAAAAAGTTCGTATACACGTAAACATATTTTTAGTTTGAAAAACATAGTAATTCCTTGGCGTTATCGGAGTTCATCATCACGAGGTGGTTCGGCGTGACGTGAACTCATCCATACCTCAGGAGATACCCTACGCACCTCTCCGACCGAGGTATATATATATCCGGATTTCGTGCCCCTCTAATAGGCTGGTCCACAGAATCCGCCTACAGCAGCAAGCTAAACCCACCATACAATAAAATTTTAACAGCATGACATGACTAATATTATACTACCCAGCCTGTAAATGTAAAACAGAATAATTCATACAGTTCACAAACCACAATCTCAGCCAGTCATGCCAACACATAATCATAAGCCATCAATTAAAACCATAAATTACAACACATCAAGTGGTCTCCAGTTACTCTATTTTCAAAGCCATCATTCAATTTCAAGACAATTTTATGAAATCATTTCATTGAATCACATTTTATTTATAAAATTGAAAAATCAATCATTTAATTCATTTTCTATAAAATTCACAAAATTGAATAAAAAGACCACTTTAGATAATTAAAATGATGATAAGGTTACTCACTATTTCAAAAGTTGAATTTCTAGAGTACTCTGACTACCGATCCTCGGGTACAATTTTCTTGCCTTTATCGGAGGATTCACCACCTAGACATAGTACAAAATCGAGAAACTTACTACATTGGTACTAAATCAAAATTAAACTAATTTAGACTACTGATGCATGATATGGACTGCAAAAATGTCCGAATAGCTGTTTAAATACAATATTCGACCTAATTCGCACTATTCTCGGTGTAATTGGCTAAAACCTCCAATTTAACTCCAAATCGATTTCTTTCACTTTCTACACTCCAATTATACTTAAAATACCTCAATGATTGTGAATATGATTCAATTTATCAATCCGAACCATAAATCACACATGTCTATACATTGAGCAAAAATTCATATTTTCACACCAAAATTTTTCATTTAATTTCTAGCCTCACCAAACATCAAATATCACCAAAATATCATGAAATATCATCAATTTCAACCTCAATATTCTCCCTAGAAAATTTGGCCTCTTATGGGTAATGGGAGAAAATGAATTTTTTTCTTGTTGTTTTATTTCTAAATATGCTAAACTAACTAAAAACACTAACATAACTTAGAATCAAATCAATCCAACTTCATTCTCTCTCCATACCCATTTGGTCAGCCATGAATTCACCATGAAAACATGAAATTTAATCATGGAAAATAAGGAGAAATGCATAGGAAAGGTAGATCACAAGTCAAAATCAAGAAATTTTACCTTTGATTGCTTGATTCCTTGAAATCTCACTTTTTCTTCATATTTCCCACCTGGGTTTTCTGTTTTTCCTTTCCTCTCTTTGTTCTTACTATGGCCAGCCACATGAAGAGAAAATAGGCTAATTTTTGCTGATTTTAAAGCTAAAAAAATAAATGGCTATTAACTTGACACGTGTCACCATTTCATTGGCCCATTTTTATTTCTTAACTATTAAGCTTTCTCTCTCCACCATATAAATCCCTTCAATTATCCGTGATAAAATTGGGTAAAATCCATGTGCTGGACAAGTGTCGGGTGTGTAAAATTACAATTTTGCCCCTAGAATCACAAAATTACCATTTTACCCCTAAAATGGTAAAATTACCATTTTACCCCTATGCTCCGAAATATACCGAAATTACAATTTTTTTTCACTTCTCAACCTCAAATCATACTCCAATACTCAAATCATACTCCAATAAGTCAAATGGCAAAAACTCTTTTCTAAAAATTCTTATTTTGTCCCCAGGTGGCTAATGATCATTTTACCCCTAGATAGTAAAAATTTCAGTTTGACTCCAAATTGATCCTCAAACTCCGAATTACCATTTTGAGTCATCCCTAGACTGCGAAGCTCTTAATCTCACCTTAAAATTCCTATTTGATCTAATTCGAAGCTTAGTTCAACTTAGTTATACTATTAAGTACACTACCAGCTTTTAACGATTTTCGGGGCTTTCCTAGCATGCAAACATGCTATCCATCACATGCATGTCATGACAAGTATTTTATAAGGTCAGGCTTTACAGCTTCGGCGTAATGGGGTATAGCTATTTGGCCGATGCACTAGCCATGGCTTGGGATTGAGTTGTGACATGTATGTTTATGATATTGATAATGAAATCTCAAATAGAATGGAACGTATTTATGTTAAAAAATAATAGTGTTGTTGATAAATTAGTAGTTTAAGGTTTTTCGAAAATGCTTGATGAAAACAATGAAGTTGTGAAAGCTTTTAGATCAGTAAGAGATAGATTTAGAACATTAAATTACGTTCCTATTTGACTAGGGATTATAAAGAGTCCAGATAATGGAGAACCAAATTATGCACCCCCAAGTTGTTATAAAATTGTTGGACTAAAAGTAGGAGATGTAGGAGAATATGATGGAAATCTAACTATCATTGTTGATCATGTTACTAAAAGACTAAAATGAATAAGTGAATTGCATCCTTCTTTTATGGCGATGTAATATCTTTTGTTGTTTCCTTATGGTGAAGATAAATACACAATTGATATAAAATATGTTTATTGTCCTAAGAGAGAAAAAGATAAACGATCATTTCTGACCATGTAGGAATACTATGCATATATAATTGAACAATGTATGATTGTTCAAAATACATTACTAGAAGGAGGTAAACTTTTTCAACAGTTTGTCATTGATGATTTTACAACTATAGAAGAACAAAGATTAAAATACATAAAGAATAATTAGAACAATTTAAGATCTGAAGTGTATAAAGGTTTAATAAATGCATTTACAAGAGGTGATGTTTGATGGGAGCATAGTTGGAAAATGGATAATTTTGCCTTCAAGCTTTATTGGTAACCCTAGATATATAGTACAAAACCATCAAGGTGGAATGGGAATATATAGGTATTATGGCTATCATGATTTGTTTATTACATTTACTTGTAATGCAAGATGGATAGAAATTCAAGAAGCATTAAGCTTGATTCCTCAACAAAAACCAGAAGATAGACTTGATCTAACTTTAAAGGTGTTTAAGATTAAACTTTGTTACTTCATCGAAGATTTGATGAAGAAAAACCACTTTGGACATGTTACAACCGGTAAGATAATAGAATCTCATCACTAGATTTAGTGTTTCCATAAATAATTTATTTATAATTTTATACTGTTATAGACTTACATATTAATATATACTTTTTTCATTAAATATTCAGTTATGTGTACGATTGAATTTTGGAAATGAGATTTGCCACACATTCATATTCTTCTTTGGTTACATCCATATTATAAATGTTTATCTTCTGATGATATAGATAAGATCATATCAATTGAATTGCCAAATAAAGATTATGATCTAATAGGATATGAAGTAGTTATAAATTCTATTATACATAGCCATGTGGTAATGGAAACCCTCAATCTTAATGTATGGTTAAAAGATGTTGCTCAAAATATTTCCCAAAACAGTTTCAATGAAGTATTACAATAAATGAAGATGGATTCCCAATTTACAAAAGAAAAGATATTTCAGAAAATGTAGTTGAAAAAAATGGAATTGAATTAGACAATAGATTTGTGGTTCCTTATAATATTTAGTTGGTAATTAACTATCAAGCTCATGTTGATGTGGAGATTTATAGTCGTTTATAGCCATTAAAAATCTATACAAGTATATCAATAAAAGACTAGATAGAGCACAAGCTATATTAAAAAATGTTGACTTATCTTCCAATCAAGACCAGCGACAGAGGAGTATTGAGACAGATGAAATTAAAACGTATTTAAATTGTAGATATTTGTCAACTTATGAATCATGTTGGAGACTTTTTGGATTTAGAATACATCATTGAGAACTTGCAGTTTAAAAATCAGTAATTCATTTACCGAATCTACAAAATGTTTAATGATAATGAGAGATTGGATAGAATAATTCATAGACCAGATGTAAGGAAAACAGTGTTTACAGAATGGATGGTAACTAATAAAAATGCTAAACAACTTTTTTATGTTGATTTCCCAATAAAATTTGTTTGGTATAAGCAATAGATGAAATGGAAGAGAAGACAACAAAGAAGGTGCATTGGTAGAATAAATTATTATAACACCCCGTACCTTGATATGGTGGCTAATAAAGCTTATCAAATACCAACTAAGGTTAATTAGAATGTTTAAGAGTGATGAAGGATGAAGGGAATAGTTGGGAATTAAAATATTTCGCATATGAAGAAATAGTAATTAAATAATAATATCTTTATTGAGGATGAATTAGTGAGTAAAAAGGTGATTTGGAAGTGAACCGAGGCATAATAAGACATTTTAAGACCCGAGGAGACAAGTGGGCAATTTTAGAATAAAATAATATTTTATTAATAAAATAATATTAAAATATTAATATTTTATCTAATGTTGAAATTAGTCATGAAGGAAGATTATATGGCTAATCTAAGTGGGGGAGAAGAGGTAAGAAAGAACTTTGAAGGAAAAATGACGTCGGTGGGGCTCGCATGCCTCCATTAAGTAAACCAAGAAAGAGTAAGTATATATTTAAATATTATAGAGACGAGTTGGAGAAGTATAACTTTGATATTTTATTTGTGCAAGTGTTAAGGAAGAAAAATAGGAGAAAATTGAAATTAAAAGATGATGGGAGGACTTAATTATAAAGAGTGGGAACCTTGGAGGGCTAAATAGTAATTTTACCATTAGCTTGGTCAAAGCTTCCAAAAAAAGCTTTGACTCTTTTCTTTCTTTCCCATGACCGGCCCTCACTCTCCAACAAGGATCATTTTTCTTCTTCTTCACCCACCCGACGCCACTTTCCTCCTTGCAACCAAAATCAATTTCTTTTTCTTTTTCTTTCATTTCTTTTCCCTTTCTTTCTTCTCTTAATTCTTCATCCTTCTATTTCCTTTTTTCACCAAATCCACCATCCTTCACCCCATTCTCATGACAAACGGACTTTAGGAGAGAGAAAAGAAAAAATTTTCTTTTCTTCTTTTATTTTCTTCATTTTCCATTATACACCACTTTCATCACTACCTAAGCTTTTCTAGCTTCAGATCTGCGGTTTTAAAGCCAAAAGGTATACATTTTCAACTCTTTAATTTTAAAATTTATGGGTTTATATTTTCATATTTTGTTTACTAATTTTCTTCAAAAAAATTTTCTTGGAAATATTAGGTTTCTATTGATCTGTATATCTCCAAGCTTATCCAAGTAAAGAAACTTTAAATTGGAATAGTTGGTTTAATGGGTTTGTGAATTAGACTAGAATTATAGGTTAATGTTAGGTTAGATTGTAGATTATCTAGTGTATATTTATTACAATTATTAAATTCAAATTTATGACATAATTGAGGTTGTTATGGTTTATTGGTAAATATAGGTTCAATGGTACTTAAGGATTTATTTGGATTAGGATCTTGTGAATGCTAGTCTTGTAAGGTGGCATTATTAAGGTGAGTGAATTTGCATTTAAAATGTTTTGAACAAATGTGCATGCATTTGAATAAAGTATTTGAGTATTCTTGGTTAACTTTTTTAAAAAGTATGCACAGGAACAAGCCTTCCATGAGTGATATTTCTATGTTGTTAAACATATAATGTGACGAATCACATATTTGAAATATTTTATTAAATTGTCGATTGAATTGTCGCACGTGATGCATTGAAAATATTGTGATGTTTTACACTAGTGGCATAGCAGTTAATATTATTTTCTTTGAATGTCGGACTATGCAACTATGTGTATGACCAATAAAATAATGAACTTTGTGGAATGTATTATCATGCAAAGTGTGATACCCCATATTTTGAAATAGTGATTAATAAAGTTGATCGGATGCAAATTGAGGTCAATTATAATGTTTAAAAGTGATGAAAGATGAAAAGAATAGTTTAGGATAAAATATTTCGCACGTGAGGAAATAATAATAAAATAATAATATTTTTATCGAAAGAGAATTTGTGAGATAAAAGGTGATTCGAAAGTCGATTGAGGTATAATAAGATATTTTAGGTACCGAAGAGATAAGAGAAAATTTTTAGAATAAAATAATATTAAAATGTTAATATTTAACCGGATGTCGAAATCAAAATCAGTCATGAAGAAGGATCATATGGTTGATCCAAGTGGGGGAGAAGAAATACAAATAAATTTTTGAAGATAAATGACGTAAGTTAAACCGCATGATTTTATTAAATCGAGTTAGCACGGGTAAGTAAGTATTTAAAATATTATGGTGACACCGCGTTAAAGTAAAATTTCGATGTTTTGATTGTACATGTGTAAAGGAAAGAGATAGATGAAAATTAGAATTTTTAAACACATCGGAAAGATCGAATTTTAAAATATGAAAGTTGGAGGGTTATGTGGTAAATGAAATAAAATCAAGGATTTACAGCAAATGTGTTAATTGAAGTTAATAAATATATATATATATAATAATATAAATATATGGGAACAAAGGGCAGTCGCCCATGTGATCAATATGCAACTTGAAAAAAAATAATAATAATAAGAGAATAGAATGGTAGGGGCCGGCCAAGTGATTAATGAGAGATGAAAAAGAAAAGAAAGGCAAGGAAAATTCAAAGAAAGCAAAAAGGAAGGGAGTGGCAGGCCATGTGTCACGACCCGGAACCTCCCTCAAGCCCATGACAATCGCCGCAACGTCCTTGATTGACACTCATTATCCGGAATGCCAACCGGAACCCCGCAAGGCTTACATATCAGTTTCTTTCCTTTCTTGTGAGCAATCGTTGTTAAATATCTAGTTTTTAGAGAATATACACTATTTTAGATCAAAAACAATCAAAATAAAATTTTCGCCACACAGGGGTATTTTGGTCATTTTTTTCTCAAAAATTTTGAAACTGGCTAAAACGTAATATACAAGTACAAAACACATAATTCATATTCAAAATGAGTTTAAAAGTCTAAAATCTTCATTTAAAACAAAATTACGGTTATTTGAATATAATAAGAAAATAAAAGAAATATTAAGGAAAATATTCTATTTTCTTATAAAACAATATTTATAGAGTTATACGTGAATAATTTTTATAGCGTAAAAGCTAAATAAATTTATAAATGCTGAAATACAGTAAGCCAAAATATTTAATTTAATTTACAATAACAAGAGGGCCCCCGAATAAACAAAAGTAAAGAGGACTGTGAACCTACGGTTTGGAAAATGCAGATCCAATCGTAGTCCTCGATGAGATCAGTTATCTACAGTCTATACTGAACCTGAAATGGGTGGAAAGGAGTTGGGTGAGATTTTGCAATCCCAATGAGTAAACAGACATTATCATAAATATCTAAAGGCGAGTGAAATGGAGGCAAGTTTAAACAACAAATTTCAACCCATTTCATAATGTTTTCAATTTATTTCTTAAACCATAAAATATTTGTAATTTACCAAAACAATTGTTAAGGCTTATGTCTTTTATTAAAACAAGGCTCAAGTTAAAACTAACCCTCGGGGATACCTTGGCCGAGGTATCTAACCGAGTCCGCCAAGGGTGTTAAAATATTCACACATGAAACACTTTTTTTTTTTTAAAACCAGTCGTTCCTTGGCGTTGGCCGAGTTACACATTCACGTGGGGGTTCGACGTGAAGTGAGCTCTAATACTACCCCAGGAGTTACCCTCCTCGCCTCTACAACCGGAGTAACTATATAACTGGGTTTACCGTGCCCCTCTAATAGGCAGTCCACGGAAACCCGTCACTACAGTGACTAACCCACCAATTTTAATAAAATTTCGATAGTATAACGTGGCTTTTATTTATTTATCCAGCCTGCATAGTAAAACAACTTACATAAATTTCCCAATGCATTCACAAAATATAGCCACATATACTCATTTCTCATAAGCCATTCCTAGGAAAATATATATTTTTCAAGTCAATTTGTAACCTCCAATTACTCAATTTCATAATCAATACAATATATTTTTATTTGTCACATTTATTCCTAAAACATCAAAAATCCAGTTTTAATCTCGTTCTCATTTCATAAAATACATAAAGGGCATTTAAAATAAACTCTAGATAATTTACAATAATAATAAGTTTACTCACTGTTTGTACAAACTAAAAGCTTTCTAAGCGCCCCGATCACTACTCGTCGGGTACGACATCTTTGCCTTTTTCGGAAGGCTCTCCTCCTAGACACATTACAAAAGTTTACACAATTCATCACATTGATGCTAAATCACTATATAATTAACTTAAATCCTATACTAATGCATGGTATGAAATGCAATAGCCTAAAATGGCTTAAACGCGGTATTAACCTATTTTTGGCACTTTGCCCGATAAATTGCTAACGCGCTCCATTTTAGCTCTAAATCATCCCATTCTCTCTCCAACATTTCTAACCATTAAATATCAGCCAATAACCTTCTAAAAACAACAAAATCAGCTCACTCCCTTCCTTGAAAAATTCGGCCAAAAATTGGACATTAACTCGGTTAATTTTCTACTTTGTTTTTCTATCACGTTTAATCGTTTTTCATCATTTCTCTTCATTTTCCTTAGAATAAAATCAATTCATCATCATTGTACAGCATTGAGCATCCAGCCAAGAGTGGGTATTGTGAAAATTTAATGATTTCTTGCCCAATTTAATTTCTAAACACATTTAACTAACTAAAACTATCAATTTAACTAAAAATCAAAACCTAAAAATTTCAATTTCTCTCCCCTAGAATTTCGTCCAGGCCTTGATATCACTTTTTGATCTCTCTCATTAAGCATGCTAAATGGAAATAAAGGCATAGGAAAGGTAGAAATCAAGCTAAAATCGAAAAATCTTACCGTTAGACGCGTAAACAGTCGAAAACCGCAAATTTCCCTTTGAATTTTCTTGTTTCTCTTTAGTTTTTCTTTTTTTCTTCCTTTCCTCTCTATTTCCTCTCTTGTTCTTCCTTATGGCCGGCCAGCACTTAAAATTTGGGTTTAAATGAGCTGATTTTTCATTAAAATAATATTATATCATTAAAAAAATGCCACATGTCATTTTCCCATTGGCCCATTTTTAAAATTTCATCCATTTGTTTCCAAATTTTCACCATACACTTGTCTCATATATTCATAGCTTAGATGAAATTCTCAAACTCATCCAAAGTCTCGGTGGAGTAATTTTTGAAATTTACACTTTTACCCCCGTAAAAGTCAAAATTTACATTTTTGCCCCAAAAATTGAAAAATTACCCATAGACATATTTTTCATCCCTTATACTCATACCATTCTCCAATTTGTCAAATTTGATTTAAATTCTCTCAAAATCTCAAATTTTGTCCGTGGGTGGCAAAATTACGATTTTGCCCCTACACTCCAAAAATCACCAGAATTAAACTTTTTCACTTCCTATCATTAAATTATACTCCAAATAGTTAATCTTGGTCAAAAATTTCACTCCATGATCAAATTATTATCTTAAGTGGCAAAATGACGATTTTACCCTTGAATATCAAAATTTTCAATTTTACCCCAAATAAACCCTCGAACTCTGAACAATCATTTTTAGTCATTCCTAGACTATAAAATATTAAATTTCATCCTACAATTCCTATTTGAACTAGTTCGAGGTTAAATCAACTCAAGTGTACCGTTAGGTACGATATCGGGTTTCGTCTTTTCTTATGTGCTTTCCTAGCATAATAACATGCTAGTCAGTGCATATATGTCATGACATGTATTTATAGAGTCGGGTTTTACACCATGTGAGGAAAGAGAGAAGTCGGTTGTGAGGGAGAATAAAAGAGAAACAAAAGAACAAAAGAAAGAAAAGAGAAAGAAGCAGCCAAGAGAAAAGAGACAAAAAGAAACAAGAAAAGGGCGAGCGTGAGAAAGAAAGTGAGAGGAGAAATAGCAGAGTTGAGGGGGCAATTTTGCTGTAAATTTTAGAGGAGGAAAGAACTAATTTTGGAGTCTGAAAAGTGCAGTTTTGCTGCTGATTTTGGAGGTTGAAAAGTACAATTTTGCTACTGGTTTTGGAGGCTGAGACGTGCAATTTTTGTAGCTAATTTTGAAGGTTGTAAGGTGTGGTTTTGGTTGTTAATCTTTGTTGTTTTGGCTGCTATTTTTGGAGGGAAAATAGAGCAACTTAGCTGCTAGTTTTTGAGGAGAAATAGAGTAGCTTAACTACTAATTTTGAACTCAATATGAGCAACCTTAGCTACTGAAAAATTATGGTTGAAAAAGCTAGAAAGTGTGGCCGACGGTGAGAGGGAGAGAGAGGAAGAAATTTAGGACAGCTTGTGCATGTGAGAAAAGAAAAAGAAAGACAAGCAAGGGCTATTGGACGGTGGAAGAAAGAAAAGAAAAGAACAAGAAAGAAAAATGGGCATGACCCAACAAGAAAGAAAAATGGGCATGGCCCAACAAGAAAGAAAAATGGGCATGACCCAATAGATAGAAGTTGAGGAGAGATCATAAAAGATCCAAATAACCATAAAGGAAGAAAAGCCCAAGAGAGAATGAAGGTGGAAAAAAATTGGATTTGAACTAATATAGTCCAAAAAGGTAAAGAAATTTTCTTTGCTTTTATTTGGCCTATTATGAAATTGTATTATTTTAAGTTAGCCATTTATTTAATTAAATTTTTTATTATTAGTGATATGAATTAAATTTAAGTTACTTTAATACAACATTAAATATTTTATTAGGAGGTGTCATAGGACTAAAATAAAGAAGAAAATGTGAAATTTACGAATAGTGCTCGAATGAAGTTAAGAAATTTTAAATGATTCATTGTGAAGAATTATTGATGTTGGAGGAATTTAGATGCATAATTTAGTTAGAGAGTGTTAAGTTGAATGGTAAAATATTGGAAGAAATGAGGAGAAATAATGTAGATTTATGATAGAATGAGAGAGAAAAGTGGAATTGATGCACTAAGCATATTGGATTTAAATTGTTGCTAGCAAAGTTTGTTGTGGGAGCGTGTTGAACGACGTAGGTGACTGACAACTAAGAATAATTATACGAGTATGAATCAATAGCGACGTAAAAATCCTACTACTGTGAAGTGAGTAACCTTATGATCATTTTAATTATCTAAAGTAGTCTTTTTATTCGATTTTTGTGAATTCTATAGAAAATGAGTTTAATGGTTAATTTTTAGGTTTTATAAACAATATGTATTTAAATGAAATGATTTTATAAATTGTCTTGAAATTAAATGATGACTTTGAAAATAGAGTAATTGGAGACCACTTGATATATTGTAAATTTATGGTTTAATTGATTGGCTTATGGCAATATTGGCATGAATGGTTGAATTGCTAAATGTGCTGAAAATGCATGAATTATTGATTTGCCTTGAGAGGCTGTAAAATAAAATAATTGCCATGTCATGCTATTGCAAATTTTATTGTATGGTGGGTTTAGCTTGCTGTAATGGGCGGGTTCTGTGGACCAGCCTATTAGAGGGGCACGAAATCCAATTATATTCATACCTTGGTTGGAGAGGCGCGTAGGGTATCTCCTGAGGTATAGTTAGAGTTCACGTCACGTTGAACCACCTCGTGATCATGAACTTCGCTAATGCCAAGGAACGGTTGTGTTTTCAAAACGAAATAAAAATATGTTTTACGTGTATACGAAATTTTTAACAGCCTTGGCGGGCTCGAGGTATGCCTCTAATCAAGTTGTCATCGAGTACTATTTGATGGCATGAGCCAAATGTTTATGAAAGTCATAAGCCTTAATGAGAAACTAAATGAAATACAACCGTTTGCATAGGTTAGGATGAATTTTCAAATTGTGAAATACGTAATGTGATGGGATATTTTGATTGTCTCCTTTTACTCGGCTTTAGCTGATTTAAATGATGTTTGTTTACTCACTGGTATTTTATAATCTCACCACCCTCCTTTCCACCCATTTCAGGCTCGTAATAGACTGTAGATAGCTGATATCGTCAAGGACTACAATTGAACTTGCATCATCCAAAAACTGTAAGTTTATTTTTTTTTATACTTTTGGTTATTCGTGGGCCCACGTGTCATTGTAAATTAAATTTTATACTTTGGTTATCTGTATTACAGTATGTATGAATTTACTTAGCTTTTACGCTATAAAAATTACTTACCGGTAACTCTATAAATATTGTTTTATAAGAAAATAGAATATTTTATTGAATATTTTTGTTATATTCAAATAGATATAGTTTCGCTTTAAATGAATATTTTAGACATCTAAATTTATTTTTGATTATGAAATATGTGCTTTTCACTCGTATACTACATTTTTAACTAGTTTCAAGATTTGTGAGGAACAATGACCAAAATGCCCTTGTGAGATAAAAATTATTTTTCTATTGTTTTAATTTGAAAATAGTTTATAATCTCTAAAAACATGTTATTTTACAACTGTTGATCACAAGAGAGGTGAGAAAACTGATATTAAAGCCTTGCAAGATTTCGATCGGCATTCCGAGCGATGACAGTCTATCGGGACATCGCGACTGTTGTCACGAGCTCGATGAGAGTACCGGGTCGTGACACAAAGATTCTTGTTATATGTTGTTATGTGTGTTATGCTTTAAAAGATAATATTGAATGATAATTATAACCGTGAGTGTGCAGTGTGGGAGTGCACATGACGGTGATGGTGGTGTGCGGTGTGGAAGTGCACACGATGATGATATATGCCATGTGGGGTGTGAGAGTACACATGATGATGATATATGTCATGTGCAGTGTGGGAGTGCACATGATGATGATAGAGGCCATGTGCGGTGTGGGAGTGCACATGATGATATTTGCCATGTGCAGTGTGGGAGTGCACATGATGGTATTAGCTATGTGCAGTGTGGAAGTGCACATAAGTTAAGTTGAGGATGGTGGTTGTGTGCGTTGAGCCATGTTGACTAGTTGGGAATGACCTTGATGTGTTGGATGTATGTTTGAAATGTCTATATATATATACACTTATGTATACATATAATATATATATATATATATATATATATATATATATATATATATATATATATACACATGAATTCTGACACGCATGTGCACCTGTCTCGTAGAATAGAGATGATTAGAAAATGAAATGTGATTGCATTGAATGTTGAAAGTTGAATTTCCTAAATGTTTTAAAATGAGTTAAAAGTCAACGTGGCATCAAGTTTGTTTATGATATACAAATTGCATTGTTTTAATACAAGTGCATCATGTTTTCAAAAAAAATCATCCATATCATTTACTTGTTCCCTTCTTATGTTTACTCACTGAGTTCATACTCATTCTTTTCAACTTCATGTTTTATTTTTTAGGTCCGAAGGTAGTTAGATTCCTAGGTTGAGGGTCTTCCTTATATTCATCCTTCGATAGGTTTACCATGTCACTCAATGATAGTACCCACGTCCAAAGTCACTCCGTTGGTAGTCAAGGGTCCGTTGTATGTTTATATGTGATGGTTTAATATAAATTGTGAGATTTGTTGTGAACTTTGTATGTTTAGTTGATTAACAATGTCGTTTAGGGTTGATAATGATAACCTTATTTTGAGAATGGTATATACTTGGTTTTCACGATTTAATTTTGAAGAAGTTATTATTATTATTAGAAATTATGAGTTTAAGATCTTAAAAAAAGAGAAGTGATAGATGGCCTATTAAACAGGTTTACATAGAGAGGCTTGGTTCGATCTGGTGGGCTATGCCTATTAGGCCCATGCACTAGTCATGGCCCAAGATTTGGGTTGTGACAATTATGTACAACCGACTTTAGGTGAATTAAATTTTATGTGTATGGTATTGAATGTAGTCAATGAAGTCACTAGCTATGAACAAATTAGAACAATCGATGGTATTACGCATCCTACTTGTCAAGCAGCATGTAAAGCATTAGGTTTGTTAGGTGATGACCAAGAATGGAATGATGCATTAGCTCAAACTTCACAATGGGCTTCAAGCTAACAACTAAGGCAACTTTTTGTACCTATTGTAATGTTTTGTGAGATAATAGATCTGATAGCACTTTGGGAAAACAATTAGTATTTGTTTCCAAATGATATTAACTATAGATTGAAGTGTGCATTTGCATTTTTGCAATACTCAATATTGAAAGATTATTCAAAATTTTATGTATTGATTGCTTTGGAAGATATATTCAACAAGAATTGTACCTCTTTTTCCGAATATAAATTGCCAATTCCAAGTCAAGCAAGTTTGAATTTACAAAAAACTAAACTTATATATGAAGATATGAACTACAATTTAATTGAACTTCAAGAATTACATTTGTAGTTAGTATCAAAACTAAATCCAAAAAAAAATGGATATTAATCAATGTGTTAAACAATCAGTTGTGAATGACAAAAGATAAATGATATTTGTTTATGAACATAAGGGTACAAACAAAACATATTTATGGAATACTATTATTTCTAGAATCCATCTATAGGTAAAATTGTTCTAGCAGTTTTTCAGGCATTACATCTTCACTCTTACTATGTGCCAAAACAACTCACTCAAAGCTCAAAATCTCTTTAAAAATTAATGAATGTTCTACAAGTCAAATAAAAAAAAACTTAACGTGCCATATTGGTCCAGGCATGTAGCTTGATAATATGGAATGAAGCTCTTATGGTTCATAGACACCGCTTTGAAACTTTAGATAAGACTTTAATGACATGTTTGGTTGGGAGAATGGCTTATTCCCCAAAAAATTTTCTCCCTATGTTTGGTTTGTCTTTGGAGGAAAAGAATGACCATTCCTTAAAATTTTGCAAAATCTTAGAATAGCTAGTACCACCTCTCCCCATAGTATTAGCTATTCCACACCCATGAAAATAGAGTTCAAAACATTTTGGATTAAAATGTCCTTATTACTTTTAAAAATAACAAACCTAAACTTATAATATTATTATTTTAAATTAAAAAATTAAAAAATAATAATATTTTAATATTTAAATTATAATAATATTTAAATTATAAATAAAATATTAATATTTTACAAATATTAATATTAAAATTATTTTAATTTTAAAATATTTTGATCTATACTTAATACCATGGATTACTTGTCTATATTGTCTTTTGATACCAACACTAATCTTGTCATAAACAATATTGCTTGACTTGATATTGCTTGTCATAAAATAATAAAATTTACACTTCAACGCGGTATCACCATAACATTTAAATATTTACTTACCCATTCTAGCTCTATTTAATAAAGACACGTGGGGCACAACCATCGTCGTTTTTCTTCGAAATTATTTCTTGTTTCTTCTCGCCCACTTAGATTGGCCATATACTCCTCTTTCATGATTAATTCCAACCATAGATAAGATATTAATATTTTAATATTATTTTATTTTAAAATTCTCCACTAGCCTTTTAAGGCTCTAAAACATCTTACTTTGCACCGGTTCATTTCCAAATCACCTTTTAACTCAATAATTCACTCTTAATAAAAATATTATTATTTTATTATGATTTCTTCGCGTGTAATATATTTTATTTTAAAATACTCTTTTCACCCGTTTTCGCTCTTTGGTGCTTAAATCAGCATCCATTGACCCTTTGTCTCATTGATAATGTCATATTGATTTCTGTACAAGGGTACGGGGTGTCACAAGTACAGAACTATCAAGATGGAATGGGAATATGTAGGTATTATGGCTATCATGATTTGTTTATTACATTTACTTGAAATGCAAGATGGATAGAAATTCAAGGAGCATTAAGCTTGATTCCTCAACAAAAACCAGAAGATAGACGTGATCTAACTTTGAAGGTGTTTAAGATTAAACTTTGTTACTTCATCAAAGATTTGATGAAGAAAAACCACTTTGGACATGTTACAACTAGTAAGATAATAGAATCTCATCACTAGATTTAGTGTTTCCATAAATAATTTATTTATAATTTTATACTGTTATAGACTTACATATTAATATATACTTTTTTTCATTAAAAATATTCAGTTATGTGTACTATTGAATTTTAGAAACGAGATTTGCCACACATTCATATTCTTCTTTGGTTACATCCAGATCATAAATGTTTATCTTCTGATGATATAGATAAGATCATATCAATTGAATTGCCAAATAAAGATTTTGATCTAATAGGATATGAAGTAGTTATAAATTTTATGATACATAGTCCATGTGGTAATGAAAACCCTCAACCTTTATGTACAGTTAAAAGATGTTTCTCAAAATATTTCCCAAAATAGTTTCAATGAAGTACTACAATAAATGAAGATGGATTCCCAGTTTACAAAAGAAAAGATATTTCAGAAAATGTAGTTGAAAAAAATGGAATTGAATTAGACAATAGATTTGTGGTTCCTCATAATATTTAGTTGGTAATTAAGTATCAAGCTCATGTTGATGTGGAGATTTATAGTCGTTTACAACCATTAAAAATCTATTCAAGTATATCAATAAAAGATTACATATGTGAGACCTCGACCTCTATAGGCTCGTAATTAGGCATAGACACAATAACATGAGCTAGAGGTAGTTTCGTCATTTCCTTAGTAAGCCCCGAAAAGTAAGTTTTTTAAACAATATTAAGGCCTAAGTAGGCCTAAGGCATAAATGAGTGATGAAAACAAGGGTAAAATGACAAAGGAAACAAAAATGATGATGATTTCCACCATAGGGGCAAAATGGTCATTTTTCATCTCAGGTCAAAATTTTTAAGTTTCACGAACCCGAATATTTCTAGACCATTATGAACTTTGTTTCAGTGTCAAAATAGTAAAAAGATTGCATAAAGGGTTGAAGGAGAACAAGCTAACTAATTGAGGGCATTTTCATAATTTGAGGGGAGTTGGATAAGCTTGAGCTATAAATATCTTTTTCTTTCAGCAGCTTTTTCATTCTCCAGCAGCTTCTTCTTCTTCTTCTTCCTTCCATCTCACGTTTGTTTCCCTCTCCATGGAAGCTTGATATGAAACCTCCATAACCTCTCTCAAAATAGCTCCAATTTTCAAGCTTTTGTGCACTTTTGCATAGAACCCTTATGCTCTATCACTCTCTCACTTTAAAACCCTTGAAAAATCTTATTTCCATACTTTCTCTCACTAGCTTGCTGTTTTAGAGAGAGAAAGAGGGAGCTTCAATAATAGCTTGAAAGTTTTTGGAAAGAATTTCAAATACAAAGCTACCAAGGTGAGTAGTGAATTAGAATTGATTTTTAATGTTGAAAATGATTAATGTTTAGACTTGTGGGTGTTTTGGTAGTTGAGGTTGTTCATTCACTTTAGAGTGATTAGGATAGTGAACATAGATAGCCACTTAAATGGCAATTGGAAGCTAGCTAAGAGAAAGCTTTTAGAATTTATAAGTATGTAAATTGACTTAATGGTGATGCGAATGTGATAATAGGTTCCAACGAAGCCCCATCGCCCAATTTGGACCATTAGGGAAGTTAGAGTCGACTAAAGGTTCAACAAAATACTAGTGAGTGAACTTGCAATTCAAAATCATTTTGGGAGATATAATTGTATTTGTATGAAACGTTTGAATGATTTATTCCGACTTTTCTTTAAAAATGTGTGCCAGGGAACAAGGCCTTGATAAATTGTTTTGATGTTGTGAAAATGTGAAATGTGTAAAAGGACGAACCTATGTGCTCCTATATCATGTTGATATATATATATATATATATATATATATATATATATGAATATATGTAGTGCATTGATGAATAACATTGTGTAATGATATTGACCCGGCTATGTGCAAGTGGGAGTGCGCATAAGCCGATGCTGACTCGGCTATGTGCGAGTGGGAGTGTGCATAAGCCGATGCTGACCCAGCCATGTGCTAGTGAGGAGTGCATATGAGCTGATGATGATGGGAGGGTGTGCATGATGATGGATATATATATATATATACATATATACATACATAGATATGTGTGTTATAGAAAGTTCATGAGTATGGTATATGGTTTTGTACATGTGAATCTTGCATATTGATCTTTAGAAAATTTTCTAAAACATGTTCAAGTTGATTTTGTCTTTGCAGCTAAATGGCCTTCTCTTGAGGGAATGAAAAATTGTTGTTGGTGTCCCGTTTCTCACTGCAGCGAGATTCATTGTATCTGCAACGAGATTCATTCTCACTACAGCAAAAAACTCTCGAGTTTTGAGGGTTTTGTTGGCCTGATTCTCGCTACAGAGACAAACTTGCTGAAGCTTCTCGCTGCAGTGAGAAACTTTTTGTCTTGCTTATTATCTTGTTCGATTGCTGCCCTATTTTCCACTTTTTTGGTACCATAGTTGAGCATGGACTTCCAACATTAAGGAATTAATGAATTAAATTTGAAATGAAGAGGTTTGGTGAGAAACCCTCAGCCAGCTAAGAAACCCTCTGTCAGTTGATAATTAGAGCCCAATATCGCTGCAGCGAGGACCCATCGTTTACTGGACTTGAATTGTAACACCTCGTACCCTCGTTTAGCAACGAATAAAACCTTATCGATAAAACGAAAGGTCACTTGATGCAAATTTAAGTGTCGAAGAGCGGTTACGGGTGAAAAGAATATTTTAGAATAAAATATTAGTTTATGAATAAAAAATATTAAAATATTAATATTTTGTTAATTATGAAAATTAGTCCGGAAGAAAGGAATATGACTAATTTAAGTGGGGGAGAAGAAGTAAGAAAGAATTTTGGAGAACAACGACGATAATCGTACTGCAAAATTTTATTAAATCGAATTAGCGTGGTAAGTAAATATTTAAATATTATGGTAATACCGCGTTGAAGTACAACTTCGATATTTTTATTGGATATGCATAAAGGAAGAAAGATAGAAAGAAATTGAAATTTAATAAATATTGAAAGGACCAAATTATAAAGATGAAAGTTATGGTGAATAAAGAATAAAAATTAAAACTAGTTGTATGAACTTTGATTGAGGCAATGGTGATAAAATGTTGAAAGAATAAAATGGGGTGAATGTGGTTTGGATGGGATCATGAAATAATAAATAAAACATAGAGTAAAAATGGTGTAAAAGGTAAAAGAATAAAAGAATAAATAAATGAGGAAGATAAAAAAGAAGAAATGAACGAGAAAATGAGGATAAATGGCCATGTGATCAATACTTGAAGGAAAGTGCAAGAAAAGTCAACAAATAAAAAAATGAAAGAATAAAGGATTAAGTCAGCCAAGACAAAAAGAAGAAAAAGAAATGATGGTAGAGGCCGGCTGAATGTAAAGCCATAAAGGAAAAAAAAAAAGAAATAGTTGACAAGTACATTGACTTGTCTAACTTATCCCCCACATGTGAAATTAACATCAAATAAAATTGTGGTCATTCTCCTCCCAAGAAGGACCGACATTTTAAGAGCAAAAAAAACGAATAAGGTTAGCAGAAGAAGGACCAAGAAAATGAGAGAAAGAGTGCTGGTGAGAGAGCAAAAAATGGCAGCTGGAGGTGCCGTGTATAAGGCAAAGAAAGGGGAGAAAGAGTGTTGGTGAAAGAGCAGAAAAATGGCAGTAGGAGGGTGAGAAAGAGAGGTTGTGTTGCTGTTGATTTGTGCAGGAAAAGTGGAGGTTGTTTGCTGCCGGATTGTGAAGGATAAAGTGGGCTTTGTGCTGTCGATTTTTGATGGAGGTAGGAGAGGTTGTGTCACGACCCAATTTCCCGGGCCATGATCGGTGCATGAGCTCAATGAGCATAGCTCACTAAACCCAAGCAAGCCTATCCATTTACCTTTACTTAACAAATTTATCATATCATGCATACACATACACCTTTTCTCGGGTGTGAACATAGCCAAAACACAATGGCATTATCGATAATAATATACATGCACTATACCAGTCATGTATTTAGCAATTTACATTGCATACACATATTCACATTGTTAGATTGTATTCACAATACAAAAGGACCCATGACTTCCAGCGGAGACATTTACAATAAAAGAGATTCCTATCGAATGCCAGACACATACCCAGGAGATGCACTACGGGGACTCCTCGATCTGGGGTCCAACAGTCACCTGATCTGAAAACATGAATTTTTATAAAACGTGAGTACAATACTCAGTGAGTGAATATTAGAAGGGAACAAGCAATCTCAACTAGGAAATTTGACAATCATGATGCACCGGTTGAAAATAAGGCCATTTTCATCTAACTACTATTCCAAACCCTTTTTCCCTTCAAACAAGTCATCCTGCTAAAATAACAATAGCAACATGTAACACATGTAAACTTCTAAATTTCAACAAAACAAACGCTTACATATTTGCATTTACAACCATATACCCATCATCAACATGCACACCATCCCATCATCATCATCTCATATGCAACGGCTTATGCGCATATAGCCGGGTCAGCAACGGCTTATGTGCACTCCCACTCACACATAGCCGGGTCAACAACGGCTTATGTGCACTCCTACTCGCACATAGTCGAGTCAGCAACGGCTTATGTGCACTCCTACTCGCACATAGCCGGGTCCAAATCAACATGCAAAGAAGCATCCAATGCATATCATGCATTTTATCATATTGTGATAACACATAAACCATTGTATAGCACATTTTCACAATATAAAATCATTGTACTAAAAGCTTGTTCCCAAGGTACATTTTCTAAGACAAGTTGGATAGAATCTTTCATATTCCCCAAAACAAGTTTGAAATGCAAGTCCACTCACCGGTATCGAAAATTTAGATTTCGGGTGCCCTCAGACTAATAGCCCTCAAGCGCAATTCCTTTGTCTTTTCCGGACATCTCACTACCTTGACAAATAACAAAGTCAAGGAATTTACTATATTGTCCCTAAATTGATATAAACTACTTTAAATTACTAATGCTTGATATGTAAATGCAAAAATACGTCCGATTACCGCTTAATCGCGGTATCGATTAAATTCGACCGATCACCCGATTAATTGGCGATTATGTCCAAATCACCTCCAAATTAATCCATTTCTCCTCTAATACCTTAGTTTACCACATACCATTTAAATAAAGCCAAATTCAGCATTAGAACCCTCACAGTTCCTTATAAAAAAATTCGGTCATTTGGTGCACTAGCACCAAAATTTTTCTACATAACCGTTTCACCTTAATTCATCATATTTCCAAGCCATTTTCCATAAAATAAAAACAATCCCCCATTGATATTCAGCCCTCATGGTTTGACCAACAAGGAACCCTAGAGAATTTGAATATTTCTTTTGTGTTTTGTTCATAACCATGCTTAACTATCCCTAAACACTAACATAGTCTAAAATCAAATTATTCCAACAACAATTCCTCTTCCATACCCATTTTTCAGAATTGAATTCATCATGATAACTCAATATTCAACCATGAAAATCAAGAACAAAAGCATGGGTAAGATAGGTATCAAGGAGAATTAAAGAAATTTTAACTTACCTAGCTTGTTTCCTTGATTTCTTCACTTTTTCTTTAATTTCCACCTAGGTTTTCTTGTTTTTCCCTTTGTTCTTCCTTTTTTTTCTTGTTTCTGGTTGCCTAGGCCGAATATGGTGAGAGAGTTGGGGATTTAATGGGCTGATTTCTATAGAAAATAATAAAATAATCAAGCATGCCACGTGTCACATGCTTATTAGCCCAATTTTTAACTTTTTAACTTTTTCTTCTTAATTTTCCACCACAAATATTCTGGTATTTATTCAATCCTACCACATTTAAAATCCCTTGGTCTTGACAAGTGCTAGGGTAAAAAATTTACCGATTTACCCCCGAAACGAAAAAATTATGATTTTGCCCCTATACTCCGAAATGTACCAGAATCACATTATTTCTACTTTTCAACATCAAATAACACTAATATTGATCACTATTAACCAAATGGGGCAAAAAATCATTTTATAAAAATTCTCGTTTAGTCCTCTAGTGGCAAAATTACCGTTTTGCCCTTGTGCTCCAAAAATACCGGGAATCACAATTTTTCACTACTAAACATCATTTTATACTCCAATAATCATAATTATATTTCATATAATTATTCTTGGTCAAATGTGATCAAATCTTGGCTAAAAATCTCCATTTTACCATCAAATGGTAAAATGACCGTTTTGTCCCTAATTGGTCAATTTTCCTGATGGACTCTAAACTGGACCTTGAGCTCCGAATCACTATTCTAAGCCATTCTGTGGGTTTCAATATTTTCAAATTCCTCTTAGAATTTCTATTTGAACTAGTTCAAGACTCGATTTAACTTAATTGTATCACTCGGTACAATACCGACTTTTAATCGAGCTTGACAGGGTCTCACAGGTTGTGAAGCTGGTTTTGAGTGAGAGAAGGCCAATCGGGCGGTGCAAGTGAGGAGGAGGAAAAGGTCTATCGGTTGCAAAAGAAAAAAAATAGAAAGAAGTGGAGCAGAAGAGAGAGAAAGAAACGAAAAATAAATAAATAAATAAATAGTGGGCATAGCCCAATAAAGGAGAAGAGGAAAGAGCCCATGAAAAGGGCCCAATGGCAATAAGGAAAGAAAAGTCCAAAAGAGAAAATAAAGGTGAAAACTTGGGCCAACCTAGCTCAATTTGGAAGTGTTAAAATAAAGATAGTGCATTATAGTGGTGTGCCGGAAGAAGTAACGAGTGGCCGGCAAGTAGAAATAACGATGTAATATCCCGCTATTGCGAGGTAAGTAGGAGGTATCAATTTTAAAATTCCCATAATAGAGTAAATATACGTATATTTTATTTTAGATGTAAAATTGTGGATAGCATGTGTTGGTAGAAATTTTAAGGAATTGTGAATGCAAATTATGTTCAAAAATTGTTTTGAATATATATGTATAAATTATATGTAAAGTGTTTTAAAAATCGGGAAACAAGCCCTTCGCACTGTTTTGCTTCAAAATCTGTGCCTTATATTTGTGCAGTGTGCATTCATGGTTATATTGCTTATTCACCATACGAATTATTGTTTTGAAATTCATGCATAAATATATTTTGAGAAAATGATAGATTTTATCATACCCTATGTTGAATACTTTGGAAATAATTTTGAAATGAGATTTCAAGGACATAAAGTGATTTCTAAAATGGTTTTATAAACCGAGAGATTCGAGAGTAAGCCGACTGTCACTTCGGTTAAGTGTGACCCTCGTGCACGAGTGAGCTCTAGCTAGAGAACCATTGGGTCACCGACTAGCGGTTAAGCGTGGTTGAGGCCACAGCTTGTGATATATGTATCCGTGGCTAGGCCACCAGATGATTACACGGTTGCGACTGCTTGATATCTCCGATGTCGACCAACATCTTTGAGACTGCCATCGCATGTGGGATCCGGTGGAGCTAGGCTCCCAGAGGTTATTACGTGGTAGCGGGACCACGAATTTTATTTGATTTCCTACTCGAGACAAAAATCTCTTTGGGTTTTCATACTCTTATTTCTTGCATGGTGAAAACGAAATTATATGGTTTCCTGCAGCTTCCCCTGGTTTTACTGTTATATGAATTTTACTCTCGCATGCGAGGCGATTTGCGAACTGTGTATAAACCTGGTTACTATTTGGTTTTACGGGAGCTTACCCATCTTTATTGATTTAATTTTAGTATTATATAAGACAATTTCGATTGCAGAGATTTTTTTATGAACACGAGGTTTAAAATGATATTTTACAGATTTACTTTGAAAATGGTTGTTATCCTTTTCGCTGCACAAAAGTTTACTTAATTGATTTGACATACTTATGGTTGATTATGACTTACAAGAGATTCTTGATATTTTCTTTTATACATATAAGGCACAAATCTCCGTTTGAATTAAATATTTTTATCTACTGTTGCAAGTTTTATTATTCAAAATCTCAACCTTATTGCTTGTTTTCCATCTATGCCCTACTCACGGAGCCGATGATCACTAAGTCTATGAGACTCACACCCCTCTTATTTCTCTTTTTATAGACAGGGATCGACCTAGTGTGTAATCATTGGCGCGTACGGTCCATCGCAGATAGGTAAAGGCATCTCATAGCATTTTTTTTCGAGTCGCTCCGCTGTTAGAGGTTGAATTGTAGTACTCTGGTTTTACTATGTAAACAAATATTAGTTTTGATATAAACGGAAAATTTGAGATTTTTGAACTTAATGTATTTAATTGTGCTCTCATGACTTAAAGTCAAAATTTAATGGCTATGGTTATTGTTGAATTCATGCTTTAAATATTTATGGTTCAAATATGAATACGGTTTAGTAGAAATATACATTGAGTTATTGAGAAATTTCTTTAAGGCTTGTTCGGGACTTGACGGGATCTCCCAAAGGTCTCGGACGTTGGTAGCGACCAAGGAGGGGTCGTTACAACGTTGGTATCAGAGCCTTAGGTTTAGTCGAGTCTTATGAATTCTTGTGTCAGTCAGCGAAGTTATCGGAGTTAATGTAGAGTCTTGTTTATGGTTTGTGACTGCAGCACAAGTCATAAACAGGAGGCTATATAAACTCTTATTCCTAGTAACCTACTCTTCTTCTAACGTCTTGTAAAGTTCATAAGTGGTGTCATTGTCCGAGTTTGAGATACCACCCGAGATACGAGCTACTGTTGGAAAGATTTTAAAGTAAATGCTCTTGTTAAAAGGTTGATGTAATGATATAGTGCTCCGACTAAGGATGGAGGAAAGTGGAGCTGGACTAATAGGTCCGTAATAACTCATTCATTTTGTGGAGTTAAAATTTGAGCCATGATTGTCAATGGGAAGAAATTTGATGACTATGAGTGGTATTTGAGGTTAATATAAAGAAGAACGTACGATAATGGTAATAAGAAGCATATTTTGACCGGAATAAATAGTGATTGTTGAGATTCATTTGAGGTTTATAAATCTAAGTATTAAGGGAGGTATAAATTGATACTCACGTACACAGAGGTAAGTGCATTATGTTAATTGAGTTTGCTCTGCCTATATATAAATGGTGTTGGGCTTCCGAAATCTTTAGTATGAGAATTTGTGTGGAATATATGTATAACAACTTAGATGGAGCTGGTTTGGATTTTAATCAAGTGATTACGAGATTCCAAGGTTTAATTTGAAAATATTGACTTTGCCTATTATATGTGATAAGCACAAGATAATATAAATGGTTATGGAAATTGTGACGTAAGCTTGTAGGAAAACCAAACAGTTGAGGATGATCAATGTAGTAACCTTAAATGCAGCCGAATAGCGTTGGTCAAGTAAACTCCAACTGCCATCGCGCCGCAGAACTAGGAACACCTCATGTGTAGGACACATGAATGAGATATGAAAAATGTGAAGTTAAACTTACGAGCTGAATTATGGTCATTGGACTTGATGTTAAGCTTTGTTAATTGGATTTTTAAGATCTTGGAAAGTCTTTATACGAATGAATAGAGAAGTTTCTAAATTGCTATGTGAAATATTAAGATAAACATTACGCAGATTAAAGTCAAGTCCTAAGAATTAAGGGAGACGAGAGATTAAGCCTTGTTAAAAAGCTAAGGAAAGAGTGAATGAAAAGTGAGATGAATGATGGGAGAAATATGGATGTTGTTACGTTGCGCATAAAAAGCTTAAGGATAATCAATGTAATCATACTAAGTTAGTTTATATAGTCAAGTTGGAGGTTGTGACTGATATGTCACATAAGTATAAAGATATGTTGCAAATATAAGGATGTCTGGAAATGTGGGTTTAAGGCAATGATTATCTTACCATTATGTAGACTTGATAAGGTTACGGTCTCAATATACTTGTAGATGTAAGGTATAAATTGTGAAACGAGCTACTCCCCCCACAAGTTTCAATTTATTTTTGAGTAATTATCAAGGCAAAGTACCTGATAAGGGTAGGCAAAGGCTAAATTGTGTTATGAATTGTAAAACCTGACCCTATAAACACATGTTATGACATACATACACTGAGTAGCATGTTATTACGCTAGGAAAGCCTATAAGAATAGACGAAACCCGATGTTGTACCTAACGGTATACTTGAGTTGATTTAACCTCGAACTAGTTCAAATAGGAATCGTTGGATGAAATTTAATATTTAACAGTCCAGGAATAACTAAAAATGATTGTTCGGAGTTCGAGGGTTCATTTGGGAAAAAATTGAAAATTTTGATGTTTAGGAGAAAAATCGTCATTTTGCCACCTAAGATAATAATTTGATCATGGAGTGAAATTTTTGACCAAGATTAACTACTTGGAGTATAATTTAATGATAGGAAGTGAAAAATTTCAATTTCGGTAATTTTCAGAACATAGGGCCAAAACGATAATTTTGTCGCCCCAAGGTAAAACCGTAATTTTCACCACCCAAAACTTGTCAAAATCATAGGATTTATTTATTTTGGTATGAATAACTATGGTATTTTAAGTGGTGAAAAAATTAAAGTTTAAAGGACGAAATTTTAAAAACAGGCCAATGGAAAAGTGACACATGGCACTTTTTAATGATTTAATTTTATTTTAAAGGAAAATCAGCCCATTTAAACCCCACATCAGGTGATGGTCGGCCATAAGGAGAAAATAAGAGAGAAAATAGAGAGGAAAGGAAGAAAAGAGAAAAACCAAAGGAAAACTAGAAAATTCAAAGGGGAATTCACGTTTTTCGTCCGTTTACGCGTCTAACGGTAAGATTTTTCGACTTTAGCTTGATTTCTACCTTTCCTATGCCTTTGTTTCCATTTAGCATGCTTGAGGAGAGAGATTAAAAAGTGACACCAAGGGCTGGCCGAATTTCAACGGGAAGGATTTTGAAATTTTTATGTTTTGATTCTTACTTAAATTGGTAGTTTTAGTTAGTTAAATGTATATAGAAATCAAATAGGGCAAGAAAGCATGAAATTCTTATAATACCCACCCTTGGCCGAATATTCAGTGATGTACAATGATGATGAACTAATTTTTATTCTAAGAGAAATGAAGAGAAAATAATGAAAAATGGTTAAATACGATAGAAAAACAAAGTGAAAAATTAACCGAGTTAATGTCCCATTTTTAACCGAATTTTCCAAGGACGAAAGTGAGCTGATTTTGGTGATTTTAGAGGGTTATTGGATGATATTTAATGGTTAGAAATGTTGGAGAGAAAATGGGACAATTTAGAGCTAAAATGGAGCGCGTTAGCAATTTATCGGGTAAAGTATCAAAAATAGGTTAATACCGCGTTTAAGCTGTTTTAGGCTATTGCATTTCATACCATGCATTAGTATAGGATTTAAGTCAATTATATAGTGATTTAGCATCAATGTGGTGAATTGTGTAATTTTTGCAATGTGTCTAGAAGGAGAGCCTTCTGGTAAAGGCAAGGAAGTCGTACCCGACGAACAGTGATCGGGGCACCTAGAAAGCATTTAATTTGTGCAAACTGTGAGTAAACCTATTATTATTGTAAATTATCTAGAGTTTATTTTTAAATGCTCTTTATGTATTTTATGAAACAAAAATGAGATTAAAATAAGACTTTTTATGTTTTAGAAATAAATGTGCCAAATAAATATATTGTGTTGATTATCTGAAATAAGAAACTTTTGATCATGAAATTGAGTAATTGGAGGCTACCAATTGTCTTGAAAAATATATTTTCCTATGAATGGCTTATGATATATGAGTATGTGTGGCTATATTTTATAATTGCATTGGGAATTTATGTAAGCTATCTTTTACTATGCAGGCTGAATAAATAAATAAAAGCCACGTTATACTATCGAAATTTTATTAAAATTGGTGGGTTTAGTCACTGCAGTGACGGATTTTCGTGGACTACCTATTAGAGGGGTACGGTAAACCCGATTGCATTGTTACTCCGGTTGCGAGGAAGGTAACTCCCGAGGTAGTGTTAGAGCTCACTTCACGTCGAACCCCTACGTGAATGTGTAACTCAGCCAACGCCAAGGAACGGCTTGTTTTCAAAACTAATATGTGTTTAACATGTAAATATCTTAACAACCTTGGCAGACTCGGTTAGATGCCTCGGCCAAGGTATCCCCGAGAACTAGTTTTTGGCTTGAGCCCTGTTTCTAATAAAATTCATAAGCCTTAACAACTGTTTTGATAAATTACAAATATTTTATGGTTTAAGAAATAAATTGAAAACCTTATGAAATGGCTTGTGATTTGTTGTTTAAACTTGCCTCCATTTTACTCGCCTTCATATATTTATGATAATGTCTGTTTACTCATTGGGATTGCAAAGTCTCACCTACCTCCTTTCCAAATATTTCAGGCCTATGGTAACTTGTAGATACCCGATTTTGTCGAGGATTCTAGTTGACCCCTGTATCTCACAGACAGTAGGTTACTATCACCAACACTTGGTATATTTATGGGCCACTTGTCATTGTAATTTCTATTGTACATTATAACTTTGTAAATTACTGTATGTATGAATTTATTTTACTTCCACGTTACAAAAGATTACTTACACATGTTTCTATAAATATTGTTTTATATAAAAATGCTATATTTTAATCAATATTTTCAATAGTAATATTTGTCTCAAATTTTTTTAAAAAAAATAATAAAATAAAATAACTTTTGTCTTTTGATTTACTTGAGCCGAAAACGACTGGTAATTGTTTAAAACGGAATGTTTAATAATGATTGCTCACAGGAAAGGCAAGAAACTGATACGTAAGCCTTGCGAGGTTCCGATTGGCATTCCGGGTAATGAGTGTCAATCGAGACTTCGCGACGGTTGTCATGGGCCCGAGAAGGGTTTCGGGTCGTAACATGAATATTTAGAGAACAAGGGTGATATGATTTCTCACGACCCGGAACCTCCCTCAGGCCCATGACAACCGTCGCGACGTCTCGATTGACACTCATTACCCGGAATGCCAATTGGAACCCCGCAAGGCTTACGTATCAATTTCTTGCCTTTCCTGTGAGCAATCGTTGTTAAACATTCTGTTTTAAACAATTACCAGTCGTTTTCGGCTCAAATAAATCAAAAGATAAAAATTATTTTTTTTTAAGGATTTATAGACAAATATTACTATTCAAAATATTGATTAAAATATAGTATTTTTATATAAAACAATATTTATAGAAACACGTGTAAGTAATCTTTTGTAACGTGGAAGTAAAATAAATTCATACATACAATAATTTACAAAGTTATAATGTACAATAATAATTACAATGACAAGTGACCCATAAATACACCAAGTGTTAGTGATAGTAACCTACTGCCTGTGAGATAGAGGGGTCAACTGGAATCCTCGACAAAATCGGGTATCTACAAGCTACCACAGGCCTAAAATATTTGGAAAGGAGGTGGGTGAGATTTTGCAATCCCAATGAGTAAACAGACATTCTCATAAATATCTAAAGGCGAGTAAAATAGATGCAAGCTTAAACAACAAATCACAAACTATTTCATAAGGTTTTCAATTTATTTCTTAAACCATAAAATATTTGTAATTTACCAAAACAGTTGTTAAGGCTTATGACTTTTATTAGAAACAGGGCTCAAGCCAAAAACTAGTCCTCGAGGATACCTTGGCCGAGGCATCTAACCGAGTCCGCCAAGGTTGTTAAGATATTTACATGTTAAACACATGTTAGTTTTGAAAACAAGTCGTTCCTTGGCATTGGCCGAGTTACACATTCACGTGGGGGTTTGACGTGAAGTGAGCTCTAACACTACCCCAGGAGTTACCCTCCTCGCCTCTACAACTGGAGTAACTATGCAATCGGGGTTTACCGTACCCCTCTAATAGGTAGTCCACGAAAACTCGTCACTGCAGTGACTAAACCCACCAATTTTAATAAAATTTCGACAGTATAATGTGGCTTTTATTTATTTATACAGCCTACATAGTAAAAGACAGCTTACATAAATTCCCAATGCAATTATAAAATATAGCCACACATACTCATATATCATAAGCCATTCATAGGAAAATATATTTTCCAAGACAATTGGCAGCCTCAAATTACTCAATTTCATGATCAAAAGTTTCTTATTTCAGATAATCAACACAATATATTTATTTGGCACATTTATTTTTAAAACATCAAAAGTCTCATTTTAATCTCATTTTCGTTCCATAAAATACATAAAGAGCATTTAAAAATAAACTCTAGATAATTTACAATAATAATAGATTTGCTCACAGTTTGTACAAATTAAATGCTTTCTAGATGCCCCGATCACTGTTTATCGGGTACAACTTCCTTGCCTTTACCGGAAGGCTCTCCTCCTAGACACATTGCAAAAATTACACAATTCACCACATTGATGCTAAATCACTATATAATTGACTTAAATCCTATGCTAATGCATGGTATGAAATGCAATAGCCTAAAACGGCTTAAACGCGGTATTAACCTATTTTTGGCACTTTACCCCGATAAATTGCTAACGCGCTCCATTTTAGCTCTAAATTGTCCCATTTTCTCTCCAACATTTCTAACCATTAAATATCAGCCAATAACCCTCTAAAATCACCAAAATAAGCTCACTTTCGTCCTTGGAAAATTCGGTCAAAAATGGGACATTAACTCGGTTAATTTTTCACTTTGTTTTTCTATCACATTTAACCATTTTTCATCATTTTCTCTTCATTTCTCTTAAAATAAAAATCAGTTCATCATCATTGTACATCACTGAATATTCGGCCAAGGGTGGGTATTGCAAGAATTTCATGCTTTCTTGCCCTATTTGATTTTTATACACATTTAACTAACTAAAACTATCAATTAACTAAGAATCAAAACATAAAAATTTTAAAATCCTTCCCCTTGAAATTCGGCCAGCCCTTGGTATCACTTTTTGATCTCTCTCCTCAAGCATGCTAAATGGAAACAAAGGCATAGGAAAGGTAGAAATCAAGCTAAAGTTGAAAAATCTTACCGTTAGACGCGTAAACGGACGAAAAATGTGAATTCCCCTTTGAATTTTCTAGTTTTCCTTTGATTTTTCTCTTTTCTTCCTTTCCTCTCTATTTTCTCTCTTATTTTCTCCTTATGGCCGACCATCACCTAATGTGGGGTTTAAATGGGCTGATTTTCCTTTAAAATAAAATTAAATCATTAAAAAGTGCCATGTGTCACTTTTTCATTGGCCCGTTTTTAAAATTTCGTCCTTTAAACTTTAATTTTTTTCACCACTTAAAATACCATAGTTTCATACCAAAATAAATAAATCCTATGATTTTGACAAGTTTTGTGTGGTGAAAATTACGATTTTACCTTGGGGCGACAAAATTACCATTTTGCCCCTATGTTTCGAAAATTGCCGAAATTAAAATTTTTCACTTCCTATCATTAAATTATACTCCAAATAGTTAATCTTGGTCAAAAATTTCACTCCATGATCAAATTATTATCTTAGGTGGCAAAATGACGATTTTGCCCCTAAACATCAAAATTTTTAATTTTTTCCCAAATGAACCATCGAACTCCGAATAATCATTTTTAGTCATTCCTGGACTGTAAAATATTAAATTTCATCCTACGATTCCTATTTGAACTAGTTCGAAGTTAAATCAACTCAAGTATACCGTTAGGTACAATACCGAGTTTTATCTATTCTTATGGGCTTTTCTAGCGTAATAACATGCTACTCAATGCATGTATGTCATAACATGTGTTTATAGGGTCGGGTTTTACATGGTTTGATTAAATGATACTACCCTTGGTAAAGGAATAGAAATACGCTACGAGAATTGTAGAGATTCACTTAGAAAAAGCTTACGATTTAAGATTTTGAGTATTTATATACGAGAAAAGACTTTGGTAATGAGCTACGACCTAAAGGCATGACACTAGAATATGAATTTGGCTAAAAAACAATTGACTTTTAAGACACATGGTGTTTTGGGGATGGTGCCAATTAGTGATTAGCTCTAGTATGAGTATAGAACACATAAACCGGTTTTGAGTATTCTCCACAGAATGGTGAGCATGATCTGATTAAACGTGAGAGGAAATGATTTTAAACTAAAATTGACAGTTATTTTAATATTACAAGAGATTCATTGAACTTGCTATGCCTAAGATTACTTGAAGTCAAAATTTTTGAAAAAATATATAGGAATATATATGTTGCAAATTGGTACAAAAATTCATACGAAGTTAGTTATAATTTGACTCAATGATGATGTTCTGTCAGTGGTTATATCACTAGATAATGACTAAGATAATCTATCGATGATCTGGCAGTGAACAAGTTAATTATAATGCTGTCAACTAAAAGGTAATAAGACTAAAAGAAGTTAAGTTCGGAAAGGTCTCAGTAGATGATTCCTTGATTTTAAGGTGCATTTAAGGAAAGATAAATGTCTAATTTCATCTTTAGATTGATCAACTAATGAGGCCATGAGATTTGGCATTTGGAGTAAATTTGAGGAATTTCAAGTTAGATATATTGTATGTGGCTGATGACGAACAAATTAGCTATGACATTGGAGATATAGAGATGATTAGAAAGACGAGACTTGGAAAAGAACTTTAAAGGAAAATTTTGAGCAATTTAATTTTTAAGTGGTTGAGCTATTGATTAAAGAGATTGATCAAGACTATAAAGATATATATACAAGAATATCGTTAATTATTGAAATGCCTTGTGGTATAAGTTGAAATTATCTAGTGAGCACTCGATCATGAAAGTATTGGAGTTTTGTTTTTGGGAATATGGTCACTAATAGTTACCGGATTTGAATCACCCATGATGTTGAATATATATAGGCAGTGAATAAAGTGTGTTTGATCTTTACGTGCTATGTAATGCTTGAATGTTAGAAGGCTTGATAAAAGATCAAGGTAGAGGAATTGTGGATGGTTATGTAAACATGCATAATCGATGATTTAAGAATGATTTGATTGAGGTGTGACTGGGATTAATGATATATTTAATTTCCCTTTACAAGATGAAGAATAATATCGATTTAATTCAAGCAGTGTGCTACTTATAATTAAATGTATTATGACATTGTCGAGCTTTCTATAAAGATTGGAAATTGATAAAATTCATAAGACCGAGATCTTATATTGAGAATATCCGACGAAAGTGATGTAGAAGAATTTTAGAATTTTGATTATTCACAGTACATTGAATTGAATTCGAAGACGAATTCTATTTAAGTGGGGGAGATTGTAACACCCCGTACCCTCATTTAGCAGTCAACAAAACCTTATCGATAAAACGAAGGGTCACTTGATGCAAATTTAAGTGTCGAAGAGTGGTTACGGGCGAAAAGAATATTTTAGAATAAAATATTAGTTATGAATAAAAAATATTAAAATATTAATATTTTATTAATTATGAAAATTAGTCCAAAGAAGGGAATATGACTAATTTAAGTGGGGGAGAAGAAGTAAGGAAGAATTTTGGAGAACAACGACGGTAATCGTACTGCATAATTTTATTAAATCGAATTAGCACAGTAAGTAAATATTTAAATATTATGATAATACCGCATTGAAGTACAACTTCGACATTTTTATTGGATACGCATGAAGGAAGAAAGATAGAAAGAAATTGAAATTTAATAAATATTGAAAGGACCAAATTATAAAGATGAAAGTTATGGTGAATAAAGAATAAAAATTAAAACTAGTTGTATGAACTTTGATTGAGGCAATGGTGATAAGATGTTGAAAGAATAAAATGGGGTGAATGTGGTTTGGATGGGATCATGAAATAATAAATAAAACATAGAGTAAAAATGGTGTAAAGGGTAAAAGAATAAAAGAATAAATAAATGAGGAAGATAAAAAAGAAGAAATGAACAGGAAAATGAGGATAAATGGCCATGTGATCAATACTTGAAGGAAAGTGCAAGAAAAGTCAACAAATAAAAAAAAGAAAGAATAAAGGATTAAGCCGGCCAAGACAAAGAGAAGAAAAAGAAATGATGGTAAGGGTCGGCTGAATGTAAAGCCATAAAGGAAGAAAAAAAGAAATAGTTGACAAGTACATTGACTTGTCCAACTTGTCCCCCACATGTGAAATTAACATCAAATAGAATTGTGGTCTTTCTCCTCCCAAGAAGGACCAATATTTCAAGAGCAAAAAAAAGGGATAAGGTCGGCGGAAGAAGGACCAAGAAAAGGAGAGAAATAGTGCTGGTGAGAGAGCAGAAAATGGCAGTTGGAGAGTGTCGTGTATGAGGCAAAGAAAAGGGAGAAAGAGTGCTGGTGAAAGAGCAGAAAAATGGCAATAAGAGGGTGAGAAAGAGAGGCTATGTTGCTGTTGATTTGTGTAGGAAAAATGGAGGTTGTTTACTGCCGAATTGTGAAGGATAAAGGGGGCTTTGTGCTGTTGATTTTTGAGGGAGGTAGGAGAGGTTATGAAGTTAATTTTGAATGAGATAAGGCCAATCTGGTGGTGCAAGTGAGGAGGAGGAAAAGGTCGATCGGCTACAAAAGAAAAAAAAATAGAAAGAATAGGAGCAGAAGAGAGAGAAATAAACGAAAAATAAATAAATGAATAAATAGTGGGCATAGCCCAATAAAGGAGAAGTGGAAATAGCTCATGAGAAGGGCCCAATGGCAATAAGGAATAAAAAGTCCAAAAAAGAAAATAAAGGTGGAAACTTGGGCCAACCTAGCCCAATTTGAAAGTGTTAAAATAAAGATAGTGCACTATAGTGGTGTGCCGGAGGAAGTAACGAGTGGCCAGCAAGTAGAAATAGCGATGTAATATCCCGCTATTACTAGGTGAGTAAGCGGTTCAATTTTAAAATTCTCATAAAAGTGTAAATGTACGTATATTTTATTTTAGATGTAAAATTGTGGATAGCATGTGTTGGTAGAAATTTTAAGAAATTGTGAATGCAAATTATGTTCAAAAATTGTTTTGAATATATATGTATAAATTATATGTAAAGTGTTTTAAAAATCGAAAAACAAGCCATTCGCACTGTTTTGCTTCAAAATCTGTGCCTTATATTTGTGCAGTGTGCGTTCATGGTTATATTGCTTATTCACCATGCGAATTATTGTTTTGAAATTCATGCATAAATATATTTTGAGAAAATGATAGATTTTATCATACCCTATGTTGAATGCTTTGGAAATAATTTTGAAACGAGATTTCAAGGACATAAAGTGATTTCTAAAATGATTTTATAAACCGAGAGATTCGAGAGTAGGCTAGCTGTCACTTCGATTAAGTGTGACCCTTGTGCACGAATGAGCTCTAGCTAGAGAACCATTGGGTCACCGACGGGTGATTAGGCGTGGTTGGTGCCACGGCCTATGATATATGTATGCGTGGCTAGGCCACCAGATGATTACGCAGTTGCGACCGCTTGATATCTCTAATGTCGGCCAACATCATTGAGATTGCCATGGCATGTGGGATCTGGTGAAGCGAGGCTCCCGGAGGTTATTACGTGGTAACGGGACCACGAATTTTATTTGATTTCCTACTCGAGACAAAAATCTCTTTGGGTTTTCAGACTCTTATTTCTTGTATGGTGAAAATGAAATTATACGGTTTCCTGTAGCTCCTCTTAGTTTTACTGTTATATGAATTTTACCCTCGCATGCGAGGCGATTTGTGAACTGTGTATAAACCTGGTTACTATTTGGTTTCGCGGGAGCTTGCCCATCTTTATTGATTTAATTTGAGTATTATATGAGATAATTTTGATTGTAGAGATTTTCTTACGAACACGAGGTTTAAAATGATATTTTACTGATTTAGTTTGAAAATGGTTGTTATCCTTTTCGCTGCACAAAAGTTTACTTAATTGATTTGACATACTTATGGTTTATTATGACTTACAAGAGATTCTCGATATTTTCTTTTATACATATAAGGCACAAATCTCCGTTTGAATTAAATAGTTTTATCTACTCTTGCAAGTTTTATTATTCAAAATCTCAACCTTATTGCTTGTTTCTCATCTACGCCCTACTCACGGAGCCGATGATCATTGAGTCTGTGAGACTTAAACCCCTCTTATTTCTCCTTTTACAAACAGGGATCGGCCTAGTGTGTAATCATTGGCACATACGATCCACCGTAGATAGGTAAAGGCATCTCATAGCATTTTATCCCGAGTCGCTCCGCTATTAGAGGTTGAGTTGTAGTACTCTGGTTTTATTATGTAAACAAATATTAGTTTTGATATAAATGGGAAATTTGAGATTTTTGAACTTAATGTATTTAATTGTGCTCTCATGATTTAAAGTCAAAATTTAATGGATATGGTTATTGTTGAATTCATGTTTTAAATATTTATGGTTTAAACATGAATACGGTTTAGTAAAAATATACAATGAGTTATTGAGAAATTTCTTTAAGGCTTGTTCGGGACTTCGCGGGATCTCCCAGAGGTCTCAAACGTCAGTAGCTACCGAGGAGGGGTCGTTACATGAATTGTCTGAATGCTATTAAAGTTTTCACTTTTCAAAACCTTTGTTGTGCATGGACCCTTTTCATCAAGTGATTTACTCATTTGGGGTTTACATTAGAGGTTTTAATAGGAACTAAACTAAATTGCATTGTTTTAAAGATAAATGCATCATGATTTCTTTAAGTCTTCCTTATTGTTTGCTTGTTCTCTTCCTTTGTTCACTCACTGGGTTTATACTCACCGTTTTCAACTTCATATTTTCATATCAGGAGGTAATCGGTAACTAGGTCAAGGTGTCCTCGTAGATTCGACTCTTGGTAGGTGTCTCAGCATTCAGTAACTGTACTTTCGCCCGAGTCTCTCCACTAGAAGTCGAGTACTCTTTTGTTTTGTATAGACAAACCCCATGTAAATTATTAAGACATATGTTTTAAACAATACATGTATATTTGATTGGTAATACCACTACAAGTTGACAATGCTTAGTATTAATTTGATTCGAAGTTATGAAATGTGACTTAGCAACTTTTGATGGAATGATGAACAAGTCATATTAATATTGTAAAACCTGACTCTATAAACACATGTCATGACAGACATGCACTGAGTAGTATGTTATTATGCTAGGAAAAGCACCTAAGAATAGACGAAACTCGGTATTGTACCTAATGGTACACTTGAGTTGATTTAACCTCGAACTAGTTCAAATAGGAATTTTATGATGAAATTTAATATTTTATAGTCAAGAAATGACTAAAAAATGATTGTTCGGAGTTCGAGGGTTCATTTGGGGTAAAATTGGAAATTTTGATGTTTAGGGGCAAAATCGTCATTTTGCCACCTAAGATAATAATTTGATCATGGAGTGAAATTTTGATCAAGATTAACTATTTGGAGTATAATTTAATGATAGGAAGTGAAAAAGTTTAATTCTGGTGATATTTGGAGTGTAGGGGCAAAATCGTAATTTTATCACTCACGGACAAAATTTGAGATTTTGAGAGAATTTAGATCAAATTTGACAAATTGGAGAATGGTATGAGTATAAGGGATGAAAAATATGTCTATGGGCAATTTTTCAGTTTTTTGGGCAAAAATGTAATTTTCACTTTTACGGGGGCAAAAGTGTAAATTTCAAAAATTACTCCATCGAGACTTTGGATAAGTCTGAGAATTTTATCTAAGCTATGGATATGTGGGAGCAGTGTCTGGTGAAAATTTGGAAACAAATGGATGAAATTTTAAAAATGGGCCAATGGGAAAGTGACACGTGGCATTTTTTTTAATGAAATAATATTATTTTAATAAAAAGTCAGCCCATTTAAACCCCATTTTAAGTGCTGGCCGGCCATAAGGAAGAACAAGAGAGGAAATAGAGAGGAAAGGAAGAAAAAAAGAAAAACCAAAGAGAAACAAGAAAATTCAAAGGGGAATTTGCGGTTTTCGATCGTTTACGCGTCTAACGGTAAGATTTTTCAATTTTAGCTTGATTTCTACCTTTCCTATGCCTTTATTTCCATTTAGCATGCTTGAGGAGAGAGATCAAAAAGTGATATCAAGGTTGGACGAAATTCTAGGGGAGAGAAATTGAAATTTTTAGTTTTTGATTTTTAGTTAAATTGATAGTTTTAGTTAGTTAAATGTGTTTAGAAATTAAATTGGGCAAGAAATCATTAAATTTTCACCATACCCACTCTTGGCTGGATGCTCAATGCTGTACAATGATGATGAATTGATTTTATTCTAAGGGAAATGAAGAGAAAATGATGAAAAATGATTAAACGTGATAGAAAAACAAAGTAAAAAATTAACCGAGCTAACGTCTCATTTTTGGCCGAATTTTCCAAGGAAGGGAGTGAGCTGATTTTGTTGTTTTTAGAAGGTTATTGGCTGATATTTAATGGTTAGAAATGTTGGAGAGAGAATGGGATGATTTAGAGCTAAAATGGAGCGCGTTAGCAATTTATCGAGCAAAGTGCCAAAAATAGGTTAATACCGCGTTTAAGCCGTTTTAGGTTATTGCATTTCATACCATGCATTAGTATAGGATTTAAGTTAATTATATAGTGATTTAGCATCAATATGATGAATTGTGTAAATTTTTGTAATGTGTCGAGGAGGAGAGCCTTCCGAAAAAGGCAAAGAAGTTGTACCCGACGAGTAGTGATCGGGGCACTTAGAAAGTTTTTAGTTTGTACAAACCGGTGAGTAAACTTATTATTATTGTAAATTATCTAGAGTTTATTTTTAAATGCCCTTTATGTATTTTATGAAATGAAAACGAGATTAAAATAGGATTTTTTGATGTTTTAGGAATAAATGTGAGAAATAAAAATATATTGTATTGATTATGAAATTGAGTAATTAGAGGCTGCAAATTGACTTGAAAAATATATGTTTTCCTAGGAATGGCTTATGAGAAATGAGTATATGTGGCTATATTTTGTGAGTGCATTGAAAAATTTATGTAAGTTGTTTTTACTATGCAGGCTGGATAAATAAATAAAAGTCACGTTATACTGTCGAAATTTTATTAAAATTGGTGGGTTAGTCACTGCAATGACCAGTTTCCGTGGACTGCCTATTAGAGGGGCATGGTAAACCTAGTTATATAGTTACTCCGATTGTAGAGGCGATGAGGGTAACTCCCAAGGTAGTATTAGAGCTCACTTCACGTCGAACCCCCACGTGAATGTGTAACTCGGCCAACGTCAAGGAACGGCTGGTTTTAAAAATAAAAATGTGTTTCACGTGTGAATATTTTAACACCCTTGGCGGACTCGGTTAGATGCCTCGACCAAGGTATCCCCGAGGATTAGTTTTGGCTTGAGCCTTGTTTTAATAAAAGACATAAGCCTTAACAACTGTTTTGGTAAATTACAAATATTTTATGGTTTAAGAAATAAATTGGAAACATTATGAAATGGGTTGAAATTTGTTGTTTAAACTTGCCTCCATTTTACTCGCCTTTAGATATTTATGATAATGTCTGTTTACTCATTAGGATTTTATAATCTCACCACCCTCCTTTCCACCCATTTCAGGTTCAGTATAGACTGTAGATAGCTGATCTCATCGAGGACTACCATTGGATCTGCATTTTCCAAACTGTAGGTTCACAATCCTCTTTACTTTTGTTTATTCGAGGGCCCTCTTGTTATTGTAAATTAAATTAAATATTTTGGCTTACTGTATTTCAGTATGTATAAATTTATTTAGCTTTTACGCTATAAAAATTATTCACGTATAACTCTATAAATATTGTTTTATAAGAAAATAGAATATTTCCCTTAATATTTCTTTTATTTTCTTATTATATTCAAATAACCGTAATTTCATTTTAAATGAAGATTTTAGACTTTTAAACTCATTTTGAATATGAATTATGTATTCTGTACTTGTATATTACGTTTTAGCCAGTTTTGAAATTTTTGAGAAAAAAAATGACCAAAATACCCCTGTGTGGCGAAAATTTTATTTTGATTGTTTTTGATCTAAAATAGTGTATATTCTCTAAAAACTCGATATTTAACAACGATTGCTCACAGGAAAGGAAAAAAAACTGATATGTAAGCCTTGCGGGGTTCCGGTTGGCATTCCGGATAATGAGTGTCAATCGGGACGTCGCGGCGATTGTCATGGGCCTGAGGGAGGTTCCGGGTCGTGACAAATATGCTTGCTTGGGCTTATTAGACTACGTCCATTAGGCCCATGCACCGGTCATGGTCCGAAATTTGGGTCGTGACAAGATAGAGCACAAGCTATATTAAAAAATGTTGACTTGTCTTCTAATCAAGACCAGTAACAAAGGAGTATTGAGACAGATGAAATTAAAACGTATTTAAATTGTATATATTTTTCAACTTATGAATCATGTTGGAGACTTTTTGGATTTCGAATACATTATTGAGAACTTGCAATTTAAAAATCAATAATTCATTTACCGAATCGACAAAATGTTTACTCTAATGATAATGAGAGATTAGATAGAATAATTCATAGACCAGATGTAAGGAAAGCCGTGTTTATAAAATGGATGGTAACTAATAAAAATGCTAAACACCTTTTCTATGTTGATTTCCCAATAAAATTTGTTTGGTATAAGCAAGAGATGAAATAGAAGAGAAGACAACAAAAAAGGTGCATTGGTAGAATAAATTATGTACACCTGAAGTTAGGTGAATTAAATTTTATGTTTATGGTATTGAATGTAGTCAACGAAGTCACTAGCTATGAACAAATTAGAACAATCAATGGTATTATGCATCCTACTTATCAAGCAGTATGTAAAGCGTTAGGTTTGTTAGGTGATGACCAAGAATGGAATGATGCACTAGCTCAAGCTACACAATGGGCTTCAAACTAACAACTAAGGCAACTTTTTATACCTATTATAATGTTTTGTGAGATAATAGATCTGCTAGCACTTTGGGAAAATAATTAGCATTTGTTTGCAAATGATATTAACTATAGATTAAAGTGTGCATTTGCATTTTTGCAATACTCAATTTTGAAAGATCATTCAAAAATTTATGTATTGATTGCTTTGGAAGATATATTCAACAAGAATTGTACCCCTTTTTCCGAATTTAAATTGCCAATGCTAAGTTAACCAAGTTTAAATTTACAAGAAACTAAACTTACATATGAAGAGATGAACTACAATTTAATTCAACTTCAAGAATTACATTCGTAGTTAGTATCAAAACTAAAAAAATGAATATTAATCAATGTATTAAACAATCAGTTGAAAATGACAAAGGAGAAATGATATTTGTTTATGAACATAGGGGTACAAACAAAACATATTTATGGAATACTATTATTTCTGGAATCCATCTATAGGTAAAATTGTTCTAGCACTTTTTTCAAGCATTGCATTTTTACTCTTACTAGGTGGCAGAACAATTCACTCAAGGCTCAAAATCCCTTTAACAATTAATGAATGTTCTATAAGTCAAATTAAAAAAAAAAAAAACTTAACTTGCCATATTTGTTCAAGCATGTAGCTTGATAGTATGAGATGAAGCTCTTATAGTTCATAGACATCAGTTTGAAACTTTAGATAAGACTTTAATGACATGTTTGGTTGGGAGAATGGTTTTTTCCCCCAAAAAATTTTCTCCCTATGTTTGGTTTGTCTTTGGAGGAAAGGAACGACCACTCTTTAAAATTTTGCAAAATCTTGGAACAGCTAGTACCACCCCTCCCCATAGTATTAGTTATTCCACTCCCATGGAAATAGAGCTCAAAACATTTTGAACTAAAATGTCCTTAATTACTTTTAAAAATTACAAACCTAAACTTATAAAATTATTGTTTTAAATTAAAAAAATTAAAAAATAGTAATATTTTAATATTTAAAGTATAAATAAAATATTAATTCTAAAATTATTAAGTGAAAATATAAATTAAAAAATAAAAAATACAAATAGAGAAAAAGATAAAAAATAAAAATACTAATACTTAATAATAAATTATTACATTATTAAAACTTTAAATTTTTAATAAAAATAAAAATTAAATGATTACAAAAGAAAAAATTTAATTAATTTTGTCTTTTGGTATAAATTTTATTAAATTATATAAAGAGTAGTTTTGTTTTTGATGAAAATAAATCTCATTATAATTAAGAGTTTAAGTTTACAAGTATATATTACAAAATATTTTGAATTTAAAAATTAATTAAAAGTATTAAAATTTTAATCATAATTATATTTAAATTGTAAATAAAATATTAATAATTAAATTACAAATAAAATAGTAATATCTAAAAACTAAAATAAAATAAAAATAAATAATATATATAATAAAGAGTTTTTTTATTTTGTTATCCTCTATTCTTTTTTTATTCCAAAGTTATTTTTACTAATCAAAAACTGCAATAAATCATAATAACTATTTTTACTCTATTCCATTTATCATACCAAACTATATAATAACTATTCTATTCTATTTCATTCCTATCTATTCCGCAAACTAAACTTGCTGTAAAAAGATGATAGTGATTCCATTAAAAGTACTTTAAATCCTTTTGGAGGAAAAATAATTTTATCATAAAAAGATTTTAGATAAATATTACCTGTTGCTGAAAGTGGAAGAAAAACAGACACCGTGAATGCTATGATAAACCAATCACTATTGTGGGACCAATACAAGTTACTCCGATCAAAAACAAATATGAGATTGCAAAGAGACAATCTTGATGAAGAAACAAGGGAGGGAATTCAAGCATCTTGCATAATGGTTATTAGATATAAGCGGCAGAAATATTCAAACAATAATCCATGAAAATGAGGATGATTCAAATTGGATTGAATTACCGCATGATTTGTTACTCCTATTAGTAGATGATCCAACATCAGGTATTGTCTTGACAGTTTACGACAAGTATTATGCAGATCTTTCATATGCTTTACAAAGCAAAGAACGATTGTTACACCTTATAATAAAATAGTGAATTCAATAAATGCTTATATAATTAACATAACGAGGATCTACAAAGACGTATTTGAGCAATGACAGAATTTCATAAGTAGCATTTACATGTGCCTAGCCTTGAACTTTATTCCTTCTGTCCAAGTCAAATATATATATATATATATATATATATTAGAAAAGAGTTTGTGTCTGAAAATTGAATGAAAGGAGGGTGGATTTTCAAATCTTTTAAGTGATTCTGTGTATATGTAACTTGGTGATTCTTTTCCCAGTTATTTTTAGGTGACAAAGACAAGATACCAGTTTAATAGTTCAAACTTCACCACAAGGCAAAAGTTATATTTTATATCCTTTGAATTTAAAATCTTTACCAATTTCTTTACGTTCTTATTCGGATGAACATCGTATTATATTTTTTTTACTGCAAGGAATAAATTTACTCGTTTTATAACGTTTCCTTCGGATGGCTTCCTTGACGGCTGAAGCACGCTAAAACCCTAAACCCTTATTAAAGGTCAGGCACATTTCTTCTGGATTCTTCTGTCCTCCCTTCATTTATGCTCTCTCTTTCTCTCGCTCTCTAAGACCTCTCTTAAACTCTAAAACGTTGTCCGCTGCTTTGCCACCGCGCTCCGCCACCATGTACCGCTTTGCCACGTCCCTTGCCTCTAAAGCTAGGTAAACACCCCCACCCCCCACTCTCTCTCTTTTCTTTTCATTCTTTTCAAATTCTAATCAACTTTGCGCCATTTTAACTTGTAGGTTGGCTAAGAACAACACCCAATTGGTAAGATTCTATTCTTTCATTTTTTTTTTTACTATGAATCTCTTGCTCTGTCTTTTTTTTCTTCTTATACAACTTAGTGTTTGGAAGGGTGTAGGCATTTGATAAGGATATTTGTTTTATTACAGATTGCTAGTAGATTGAGTTGGAGTCGAAACTATGCGGCTAAAGACATTAAATTTGGTGTAGAAGCACGCGCCTTGATGCTTAGGGGAGTTGAAGAGCTGGCCGATGCTGTTAAAGTGACCATGGGTCCAAAAGTCAGTCCTTCATTCATATTGCATTTTCTTCTTTGTTTGTAATAGATTATGGCAAATATGTATAATACACACACACACACGCACACACAATATTAATCATGGAGCAAATGCGATGTTCTTTCAATATGCATTTTGGGTGGTGAAAACTTAAAACTTTTCTTTTCAAATTTTGTGTTACTTGAAATTCACTTAGATAGGCATTTGCTTTTGCTGTTTTGGAAAATTAAATCCGTTCTTCTTTTCAAAATTAATGTGAAAATTTGTGTTTTGGGTTTCACGTTTCAAGCTTCATTCGGTTTAAGATTTGTCTTTTAACTCGCCCTTATTAACGGGCTATAGATTATTTAGCTATCTTCTCATTTCTTCCTGTTTTGAGTTACTGATTATACAGAGTCTGGTATGTGGCAGTAACTGACTAAAGTTTGTTGCTTTTTTTGGTTGACTTTTGCCTAGGGGCGTAATGTTGTTTTGGAACAAAGTTTTGGGGCCCCGAAGGTGACAAAAGATGGTGTTACCGTAGCCAAGAGCATTGAATTTAAAGACAGAGTAAAAAATATTGGTGCTTCCCTAGTAAAGCAGGTTGCAAGTGCCACCAATGATGTTGCTGGGGATGGTGAGGGTTCATATGTTACACTAGTGTACTACTCATGTAGTAAATCATGTTTGTTAATATTTATGTTTTTCTTTTCCTAATGTCATGGAGGGAAACCTTGGAAAAACACCTCACATTTACTGAATTTACTAAGGGTATGATCTAGAATAAAGTACAGTGCTGCTACATGATCTATCTATCCAACCCTACGTTGTGTGAAAAGACTTTATTTCATTGTTTGTTATTGTTATATGACACCAGAGAAGATGTTGGTAACATATGTGACAATCTGTAATGATAAATCTTGATGAGATGGAAGTGTTTACTGATGCAAAACTTGTCTTGTTTGCAGGCACCACTTGTGCGACAGTCCTCACCCGTGCAATATTTGTTGAAGGATGCAAGTCAGTGGCAGCTGGAATGAATGCCATGGACCTCAGGCGAGGAATTACAATGGCCGTTGATGCAGTGGTGACAAACTTGAAGAGCAGAGCACGGATGATTAGCACATCTGAGGAAATTGCTCAGGTTTGCTTCAACAAAAATAGCATTTGTTCTAAGACTGAAAGGCTGAAGCTTAGAGAAGGACCATTATGACTTGATAAGGAGTTGTATTTTTCATTGTTTATTCTTTGCTCTGAAGGTTGGAACTATATCTGCAAATGGAGAGAGGGAGATTGGTGAGCTAATTGCCAAGGCTATGGAGAAAGTTGGCAAAGAGGGTGTTATTACCATTGCTGTAAGTCATTTCTTGGGTTCTTCTGTTTATCCCATTTCTATTTCTTCAAATCTTTTATCACTAAAATTGTTTCTTGGAATCTTCTTTCCTTTTCTATATCTTTTCCAGTTGAGTCATGTTCTCTATTTACAGTGGCATTTTCTGTCTGGTTGGGTTTGAGTTCTTCAACATTTATGAATTCTGTGTCTCCCTTCAATTTTTTTCAGGATGGAAAAACCTTGTGCAATGAATTGGAGGTTGTTGAGGGAATGAAGCTTGACAGGGGCTACATATCCCCTTACTTTATCACCAACCAGAAGAACCAAAAATGTGTAAGTATATTTTAGCATAATATTTGTTGGTTCCTTAGCACTATGTTGCTAGGAAATGATGGGGCATTGCCTCCTTTTTTTTCCCTATAAACATCATCGTAATGTGACAAACAATTGCTTTAATTTTGCCAGGAATTAGAAAACCCACTCATTTTGATCCATGAGAAGAAGATCTCAAACTTGCCTGCTTTGGTTAAATTTTTGGAATTGTCCTTGTCAGTGAGTGGCTCTATCTGAGGAAAACTGCTAATTTTATGCCATGTTATCACATTGATAGACCAATATGGTTGTGTGTTTACAGAAGCAAAGGCCTTTACTAATCGTTGCTGAAGATCTTGAAAGTGAAGCACTTGCAACTCTCATTCTGAACAAGCTTCGTGTTGGAATCAAGGTATTTTATTCTTTTCCATGGAAAACTGTGGCTAGTATGCAGGCTCTTGCTGTCAAGGTTGGGCTCTTACTTTTCTAATTGTGGTTGGTTTTAAGGTGTGTGCCATTAAAGCCCCAGGGTTTGGAGAAAATAGGAAAGCTGGTTTGCAGGACCTTGCTGCTCTCACTGGAGGCGAGGTAGTCTCTCTCTCTCTCTCTCTCTCTCTCTCTCTCTCTCTCTCTCTCTCTCTCTCTCAACTTAAGACTTTGCATTATTATTTGAAGCATTAACCACCATATTCCTCACACTGTTCTCTTTATAGGTAGTGACTGAAGAACTTGGTCTTAATATCGAAAAGGTGGGAGCAGAAGTGCTTGGCTCTTGCAAAAAGGTAGGTTAGTCAATAATATCTTTCTTGATAGAATAGTAATATGTTTTCAGGCTACAACAGTTTGAAGAGATAATCTGCTTATCGTTCTCTACTTCTCTAGTTAGGTTGACAAGTGTAGGTTTTTTTGTTTGTATTTTATTACTTGTTAGTCTGGTTGTGACTTTGTGGCTGACTTCTGTGGGCTGCAAGTTTAGGTTACAGTATCAAAGGATGACACAATTATCCTTGATGGGGCTGGAGACAAGGCTGCCATTGAAGAAAGATGCGACCAAGTTAGTTTTTTTTTCTTTTTTTGAAAGGCCCAAGTTAGTTATATTGCTGTTTTGACATATCTTTCATAACTATCAGGCTTGTTTATATTGCAGTATTCAAACAATGATTTATAATTATTAATGCAGATAAGATCTGCAATGGAATCAAGCACTTCTGATTATGATAAGGACAAGTTACAAGAGCGGCTTGCAAAGCTTTCTGGTGGTGTTGCAGTTTTGAAGGTTAGTTACTCTAGCAAGATGAGAATTTGTCAAATTTTGTCACTATGGGTGAATGTGAATAAACCATGGAATATCTTACAACAATTTAATTGTTGCCCTTAAACTGTCCTCTTCAAATGATGCACTGATGGAAGTTTGTTTTTTAGATTGGAGGAGCAAGTGAAGCAGAAGTTGGTGAAAAGAAGGATAGAGTTACTGATGCCCTAAATGCGACAAAAGCTGCTGTGGAGGAAGGAATTGTTCCTGGTAAGCATTTAAATTGGCATTGCAATTGGTTGATTTTGTTGGTTTATGTTGTTTTAGAATATCAAAAGTCTCCTATTTACAGGTGGTGGTGTTGCACTTCTTTATGCCTCAAAGGAGCTTGAAAACCTACACACTGCAAACTTTGATCAGAAGATTGGTGTTCAGATCATCCAGAATGCTCTTATGGTTCCAACTCATTATACTTCTATCTTTGTCTTCAATGGAATGTTCTCTACAAAATCTTTATTTTCAGAACAGTGAACATGACATATACAGAGATAAATTTCGGGTTTAAGAACTGAGTAATGCTGTTTATGATCCTTTTCTAGTGTATGCTTCATAAGGACCCAAATTAATCTTGAGCTTTATTGACTGAGTATAGTTTATGACAAGTGCCTAGTGTGTGCTCTAGAGAGATTGCTTACTTCATAATTTCAATGTCATTTCTACAGATGCCTGTACACACAATTGCTTCCAATGCTGGAGTAGAGGGGGCAGTGATTGTTGGCAAGCTACTGGAACAGGATAATCCTGACCTTGGATATGATGCAGCTAAAGGTTTATTTTGTTTTCTGCAAAAACATATTAAAAAGATATCTGGTTTAGAGATGATTTTGTGACCTGAAATTCTGAGGAGTGTTTTTCCCTTTGTGCTTGTGCCAGGTGAGTACGTAGACATGGTAAAAGCGGGAATCATTGATCCATTGAAAGTCATAAGGACAGCCTTGGTAGATGCTGCAAGGTAAAAAATCATGGAAGTCTATTATCTAAGTACAATCTCCCCATTGTAAAAATAGTATTATTTCTTTGAGCAACCCCAAAAATTGCCACTGCTTAATTATGACTTTGTGCAATGCAGTGTGTCCTCTTTGATGACCACAACTGAAGCAATTGTTACCGAACTTCCCAACGATGAGAAGGCAGGCCCAGCAGCCCCAGGTGGCATGGGCGGCCTAGATTACTAAGCTTTCACAATTCACAGGCAGGAAGAGTGGGGATGCTGTATTCCAAATTTCTTGATACAAATTTTTTATATGACAAAACTGTAACAAGAGAAGAGAATATTCTAGGGCAGAGAGGAGCTGGCATCCTTCCTTGAGAACTTTCTTGTCTCCCCTGTTCATTGAGTAATCCAATTTTTTGCTTGTGGTTGTTTCTCTTTTCTCCTGCAAGACTCCCAACATCACCTGATCATAGTGGCGCAAGGTGTTTGTATTCCGTGGTTAGACTTGTAGTAATGATCTGTTATGTGCAAAGTAAATTTACCTTACAACAGCATAACAGAAAATGTACTCGTAAAACTAGGAAACACCTTAAGCTTTTCATTTTTTATTAAAATTTATACCATCAGTCAAAAGTCAGTTGGTGTTATGAATTCAACTAATCAAGCCATAGTAATTCAATTTGATGTCATGAACGTGATATCAATTCAATCGGTGAATTTATACTATAACCATAATATGAAATTATGTACGGTGAATTTGGTTAATACGTGGTGGCATGGGCAGGCGAGCCTGAGGGTTGTTGCCGCATCAACATTTATACAAACAGCAACCTTCAAGGAACAACAGTTCTGTTTTGCTGGGGAGTAACATGAAAATGAAGAGTCCTTGGGTGGGGTTCATCTCTACTTCGGAGATCTAAAGTTAGACCAAGGATCTCCAGGATCAATAACAGGATCTAAAATTTAATATGATTATTTAATTTTATTTTTTCGCTATTTTTATTTTCAAAATATTAATAATTTATAATAAAAATTTATTTTATTGATAATTTAGAGAGAAAAATAGTGAGAGGTGAACGAGGTGGAGAGATAAAGAAAAAGTGAAAATTGAAAATTTTTATATGTTAACATTATGTTTTAACATCTATAATATATATAAAAGTAGAATAATGGGTTGGATCAAATGGTTGACACTTGTCATTTTCAATTAAATTAATTTTTTTTTGTACAACTTGTACCAAAATTACGTTGTTTTTGACATTTGAAGGGTTTTTTATTTTTATTTATGAGAAAATTATGAGAAATAACTTCTTCATAAGTTCAATTCAAAAATATCATTTTTTATAATTTTAACTATTTTTAGCCAATTTTTTACATGACTTGACAACAATACCCTTTAAACAATTTTAGACAAGTTAAAATGGTTTCAGTTTTCTCTATCCCGCCATCCAGATAAAAATTTTAAAATTAAATCTCGATTTCTCTCTCTAGTCAAATACTGTCTATCTCGCTATTCGAAGATGACATCAAGTTCTTTCTTATTTTGTTTTAATTTTTTAAATAGTGGATCTTGAGGTTCTCAAGGACAATGAACAGCGATTTTGCTATTCTATGGTGATTGCAAGCAGCATGATGAATTTGGTAATTTGATGCTTTCTGGTGATGACTTGTTTCGAAACGTGTGCTGCGATGGAGATACTTGTGTTGATGAGTTGGATCAGATTAGTTAAGTTGATGGGTTAAGGGAAAAGAAATAGTTGAAATATGTTTAATGGGTTTTATAGTGGTTCACGATTTTATTGTGTTTGAAATTGAGATGATTGTTAACCATGTTTGCTGGAGATTTTTTTTTTTATGAGATTTTAAATTAAAATTGTTCAAGAAATATTTTGTAAAAGGAGTATTTTTTGTTTTTGCATAAGGGGAATGAGCAAGGCCCTCCCCAATAGGGATTTATTTTGTCTTGCTTTGAAGGGTTATGGAGTTTTGTAACCTATCTTTTATGAAATGCACAATTTCGCGGCTTAGCAAAAAAAAAAGTACGTGTTTTAGGTTTTTGAATTTATTGGTTTATTCATAGAATCCCAAAGTTAAGGAATTGAAATTGATTAGATTGGTTTTTAAGTATTACGAGACTAATTTTTAGGCATTTCGTAACTTAATCACTGCTTGACTGATTTTTAGACATTACGTGATTGATTTTAGGCATAACGTGACTGATTTTTAAGCATTGCGTGATGGATTTTTAAGTAATGCCTAAGTCACACAATCCTTTATTAACTAGTCACGCAATGCCTTACTAATAAGTTACGCAATGCGTTATCAGAAACTAGTCACGCAATACCTTATCAAAAACTAGTCACACAATACCTATCAACTAGTCACGCAATGCCTTATCAAAACCTAGTCACTCAATGCCTTATCAGAAACAAGCCATGCAATGTCTAAAGTCAGTCACGCAATATCTATCAGCTAGTCACGCAATGCCCAAAGTTAGCCACGCAATGTCCAAAGTCAGTCACGTAATGCCTAAAAACTAGTCATGTAATTCCCAAAAATCACCAAAACTACTGAATTCCATTTAATAAGATCAACAACTTCAAACGATACACCATATTCCATTTAACAACATAATTAATGAATATGAATGCTCAAAATGCTCAAAATATTCAAAAGTTTTTCTTCATATATTAAATATTACTCTAAAATGATTAACAATGCTCAAAATGCTCACAAGTTTTCTTCATGTATCAAAAACTACTCCAAAATGCTCAAAATGCTTAAATTTTTTTTTTGTAAGGAATACTCCAGAGATGAATAGTCTGGTGAGAAAAGGTCAAAAAATATGAGTCAGTTTGAGGTGTAGACCTAAACATACTTGACCCGTTAATAGGTTTTGGGTTGAAACGCAGAGTCAAATAAATGGGTCGATTTCATTAAGGGTAATTTTGTCCAAATTTTAATTTTCTTAGCTAAAAACAGTTAAAATTATGAGGATGTCTATTGTCAAAAACACGTTATGCGTAAGACCCATTTAAAAAAAGAACTCTTTATTTATTTTAGCAAAAAATACTTGAAAACAATAATTTATAACTTTTAATGCTTAGAGGATAGATTCATTTAATATTTATCAATTGTAATTTAATTATTTTTTTGTTTATCTTCTCTTATTCTGCATAAACTTGAATCCATAGTATTTAGATATATTTTTCATACATGAATGTTTAAATTTCAATAAATATCCATCCAATTCATTGAACAAAATAAAAAAAAAAATCAAAAAAGTCAACTCATTTCTCAATATATATAGCATACAATCATCATTGAATAAACAAATCAATTGAATTTGATAACCTTTAACTATTCATTTTATATATAAAAGACAGATATTATTAGAAATTAGTAACTATTTTATATTGATAGGATTTTTACATTATACTATTATCATATATTCTATGATTGTTTATCTTAATTACAAATAGTATAGGTTATATATTCTTTCATTTCTTAATATTTTATTATATATCTAATAATCTTTGATAGAATTATTGTCTTTTTTAGATAAATACTATTTTATAACTATATGTATATATATATATATATATATATATATAGATGCAGGTTTTCGATAATTGAAATCACAGCAAATAACTTAGCTTTAATTAATACTAGTTAATCTTTTCCTCTACTAGCAAGAACCATCCATTCATGTTCAATAATACAATATAGCACAACAAAAACAAAAAAAATAGAAACAAATATATATGGCAAAAGGAAGAGCAAACTGTTACCATAGTTAGACATATGTGACAATTATATAACAGCTTATATTCCCTTAACATTTAGCTAATTACAAGTCCTGCATGTTGATTACATCATCTAACAAAAATAAAAACCTCCAAATCACAAATATTATTTATTTTGTTTGAATAATATTTTTTTATTAAAAAATATTACTGCATGTTTAACAGGATTATTATCATATTTGGTTAAGTACTATTTTAAAACCATATATTTAGCAAAAATTTTTAGTAATTAAAATCAAAATAAATAATTATCTTCAATTAATAATAATTTATCTTTTTTTCTATCAATAAAAATCATGTATTCATATAATTGATTAATAGAATATAACTTTTCTTACAAATTATTTTAAAAATATCAAATTAAAATCTACTTTTTTTTTTCGTAACATAGCTGCGAGCATTATCTTATATATAATAATATGATGATAATTTCACAGAACCATCACCAATAACTTTTTCAGTCTATCTCTTAACTTATGGAAAACCTATTATCGAGAGAGGCCGGTAACAGCTATACCACCAAACAAGGGTAAGCATACTAATGAATAAGGGGAATACAATTGCCATTCTCCGATTTCCTTTCTCTTTCCATTTCTTCTACTCTCCCTTTGACTAACATCTGCCGCAACCTCTCTCTCTCTCTCGCTAAAGAAACCCTAGCTCCACTTCCGCCTTCCTCCGCCGGGCGATCCTGCCAAAACCCCACTTCCTCACAGCGGTTTATTTTTTGCAGAAGCGTTTTCTTTTTCTTTCTGCCGCCGCCATCCTCCACTGCCTTGTGCTTCGCCCCTGTTTCGCATCCACTCTCCTCCACTGCTTTGTGGGAGTCCGTAACTGAGGCTTTCATTTCAGTGAATTAGCAGGTTAATATTCTCAGATATATGGCTCATTTCAAGTTTCAATCTGCTTATAATTTTGAAATTTGAAGTCTAATACTATCAGCAAAAACCGAGGATGCTTGTAAAATCCTTTTGCCCTTTTTCCTAATTGTACTTGTGTAAGTTCAAGGATATATGAAATGAATCATAGACAAAGAGAAAAACAGAAGACCGTCTCATCAAGTAGCCTCTGACCATAGTTTCCAATGAACATGTTGAGTAAAAATATTAAGATATTGTTCGCATAGACTTGTAGGCTCTTAAGGTTGATTTTTCTTTAATTTCCCTTTTTTCTGTTTAATTTAACTTTTCGGAGCAGTTCTTAGTTTATAAGCTCTATAATGCAATATATTTTGCAGAAAAGGGTCCTAAAGGATGTGGTATACAAGAAAGGGTGAAAAAGTATCGTAAGAATTTTTTTATGGAAAAAATGAAAAAAAGTGAGCCATTTGTTCAATGAAGACCATTTAATTTACTTCATATCTTACATTGAACTTGCCTGAGTGTTAGCTTCGGCAATAGATCCTTGGTTTGATGCATCTGCACATGCTTTCTTGTATCTGTCAATTGTTACTCTGTCACTGAAAAATTGTCAACAGTAATTCAGGTTCTTTGAATGAGATTCCATGTTGTCTGATCACAAAAGGATCATTTTATTCATCATGCTTAAACACCTTACTAGCAATTGATATTATTCATAGAAGTTACATATTTGTAACAGAAGGAAGCTAGTCAAATATTACTTTTCTATCAAGGATGAATCTGATTTCTCCTGTGCATCGGTAAGGATGAATTTGATTTCTCATGTCATTTCTTTGATCAGGCCCCATTTAATCCAAGAAGAGGAAGTTATGTTTAATTAAAACAAGTTTAGAAACACCAATCCTATCTTCCTCTAAATCTTTCCTCTAGTTTCAATTTTTCAAATCTCTGTGTCTTTCGATGCCAAGCTAGCGAGCCCTGCTCCTGTCAGTCTATTGCAAAGTAATTTCACTGATTGTTTTCTAAACCTTTCCTTGTTCTTTTCATTAACTTTATTTTTAATTTAAAATCTTAGAAGCTTCAGATTGTGATTGCATGTTTCTGTGAATACTGAAAACACTCTTGGAAATCCTGATTGTATTTGGGGATGATAAACAAATTAGATTATTTTCCTTTTTTTGACCCAGTTGCTGCTTCTACTTGGTCATGTACACCTCTGAGCGGTTGAGCATGTGTTCTTTGCTGTTACCAAAATTTATTCTTTCAGTACAATCTTAGTAACACTGATTTTAAAAAGATATAGTTCAGTAGTAATGCATGAATTTAGTTGATGACTTGGTTAAGACCTATCAGATTGTTGCTTCTTTTTTTTTCTTAACATTTGAAGTTCGTAATCTTCATCCATCTCTTGGGTTTCGTTGGCAACCTCAGGGTTGGCTAATAACAAATTTACCATGAATTAAGATTCATAGGATTAAGCTTACAGGTAGTTTAAAATGTTCCATTAACCAGCAAATTGGGTGTACTGGCTGTTCTGGAGCATATATGCTGCCAATTATTTCTGTGTGTGTGCACACAGGCACCCATGCCTCGTCTCCTTGATACCCTTGCTATAATAGTTTGTGGCTTTTCTTCTATTAGGTTGCTTGTAATCAAATCATTAATGGGAACTGAAGAGTCAAAGGACCCATTGAAAGGGGTTGACTGGAAAGCAATCGGTAGTGAGTTGCAGAAGGACCCCAGTGCTGGTGCTAAACCAGTTATAAAGAAGCGGCTTCCTAAGAAGATTAGACAAATTCCCGATTGTTATTTTCTTCCTCGAATGTCCCTACCTTCTGCTATTGCCTTCTATGGAGCATGTATTGCTGGTGGTATTGGTGCTGGGATGTTGCTGGAGGTCTGGATAAACAAGAAAATTAAAGGTATACGCAAAGATACTTATCTTCATTCGTCTTTCTCTTAGAACGAAGACTGATTCTTTTACTCTCTGCAAGACACGTGGCATGATCCATTTGAACTTTTAGTATTATTATTATTTAAAAAAAAAAAAAAGCCTATTGGTTGCTTACATGAGATCAGTTTAGAGAAAAATTGTAACTGCAAACAGTCTCCAATGGCTGAGGCCAGTGCAGAACTCTTTTCTTCAATTATATGATAGGGATACATATCCTGAGAGAATAGAGTGGGAAAAGCACGAGCTTAATTTTGCGAAGAGACTTGAAAGAAAGGGGAAGGCCTTGTGCACACCTTATACCGGTATGAAGGGTGTGCATGGCAGTCAACAAAATGGCCTGCAAAATAACATTTTCATGAAAACACTGGGGGGGTATGACTTGGTGTTTCTGGGAGTTAGTCAAGGACCTCATTCTTGGTTTGGCAAAGCATGCATCTGAAGTTTGATGTAGAGCTATTGTTAATGTGTCTTTTGTCCTAAAATTGCAGAGGATGGAGGCGTCATATGGGAGTTTGACAAATAGGGATTGATATTATTACTAGAGTTTCCAATCATTCCCTTGCTGCGAGAGTTTCAACATGGGAGTCATGTCAGAATTTTGCTGTGTTAATGTTTGATAACATAATGGTCTTCTCTTTGCTTTGGCTTTAACTAATTTGGCCATGTAAATTACGATTTGTTGAGATAACTCTTGACTAGATGATTTCTTTTGGTACATATGGCAAAATGAATATCAACCATCGAATTGATCTCTCTCCCTCTGAATTTATAGCTTCTTTTGTACTCATCGATTTTTCATATGCACATAGTAGTTACAAATGGAGCCTTGTACCCATATATGTAAACGAACAACTATGGCCAAGGTGGCCCATGCAGGGATTGGATCCAATTCCGTAAGACTTGCGAAATTGATTTTGCTTTGCGTAGTTGGCCGATGGTGATACGGTATGTTGTTATTTTCTTATGAGAAGCTTTTCAGTTTAACACCGGGAGAAATATGGAAGTAGTAGGTATTAGTTATGGTTAGTCAAATTATTATTAAAAGAAAATAATTTTTCTTTATTGAATGTATTATTCTTATTAAATTTAAGAAGAGCTAATGAATTGATTGATAATACTTTTGGTTACAAATATCATCTTATCTTAACTAGTGTCATCAATAAACATCAGTTACTATTTATTTCCACTTAAAATTTAGAAAAAGGCAGAAGGGATACTGCATGTTTCAGAGATTTCGGTCTCGCACAAACCTTCATGGCTTTTGTCTTATTACACGTTCAGCATAACGCCTTGATTTCTGAATTCTGTCGTGACAAAATGCCTGCTGCTTGAATCGAGGTAATTAGTGGACTTTACAGACATTATTCCTTGATGTAAAGAAAAGACAATGTCAACTTTGGTGTAAAATGAATGAAATACCTTTGAAGCGAACACAATGTCAACTTTAAAATCTTACAGAGAAAATGAATCAAATACAGTTGGTGGGTGCAAAACCCCTAAATTTCTCTCTCTCTTATTTTATTATTTATTTTTGCGAATTCCATCGACACGCGACCACACGAGGGACATGAAATTGATAGTAGTTGAATTGAATGAGCTAAGGATAAGATTCTGTTCTATATTTGTTGGATGCGGCAATCATTCTTTGCACTCGATAGATCTTACAAGTTAGTAATGATCCCACTAGTTCTTTTTTAAGTCCAAAGTTGAAATGTGGATGGATCCCTTATAATTACCAACCTCGAGACATATTTTCATGCATACATTATTATTAAATTATATTATTATTTCATTATACATTGTTAATACATTAAATATAAAATGTGAAAATCATGTAAAAACTGACTTCACTGACAACTTTGCTGTGAGAGATGAGTAAGTAGATCAACCAGAAGGTAATTAATACGAATTAGACGCAGGGGAGGGGAGCCATTTATTTGCACACTATTTATAACATAGTCAATGCAAATTTTGGTTGGCTTCACTTAATATATTTGTAGGCAAAGTGAAATGGTTTATTTTTTTCTATATAATTAAAAGTATCTTACTGTAGGGTTAATATATTAATTAGTGAATGAAATTTAGTACTGGGAATAATGGACCAAGGTCGGGAGCTAGGAGGCAAGGAGGAGTTTGAGAGGGTTGTATAATGGGCAATGGTCATGAAGGAGTTTGGGAAGAAGAGCCCCCACCTGGGCAGCACTTACTAAAATGAGGGAGGGGGTGGGTGACTGGTGACTTGGTGCTGGGGAAAGATGAGTGGGACCCTACCTGAACTCCTGACCCCGAATTTTTATATTGTCGGTTCACTGGGCAACATGGCACGCTCCGCCCTTGCCACGTCTTCACGTTTTACGATGCATGCTTCTTTTATCATTTTCTTCTCTAATTTTTTCTTTTTTCAAATTACTATTTACCGATAATACGTTTTAATTTTCGAATCCATTTTTAATTATTGAATGCCTAGAGAGTTCGGCTTAATTTGTCCTTTTCAAGAGAAAATGTGGTGCAATGATTGTATTGACATGTTTACTATTGTGATTCATTTGTTTTGTCAAAATAATGATGAAGCTAAAAAAAAAAATTCTATTTGATTTTTCTTTCTAAGTTCATTTCAGGTCTGATCAATAATCATATCAAATAATGCAACAATGACAACTTGTGTCACACATAAGCATAAAGTATAAGCATTTGTGCCAAGAAAAAAAAAATATGTGGCCCTTAAAAATGCTTGGATAAGATATGGTTTCCCCTTTATTTTTTTCCAAAATTTTCTGATAATTTTTAATGTGTCCTTTACTGTAATTTAATCAACCAGCCGGAGGCAAGGGCACCCAACTCTAATCTTTCCTAGCTGTGTCTATCCCAAACCCAAGAACCAAAAGGTGAACCACTATGGTCGTACAAACCCAATGGCATTTGATTTGATTAACAAGCTAAAGAATCATATCAAACATAAATTTTGTACTAGGAGTTTTAGATTCTAAAATTTACATAAATACTATAAGAATTATTATTACGATAATAGTAGTATGATATACCTATAATACTGAATACCTTTGGACTTTATCCATATATAGTATGATCGATGTATGCATTGTAATACTTAATTCCAATTGCATATCCTAAGTAAAGTGGTTCTTTTTAACAATCTTGTAACTTCAAATAACTTTATTCTTTGAAAACATTATACTTTGCACATCAAAGGTTGCCCTTTCCTTTAACAGTAAAAATACTACTAGTTAGCCTTTTATCTGAACCTTTACTTAATAGAGGGAAAAAGTCTACAAGGAGGGGCCGCCTTTCCCTACAAAAACGAAAAGGGCAAGTGTAGTAAATTTCTGATTTGAGTTTGTTGTTTGAGAAGCAAGAAAGGAAGGAGAAGGACCTTGGATTCTCCAAAAATGGAAAGGTTGTATCTCCCCAGTGAAGAAAAGATTGCTCACCCCAAAAAAATGAAAGAAAAAGAGGAACAAAGAAAGTATAGAAAATGTTGCATGATTGAAAGTAGATAGGGAGGGAGAGAGAAGTTAATTTTAAAGTACAAAATGATGAAATCTGTTGTCATAGGATGTGCCTCAATGTTAAGGGACAGTCCATATGAAGAAGAAGAGAAAGATGTTTCTTATCTATCCACCGTCCAACTGCCTCGACCCACCTCCAGCTGACTCATTTTCAACCAGATTCGGGCAACTACGAACACATCCATATCATTGGAGTTCTTCTTTTCCTTTTTTATTAAACTTTTTGTGAGCAATTTGAGCCTGTTTTTGCCCTTTCCATTATTATGTCTTTATTTTAATATTATAATGTAACAGTTGCTTGTATTTTTTTTCAAGATGACAATATTAGGTACCCTGTTACCAGATACCCGCGAGTATCCGATCCGGTAATATAAGATTAGAGTATCTTATAATGGAATTGGATTAATAATTTCACTACTTATATTAAATTCAGGTACTACCCCTTGGGTACTTATCTCGAATCCTGATTATGATTTTTTTTAATTTCATGTAATTAAAAATAAATTTATATTGTTAATTAAATTATTTCATGAAACTATGATTATTAATTAACTTGTAATATCTTTTTATACATATACTCTATATATTGTGTTAATTTATAAAGAATATAATTACTATTATATATATACTTTTAATATATATACTTTAAATATAAACATATTTACTTCCCATTTTGTATTAACGTTACAAAAATTATAACTTATAAAATAATTAATTATAATATATATACCTTTATTTATATAAACTTATAAAATATATACCCAAAGACAAGTTGTAAGATTAGAATGGTTTTAGAACCTATTTATTTGTTTTAATTTCATGTAATTAAGGACAAACCCATATAGTTAATTAAACTTGTAATGTCGTTTAAATTGTTGTTTGGATATTTATTTTAAGTTACTTAAGTTGATATTGGAGATATTTATTTTTTATTATTTAAATTTAAATTTTATTATTTATGTTCTTTTATAAATTTAATTATTAGTGAATTATATGAAATATGAATGAAAATATTATTGTATATAGATACAGGTACAAATTCTGGTTCGGGTAATTAGATACCCATAAAGAGTATTTTAATAATTTTTTTACATAATCGGGGTTTTTAAATAGGTTTGGGTAATTATCGAATAGTGGGTATATATTAGGATTTAGGTTAGGGTAATAAATTTAAAAAATATTTGAGTAATTATAAGATTTGGATATTTCATTTTTTAATCGAATTCGAGGTCGTGTATCACAAAATTAATGAATACCCTATCCATTGTCATCTTAATTTTTCTTTTTACTTTGTTAAATCTCATTCATTTTTTACTATATATATATGCTTAGAAAGGTTGCTTGCCTTACGACCTCACGCATCTTCGAAAGTGTGTATAACAAATGTCATTAATGGTGAAAATGAAATGCCATACTTTTTTTGTTCTACCATGATATAAACACACCTTCTAAATGGGGTATTAAAACGTTTGACCTTTGACATTTATTTGAATTTGGTGAAACTTGATAAACGTTTTCTTATAAAATTCATTCCTCACGTAAGACAACTATATATAAGTTGTTTTGTTTTCATAAACACTTTAAATAATTTCTAAATTATTTTTAAAAAATTAAATAAAGTTTATTCTTTATTACGTTCAATTAATTCTTTATATTTTTACTTTAGATCAAATAAAATTTTATAACCAACGAGTAACTAATTGTCATTAGTCATAACGTCACTTATCATTTTTGTATGTTCATGCTGCGCTTATATGTTGTTGAAGTGGAGAGTGAAATTGTCACGTAATCAAGTTATCATATCAGATTACCATCCATTAAGACATATCAACATATCACATCAGTATCATATGGTATAAAATGACAAATAATGTTTTGATTAATAGTATAAAGGTTGGTTTGACCCAAAATAAAAATATAAATACTTGATTGAATATAATAACAAAAAATAAGAGATTATTTGATTTTTTTCTTAATAGTTTAGAAATTTTAAAGTATTATGCTCTCCAAAAACAATAGAGACCAATTATTGATTACATATAGTGGAATATATATATATATATATATATATATATATATATATATATATACATACATATTTTTATATATATACATATATATATTATATTTAGTGCAATAAGTTCAATGTGAATAATTCTAAGAAGTGGTGAATTGGAATCTTTGAAAAAATCCTTTCAATTTAAAGTTTAAAAATTTTCTTAAGTAAGATATTCTTTGAATTAAAACAGATCAATAAATTTTTTGTAAAAGGGGGTGAATTAACACCAAAACAATTTGAAAGAAATTGAAAAGATTGAACAACACAAGAATTTTATACTTTGTCTGTGTTGTCTCCCTTAACTCACTAAAGAATTTAAAATCCACTATTAAAATAAAGTTCAATACAATATCTTTTATGGATCAACCACAACTTTTTAATACAATGCATTTTATGGTTCAAGCACAACCACTCTACTTTTAATCTTGGTTAATGTATATCTACTCAAATACTACCTTTTCAATCAGTTACGGTATAACTACTCAAAGGAATACAATAAAAGAGATAAGTGAGCTAGAATGCCTTCCAAAGATTGAGTAGCAAATTAAGTGGTGAGGAAATAAAAAGCTTAATAATTGGTACAATAAAAAACTTAAATGTTAGAAGAGGAGAATAAAGAGTATTGAATGATTTGAGTTAAATTCTTTTCTTGGAATTGTGTTTCTAAGTCTTCCAACCTTTATAAATGTGGTGGGAGCTTTGTATTTATAGTTGCTGAACCTTCAGAGGTAGTTGGAGATACATTAAATGTGAAAATAACTATTTTGCACTTTGTTCCAAGCTCCAACAGTCACCATCTATCTACAGATTTCATGATTTATCGATAGATGCCTTTTAAAAAACTTCAAAATCACACTAATCTATCGATAGATATTTATAACTATCAATAAATCCAAGTTAGGGTCTTTTAGAGTGCTATTGAGTGGCCATCTATTGATAGATGCAAGTTAGGGTCTCTTTGAATTGTTCTTGGATAACTATCTATCATTAGATGCCGCACATCTATTGCTATATGTTCATAGCCTTTGAGGCCCAGATGCTAGAATGACCAACTATCCATAGATGTTCTTCATTATTTATCGATAGATGAGCTTATCTATCGATAGATTGAAGGTAGTTTTTCAATTTGAAGAGCATTTTTACTTGTTTTCAATTTAAGGTACCTAACTCTTTCATTAAAACTTTTTTAAGGACCGTTTAGACTCATTTGAACATCTGAAAAATAATTTTGATCACTTGTCTGTCAAATCAAAACTTAAAATCGAATGTGTTAGTGCAATAAGTTCAATGTAATTAATTCTAAAAGGAAGTGAATTGGAATAATGTTTTTGAAATTTTGATGATCCCTTTTTTTAATTTTAAAAAAATAAAATTCTTTTGATCCAAATCCCCGATTTAAAAATAAACAAGACAATTGACTTCTTTTTTTTTCTCTTTACGAACACCCTTTCCAAAAATTAGCGTATGTCGCTTCAAGTGGCGAGCACACAATATTCTTTAGTAAAAGGCGAAAGAATAGTTCGCTCTGTGCTCACCACACGGCTCCGTAAAACAATTGACTTCTTGAAAATTAAGAAATGTTGGAAATGAAAATGAAATTAAATGAGTAAAAAGGAAGAAAAATCAACACAATTGTTTTATAGAAGTTCGGCCTTTTTGCCTACGTTCTCTCCCTTAGATTCACTAAAGAATTTAAAATCCACTATTGAATTAGAATTTAATACAATGCCTTTTGTGATCAAGCACAACTTTTCAATACAATACTTTTGTTATGGTTAAAGCACAATGACTCTACTTTTTATATTGGTTAAAGTATAACCACTCAAGTGAATACAATGAGAAGAACGCAAATGTAGCTAGAATGCCTATTAAAGGTTGAACAACAAATTAAGTACAATGTTTGGTGAAGAAAAGAACAAGCAATAAATGCTTAACAAATGCTACAATATAAGACTTAAAGGCTTGAAAAAGAGTACAAAGAGTATTAAATGATTTTTTGTTGAATTTTTCAAATTTTAGTTGTGTTTCAAAGTCTTCCAATCTTAAAAATTGTTGTGGGAGCTTGAATTATAGTTGCTGAAGCTTTAGAGGTAGTTGATGATGCATTAAATGTGAAAATAGCCATTTAGCACACTATTCCAAGCTCTAACGGTCATCATCTACTAATAGGTCTCTATCTATCGATAGATTCCTTTCAATAATCTTCAAATTCCTGTTCATCTATCGATTGATGTAAGTATCTATTGATAGATTCGACTTAAAATCATTCTGAAACATCCTCAGATGGCAATCTATTAATGATGCAAGTCAAACTCTTTTTGCAATGTTGTCAGGTGACTATCTATCGATAAATATTGTGTATCTATCAATAGATTCAAGTCAAGATCTTTTTGTGTTGTTCACGATAGATGCCATGCATCTATTGATAGATGTTCATAGTCATTGAAGTCCAACTGCTAAAACAATCAATTATCGATTGATGTTCTTCATCTATTAATAGATAAAGTCATCTATCGATAGATGAAGAAGATCTATTAATAGATTAGTAGTATTTTTCAAGTTTAAAGAGACTTTTTGTTTGTTTTTTTATCTAAGTGCTTATCTCTTTTATTAGACTTTTTTAAACAACCGTCTAAACATATTTGAATATTTGAAAAACAATTTTAATTATTTTATTTGTCAAATTAAAATTTAGACTCAAATGAAGCTTTAAGTTTAATAAAATGAAGCATTAAATGTAACATATATAGCATTTATTCAAGAAAAGAGAAAAATAAACGAAAATTAAAAGTTGGATTAAGGCTAATTAAATTCAGTTACATGGGGGGTATTAAAAAGAGATGTGCACAAGTGAGTCGGCTCCTTTTTTATACTTAGAGAAAGGTGAATTATAAAGCGTTAATTAATTAGGTACACATCACAAGACAGTTTACCGTTAATTGTCATTTTCTACTTAAAGCAAATCCCCCGCTCGCATTCCATCAATTATTTAATTATTTTTTTTCAATTAATTTACTTGTATGGCTAGGTTTGCAATCATTGTTTTAAACAATAATTAAATCTAAGCCTTAATCTATTGTTTAATCTACATACAGCATTTGGTTATCAAATTTGGCGTCAACACGGGCACATAACTAGTAATAGTACAAAGGGTATTATAATAAGGGAGCAAAGGGAATCAGCAATTTTAATGTAATTCGTAATTAACAGAGACAAAATCATTATCATCATTTTGTCAAAATACTGCTCACAAGTTGGAAAGTACAGCCGCATCCATTTGTTGTACCACCAAGGTAATTAGGCCAAATCCCTGTCACTATTGCATTGCATTTTCGTTAAGAGGATAAAATTAGACAGATATATTCGATTCTAAATTCCTTTCTTCATTCCTTGCTTATTCATCTTTAGCTGTCAGATACCAACCAATTCAATCTCTAGCTTTTTCTTTTTTTTTAAAAAAAAATTATTTTTTCCTTTTAATTTCATAATTATCAATAATTACTAAAACGAGAGAAACCATAAAAAAAGAGAAAGAGGAGGGGGGGAGGTAGGGAAACACAATTTGACCATACGATAATGGTAGTATAAAATAGTGCAAGGAGGCCCCCACATAACCACTAGTGTCAATTTGTCGACGCAGAGATGGGGTCCTAAACACAACGATTTTGGGCATCTGATTACGATTGAGTTTATACTCCAAACCTAGCGCTCACCGCTCATTTCACACCTTAACATTACATCAAACTACCATCCTATCATCACCTTTCGTTTCTTTAATTGTACTATTTTTCACATGGTCATGATACTACTTGCAGTTATAAGAAAAAGAAGAAAGAGAGAGCGAGAGAGAGTTGGGAAAGACAGCGTTGGTTTGCGTACTGTCAAAAATCCATTTCGTCTTTTGCTTCATATTATTCGGAGAGAGAGCAAAGCAAAGAAGAGAAGAAAGGGAGAGAGAGAGAGAGAGGACCTTATCTTTGGGCTGCCTGCAAAAGACATTTAACGCAAAAGGCGAAAAGGAAAATACTAGAAGCCAACAGAAAATCCTCTCAAAAAGATTAAAAGGAAAAAACACCCACACACACACACTCACACTCACACAGAGAACAGAGAAATTCTTCTCCTCCCTCTTCCCTCTCTCTGTTTATTAAGACTACAACACGTCAGAGAGCTTCGTCCCTTCACATGGGTTTAGATTTTCAAATATTTTCTTTTTCTCGAGGGTTTATTCATCATCGGCAGCAGCAGAAATATCAACAAAAATAACACCCAGCTTTATTTCTTTTGGAATTTCAAGAGAAGAGAAACAATTCTCTAATTGATTTTGATAGCTTAAACAATCCAGGTGAGTTTTTCTTTTGTGATAGTGGTCATAACTTTTTTTCTTTGCTTTATTTGATTTCCTTAAAGTTGAGTTGTTTGATTGTTTTTATAGGTTATAAAGTTAGAAACTTAAATAATAATAATAATAATAAAAAGAGAGTAGAGGATGAATCACTGCGTTCCCGATTTCGAAATGGGAGACGATTATTCAATCCCTTCTTCTTCTAGCTTAACTCGCTCCAAAAAACCTCCCATGTAAGCTGCTGCCACTTCTTCTTTTTCTTCTGTTTTTGTTTTTTATCTCTTATTTTCAGAATTGTCAAGTGATAAACTGATGATGAAATTACGAAACAGGCCAGAGGATGAAATCATGGAGCTGTTATGGCAAAACGGTCAAGTTGTTGTGCAGAGTCAAAACCAAAGATCTTTCAAGAAATCACCGCCGTTCAAATTCCACGACGCCCATCAATCAGCTCCGAAGGAGATCCGATCATCTCCATCTCATCATCAACATCATCAGCAACAGCAGCAACAATCGGTTACCGATCATCTCTTCATGCAAGAAGATGAAATGGCTTCATGGCTTCACTATCCTCTCAACGACGCCAACTTCGACCACGATTTCTGCGCTGATCTCCTCTATCCTTCTTCTTCCGCCGCCGCCGCTAATCCTTGCATCACCTCCACCGCCACCGCCGCTCCTCCTCCACTCGGAAGAGTTTCTCAAGTTTCGGCTACGGCGGCGGCGTCAGCTCCTCGGCCGCCGATACCACCGGCGAGGAGGAATGAGTTGGAGTCGACGAGGATCCAGAACTTCGTTCACTTCTCGAGGCATAAAACAGCGAGGGTGGAGCAATCTGGACCGTCTAATTCGAAGAGTGTAGTGAGGGAATCGACGGTTGTTGACTCGAGCGAGACTCCGGCGATGGCCCCCGATTCGAGAGGCTCTCAGGCTGTGCCTAGCAACACCGAGGCAGCATCTGGCGGGAACAACAACAATGCATCCGCCACCGTGAGTGCGGCTGCAGTTGCCAGCACGCAATCAGCTGGCGTCAGTGTAGGTGCCACCAAAGATAATTTGGCCACGTGCGAGGTCACAGTAACGTCATCTCCTGGCGGCTCCAGTGCCAGCGCGGAGCCGGCGACTCAGAAGGCTGCGCCGGCTGAGGACCGGAAGCGTAAAGGAAGAGAACCGGACGACGCCGAATGTCACAGCGAGGTTAGTCCGTTGAAGTTTAAAAAAATCTCTTCTTTCTCAGGCAGTGTATTTTTTCCTCGACTAACGTGCGCCGGAGGCTACGTCGTTTAACGTGAGCACCCTTTATTTTTGTCACTGGGCGTATAGTTTGGGTATTGTACACGTGTCACGCGAATCGCGTAGGATGTGCCACGTGTACGACACATTGGAGGGGAGGTTGACACGAGTTTAATGATTGGAAGAGGGAGGAGGGAGGAGGGAGGAGGTTGGCAGTGTCAAGTGGGAGTGAAAAAATTGAATTTAAAATAAGAATATTTTTGGATTGATGGCGCGTATCACGGGACTGGTTTCCTCGTCCCTATTACACCCCCGGTTGTCAGTTAGCTTTTGGATAGTTTCTTTTTCTTTTTCTTTTTGGTGAATATTTCTATTGTTTAAATGCCTAAACATTCTCTAGTATTTAGCTGTTATAGTTAAGCACAATGTTAGCTTCTCTATGTTTCTTTTTGTACGTTCGGGGTGCATTGCATGGGAGTTGTGAAAGAAACAGCTATTTTGCACACCTAGATGCTAGTATGTAGGACACATTATTTGATTGCTCATGGACTTCTTTTCCCGCGGAAAAAAACAAACACATGACTAGTTTTGAGATTGAATTTTGATATTAACCTATCTAAAATTGATCATAAACCATTTATATACTACTTTCTTTTTTGTGGATATGAAGGTGATAATTGTTTAACACAATAAATATAAAAAACAGATTTTAATGAAGAGAGTAAAATAAAGAAAAAAACGAGGAGAATGATAGATTTTAAGTGTAGTTTTTCTAAATAAAGAAAGAGAGAAAAAGAATGTAGATTTTATACGTTGGGAACCAAAATAAATTTTAATTATGGAAGCATCAATCTATATTTCTTTTCTTCTTCCGGAAAAAGAAGGGGGCCAGGGGCTCATATTGTTTATGGTTTAACTGAATTACGGGAAGGTTGAAGTGGAAAAAGTGTGGAAAATATAGCCTAGTCCTGGTGCTATGTTACAGTTTTCCTAGGTGTGACTTCATTTCGGTGCCTAAATGTGCAACCAAGTGTATAATTTCATGATAGAAAGACTGAGATCCTCAGGTCTAAGTCAGTTAAGAAGCCACACCTTATAAGGGCAGTCAGTTACACAAGTTTTAAAGTACTCTTATGGTAAACCCATGAGGGGTGTTTAAACCAAGCAATCTCTTTGTGGAAAATATACACTACCATGTGTATGTTGAGATTTAAGATGGTACTATATATATGTTTTAATGTGTTGAAAATAAGATCTGTGACTTCATTCATCCCCTTTTCTTTCTTTCAAAATTCATCGTCCTTTATAATGATAAATTTATTGTTGCCAAAGGATGCTGAGTTTGAATCCGCTGACACAAAGAAACAAACACGTGGATCCACATCTACAAAAAGGTCTCGTGCTGCGGAGGTCCATAACCTCTCAGAGAGGGTCAGTATTTTATTGAAATTAATTTACTGTTGATGATTTTGGTCTACTTCTGTGCAATTACATTCCTATAGAGGTTTAAAGTATCATTTATCTGCAGAGGCGCAGAGATAGGATAAATGAAAAGATGAGGGCTTTGCAAGAACTTATACCTCGTTGCAACAAGGTTTGTCATGTGTATGATTCCCTTATCTTTTCACTTTCGGTTGAGGATTCAATTTTCCTCATATTTATATTACTCACTCTGCCCGTTACTGACATATTGCTTTTTTCTGAGTCTCAGTCAGACAAAGCTTCAATGCTGGATGAAGCAATTGAATACCTGAAGTCACTTCAGTTGCAAGTTCAGGTATGTCTTTGCCTAATAGTTGATGAGAGATTATGAGTTTATGTTCCTGAGAGGTTCTTGAATTTGTGCCCTAGTAATATGTGTAACCTTTGCAAAGATGTTTAATTGTTTTTAAAACTCTATTTTAAAAGTTGTTTATTCATGGAGTGATTTAACAAGGTTATTATCCTTTTGTTCAATATTCTCGTGTAAAAGGCTGAAAGGCCGAAATGCAAGTAACTGCTGTCTTTTTTCATTAGGATACATGTTTTTGGTAACATGTGAGGATCATAACTTAATGCTACGGTTCTAGAAAGCCCTTAATCAACAATCTTTCACCTGCCTTATTGTGAATGTTTATGGAACTGTTAAATGACAGTGACCTTTTCCATTGAAGTGAATAAAAGATAATAAGATTCACCAAACACCACCAAGCTCAAGAGGCAAGATTTCTTTTGGGAACATTATTTTTACTTGATTTAGATGAGTAGATAAATTTTGAATTTTGAATCTTTGTCTTTCCTTCTTCCCCAAGCAAGAAGATGCCTAAATTAAGAACATGTATGCTGAAATTGTGTTCCAACCACAAAAAAAAAAAAAAAAAAAAAAGAATGTTGGTAAACACCAAAGAACAAATTAGCACTGGAGCTTAATCAGTAATTCTTCCATTTATTTGAATGTGTTTGAAGAAAACTTTGTTCAATCGAATACTTCAGAAGTGGACTTCTGCAGCAAATCCCCTGGTTTTGCAAATTGTTATGTTGACATCCTGCAGAATCTTATCATTGTCTAACAAGGGTATTCATTACCAGAATTAATGCCAGCCTCACTCTTCCTCTATCTATCTCACCCTCTCTTATATCTCCATGTTGCTAAATGTGTGGCTTTTGTTAAATGCTCTGTCTTGATTGGATGAAATTTCAGAATTCTACAGTTGAGAATAATGCAGTCTCTCTAAAATCTAAGGAAGAGGAGTTGAGTATTTTGTTCTGTATTAGCTCCAGTGTTCTTATGCTGGAGATAGTGTCACAAGGCCATTAGCCCATTACCTTCTCCTAAAAGGCTAACCTCTTAGGATGTGTTGCGCCCACACTTATAAGTTTGGGACCTGTCTGTTACCTATCCGATGTGGGATTTTGTAACATTCTCTCCATCTAAATCAACAACGCTCTTGTTGCGGGTTTAGCCACCCTGCTTATTCCACCCATTGGAGTGCTTAGTGTGACATCAAAGTCGGGTTCAGGTTAGCTTTGATATCTCTTTGTCACGGAGCCATTACCCTTTCCCCAAAAGGCTAACCTATGGAGGTGTGCAGTATCCTATGATCAGCTGGGATATGATTGCTATGTCCTTTTCACATTTCATTTAATGAGAATTGTTTTATATCTTAGAGAACTAGCCTGTGCATCATTTATGACAAAATTTAGATTTTAACTAATTTCTGCAGATGATGTCCATGGGTTGTGGCATGGTCCCAATGATGTTTCCTGGAGTTCAGCAGTACATGCCAACAATGGGAATGGGAATTGGGATGGGCATGGGCATGGATATGGGAATAAGTCGGCCAATGATGCCATTTCCCAATGTTTTGGCCGGTTCAGCATTACCAACACCAGCTGCTGCAGCTCATTTGGGTCCAAGGTTTCCTCTGCCAGCCTTTCATATGCCACTACCAGTTCCAGCTCCTGATCCATCAAGAATCCAACCAAACAATCAGTCAGAAGCCATGCTAAACACGCTTGGCATGCAAAATCCAACCCAGCCGCGGGCCCCAAATTTTGCTGATCCTTATCAGCAATATCTTGGTCTTCAACAGATGCAATTACCCCCACTCCAGGTAATGTTTAGTATGTCATTTTGCTTTGAAGTTAGGGCATCGATGTCTAGTATTTTGACGTTGAACCTTCTGTATATCTATCATCAATTGAATTGTAACTCTGTTTAGAACAAAAAAAAAAAAAAATACATAGAAGTCCATATTCAGAGCTTTCTCAGCTATGGTCTAGGCATGAGTTTATTGACTCTTGACAATACGTTGAAGAAGGTTTCTTGGAAACTCGCAAACTTAATTCTATATATTTTTTTTCTTTTTTATTTTCCTTATAAAAAAGTTTCTTCAGATGTCTGATCTAACGCCTGGTCAATCACATTGAAACATCAGAATTGCTCTACGAGTATGAAGTATTGATTATGTTTTTCACCTTTTGCAGAGTCAAGGAATGGCCCAGCCAAGTTCCCGTAAACCAAAGTAGCCGTAGGGGAGCTGAGAATCTTAAAAATCACCCATCTGGTAGGTCCATTACTTTCTAGTTCCACATTATTGCAAGATGGTTATTTACAAGAGTATGCATATAAGAAATGAGAAGACAGTACATGCCATGCCATTCCATGACCGCCTCTAATCATTTGCGCATGCATGTGCAGCCTTGAGCATTTGACATGAAAAGAAGCTGACTTTCAAACCATATTCTCTGGTTCCACTTTGACTGACATGGTTTTACCAATTAGATAGAATTCCACTTTTCATTGGAATCAAGTTAAACTATGATGAGCGATGTCAGTTCCAAGGAGGAGTGGGACATATTCACTAGCACTTAATTAGAAGTTCACTTACTGCCTAATCACGTGTGGTTTCTAATTAACTTTGTTGGATGAAGGTGACATGACACGGTAGCGGCTAATATCTTGGCTGGCTGGCTAAGTTGGGGCTAGCTACTCTCATTTCGGACTGATAGCAGATTCTGTTGTCTCAATTCTGGTCGACTGTTGCTTGTGTATTCCTTTGAATCGATAACATACAAAATTGAAGATAGAGTTCCTGTGCATTGCAGGTTGACAGTTGTGCGTCCGGGAAAGGTTCTCGCCTTTCTAAAAGTTTTGTAGTGTAAGAGAACTGCCTCTCCATTCAATTAGCTAATTTGTTATAAACACAGCTAACATGTAATTATTACACCAACATAGAAATAGTTCCTTACCTTCCAGTTTCGACTCTCACCTTTGTTTTCCCCTACATTTTCCCCTTACTAGGTTATATAGTTTGTTTTAATTAAAATTTAGGAACAAAACAAAACAAAAAAGGCCATCTTTGCCTTGGTGGGATGGCTCTGGTTTGCCGACACACCCCCAAATTGAGGAAAACGTTATCCATAGGCTACCACTGAAGAAAGTACGAAAAGAAAACTGTCTTCATTGATCAGCTTATTCGTGGAATTGTGGTCCATTACGTATCTATTTTTTTGGACTTGATCAGCAGGGGATGTAAGATTTAGAGGAACTTGGAAAAGAACATATTTCCTGGAGGTTTCAATTTGTAGACTGGTCTCAGCTGCAACCTAGCTATCTTGTGAACCTTAAAATGGCCCACATGATGGACCTTTAATATTTTCTGTCAGCTCATATTGAACTTTGCCCCAATTCTCTGAACCTTCAAAAAGGTGCATTTGAGAAAAGAGTGGGTGCGCCCTTGTTTTCTTTTCAGGAATCAAAGAGCATGCCACCAGCAGGACCCCCTCAGCCATAATCGTAATCAATATGTGCTGAAGATAATTTAGGTTAATTGTAGTCAACTGCGCAAGTGGAACAGGCAAAAATTGGGACCTAAAACTGAAACTGAAGGGCAGAATTGTAGGAGCGGTCTTGAACATGTCCGAATAGCAGATAATCGGGTAAGAAGAAATCGCACGGTATTTGGCACGTTGACCAACATTCGGTAAGACTAAGAGAATGACCTCTCAATATCGTAGTCTTGTTAGAGAAGAAAACATGTGTCTACGTTCAGTTCATGCAATAGATGATAGGCCCCTCGTTTTTCGCTGATTAGGACAATTACAGGCCCTCCTTGAAGAGATTGGCTTGACTTTTCGCATCATCGCCGCCCGAGACCTCATTCTCAAAAGCAACCCATCATTACACATGTACACAGGTGAGATAGAAAACACAGAGCACCAAATTGTCAATCTCTCTCCTCAACCTTTATTTCTTACTATTCATCTATAATTTACTATCCATTCACAGGAAAAACAGAGAAATATTAACAGAGATTAAGGAAGCCCATAGCTGGCATTTTCATTGAGATATAAACTCACACATGACACCACATAACAAAAATGTGATTGCAAAACCCAGGAAGAGTTTAGCCAATTAATACATTTAATCAGCCTCCATTCTCAACTTAACGAAACATCATCCCCTGACCAGGCTCGGGCCAAGACGGCAGGATAACTTCTCTACAATCACACAAAACTTGGACATAATTATACTGACATCCGATAGAGTCAGCAAAAGACCTTCCAAAGTACGAGCCTTCAAGTACAAACATCTTTTTGCTTGCTATAACAATATGTGGTCATGGGTTGATCGCAGATAAAATCTGATAACACAGAAAACAATGGCAGTTAGCTTTGGAACATTACCAAATTCTTGTCACTAACTATCAGACATTCATATCGAAACTGAACAAGGACTGATGAATATTGTTAAGCAGAAAAGAAGACTTGCACAAACAGTAGAAGATTTTAAGTAACCTTGTCACTGAAAATGCGGAATACATCAACCCCCATAGCTTTGTCAAGTTCCTAACAGAAGGTAAAAACAGATTTAGCAGGTACATGGACAGCATCAACCAAAATGATAATTAAATGTCCCAGGTCTCAGTTTTCAAGTAGGAATAACAGCACTCACATTCATAGCATCTGGGGAGCTATCAATATCAGAGATGAGTTTTTGAAGATGTTCATCCTTCAAAGCTTCACGGACTTCACTGGAAGAAGCTGAATGAGAGAACATGGTAACTTTATGCTTGTTGTGTGGAGGGATTTAAACAGTTTTGGGCAACAAGACAGTTTTCTCTACAGATTCTCTGGCTCTAACATGGTAAAAATTATGAAAACAGTTGATCATTCCAACTAGCTATCTTAAGCAGGATGCTATTTAACCTTCTACCAACCACTCAATCTAGGGCCCAATGAGAGATTCTGAGAATCTGTTAGCTGATATGACAAACACTTTGGATACAATTGACCAGTCCTAATAACAACATGCAAATCACATTTATTAGAAAATTTTGGATAATGCCAAAAAGGAATACATACAATACAATCAGCCTACAGTAAAAGGCAAAAATTCTACCACCAAATGCCTACTGCATCTCCTTTTAATGTTTTATGGCCAATGAATCATCTATACTCACCAACAAAATTTTGAACTCTAAATCATGGAATGATAGCACTATAAGGGTCCGTTTATTTTGCAGTAAAATATTTTTTGAAAAACATTTTTAGGATTTATGCTTATTTGGAAGACGGAAAATTAATTTCAGATGTAAAACATTTTACGAGTTAATAAGGTTAACTACGGAAAATGTCTTACGCCTTTGTAGGGCGTAAGACATTTTTCAGAGAACAACAAAAACATTTTTATATTAAGTTTATGTGTATAAGTTTGATGAATATTAATATTTAACTTAAAATATTAAAAAAATAAAAATATTAATATTTAACTTTAAAAAAATTAATTTAAAATATTAATATTTAAATTATAAAACACTATTAAAATTAAAAAAAATATTTTTTTAATGAAACCATTCAATACAACTAAATTTTTTATTTTTAAATGAAATAAATCTTACTAATAATTATAATAAAAAATATTTCAATGATCATCGTTTGATGAATACACATTTATAATAAATTTAAATCTTACTAATAATTATAATAAAAAATATTTTAATGATTGTCATTTAATAAATACATATTTATAAGTATAGATTTTGGATATCTTACATAATTAATGAATTTTTATATTTTTATAGTTATTAATAAAAAGTGATACGATGGAAAATTTATTGAAATTAGAGTTTATTTTCATTATAAATATGTTTTTAAAGGCTTTGGGAAATATCGTTTTTGATTTTGTCCATTTTCAATTTCATTTTTAATTTTGATCTCTAATTAGTGAAAATCAAATATCAATATTGTTTTATAATCAAAACCTATTTATTATTTTAACATCTAAATAACTTCACCATAATGGAAACCATTTTTCATAAAATGATTCACACAACAAAAAATGTTTTCGACAGTTTACCAAACAACAGAAAATATTAAATTTTCCTATAAAATATTTTACACAGAAAAAATTTTCCTCCAACAAGTCATTTTCCAGTTACCAAACGGACCCTAAGCTTTCAATTTATCTCCCATGAATATGTCAGATTATGAATTCTCATCAAAAGCTATATTTGTACAGGAATTTTCAATTTATTCAGCCATTTTCATGTTCTCTATTTTGTTGAGTTCTTACAAATCTAATGACCAAGCTTTCCATCATCTTTTTTGCATTTTATTGTACTTCAAGGTCTTTATGGTTTTAGCAAATATCAACATGATTCTAGTTCAAACTAAAATTAGGAGTGGAAACAAATTTTATTCAATCTTGGCTTCGATAGAAAAAATATATCATACCAATAGCCTGTAGTTGCAATATTTGCAGCATCTCACTTGGGTCATCAACTTCTAGTTTCTTTTCCACCTGAAATCTTGGACTAGCAGCTAAAAGAAATGAAACAAATAACTTTTTGAGTTCTGAAAGTTTCATGGAAAAGACAAAAGGGGATTTGATTAAGTTGTTGATTTTAACACACCATGTAAATGAAAAATTAGTTTGCATGTATGAAAATGATATTTCATGAAACTGAATTCTGAGTCATGATGATCTCTAGAACTCATCTTAAAGTTAGAATGTCAAGGAAGCAAACTGTATAACATGTTTCCTTCGACCAGGCTGAAAAACCATAAAGGTACTTCATTAACTATATCAAAAAAGTATTTGTTTTAAGAGCAATGATGATTTTCATTGATGAAAAGTGCTTATCAAGGCTCTTTATAGTTCACAATATAGCACATATAAAAAAAAGTGAATTAATCTCAATTTTGAAGCAGACTACCTACTGGAAAAATCATTCATTTAAAGACAAGTTTCTTTTCAATTTTGATGAAAATCTGCGAACAAGCATGCATATATATATAAGGATAAACATCAAACCCATCCTTGAATTATTAAAGCAAGGAATTAAATTACATAAAAGCATGCAGTTGAGGAACAGAGTTCTCACTGGATCTTTCTTTAGTGGATTCTGGCTTGAGACTGGGGGTCCCGGCATCATTACTGGAGTCCAGCTTGACACTGGTGGTTTCTGCATCATTAGCGGACTCTGACTTGACACAAGGGGTTCCTGCATCATTTACACACTCACATTAATTCTCATTAGGCCGTTTCTGGAACCACAGAGCTTGTGTTGATAATATATATCACTTATATATTTTCAACTTTTTGCCATGTCATTTGCTGGTTGAACTGAGACCGAATTGACAATATATATCACTTATACCAGTAACTGGCTTATACAGCTCAGTATGGACTATTTTTTTTTTTTTTTGAAAAGCAGCTCAGTATGGACTATTGAACAGACCAGAAGAAGTGTTGATATTCTTGATATTACTAAAGAAAATTAAAAATTCTAAGTTATCACTGCATCAAATTTTATAGCATCATCTACACAAAAAAGCACCACAAAAGGCCACAAACTTAGTAAGACATATATGTAATAATATTATCATCCCCCAACATGTACCAATTTATAAAATAATTTTTTAGAACATCAAATTCATGAAGAACACAAGCATCCTTGATTAAAGTATAAAATTGATCATAGGAAAAACATCCAATTCAAGATAAGAAGTTCTCACCAGATTTTTCCTCTGTGGATTTCGGCTTGGTGCAGGGGGTTTCTGCATTATGCAGAGAAGCATATTAGTTCCTGTATCTAAGTATCACGATGAAAAATGCCACCTTAAGACTTTACAAAAACACAAGTAGGATAAACAAGACAATGATACCCAGATTCCCACTTTAATCTTTGACTACAAAATTTAGATTTTAGGAATTGTTTGTAGGCTGGTGGAAACTAAGCTTGAGACCGTATACCATTGGTTCACTTATTCTTTTGGCTCACACATATTTCAACTTCACTAAACAGAAGGAAACTGCTGACGTTCGTAATACTGCTAAAGCAAAAGTAAAATGTTAAGCTCATCTCTATATCAGAACTTAAGTCGATGAGAAAGCATTAGGCCAAGAAATTTCCCATAATATATGCAAAAGGATGAAGCAAAATATAAACATCCAATCAACATACATGAAGAAATAAAAGAGTTATTGGATTTCAATAATGAATAAACAAAAAAATCAAGCGAGACTGTGGGTGCCATACCTTTGTGTCTCTTGAAACATGCCAGAGAACAACTGGGAAGTAATGGAACAAGCAAAAGAGTAAAATAAAAAATACCCAGACAGAAAAAGAAAAGAAGAGAGAGAGCGGGCAGAACTTACTAAGGAACAAGACAAGAGGGGCACTTGTACTTGGATTGAGCTTGGTTGCAAACTTGACACTGCCGTGAAGGACCTCCCATTCTACCTCTTCCACAAATAACAAAGCAACAACCTACTTAACATAATAACGTTTGATTACAGAGCTAAAAGTTAACCCTAGAAGACCAAAACAACTATTGATCTTAGGAGGAAAAGAGTTACGAGAATGGCGGAGTTGAGACGACGCGTCGACTCCCAGTTCAGTCCTCTGCTCTCTGTCTTCAAGTTTCAAGATTTTTCTCCTTTGTCAAAGTGCTGTGTCAAATCGGTGAGGTGCTCGGGGTTGATTCAACTGTTGAAACCTTTACTTTTTCTAATTTGTTTTTTCTCTTGAAAAGGGGGAGTGAAAACAGGGGGTTATATCTTTATGAAATTCTAATTTTCGAGCTACAAGAAAATAGGGGAAAATTCTAATGGTTAATAGCAAAATAAGCCATCGGTCAATACAAAAACTATCATTCAAGCCCTAAAAGTCTTCCTACAATTTTGTTTACTACCATATTATATTTTTTAGTATGAAATAAAATAATTAAGATCAATTAAAAAAATTTATATAAAATAAGGAACAAAATTTTCACACGCCAAATTCTTGAGTTTATTCCTTTTTGTTTCCTTTTTGACCTTTTTCTTCCTTCTTTTCTTTTTCTTTTTCATTTATTTTTTTAAAAAACTAAAGAAAGAAGAAGCAATTGAAGTGATGGCACTTCCATGGAGTTTCCCAAGTCAAGGTTTATTGATTGTTATGTTATATGACAAATCATAGATCATAGGTTTTTTTTTTCTCTAAATAAATATTTAGGAAAAAGGAAATGAAAAATAAATAAAACGAAATTCAAGATAAATTGCAATACAAAGAAAACGGAACAAAAAAACACAAAACTCAGCGACATATTAAAAAAATTTTAAATTTTTTTATTCTTATAAAGATTGAGAAAAAAAAAGATTCAAAATTTAAAATTACATTCATGTACTATTTAAAGGTTTTTTTTTCTTTTTTAACAAAAAATATAATATTATTACTATTATATACGTTTAAAAGTTGTTTCGTTTTTTTATAAATTTTTTCGATTTTAACATTTAAAATTATATATAAACTCGAAACAAACTCATTCCGCTTTGGTTTATTAAGTAATTGAAAATGGTATGAATATGATAATTTTAATTAAAATTGAAACTTATATAATTTATTTTACTAAACAGTTTTAATTTAATTTTAAAAATTATTATTTTTTATAAAAAACTTCATAATAGCTTTTAAATTAAAAAAAACTAAGCCAAACAATTCTATATCTTGTTATCCAATAATGTTGTTAACTTAATTTTCCCTTTCCTTTTTTCCTTGTTCTTTTGTTGTTATTTAAATTAAAAAACAATTGATTTTTGAGAAGATCCCATGTGGGACTCTCAAAACTCAATTACTTGAGCATCGCTGCCATATATTTCATAAAATAGATTTAAAAGATCATTGGTAGAACTTATTTTTAAAGTAGTTACATTTTTTTTTTCCATGCATTAACATGTCTTTTTTTTTTTTTTTTTTTTTTAAAAAGATGAATTGATAAATTTTTCTATCCGATGAATTTTGTAAAAATTGTTAATATTGTTAATTTTCTAAAGAATCAATTTTGGTAGTAAGTATAGATATTACCTGTGGGTGATAATTTATGTTAAACATAGTTTTGAATATTCAACCCTAGAAGTAAAGAAATTAGGAATCACCATCAGCAATCATATTACCTTACATAAATCATCATCATTTTTTTTCCTATAATGATGAATCCAAAACCAAAAGGAATGTCTCAACTCTCAAGCATCAGTAAAGAGTGAAATCCAATGGGGTTTCAATCAAGTAGACAAGTAATCACTCAAGTGTCATTGTAATTGCCTCACAGGTACAGCATTTTGATGCCTTGATATTTGCTAAACCGTCTGTGCTTGCCAGGAATGGAATACCCCAAATAAGAAGAATGGGTACAATAACTCAAATCCAGATGAATATCTTGGAAATGTATGTAAAACAAGTTTTTCTACATATAAAGTCCTTCTGGAACCCCTTCTTTCTTTTTAAACATCACCTTCTCCTTCGCCTTCTTAAAGTCTGCATGCGTCACCTGAAACATCGGATTTCCAAAATTAGACCCTTGGACCAAAAGCAATTACTTGATATACTTAGATTCAGGCAAAACTTCTACCAACAATTTAAATCACCCACCATATGCTATATATACAGAATTATGACACCAATTGCGAGTACCAATGACAAGTCTAATTCTACGTCACGCAGAGACGATACATCAGAGTTACCCTTCACTAGGGGTGTGCAAAGTCAAACCAAACCGAAAAGAGTTCAGTTTTTCCAGTTCAGTTCAATATTCGGTTATTTCAATTAATTAAGTTCGGTTAAAACGGTTTAATTAGTTCAGTTTTCGATTTCGAATTTCCTTAACCGAAATAACCGTACTAACTGAGTTGAGTAATACTTGAAGAAGATAAGTGAACTTCGAGTTCAAAAAGCAAAACAAAATTCTTCCTTCTTTGTTATTCAAATAAAAAAAACAAAAACAAAACAAAATGTCAACTATTAGAAAAAAACAAAAAAAAAAATCTCAACATTCACATTTTTTTCCTCCATCTTCATGAGTTCGGTTTTTGCTAACCGAACCGAACAAACTGAAGTAGTTCGGTGTTCAATTTTTTGGTTACAAAACTACTTCGGTTCTGTTTTGTTTTTTTAGAGGAGTTTGGTTTTTTCAGTTTTGGGATTTTCAAAACTGATTTCACCGAACTAACTGTTTGCACACCCCTACCTTCACTGCTTTTTGCAGAATTATGGCACCATGAAAAGTCCAATACAGCCAAAAATTGGCCATACCCAAAATATAAGTAATTTCTCAAGGAACCCAAAATATAAGTAGTTTATCAAGGAAATAACCTCAATTTGAAGAAAATGAAGCTTTCTACTTGCAGAGAGAAAGGAGATCTACACTGTCCCTTATGGATCTTAATATCTTGCAGAAGAAAACATTTTGACACTACAGTTTTCAATTTATTCATTTTGTATATAACTCTAAATAAAATGTTAAAACGTTCAGTTCTCTTCCAAGGGAGGTCCATCTTTCTGCATCTCTTTCCTAAGAACACAGGATGAAAGAATATATCGGCAATAAATCCTTTTTTCTCACTAAACAACAAAAATTTAGCAAAGTTCTTTTTATCCTATGAAGAATTGAAAGTGAAAGGAGACTTTTATGTATTTATGGGTTTTACGAGTTCATGTCAGTTCTAATGGCTATGAATCTGGTATCCAATTCTAACAACTATAGATTCCGAAGGTATATATGTTGTATTAAACTTATATGTTACATAATAAAATACCTTATAATAAGAAAATAGAAGTATTTATATAAATCTCACCTTCATGCGGCGTTCCCTTAAAGCAAGTAAACCAGCCTCAGTACATATTGCCTTTATATCAGCTCCAGAGAACTCATCTTTAGTCATAACAAATTCTTCCAAGTTTACATCATCAGCCAATGTCATCCTTGATGTATGTATCTGTAGTCCAAAGATTTGAAAATGGCTTAGCATAATAATGAAGCTAGCCTAAAGACACTAACTGCATAATGAAAATGAGAAGAGAAAGGTAAAAATATGTGATGAAGAGTTTCAAGACACCATGAAACAATATACATACCTGGAAAATACGCCTCCTTGTTTTGATGTCAGGTAAGGGAAATTCAATCTTCCTATCGATTCGACCAGGGCGAAGCAAAGCTGGATCCAGACTTTCAATTCGGTTTGTTGCAAGAATCACTTTGACATCTCCTCTTGAGTCGAAGCCATCTAATTGGTTCAGCAACTCCAACATGGTCCTCTGGATTTCACGTTCACCACCAGAATGGGCATCATACCTGTAGAGCAGCTTATTAATGACAAAGCAGACTTCCACTATAGCATAACTGTTTCAAAACATACCTCTTAGTACCAACTGCATCAATTTCATCAATGAAGACAATTGATGGGGAGAGGTCATCGGCAACTCTGAAGAGTTCCCTAACTAACTTGGGACCATCTCCTAAGTACTTCTGAATTAATTCACTGCCAACAACACGTAAGAAAGTTGCTGATGTAGAATTTGCCACTGCCTAAAAAGAACGTAAATGACATAACGAGCTCAGATCCATTGAAACAGCAGAAACAACCAGATCAACTAACCATGTGATACTAGTGCAAACAAGTTGCTATGTCCAAAATAAATAATTAAGAGTTGTATAATATACATAAAATCATATATTTGAAAATTTGTCATGCCTGAAACCTTGTGTTCATGTCTAGACATGACATGTTTTATCTTCTAATCAAACAAGAGATTAACTTAAAACTCAGGGATGATGGAAGAACTGAGATTAAACCATCAAATATTACAGACAGATGCACATCAAAAGAAAAAGGTCTAGCAAAAAAACATAAGAAACAAACCTTTGCAAGCAATGTCTTGCCTGTCCCAGGCTCTCCATACAATATAACTCCTTTTGGAGGCTTAATACCAATATCTTCATATAATTCAGGGTGAGTAAGAGGGAGCTCAACAGCCTCTTTAATCTCCTGTATCTGAGCATCCAAACCTCCTATATCCGCATAAGATTCCAATGGAGCCTTTTCAACCTTCATCACTGATACCATTGGATCAACTTCATCTTGCAGAAGTCCAACAACAGACAGAACCTGAGACATAAAATAACCAAGCATAAATTTCTTTCTAAGAACAAAGGAATTGCATGAGATGGAACATAATGTCTGATAGAAAATGCTTACAATCTAATGAAATAGTAGATGTGGAACACTCAAATTCAAGAAGATGGTTCCTATTATCCTTTTGATATAGACACCATTCAGTAATAGGTGAAAAATTAGATTTATACTAGTATTTTGGATTAGCAAGGGTCTGACTCACACAATATCCGCTAAGGCAGGAATATCATCAACTATGATAGCAAAGAAGCAAGTTGATGAGCCAAAACCCCATTCTTGGCTTGTTTATTCAAATTTTACATCAAGCCTCACTCAATTTTATTTAAGAAACTTTCAATATTGAGAGATAGATCATGGTTCAAACTCATTTACAAACTCAAGTTTGACTAAAAGTTCATTTTGAAGCTCAACAAGGTGCTCCAATTTAAGCTTAATTAAGAATGATTATTAAAACCCTCTTACCTAGTACAATTTCAGAAGAAATTATCTCATATATGATAAATATCAAACCACTAATTCTGAACAGCAGCAACTTCAATCAGATTGCAGCTGCAGACCCAAAATTTCAAAATTACCCTAGAACTGATTCTAAATTGCATATTCAAAATTCAGCAGAATAGTCTAGTACTCTTTCAGCTAAAATAATACTTAAATCGTTTTCCTTTCACAATCTCCAGTAAAAAAAAAAAACATCCCCAAAAAGACAGACTTTAATTACCTTATTGTGCATCAAAATAGCACAACCAGGCTCCAACTGATCCTTATCAACAAACGATAAAATCCCAACATAATACTCCGGCCCAACCGACGACGAAACAATCGCATGATTCTCATCGATCAGCTCCTCCAAATTACCCACACTCATTGGCGACCCTCTTAAATCATCGACTTTAGATCGATCCTCCTCCGCTTTCTCTTCCTGCGGTTTGAGCCGTTCCTGGTTAGCCACGAACTCTTCTTCCATCAGTAAGTAGTCCTTGATCCGCTCCAGCTTTAACAGCCGGAGCTTACACTTGGTCAGCGGCGTTACTGTGGGGAGCCGAGCAGCGGCTTCGGGTCCTTTCTGTTTTCGTTGCCTGCGACCCACCCTGGCAGGGGGTGCCGCTGGCTCAAATTTCTTCTCTTTCTTGTCAGAGCCATCGGATTTCCGGTCTCCTGGGAGACCTTGCCGGTTCAGACCGCCCGGTGTTCCCTGACCCATGCTTTAGGGTTCGTCTTTGGTCCCTGAGAATTGAGCTGATTTTTGGAAGATGTTGGGTATTTATTTGAAAGTTGGTGCTTTCTGGCCAAGTCACCTCATGGGTTTCATTTCACACCGGGGAACGAGCGTTTCCATTTCCTGTGTTGGAATGCTGGGCTCGGATCAATTGGATCATGTAATTTCTCCTACTCATTTGGGCCTTTCACTCATAAAATTTAGGGTCCTCATTGAGCTTTTTTAAAATGATTTTTTTTAAAAATGAAATAATTTTAAAATTCAAATTATAATTATAGTAGTTTGTTGGAAAACATACATTAAAGTGATTTGTTATAAAATAAATATTGTAATATAATTTAATTAAGCACATTATAGAAAATATGCTCTCACTTCTTTTATACCAAATGCTATTCAAGTGTTATGTTCTTTCAATCAATTCATTTGAATAAAAATAAAATTTACAAGATGGGAAAATATTTATAATTTTATATTTGGTTGAGATATACTTATAATCATATTAAATAAGGGGTATTTCATAAACTCATTGGTGCAAGCATCAAGAAACATGAGGAGAGGTACTTCTCATCTTATTCTTAATCCAGATGGAAAAATTTAAGACAACATGGATAGTATTGATGAAAGTCTTGGTTCCTCCCCACATCTCCCTTTCTTTTTCACCAACTAGCTATGCCAGGGATCCCACTTATACTTGAAACGATATTGTTTGTGTACAAAGCTGTATAAATATATTCCATCATTTTGGGATCTCCACCGGCAATTCCCACCACCGCATTCGTTTTCGATGAATTTGTCATCCACCCAGAAAACGTCTAGAGTCTTTTGCCCACCACTCCACCACATATGGCAGGAGAAGCGAGTTCTCGAGAAGAAATCAGTGCGAAATTTCCATTGAAACTCACCGTGGACAGGGATATGGTGGAGGCCAAGGTCATCGTCTTTGGATTTACAATGTGCTTCGAGAGTCTCGTTTGTGCTAAACCCATTGATAACGTGAACGCGACACCTATTCATGATGGAGTAGGTGACAAGAGATTGACTCATGCAAAGTATGAGAACAAGCATGATCATCAGATTTTGGGTGGGATTCATTTTCTTTTCTTCCTTTTGCTTTGGTTATGAAACTGTTGTGAATGGTTCATATGGTTTGGTTTTCCCATCCGTCCTTTTATATAGGTGTAGAAAGAAACCATGCCTCGCTAATAGTATCAATTGATAGGTCCACAATTAAGACACATTTATTCCCTTGTGTAACCATGACTTTATTTCTGTACAAAAAAATAGTATGACTTTAAATGAGAAGCAAATACATTCAAGTTCTTAGAGCATGCATTTATGGGGAATTGGCAGAGAATGAGTTGGTTCTGAACTGAATTAACTATGGATTTGGAATAACTTAAAAAAGATGAAACAAAAACAACGGGGAGATTTAGAGTTATTTGCATGAAAACTGATATAATTATACTGCTAGGCAGGCTGACAAATGGATTATTTATTAAATGCATTTGAGTATTTGACTCATTAGTTGGTACATGATTTATTGTTTAAAGAGTAAGATTCAAATCCTCATTCTCCCAATTAAAAAAAATGAATTATTTATGAAAGGTGCAACTAGTTAGGCATGGACAAAGGAAGGGAAGGGTTAGCTTCTTATATTAGTTCTCTATGCACGATTACATATATACATCCAGAGAAACTTTACTGATGTATTTGGAGTAACAAAAGGCTTGACTAACTTCTGAAGTACTAAAGGAAGGATTTAGCCCTGTCAATAAAACAGTTTAGCCTTACGAACTGCAGAGGTTAAGCTAATATATACCTTCACAAAATTAAAATTCGATACCATTAATTAAGAGACTTGATTAATTTCTTTGATTAAAGAAAATAAGTTTGGGGGTGTTAAATTGTGAATGAAAAAGAAAAGAAAAAGAAGAAGAAAAAGATGAATATATATATATATATATATATATATATATATATAGAGAGAGAGAGAGAGAGAGAGAGAGAGAGAGAGAATAAAGTGTTTAATTAATGAAGGAAAAAAGGTTAAGAAAATAGAAAAAGGGTGATTAGGAGAAGTGAAAAGTAAAACTCATTATAGGTCTTAGAATGATTATGTGTTTAGGGTGATTTGAGCTACAAATTTTCCTAAATCCTACCTTTACCATAGCCATACATTACAAGCTTAATAAAATCCTAAGGATCCTTGAGTGAGCGTTAGCGTACATTAGTGGAGAGAGGGATGAAAAGCAAACATATGAAATTCATGACTAATTTGAATTTTGCACAAGTATAAACCTATCCGAAGGGCATGATATTCATTGTAAGAAACTACACACACATGGGAATCCATTTGATTACATGCTTTTAATTGAGTTAAAATGTAAACTTGTGCAATATTTATGATTTGCTTTGAGTAGGGAAATAAGATAATTGATGAGGAAATTAAAAATTGAACTTTTACTTGGTGTAACTAACTTGTAGTTAATTAACATCACCTTTCATGTTTCTTTCTTTTGTTTCAAAGTTTTGCTCGAGGACTAGCAAAATATTAAGTTTGGGGGTGTGATAAATATATTATATAGAGTTATTTTGCACTATTTTTAGGCATAAAAAGAGCTAAGTCCTTGTGTTTTTAAGTTGCATTTAGGTAATTTTCAAGCTTTTCATTATTAAGTTTCATACATGTTTAATTATTTTAATTCAAGTGATTTTAATTTAATTTCATGTTAAAAACCCCAATTTGAGTCATCACTGATTTAGTACTATTATTGTTGTAGGTTTTTATGTGCAAGAGAGCTAAATGGATGATGCACCGTGCAAAATGGCTTGAGGTGTCTCCTGAATGTACTGTAGTGTTTTAAGTGCAACTAGAGATACAGAAGTTTGATCACTATAATTCTTGGACTTCTAGAAAGATAAGAGGAAAAGCTACAACTTTTGTGTTTGTCACTTCACCTAGCTTTGATCGGATCATGGTCAAAATCGCATTGGAAGCTGAAGGATTGTTGTAAACTACACAACAGTAAATAGAGAGCCTGACACGTAGACGCTAGCCACTTAGCGCCTAGGCACTAGCCACCCCTCAACCACAATAGCACGGAATAGAGAGCCTAGCACCTAGGTGCCAACCACTCGGCACCTAAGCACCAGCACGGGGGACTATTTTCTGCACATGACGGTTTTCTCATTTAGTGCTTTTTAATGGGTGATATAAATAGGCCATTTTAAGTGGGTTTAGGGGGCTGGAAGCATAGAATATTTTCTGGAAAAGGATGGTTTCTACAAAAGGAGAAGAGGGGAGAAATCAAAGGAGATTTGGTTCCAAAAGCTATAGCAAATAATTTCTCTCATTAGTTTTCTCTCTTTCTCTCTATCTTTTATTGTAAAAATGAGTTATGTTCTAGAAATATTAAAATTTGTTGGAACTATGATGAACTAAATAGCTTTTATCTAGGATTTTGGTGGATTTCTACATGTAACTTGGATTATTTGTTGCTCTTTTACTTATTTTTAATGGGTATGTTGATGTTTATTCAAATATGAATTTATTGACTATTGATTGCTTGATCACTTATTATATGGTTGTGGTAGCTAAATGAGACTTGACAAAGTTAGTTTAGATTAGAACTAGGTTTGGATAATATGTGCTCATATTGTTAGAAATTAAGTGCCTTGATTAGCAACTAGGTTAGATATACGCCTAAATGCCACATATAGTCTAAATAGAAATTATGCCTAAAGAACTTAGTTTAATTGAATCCTATAGACATATAGAGACCCAATTAATCTAGGCAATTGTACAAATACCTAAACATAGGATTGTACGTGGATTAGAATTCTAGACTAGCATAAACTCGCATTGAATTAAGTAATTAGAAAAATAACGATCCAAGTGAAATGTTGAATTAAACTATAATCCTAGACTTTTAAAATACTACTTCCAGATTAGTTTACCTTGCATTTCTTTAATTAGCTTAATTAATTAGTTTGTTTTTAATCATTTTCCACACTTTGGTTAGCTTGGATAAGATTAGCTTGACCCAATTTTAGTACTTAGTGAAGAATTATAGCCAACTCCTTATGGGATCGACACTTGTACTTATCATTTTATTACTTGTTCATGGTGTCACGACCCGGAACCTCCCTCAGGCCCATGACAATCGCCGCAACGTCCCTGATTGACACTCATTATCCGGAATGCCAACCGGAACCCCGCAAGGCTTACATATCAGTTTCTTTCCTTTCCTGTGAGTAATCGTTGTTAAATATCTAGTTTTTAGAGAATATACACTATTTTAGATCAAAAACAATCAAAATAAAATTTTCGCCACACAGGGGTATTTTGGTCATTTTTTTCTCAAAAATTTCGAAACTGGCTAAAACGTAATATACAAGTACAAAACACATAATTCATATTCAAAATGAGTTTAAAAGTCTAAAATCTTCATTTAAAACGAAATTACGGTTATTTGAATATAATAAGAAAATAAAAGAAATATTAAGGAAAATATTCTATTTTCTTATAAAACAATATTTATAGAGTTATACGTGAATAATTTTTATAGCGTAAAAGCTATATAAATTTATACATACTGAAATACAGTAAGCCAAAATATTTAATTTAATTTACAATAACAAGAGGGCTCCCGAATAAACAAAAGTAAAGAGGACTGTGAACCTACGGTTTGGAAAATGCAGATCTAATGGTAGTCCTCAATGAGATCAGCTATCTACAGTCTATACTGAACCTGAAATGGGTGGAAAGGAGTTGGGTGAGATTTTGCAATCCCAATGAGTAAACAGACATTATCATAAATACCTAAAGGCGAGTAAAAAGGAGGCAAGTTTAAACAACAAATTTCAACCCATTTCATAATGTTTTCAATTTATTTCTTAAACCATAAAATATTTGTAATTTACCAAAACAATTGTTAAGGCTTATGTCTTTTATTAAAACAAGGCTCAAGCCAAAACTAATCCTCGGGGATACCTTGGCCGAGGCATCTAACCGAGTTCGCCAAGGGTGTTAAAATATTCACACGTGAAACACATTTTTATTTTTAAAAACCAGCCATTCCTTGGCGTTGGTCGAGTTACACATTCACGTGGGGGTTCGACGTGAAGTGAGCTCTAATACTACCCCAGGAGTTACCCTCCTCGCCTCTACAACTGGAGTAACTATATAACTGGGTTTACCGTGCCCCTCTAATAGGCAGTCCACGGAAACCCGTCACTGCAGTGACTAACCCACCAATTTTAATAAAATTTCGACAGTATAACGTGGCTTTTATTTATTTATCCAGCCTGCATAGTAAAATCAACTTACATAACTTTCCCAAATGCACTCACAAAATATAGCCACATATACTCATTTCTCATAAGCCATTCTTAGGAAAATATATATTTTTCAAGTCAGTTTGCAGCCTCCAATTACTCAATTTCATAATCAATACAATATATTTTTATTTATCACATTTATTCCTAAAACATCAAAAATCCCGTTTTCATTTCATAAAATACATAAAGGGCATTTAAAAATAAACTCTAGATAATTTACAATAATAATAAGTTTACTCACCGTTTGTACAAACTAAAAGCTTTCTAAGCGCCCCGATCACTACTCGTCGGGTACGACTTCTTTGCCTTTTTCGGAAGGCTCTCCTCCTAAACACATTACAAAAATTTACACAATTCATCACATTGATGCTAAATCACTATATAATTAACTTAAATCCTATACTAATGTATGGTATGAAATGCAATAGCCTAAACCGGCTTAAACGCGGTATTAACCTATTTTTGGCACTTTGCCCGATAAATTGCTAACGCGTTCCATTTTAGCTCTAAATCATCCCATTCTCTCTCCAACATTTCTAACCATTAAATATCAGCCAATAACCTTCTAAAAACAACAAAATCAGCTCACTCCCTTCCTTGAAAAATTCAGCCAAAAATGGGACATTAACTCGGTTAATTTTCTACTTTGTTTTTCTATCACGTTTAATCGTTTTTCATCATTTTCTCTTCATTTTCCTTAGAATAAAATCAATTCATCATCATTGTACAGCATTGAGCATCCAGCCAAGAGTGGGTATTGTGAAAATTTAATGATTTCTTGCCCAATTTAATTTCTAAACACATTTAACTAACTAAAACTATCAATTTAACTAAAAATCAAAACCTAAAAATTTCAATTTCTCTCCCCTAGAATTTCGTCCAGACCTTGATATCACTTTTTGATCTCTCTCCTCAAGCATGCTAAATGGAAATAAAGGCATAGGAAAGGTAGAAGTCAAGCTAAAATCGAAAAATCTTACCGTTAGACGCGTAAACGGTCGAAAACCGCGAATTTCCCTTTGAATTTTCTTGTTTCTCTTTGGTTTTTCTTTTTTTCTTCCTTTCCTCTCTATTTCCTCTCTTGTTCTTCCTTATGGCCGGCCAGCACTCAAAATTTGGGTTTAAATGGGTTGACTTTTCATTAAAATAATATTATTTCATTAAAAAATGCCACGTGTCACTTTCCCATTGGCCCATTTTTAAAATTTCATCCATTTGTTTCCAAATTTTCACCATACACTTGTCCCACATATCCATAGCTTAGATAATATTCTCAGACTTATCCAAAGTCTCGGTGGAGTACTTTTTTGAAATTTACACTTTTGCCCCCGTAAAAGTGAAAAATTACATTTTTGCCCAAAAAACTGAAAAATTGCCCATAGACATATTTTTCATCCCTTATACTCATGCCATTCTCCAATTTGTCAAATTTGATCTAAATTCTCTCAAAATCTCAAATTTTGTCTGTGGGTGGCAAAATTACGATTTTGCCCCTACACTCCAGAAATCACCAGAATTAAACTTTTTCACTTTCTATCATTAAATTATACTCCAAATAGTTAATCTTGGTAAAAAATTTCACTCCATGATCAAATTATTATCTTAGGTGGCAAAATGACGATTTTGCCCATGAATATCAAAATTTCCAATTTTACCCCAAATGAACCCTCGAACTCCAAACAATAATTTTTAGTCATTCCTAGACTATAAAATATTAAATTTCATCCTACAATTCCTATTTGAACTAGTTCGAGGTTAAATCAACTCAAGTGTACCGTTAGGTACGATATCGGGTTTCGTCTTTTCTTAGGTGCTTTCCTAGCATAATAACATGCTACTCAGTGCATGTATGTCATGACATGTATTTATAGGGTCAGGTTTTACACATGACACATGCACTTGCATGTTAGTTTAAATTCATACAGGATTTAAGCCCACAACACTCATACATGTGCAAAAGACATAACACTAAAACAACATTTTCCCTTTGGATTACACAAGGTCAATATAGAAGGAAAATATCATTTCATTGCATGCATTGCCCAAAGCACTATAAGATAAAAATTAACATTACAACATTGAAACAAAATGATGTAAGAAAGAGATCTGCTTACAAGCTGCCTTGAGTCTTTATTACAAGTCTCAGCTTCAATACACCTCATTAAGTCTTACTTTGAAGATCTTAGCTTTGAACGTAAGTTCTCAAACCTTTGCCTGGCTAGACCTTTTGTCATTATATCTACTAATTGGCATTTAGAACTACAATACTTCTCATAGGTTTCACTAGTTTTCTCAGCTTCTCCATTGGCATGAAACTTCATATTCATGTGTTTAGTTATACCATGATAAACAAGGATTTTGTAAAGGTAATGGTAGATTTGTTATCAACAAAAATTTCAATGCCTATTATTTGAATATGCTTAAGGTTTAATAAGATTTTCCTTACCCATATATAACTTGGTTGGCAATTGCTACAACTAACTTAGCTTCAACTTGCATAGAGAAATTTCTATTTGCAGTTACTGGTGTTTCTACAAGTTTGCAAAGATCTAGTTTGAACTTCTTCTCGATCTCCAAAACATAAATTCTTTGTGATAAAAAGATTTTTGTCTTAGATTTGTTGATTTCCATTCCCAGAAAGTAATTAAGTTCACCTAGATTTGACATATTGAACTCTTACTTCATTAAGGCTTTGAACTTCGTTAGTGAAGCTTCATCACTCCTTGTTGCAAGGAGATCATCCACATAGAGAAACAATGAATTTAAAAATGTGTTCAACTTAAGCACATAAAAAGTGGCGCTGTTTGGGCTTTGAACAAACCCTTGTTGCACCATGTAAGCATCAATTTTGTTGTACTAAGCTCGAAGAGCCTTTTTCAAGTTATAGAGGGTCTTATGCAATTTGTAAACTTTGTCACTGTTTGCTTCAATCATATAGCCTTTAGGCTATTAGATGAATCTTCTTCAAGTGGTCTATCGAGGAATGCAGATTTGATCTCTAGGTGATGATTTTTCTAATTCATGTTTGTAGATAAAGCCATTAGCAATTTGATGTTGTCATATTTGGCAATAAGAGAAAAAGTCTCCATATAATTGATTCTTGGTTGGTGTGAGTACTCTTTTACCACCAATTTAGCTTGGAATTTGTTGATTGAGCTATCAAGGTTGAGCTTTCTTTGGTAAATCCATTTAACCTTAATTACATTCTATTTGGCAAGTCTTTCAACCAGATACCAAGTACCATTTTTATTAATCATTCCTATTTCCTCTTCTTTGTCAACTATTTGCTTTTTTGACTTTGAAGCTTTTGAATAGGTTGGTGGATCCACAATAGCAAAATTGTATTTGTCATAAATGTCTTGTAGTGCTTAGTCCCCTTTATCAGTATTTTAGTGTCATTTGGACCACTTTGGAGCTTTACAACAACTTTAACTGACCCATTATTAATGAATTGGTTGCAATGCATCATCAACCTTTTTAGTGTTTTAGTTCCACTTTTCTTTCTCATCGAAGTTCACATTTATGCTGATTGTAATCTTCCCTGTTTTGATATGATACACCATGTACCCTTTACGTTGTTTGCTTTATCTTAAGAAGATATTATTCTTAACTTTGAGTTCTAATTTGTCCATTTTAACTTCAAATATATGTGTGTAACAAACATGACCAAAAATCCTTAAGAGATCTACTATAGGTTTGACTTATTCCAGCTCAATTGGGATTTTTGAAAATAGTTAGTTTTTTCTCTCACTCGCACCATTTTCTTAAGGTGAGTATGGAATTATAGTTGATACTTTATGCCAACTTTCTTCAAAAACCTTGTGAAGTTAATTGAGATATATTTTGAGCCATTATTAACTCTAAGGGCCTTGATCAAACAACTAGATTCATTCTCAACCATTGTTTTGAACTTTTGAAAAGCATTGAAAACTTCTTAATTTGTTCTTTAGGAAATAAACCCATGTTATTCTAGTGAAGTCATCAATGAATAACAAAAAGCACCTGTTACCATTTAGTGATTTAGTGTTCATAGATTCACATACATTTGTATAGACTAGTTTCAATTTTTCATTGGCTCTAGAAGTACTTTGTGATTGAAATGATAACATAGCTTATTTGCTTAATTGAGACTCATTTTACACAATGCCATCCCAATGTATTTTAGGCAAAATGTCACTAGTTAAGAAGAGTTCATAAGCTTCAATAAGGCATAATTGAAGTGACTAGCCTTTTATGGTAAAGTACAGATTCATTCTAGTAATTGTATAAGCATGAAAGCTTAGCTGATCCATTTTAAAGGAAGGTTTTTATTTTTCATGCCAACATTCATTAACTTAGATCTTGAAGGTTCATATATGATGCAGGACATATCTTTGAATAATTAGGTATAATTTCTTTCTACCATTTGTCCTACACTCAACATGTTTGTCTTATTTTAGGTACTAACATCACATCTACCACCTACCTAGTACCTCTAGGAGTATAAACTACAATTATACTTTTTTCCTTAGCCTCCAAGAAATCCCCATTTCCTATCTCAACTTTGGAGTATTATGTGGAATTTAGCTTTGTGAAGAGTGCTACATTGGGGTTCATATGATTGGTGCAATCATCATTGATCAACCATGTTTCATTTTTGCTGCCTATAATGTCAATTAAAGCCACAAATAGTTGCTCTTCTAGTGAGTCAAACTTTTCTATAACTTTGGATTGTTTGCCTTGCAAGTTTGTTTATTCTTAAAAACCTTCTCAATGTGGCCTAAATGGTTGCATACTATACATTTTACTTTAGGATTGCACTAATAATAATTCTAAACATGGTTCTTTTTTAAACAGTGAAGGTAGGGAAAATACTTGCCCTTTCTATTTTGAGTTTTATGATTCATTACAACTTTCCTTTGCAACAATAAAGTGCTTTTTTTTCCAAGCCTTCAACATCTACCTTTTATTTAAACTTTGCATGTAGTGCACTTTCAACAACATCATTGAGTCTAATGGTTTTTTTGCGTTCCAATGCTTGTAATGCATTCACTACTTCTGTTAGAGTGAGTTTTGACAAGTCTTTGGACTCCTTGAGGTTGAGATTTTGGATTCAAATCTCTCAAGAACACTAACCAACACTTTTTCTACAACCTTTTTTTATGGCATCTCTTTTCCTAACAATCTTAATTGGTTCATTGTCTTCATTAGCTTGTTAATGTAGTCTTTGGAAGCTTCATTGTCTTTCATTTTAAACATTCAAACTGCCTATTAAGTTCACTATTTGCATTTGTTTGGTTCAATCTAAACCTTGAAACTCCTTTTTCAACTTATCTAAAGCTTTCTTAGTAGATTTAGAAGCCATGATGCTTGTGAAATTATAATCTATCATAGCGTAATGGATGCTTGATAGTGCTTATTGTTGGAGTAGGATCTTAGTGAATTGATGTGATTGTGTAAAGTATGGATTTCAAAAAATTTTTATTATAAAAGAAGTAAGCAATCTAATTACACAAGCGGAAATACACATCATTCTTATTGCAAGTAATATAATTACATCATAAAAAAATAAGAATCTATTAAGTAAGAAAAAAAAATATACCTTTTATTTTGAGATTCTTATTTTCGGACACCACCACATTAATGAATGATTTCTTGACTAAACAACTTTACCACTTATTCTTCAAGAATTCTTTCAACTTGAACCTTGAGTGGACAATGTGTGGAATGCAAGACTATAAGATGGCAACCAATTTTGTCTCTTTTTTCTTCATAAAAATTAATGGTTATTTTCTTTCAAAAAAAAATTTAGCCAAGAATGAGAGAGAGGAAGAAAGAATTGGTAAAGTTTAGAGGAGGAGAGGAGAAGTGACACCTGAAACTTTTTCAAAAAAAAGTACGTATGTATTTTTTCCTCCAATCTCTTCTCCTTTTATTAAAACTCTTGCACCAAAGGTTTAATCAAAATCAAACACCTTTGAATCAATCTTGACCATCTATTTAGAGTTATAGAAGCATCAAACATACTCCATAATTATCAAAATTAAAATTAAGAATAAATAATTTAATTCTATAATTATCATTTAGAGTTCTTGATAAAATAAAACTCCTTATTGAATAATAACTCTTATTTTATTATTATTTATCTTTATTTAAAAAGAATTAATAATAAATAAAAGAGTGATAGTCAAACATGGAGTTTTTTTTTATCAACATGGATGTCTAGATTAATTTTGCAAGAATCCTATTATCTTAATTTAAGACAACTCTTGTCTTTAATTAAGACAAAAATATTTTATCTTATCTAAATTGAGACAAATATGTTTTATTGTCTAGATTAAGAAAAAAAATATTTTTCTTCTCTTTAATTAAGAGAAACATATTTTCTTATCTAAATTACGACCAAACATGTTTTCTTGTCTAAATTAAGACAACATTTTAAAACTGTCATTTTTGTATACAATTTAATTAATTAAATTAAAACATGCATTCCAACTTAAACAAGTTGAATTCTATGAAGCTAAGTGGGGAATCTATTTGGACATAGATATTTCAAGCTCCAATAAACTTAGAATTATTCTTAATCTCATTAAAAATAATTCAAACTTATTAACTATGAAATCATTCCACCATAGATTCATGGTTTCACTCTTGGATTAACTATAATTATAAGAAACAATTCAATACTTGATATTAATTATTAGTTGTCTAATTGTAAACCTTATATTGTGAACCTTCATAACCATCCAGTGACAAAAAGTGAAATTACTGTTTTACTTTTTATATCAATTTTGTCCCGTAGTCTCAAATTTCATCTAATTAATGATTCAATACTCTAGATCTAATCTTTTGAGTATCTAGATGTGATAAGTAGCTAATTCATCAATCCATTGGGCCTAGATAATCACTAACCTTCTTGAAATTACTAGAAGTGACGTTAATGTTATGAACTCTATTATTTTGATATACGTTCTTAAATGTTCATCTCGATTATAATCCTAAAATACGGAGTCTAGATCAACGCTTTATGATGATCATGCTCATGGTAAATCAAAGATTATAAGGAGATTAAACATGAGTCAATTATTTATCAAGATTTCGGTTCTATTATAAGCAAATGCATAAGTGTGAGATCAAGATTTAAATAACGGTTAAACTTAAATTTGATTCTCACATGATTCTAGTTTATGTTATAGTGTCATTATTCGAAGTCAACCATTTCGATGATTTAAGATTCGTTATTCCTTTAAAGTGAATCACATTCATTTAGTTGGAAGTGATCTGGACACTACAACCTTAACATAATAAAGTGACCAGCTTTATTATATGGTTATGAACAATTTTTAGATTCAATTAAAATACATGTCTCTTATGTATGACTTTTCATACAAATGCATTTTAATATCTTAATAGAATCATGGTACCTTAATAACTAGATAATAAATGCTTACATAAAACACACTCTTCGTTTTATTATCAAAATGTACTTTCATTACAAATTTAATGAAATTAAGTATGAGAATATACTTGCTTTCCAGGGCAGCATATTCTAAAAAATCCCTAACACTTAATACCTTTTTTCAACCTCTTCACTATGTTACTTCATTTAAGCTATGGTTGGATTAGCTCTCAATGTAGAAAGTTCTCTTTTTTATTCAACAACTTCTCATAGATTGAATGCCCTTAGATAGGCCTTCATCTTTACAAACCATATGGGATAGTTTTCACCATTAAGGTAAGTGGTGCAATTTTGGAGAAATTGCTAGAGGTCATTGTTTCAAGTGTTTCGAGGCTTTGTATATGGAAGGCCTTTTTTATAAAGATTATGAGGGAATGGTTTTCATGGGTTTTAAAGGTCTCGTCAACCAAAAGGAATATGAGATTTGATAAAAAATGTAAGTTGAACTCAATGTATATTAAACTATTTTAGATCTTTAAGAAAGTTGGTGCAGTGACTTATTGTTTGGTGCTTTCACTAGAATTTTCTAGCATTCACTCGGTGCTCTATGTTATGGTACTTTAGAAGTACAACCTCGATCCATTTCACATGATCCATCATGAATCCTTACAAGTAAGAGATGACTTGAGCTACGAGAAAGAACCCATAGCTATTTTGGATAGGCAATTGAAGAAACTATGCTTTAGGGAGGTAGCCTTAGTCAAAGTACAATGGCTCAATCACTTGAGTGAAGAGGTAACATGGGAAGCCAAGGACGACATGAGAGCAAAGTACCCACACTTATACAGTAGTGAACGCTAGTATGTTTATTAAATTCGAGGATGAATTTTTCTAAAGGGGGAAGAATGTGAAACCCCACAACCTAGATGAAGGATAGAAAAGTAAAACCTACTTGGTGAGCATTTAAATTGTGCTTTTAGTCTAAAGATTTTGAGAACTTTCTTTAGAAAAAGCTTAAATTTCAAGTTTACAAGTGTAATCATAAGAGAGATGTAGGCCAAAAAGATGAATTTTAAAAATGAAAATTGACATCTAGAATAGACATATCGATACCTGAAGAACAAGTATTGAAACTTATTGCCCCAAAAGCTTTCAAAAGGATTTTGAAGAACAAGTATCGATACTTGATGAACAAGTATTGATACTTGAAGCCTAGAAATTCAAGTATCGATACCTTTCCCAAAAGTATCGATAATTGTCGTCATTTACTCAAAAATAAAAAAGAACAGAATAATATTTTCCACCCAAAAACTTTCCTTTTTAGGTTTCTTTTTAATTTTCTACAACCTTGGCCGCCTCTCCCTCATTTTCTCTCAACTTATATTAATTTTTTTACTCTTTTTCACTACAAATCATTGTTTTTGAAGATTTGAAGTTAGGTTTTGGGTGTTGAACTAACAAAGGTAATGTTTTCCAACTTTAAAACTTTCAAACCCTTGAGATTCTAGTACTGATTTTAACCTTCTCAACAGATATCATATTCTTTTAAGAAAACTAAGATTTTCCAGAGGTTTTACTCACTAATGGCGCACTGAGGTAGGGAAGAAATAAAGATTTAAATGCTTATTTCACTAGTTAGTTGAAGAACAATAGGTTTAAGTTAGGGAAGAATTAGTTTTATATGAACTCGAATAGTTTTGAATTTGCGTAGTTGATTTCTTTTGCACAATATCACATGAATACAAGATGCTTTATGTGAAGGTTGTGTTTAGTGACTCCATATAGAGCAATTTCAATAGACAAGTAGTTATTATTAGTCATTTGCGTTTTAAGACTTTTTTGGAATGTTATTATCTTTGAACTTTATGTTTAATATTGGTGTTTGAAGTAAGTTTGGTGTTAGTTTAATATGAACTTATTAATTTGAATCTTATTAGTTTAATTGATCTTTATATTGAAAATTTTATTTTATTTAATCATTTTAAATATACACTTGAAGTGGAATTAACCTAAACATTACTTTACTATATTATTATTTGATTGTTTTGCTTTAGCATAATATATATAAAAAAGCCTCTAAACTATTTAGGAAAATTCAAATAAGTCTTTACACTTTTGTTGCATTCAATCAAGCCTTTATACTTTTATTTTGAGTCAAATGAGCCTTTATATTTTTATTTCGATTCAAATAAACTCTTATAATCAATGATCGACTTAGTTAAAATGCCCATTATCGTTTTATATCACATGATACTGATATGGTATACTAACATGTCATAATTGATGATGACGTTACATGTTAATTTGATATGATAACATGACTATGGGGCATTTTTCACCCTCCACATCAATGCCATGTTAGTGCCATGTTGTGCCATGTGGATATGAAATGACAAGTTATATTTTGATCAATAGCAATTAATCAATTATTAGTTATAAGGCCTTATTTGACCTAAAATAAAAATACAAAGGCTTGGTTAAATGCAATAAAAGAAGAAGAATTTATTTCAATTTTCTTCAATAGTTTAGGAGCTTATTTGTGTAATATGCTTTTTGTTTTTATTGTGTGATGATGTTTAGGCAAGAGATACAGTTATTAGCTATTACCTAACTACAATTTCCTTCTGCTATTCATCTAAACTTATATATATTCTTTTTGGTTATTTGCATACATAATTATTATCGCTATTAGTTAATAGGAAATTCATTATAGGAAAAAAATTACTACTACAACTATTATTACAAAAATCATTTGCTATTTATTAAAAAAATAAAACCAAAAAATCATTAACTAAGGAAGTTTTTTTCCCCACAAGCTAAAGAAGTTCAATAACAAAAAAAAAAATTCAAAAAACTCTTTGGATAATGATTTTTACTATTTATTTAAATAATTATTATTTAAATATTATGATATGTTACTATTTATTATTTTAAGGGATAAAGTTTGAAAACTTAAAATTTACATTAAGAAAATATAAGTTTATTAAAATTTATATTTTCATATAAGAGTAATTTTGTAAATTAATGCTACATTTGTAATAAAGTGTTTTCAAATCCAACATTGTAATGTGATCTTCTCAAAATTTTAATCAACACTTTCTCATATATACCAAACGACCCAATATTATTTACCCAACAAGCAACTTTCCAACAATTACATTCCTAATAAGACACTTAACACCACCATAGAGTTAAGTCAAAGTATTTACAGTAGTTAAGTACAACTAGAAAGGTTGATAAGGCAGCACAGTTAGCGCTTCATTTATCTTTTTTCTTGCACTCTAAGATTGATGATTAATGCAGATTTGTCTAATTTGGGAGTCTTTGATAAACTCTGTTAAACGGATTGAGGAAATTGTGAGAAAAGGACCTCATGATAAGGTGATTTCAGAAATAACCACCCACATAATGTTATTTGTTTCTAGCAAAAAAAAGCATGGGTAGACCAAAATGCCTTTAGAAACATCATTTCAAATAAATGCTCAACTGTTTGAGCTATCTGCCTCCCGCCAAAGAGAAAATAGAAAAAACTAAAAATAAATGCGCTCAGTAGTCATCTTTCTCTCTCAACTCTCTAAATTGTCTCAACTTTGGCAAGTCTCTGTTGAGCACAATCGTCGCCAGCTCTCTCAGATCTCTGAACTGTATGAGCTTTGTCAACTCTCTGTTGAGCATAATTGTCATTGGGCTGTGGTCTATCTCTCGGCATCTGGCCACATTGTCGTAGATTAATAGACCCTATACTAGAGATGACATCAAGGTACCTGTTATTGGGTTTATTTATGCAACACACTTAAATTTTTGAAACATTTGGTGTAAATTAGAAGATGGATTAGAAATATTGCCCAGAATTGTTACACGCCATGCATTTATAACATGTGTTAGCGTTATTTTAGCGTGTCATGGCTGTTCCTAGCGTGTAGTGGGTTAACTAGTTTTTTTGGGTTGTTAGCGTGTCACGGCTGTTCCTGGCGTGTTGTGGGTAAACTGGTTTTTTGGGTTTTTAGCATGTCAGCAATTACGGTGATTAATGTGTCACGACAGTGATGCATGGCGTGTTACGACATTTGACTTAATATGCATGGCGTGTTATAACATTTTACGTTATATGCATGGCGTGTAACATGACTAACAAATTTGTTATCAAGGCATGTACTGTGTAAAATGATTGACAAAGTTTTTTTTTTTCAAAATTTTAGTGGGGTTCCAATTGTGTGACTTGTGATAAGACATGGTGGTTAATGGGTGGATGACATTTACAAGGGTGGTGAGTCACGAATACAGGGGGTTAAGAGTGATTTTTCGTTTGCAGGCTTGATGAAGCTGGTTGAAGATGTTGTTGGGGTAAACTTAGAAATTGACAAGATTGAGTTACATGCATTGATCAGTACACCCGGAGAGCTATCACGGCCAATTATCAAGGACGATGAGGATGTTGCATTAATTCTGCTAGAATAGAGGAATGTTCCGGCTGTGTATGTCAGCATTAAGGGACGCCAAACAAATGTTATGTCACATGAAAAGGTTGGACAACATGGTAATCAGCTCAATCAAAATGAGATTTACAATGCTTCACATATACAACAACATTCGATCCGGAACCCACAACAATGGCAATTGAGGTATGCACAAGAGTTTTTGTAGCTCGGTAGACAGACGACATTCACAGAACAGTTGGCTGCACAATTTCGATTAGGATGTGCATCAAACCAATTTCTTGCTTTTCTCGAACAAATGCAACGATCAGGGTGAAACTGTAGAGTGTGTAATGCCATTGTCAAATGAGAATATGATACTTGAGGACAACAATGTGAGGTTGGAGGGTGACACTACGACGCTAGAGGATAATACTACATTTGATGAGGGAAATGAGGATTTGTTCACTACCGGTGAAGATAGATTTGATGACACTTCAGATGATGGGCTTGAACAATGGCAAGATGACAGTTTAGACGATGACTGCCTTTATGACAGTGACATTCCAATTTGCAATAATGTTGAAGGCGAAACGGAACCTGTTGGAGATGTTGATGTATGAGATGTTCAGTGTGATGACAGTGATCAGGAAAGGGGAAATGTAGGGATATCTCATACGTGGGTAATTGCAGGTGCAGAAAGGTTCTCCTTCCAAACAATTACCACTGAGGAGTCGACATGTGCCGAAGATCGCTTATACAAAGGAAGAATGTTTTCGTCGAAGGTCGAGTTGAAACGAGCTTTGAACATGTTGGCTATAAAAGAGAAGTTTGCAATAAGAGTAAAAAGGTCATGTAAAGCTCGTTATGAGGTTGGTTGCAAGGACAAGGCATGCAAGTTCAGTGTGCGTGCAACGAAGTTACCTGATAGAGGATAATATTGGCAAGTTCGGACATTCCACAAAGTACACACCTGTACCGTTGATGGTTTGCAAGGGCGGTTTCCAACTACGAGTGCGAAGATGATTGGTGAACTTATGTCACACAAGCTTTAGGCTAATGGAGTAGCATTGAGACCTAAGAACATAATTTGTGAGATGAGAGTTCAGTGGGGATTGAAATGCTTGTATGGTAAGGCTTGGCAAGTGAAGGAGTATGCGGAGAGGCTTGTTTTTGGTCCACCAGAGGAGTCATTTCAACTACTACCCTCGTATTTTTATATGTTGGAACAAGAAAATCCTAGCATAGTGACTACAGTGGCTACTGACAAGGAAAAAAGATTCAAATATTGTTTTTGGTCATACGGGGCTTGTATTATGGGGTTTAGGGATGTAATGCGTCCTATGGTTGCAATTGATGTGACACATCTGAAAGGCAGGTTCAAGGGTGTTCTCTTTGTCGTTGTATGCAAAGATGTGAATGAGTGCGTATATCCAGTGGCGTTTGGCATCGCCCATGTTGAGGACGAAGACTCGTGGACGTGGTTTCTTAGCAAGCTATGTGATGCGGTTGGTTGTAATGAAAACACTAAGTTCATTTCTGATCAGCATCTCGACATTAAGAAAGCAATCCAAAATGCATACCCAAAAGCACACCATGGTTTATGCGGTTACCACTTGAAAAAAACCTTTAATAACAAGTTCAAGCGCGACGATGTTTGTATGCTTTTCACTGTTGCTCGAGATTGCTATAAGGTGGCCGATTTCAACAGACATATGAACCAGCTACAGTAGATTCATCTGGGAGCCCAGTTGACATTATGAGAATAGGGCCAGAGAAATGGGCATGTGCATGTTCACTGACAAGGCGATGCCAAATGATGACATCCAACATTTACAGAATGTGTTAACTCATGCTTGAAGCATGCAAGACAAATGTCGATCATTGTTTTGATCGAGTTCATCAGAGACATGTTCTAGTGTTGGTTCCATGATAGGTATAAGGAGGCCGTCAAGGTAACCACGCCCCTCAGCCCTTGGGTTGCCAGGTAGTTGAGCAAACGGTTCAATGATGCACATCGCTTTGTAGTTAAGCCTATCAATCGAGTGGAGTTCGAAGTTAAAGACGGGAAGATGGACAGACTTGTAACCCTGTCCAAGAAGACGTGTTCATGTTGTAAGTTCCAAACAGATTTGCTGCCATGCAGCCATGCCATTGTAGCAATAAGGTCAAAATATCTTTATTTCTTATTTGAACCATAATTGACATAACATTTACATTGTGCTTGAAGATTGAGTTTATTGTATTTTTCAGTAAATACAATCGTGAAGCCATTGAATTCTGCGCTGACTACTACAAGACAACCATTTTGGTGGAGGGTTATTCAGGATTCATTAGGTCGGAAGGGCATCCTAGTGAGTGGAACATCCCCCCTCATGTGAAACAAATTGTCGTCTTGCCCCCACCTTGGAGAGGCCAAGCGAAAAGACCTAGGAGGAGAAGGATTCCATTAGTTGGTGAAGGCAGTCGAGTATAGAGATGCTCGCAGTGCAAGAGGTACGAGCATAATAGACAGAACTGCCCATCCCCATTTGCAGTTCCATCCACAAATTCGGCACCATCTCCAAGTCAATTGGTGCCTCCACGAGTGTGTTGACCCAAAGCATTTTCAAGTTACAGACAAACCGGTCACACATGCAACAACTGTCCAATACGAAGGACACTGTCTGAAAATGTAGGGTGTGTCGTGCATGAAGACAGCTTGTCTGCCTAACTAAATGTGTCTTAAAATTGTAGTTGAATTGGTTGTGCTTTACGGATTTGTCTGCTTAATCATTCTAGGAGCCACTTTTGGTTACGGACTTTGTTGCCAAACATTTTAGGCAGATAAGCCTGTCAAGGCCTCTGTTTGATCAAGATTGTGTTAAAGTACATTCTTACATTGCTTGTAAGAGTGTTTCTACTTACAATCTCCATCAGCCAAGAGCCTTGACAGGCTTAACTGCCTAAAATGTTTGGTAACAAATTCCGTAACTAAAAGTGGCTCATAGAATGACCGAGCGGACACATCCATAAAGCAAAACCAGTTCAACTACAATTTAAGAGATAAAGTCCCTATACTGTGACCCCATTTGTCACATTTTATTACCACTTGTATTAAACAATTAATGATTTGATTTAATTCCTTTCTATTTTATTTGATTTAACCGTTTATGTTGTTACAATGAAATTCCTTTCTATTTCATGAGTAATTAAATTTCGTCAATATCGGTTAGTCGACTAAGAGCATTCTGCCTGCAAGTCTTCTGGTGACACGCTGAGTGAATGCAGACTTATGACTTGACACGCTGACCTGTTGCAGTCTTGGCGGGTGACACGGTAGGGGCCAATTGTGGTGACACGCTGAGTGCAAGCAGACTTATAGCATGACACGCTGAGTTAATTCAAACTTATGGCGTGACACGCTGACTTCTTGTAGTCTTGGCGGGTGACACGACAGGGGCCAATTGTTATGACACGTCGAGTGGAAGCAGATTTATGGCGTCACACGTTGAATATCTGTAGATTTCTGGCGTGACACGGCAAGGCCCAATTGTTCTCACACGCTAAGTGGAAGCAGATTTATGGGCTGACATGTTGAGTGTTAGTGGATTTACGGTGTGACACGCTGACTTCTTGCAGATTTATGGGGTGACACGCCAAGTGCAAGCAGATGTATGTGGGGACACGTTGACTGGTAGTAGATTTATGGTGTGACACGCTGACTTCTTGCGACTGTGTATCAAATTAAATATATTGTGTATACAAAAGAAAAAAAATTCTTCGTATAAAATTAATTGTGTATAGGGAAAAAATTTACGTATAAAATTAATTATATAAAATATATTATGAATACAAAAAGAATTAATTGTATATACAATGAATTGTATAAAAAAAATTGTGTATACAAAATAATTGTGTATACAATTAATTGTATAAAAATAATTCTGTATACAAAAAAAATGTACAGAACAAGGCCCGATATGTTCAGGGTTCGCTCTCACAACTATTGGAAAAAATTTCTAGAGCGTATTGCCGACGTATTTTTGCAATCATATTCTGCTTAACTCCGATCTGTTCTGATTGCAAAATAACGTCCATGTACCCTATCATGAACATACCGCAGCTGACACTATCATTCTGTCGATGCACTTTAGCTTTTGGCAAATGAATATCTAATGGCATCGGTGCCAAATCCCGTCTCTTTCGACGTGCTATGTTGAAATAACCGGCTTGGTGGCAGATGATTGGCATCATTGTCGTCAAGGGTGTCATCTGAGTTGCACGAACTTCATTATCCTTAGCATCCAAAGTTCTTATGGAGTCCATCACCTTGATCGTCCATCTCACCAAGTCGATCTTCGCAACTACCCAATGCCCTACAACGTTGCAAGGAGCGAGGATGAAATCCACATCTTCTCATTTTTTGCCGTATATCGGCCTTTCACCCTCCATGTACCCCCGCAACTCCTCTGGTGTCATGACCTGGTACTCTTCTCGAGCTCGTGACAATCGTCGCGACGTATCCGAAGTTCTTGTGGAGTCCATCACCTTGATCGTCCATCTCACCAAGTCGATCTTCGCAACTACCCAATGCCCTACAATGTTGCAAGGAGCGAGGATGAAATCCACATATTCTCATTTTTTGCCATATATAGGCCTTTCACCCTCCACGTACCCCCGTAACTCATCTGGTGTCACGACTCGGTACTCCCCTCGAGCCCGTTATAATCGTCGAGACGTCCCGGTAGACATTCGTTACCCGGAGTGCTAACTGGAACCCCGCAAGGCTTTAGTACCATTTTTTTTCATCTCCCCTGTGAGTAATCATCGCCAAATCTCGTTTTTAAAGAATTTTAAGCTTTTTCCCTTTCAAAACCGTGGCAAAATAATTTTTGCCTCATAGGGGTGTTTTTGTGATTTTTTCTCGAAATTTTCTGAACCCGACTAAAAATGTAGTAGATGAGTGGAAAACACATATTTCATGATTTAAAATAAATTTGGGTGTCTAAAACATTTATTAAAAATGATATTGCAACTATTTGAATAAAATAAAAATATTCAATAAAATATTCTAATTCTTGTAAAACAATATTTATAAAGTCATCGGTAAATAATTTTTATAATGTAAAAGCTAAATAAATTCATACATACTATAATACAGATAACCGGGATATGAAATTTACTTTACAGTGACTCGTGAGCCCACAAGGAACAAAAGTGCACAAAGGCAGTAAACCTACAGTTTTTGGAGTAGTAAAGCCGACTATAATCCTTGACGATATTTGCTATCCACAAGCTACCTCAGGCCTGAAATGGTTGAAAAGGAGGGTGATGAGATTATAAAATCCCAGTGAGTAAACAGATACCATCTAAACCATCTAAAGTCGAGTAAATGGAGACAGATAAAATAGTTTAACATACTAAAATTCATCACCTTTCAACTTGTTTCAACCAAATAAAATCAATTCATATAAATCGAGTAATTAACATGGCTTATGAATTTCTTAAAACTTTGGCTCGTGCCAAAATCATTATCATACTCAGTTATCAGGGATACCTTGGCCGAGGGCTATCCCAAACCGAGTCCGCGAAGGCTGTTAAAAAGTTATCTACGCATAAATCATGTTTTTATTTTGAAAACATAGCCGTTCCTTTTCGTTGGCCGAGTTCCCCTCACTTGGTGGTTGGGCGTGAAGTGAACTCTAAAGTTTGACCTCGGGAGTTACCCTACGCGCCTCTCTAATCGTGGTACATATATATGACCAGGTTCCGTGCCCCTCTAATAGGTTGGTCTAAATAACCAGCCCATTGCAGCAAGCTAAACCCACCATACAATAAAAATTCAACAGCATGATATGGCAATTTTATCATTATCCAGCCTATCAAGGCAAACAACAGTTTATACATTTCAACACAAATACTAATTCAATCATTCATGCTAATATTGTCATAAGCCAATCAATTAGAATCATAAATTTACAATACATCAAATGGTCTCCAATTACTCTATTTTCAAAGCCATTATTCAATTTTAAAACAATTTTATGAAATCATTTCATTGATTCACATTTGGTTTATAAAATTGAAAAATTAATCATTTAATTCATTTTGCATGAAATTCACAAAATCAGATAAAAACGACTTTAGATAATTAAGACAATAATAAGGTTACTCACAGTACTAGGAATTCGATATACTTCTATTCTCGATCTTCGAGCACAATCTCTTTACCCTTGTTAGAGAGCTCACCACCTATGCATCATACGTGACACGAATTTCAATAAATTGTGTCAATTTATCATAAACTATTTCAGGCTCTATAAATCTATATGAATGCACGAAATGTGATGCAAAATGTTTGAATAGCCGTTTAAATACGGTATTCGATCTAATTCGCACTATTCTCGATGTAATTGGCTAAAACCTCCAATTTAACTCCAAATCGATTTCTTTCACTTTTTACACTCTAATTATACTTAAAATACCTCAATGACTATGAATATGATTCAATTTATCAGTCCGAACCATAAATCGCACATGTCTATATATTAGGTAAAAATTCAGATTTTCATGCCAAAATTTTCCATTAAATTTCTAGTCTCACCAATCATTAAATACCACCAAAATATCATGAAATATCATCAATTTCAGCCTCAATATCCTCCCTAGAAAATTCGGCCTCTTGTGGGTTTGTGAAGAACAAAGTGATTCCTTGCTAGATTTTCATACATTCCATTACCAAACAACCGAAAACACTTAATTAGCTTGAAATCTAGCAAAATCAATGCTCAAAACCTCTCCTCTCAAATTCGGCCAGCATGGGTTCATCATGCAAACTTGAGTTCTAAGCATGGAAAATGAAAAAGAAAGCATGGGTAGTGTAAATCACAAGATAAAATCACAAAATTTTATGTTTATTAGCTTAATCCCTTGAAATCCCACACTTTTTCTTCAATTTTCCCACCTAGGGTTTGTGTTCTTTCCTTTCCTCTTCACTTCATGCTTTGGCCGGCCATATGGGTGAGACTAAGAGAGTTTTAAATAGATTTTACAAGGAAATTCCAGAATAATCCATGCTTGACACATGGCATGTTTCCATTGGTCCATGTGTAATACTTATCCGTTAAGAAATCTTTCTCCACCACATAAAATGTTTCAATTATCCACAATGTAAAATGTTAATGGCTGAAATCCATGGGCATGACTAGTGTTAGGTGGTGTAAAATTCCAAAATTTCAACTTTGCCCCCGTAAACTAGTAAAATTACTGTTTTGCCCCTAGGACTCCAAAAATGTCAGAATTTAAAATTTTCACCTCTCAAACTTAAATCATACTCCAATGAGTCAAATGTGATCAAAATATTTTCTAAAAATTCCCATTTTATCCTTGGGTGACAAAGTTACCATTTTACCCCTAAAACATGAAAATTTCAAATTGACTCCAATTCAGCCTTTGAACTCCAAATCATCATTTTAAGTTATTCTGGGGTTTTAAAATTCTCAATTTCATCTTAAGATCTCTATTTAGACTAGTTCGAGGCTTAATTCAATTTAATAGTACCATTTGGTACAATATTGACTTTTGACAATTTTTTGGGGCTTTCCAAGTATGCAAGCATATTGTCAATCAGATGAAGGACATGGCAAGTACTTTATAAGGTCGGGCTTGACATCTAGAATTTTCATTGTGCCTCGAGCATCTTCTGTTGGAAATTTCGTGTGCAGCATACGGATGGTGTCCTGTGAAACATGTAAACATTAGCTTACACTTCATGCAATCAAAAGCTTAGTATTTATAGAATTGAATAATTTTCAAATAAACTTACGAAGAATGTCGTGTCAACCATGCATGCATGGGTAGTGTACAACTTCCACTTCGTCCTTGTCATCCGCTTGCCGAGTACACTGAGGCATGCGTCGATATGTTCACTTGTCATTTCCTCATTGGGATCCTCTAAGGATATGAAAAAGTCAGCCCCTTGATCCTCTAAGATGTCGATGTCATGCCTACATAAGTAACATAATGAATTTCATAAGTCTAGTTGGATTAATGTTTGATTAAAAAACAATATTTGCAATGTTATTTATGAGCTTACCTCACGGACTTTTCTTCCTTGAAAGCTTCGTAGGCTTTTACGATTGTATCCTTCAGATCTCGACAGCTCACTAAGGGCTCGACGTATGGGCTTGCCATGTATTTGCTTACCAGTTCAAGGCATGCTCGCTCAGTTTGGTCTAAAATTTCTACTACACCATGATGGATAGCAGATGACTCTAGTGGCGACGACCGTGTCTCAACTGCATCAGGAGTGCTCTGATAAAGCACCATAGCTCCTGCTGCTGCCTCTACGAATGCATCGATCAGAGGAAGATGCTCTCCTTCAGCCATGACTGAGTCAGGGTCCCCCTCCCCTCTAGCAGATGCATCGATAATGGACTCAGGCAGAGGAACATGCTCTCATTTAGCATCATCTGATTGACAGGTGACATCCCCTACCACAGCTTCATCGACGACGTCATCGACATGAGTTACGTGCTCTCCGTCAGCACCAAGAACGTCATCGTGAATGTGAACACCAGGTTCATGATGCTGCCTATCATCAGCATCATAGTGCTCTAGACCAGCACCGTGAGATGAAGGACCGCCCTATAAAATGGGAAAAACCGTTAGTTAGCTCATAAAATACCACAAACCATAATAAGTAAAATGTTGTGACACACCATGCATAACAAGCAAAATGTTATGATACGCCATGGATAACAAGCAAAATGTTTTGACACGTCATGCATAACAAGTTAAACGTTGTGACACGCCATGTAACACAAGCAAAATGTTCTGACACGTGATGCAACACAAGCAAAATGTTCTGACACGCCATGCATAACCACCCAAAATGTTCTGACATGCCATGCATAACAAGTTAAACATTGTGACACGCCATGCAACACAATCAAAATTTTCTGACACGCCATGGATGCCTTACAAAATGTTTAGACACGCCATGCATAACCACCCAAAATGTTTTGACACGCCATGCAACACAAGCAAAATGTTCTGACATGCCATGGATGCCGTACAAAATGTTCTGACGCGCCATGCATAACCACCCAAAATGTTCTGACACGCCATGCAACACAAGCAAAATATTCTGACACGCCATGCAACACAAGCAAAATGTTCTAACACGCCATGGATGCCCTACAAAATGTTTTGACATGCCATGTATAACCACAAAAAATGTTCTGACACGCCATCCATAACAAGTTAAACGTAAACCACCAAAATATAAGTGAAGATAGAATAACGCACTTGTGATTTAAGGCAGTCAAGAATCCGAGCAACTATTTGGTCCTCAAGCGTTTGCATTGCTAGAGTCAATGACTGAATTGAAGCTTTCAGCTCCAAAGTCTCTTTTTCATGCTTGCGCATGATCCGTTGGAGCTGACGGGTTGTGATTGCTCCGTCATTGACTCTTCTCGACTGGGTCGACTGCAATAACATTTATAACTGTGTTATTCAATAATCATATATGAAATTGTTGAACATTAACCGTTACAACTTTAAGATCCTTACCGATGGCTCGTTAGCAGTCTACGGTGGAGTCGGACCCATTGGTGCTTGAGGACCTGCCGTCGCTTTCGTAAACTGCAATAACAGAAATTACTGTGTTACTTGATAAACATATGTGAAAATGTAGAACATAAACCGTTAGAACCCATCTTATCGACGGGTCATTTCCACTGTGCGTCTGAGGAGGACTGGTGGGTGGTTCTGGAGCTGTCGGTGCATGGTTCAACTGCAAACATAGATATGTTATTTGTCAAGCCCGTCCTTATAAAATACTTGCCATGTCATTCATGTGATTGACAATATGCTTGCATACTTGGAAAGCCCCGAAAAATTGTCAAAAGTCGGTAGTGTACCTAGTGGTCCAACTAAGTTGAATTAAGCCTCGAACTAGACCAAATATAGATTTTAAGATGAAATTGAGAATTTTAAAACCCCAAATGACTTAAAATGGTGATTTAGAGTTCGAGGACCGATTTGGAGTCAAACTGGAATTTTCATGACCTAGGGGCAAAATGGTCATTTTACCACCTAAGGTTAAGATGTGAGTGTTGGATGAAATTTTTGACTAAGATTGACTATTTAGAACATAATTTGAGTTTGAGAAGTGAAAAATTTTAATTTCAACATTTTTTCGAAGATAGGGGTAAAATAGTCATTTTGCCACCCCTGGGGTAAAATTATAATTTTACACCACCCAACACTTGTCCAGCACATGGATTTTACCCAATATTATCATGGATAATTGAGAAAATTTAAGTGGTGGAGAGAGATTGCTTAATGGGTTAGTATGACACATAGACCAATGGAATGGTGACATGTGTCAAATTCTCATCCATTTATTTTTTTCCTTATAAATTAGCATAAAATCAGCCTATTTCTCTTCATATGGCCGGTCAAAGGAAGAACAAAGGAAGAAAAGAAGAACAAAAACCCTAGGTGAAAAAATTCAAGGGAAAAGTGTGAAAATTCAAGGAAACAAGTGAAAAAAGGTAAGATTTTTCAATTCTAGCTTGTGATCTACCTTTCCTATGCATTCTTTTTCATTTTCCATGGTTGAGAATCAAGTTTGCATGAGGATACCCTTGCTGGCTAGACATGGGGGGAGGAGTTTTGATGCTTGATTTGGTTAGATTTCAATGTATTTTAGTGTTTTAAGTTTATTGGTGATGTGTAGCATGAAAATCAAGCAAGAAAAATTCATGTTCTCCCATCACCCATCATTGGCCGAATTTTTCATGTAAAGTGTGGATGGTGGATTTGATTTTATTTCAAGTGAATTGGTTAGGAAATGATGAATTATGGTGAGAAAATCAAGTAGAAAAAATCATAGTGTTGATGCACCCACAATGGCCGAAATTCCCAAGAGAAAATGTGAAGATGATTTTGCTAAATTTTATGCTATTTGACTTGTGTTTGATGGTTTGGAGAATTGGAAGAAAAATGGAGTTAATTGGAGTTGAATTGGACAGATTGGCCAATTAATCGAGTGATAGATCGAATTAGGCCAATACCGTTTTATTTAGGTACACAATTGCATTTGTGTAGAACATCGTGTTTAGACGATAATCCGAACAATTTGCATTCCATTTCATGCATCCATATAGTTTTATAATGGTTTAGCACCAATGTGGTAAATTGCTTGATTGTGCATTATGTCTAGGTGGTGAATCCTCCGACAAAGGCGAAGAAATTATACCCGAGGATCGATAGTTGGAGTACTCTAAAAATTTGACTCTCGAAATAGTGAGTAACCTTATCATCATTTTAATTATTTAAAGTGGTCTTTTTATTCAATTTTGTGAATTTTATGGAAAATGAGTTAAATGGTTAATTTTTAGGTTTTATAAACAAAATGTGTTTAAATGAAATGATTTTATAAATTGTCTTGAAATTGAATGGTGGCTTTGAAAATAAAGTAATTGGAGACCATTTGATGTATTGTGAATTTATGGTTCTAATTGATTGGCTTATGGCAATATTGGAATGAATGTCTGAATTGGTAAATGTGCTGAAAATGTTTGAACTGTTGATTTGTCTTGAGAGGCTGTAAAATAAAATAATTGCCATGTCATGCTATTGCAAATTTTATTATATGGTGGGTTTAGCTTGCTGCAGTGGGCGGGTTCTGTGGACCAGCCTATTAGAGGGGCACGAAATCCGGTTACATACGTACCTTAGTCGGAGAGGCACGTAGGGTTTCTCCTGATGTATGGTTAGAGTTCACGTCACGTCGAACCACCTCGTGATGATGAACTCTGATAACGCCAAGGAACGACTGTGTTTTTCAAACTAAAAAAATATGTTTACATGTATACGAAATTTTTAACAGCCTTGGCGGACTCAGTTAAATGCCTCGGCCAAGGAATTCTCTAGAATGATTGAGATAGGAGGCAAGCTTTTAAGTTACTCATAAGCCATGTTGATTATTTAAATGAAATGAATATTTATGTTATGAAATACATATTGAGATGGAATATTTAATCGTCTCCATTTACTCGACTTTAGATATTTTGGATGATGTTTGTTTACTAACTGGGATTATATAATCTCACCACCCTCCTTTCCACCCATTTCAGGCTCAGAATAGGCTGTAGATAGCTGATTTCATCGAGGCTACCATTGGATTTGCATCCTCCAAATTGTAGGTTCACAATCTTCTTTACTTTTGGTTATTCGGGGGCCCACTGGTTATTGTAAATTAAATTAAATACTCCGACTTACTGTATTACAGTATGTATGAATTTATTTTGCTTTTACACTGTAAAAATTATTTACGTATAACTATAAAAATATTGTTTTATAAGAAAAAAAATATTTTATTGAATATTTTTTTTATTTTTTATTATATCCAAATAATCATAATTTCATTTTAAATGAAGGTTTTAGTCGTTTAAACTTATTTTTGATTATGAATTATGTGTTTTGTACTCGCATACTACATTTTTAGCTGGTTTCAAAATTTTCAGGGAAAAATAACCAAAATGCCCTTGTGAGACAAAAATCATTTTTTTTATTGTTTTAAGTTGGAAATAGCTTAAAATCTATTAGAACATGATATTTGGCAACGGTTACTCACAAGGGAAATGAGAAACTGATATTAAAGCCTTGTGGGGTTTTGATTGGCATTCTGGGTAATGAGTGTCTATCGGGACACCGAGACGATTATCACGGGCTCGAAGGGAGTACCGGGTCGTGACATTATACGATAATCACATATGAAATTAGAGAACACAAAACCGTTAGAACTGTCCTTACCGACTATTCACTACCTTGACCATAGTCGTCCCCTTCGTCCATCAACTCAGGGCCCGACAACTCATCAACTAAACCAGCGGCGATGCGCATCTGATTCGTGCCACCAGAGGCTCTTTTCTCCTTCAAGCTTTTCATTTTTTTCCTCGCACCTAAGCCCCAATCCGACTGATCCTCCATGTGCCTTATTGGCAAGTACTCGTGGCCTTCTGATAATGGGACATCAAGGTCCACAAAATACTCTCGGTTGGCCTCATCCATGGTGGGTTCCAATGTCTCCAGTGCCCACAATTGCAAATAAACAAATAAAATGTTGTGATTATCAAATAAGAAAAATTATTATACAAATATAAAGCAAAAATTAGTAGCTGTTCACTTACATGCTCAGATGACTCTAACTTCTGAATTGCCGCGTAGAAGTCTTTTGGCTTTTGATTGTATTCCCATTTGCACATTCGTGGGTAGATATTGTCTTTCGGACCAGATGGGGCAACTATTTTTTATAGGGCAGAAATTGCCTCCATTGCCCAGAACTGTAAGTCAAATGTAATCATTATCAGATCGTATATCATAAATGAGTGCAGCCATAAATTATTAAATCAAAAAAGAAATTGAAAAATGTTACGTGATAGTACCTGTATCACCCATGCGAATCCGTAAATGTTGTAGTGTAACTGAGTTTCTTTTGTCATGCTTGAGTCAGGCACTTCGAACCCTTTCAAAAGGTAGTCCAAGGTCAGCTTCCAAACATAGTGCCCCCATGGGAAGACATTCCAAGCGTCGATGTCCTCCACCAATGACAGCAACCAAGGCATCACCCGTCTATGGTAGTCTTGACCAAATAAAATGTTATTGGCGATCAAGACGAGTGCCATCTTGGTCGCATCTCCTGGTCGCTAGAAGTTGCCCCCGCAGAACGTATCAAGCAAAGCTTGCAGCTTAACGCTCTCCTACCCATTCTCGTATCTGGCATGAATTTCATCTGCAATAACCTCGTACAGTCATTTGAACACATCGGGCATTGGACCAAACTTGAGCCCGGTGATGAGACAGAATTCCTGCTTTGATAACCGTGCCTTGCTCTTGCCAATAGCAAACCATAGCTCGTGGTCCATTGACTGGCTCTCATTGATCCGGCGAAGCATGATGCTGTGCAGAAGATCGACGCAAAAGTACCTTTGTGGATAGACGTCCAGGATCCTTCTGAAGCACGTACTTTTCACTGCATTGTACTCCCCCTTCTGTTGGAGAGTCTTTGTGATGTAATGCAGCTACGACCACTTACAGTGGGTGTTAATTGTGACGTTGAATGCCCATTTCTCCCTTGGCACGATAAGCAAACTGTCAAGATCCTTGTACTATCTGCACTGGATCTGCAAAACATGGCACACATGCATCAGTGAGTTAAGTTGTAATGTGCAACAAGGTATACTGAAGACATAAATAAGGAATAAATGTTGTGAAACGGCATGCATAACAAGCAAAATGTTGTTACACGCCATGCATAGCAAGCAAAATGTTGTGACACACCATGCATAACAAGTAAAATATTGTGACAAGCCATCCATAACAAGTAAAATGTTGTGACACACCATGCATATGAAGTAAAATGTCGTGACACGCAATGCATAACAAGTAAAATGTTGTGACACCCCATGCATAACAAGTAAAATCTTGTAACACGCCATGCATACTGAGTAAAATGTTGTGACACGCCATGCATACCAAGTAAAATATTGTGACATGCCATGCATATCAAGTAAAATGTTGTTACTTGCCATGCATATCAAGTCAAATGTTGTGACCCGCCATGAATATCAAGTCAAATGTTGTGACACGCCATGCATATAGAGTCAAATGTTGTCACACGCTAATAATGCCGTGACACGATAAACACCAAAAAACCCCTAAAACCACTACGACTTAACCCCAAAAACCATCAAACCAGCAAGAAAACGCAGTGTTCACATTTGCAAAATAAAACAAAAAACACGAACATATCAAACAAACCCAGCAAAAAAGCAAAAAATTAAAGAACACAACAATGTTTTAATTTGACACTCACTGACCTCTTCACTCATAGTCGACATTGTTGCTGGTGCTGTGCTGTCGTTACGCTTGCAAAGAGCCTTCTCGAACACTTCGATACCGGTGGGAATGAGAAATGAATAACACAGACGTTAGGAATTTTGAAAAAAAACTGTTTAAAATGAAAAATGACCTTATAATATTCTTATTTTATTCGTTTCACTAAGGGGGTGGAAGTTCAAACGATTACCACGATAACTGCCTGCTTATTTTTTTCCTCTCTCTATTTTAAACCATGACGTGTCAGTCGTTCAAGAAATGCCCTGTCACACACTCTAAACCAAGCAATGCCGTGTCACACACTCTAAACCATGGAGTGTCAGCTTAACAAGCAATGCCGTGTCACACACTCTAAACATGGAGTGTCACCAACTGTGAACTTTGGCTTGTCACAACTTCCCTCCATGCCGTGTCACCAACTCTGAACTCTGGCGTGTCACAGATTCCCTCCATGCCGTCTCACCAACTCTTAACACTGGCGTGTCACAAATTCCCTCCATGGCGTGTCACCAACTCTGAACTCTAGCGTGTCACAGATTCCCTCCATGGCGTCTCACTAACTCTGAACGCTAGTGTGTTACAGATTCCCTCCATGCCGTGTCACCAACTTTGAACTCTGGCGTGTCACAGATTCCCTCCATGGTGTCTCACCAACTCTGAATGCTGACATCTCATAGATTCCCACCATGTCGTGTCACCAACTCTTTACACTGGCGTGTCACGGATTCCCTCCATGGCGTCTCACCAACTTTGAACGCTGGCGTGTCACAGCCATGTCACACATTCCCAACATGATGTTTCATGAACTCTAAACCCTGCCCTGCCACAGCCGTCTCACATATGGCCTGCTATAGTAGGACCATTTCCTGCTTTGGATTCACTCTTTCTCCTTTTAATTCACCACCGTATTAAGGATTTCTAGTTTCACATCATTAGCCAAGCTTTTCATTCATCACGACCGGTTCCTCGTTCGATTTAATATCACTCTTCTCCTCTTATTTGAATGCCATGAACCAAATCTCTGAAAAACCATCTCATGCAACATTTATTTATTTTTGAATAACCTTCGCAAAAAACAAAATGGATGTTTTGCACAAAATTAGATGTTCGCAAAATTCTTTGCATATTTATTTATTTATTCCCATTTTCTGCCTGTTTGAGAGTGCCCGCTAAAGAAGATGGCTCATTAAGGGCATTTTTGTCCCAAAATTTATTCGGGTGGCTAAAAATAGCTAAAATTATCTCGAGAATTATTTACAAAAACACGTTATTTTTAAAGGCTAAAAAAAAAAAAAATTCCCCTAAAGGATTTTTAAAGCGCCAAAGTAACAAAACAACATAAATGGAGGTACGTGAGTTTCGCTCCGGTATTGGGATATCCTTTCTGGCATGGGAGAAGTCGTTAATTTCATGGAGACCACCTATTAATTAATGTCCATTAATAGGATTTTTGGTCAACTTAAATCTTTCCTTGGCTATTCGAGAGAAGTGAATGCTGCCCTCCTGCTGGAATGTTTAATATATATGACTATATGAGCACTTTGGAATTCACCTGAGTGACTAAAAATTTGGAAGGACAACTGACGTAAATGCAGGCCCCTTGGTAGAAATAAAAAAACTGTTTCAAGAGTATCCGTTAATCAGCTCATTAAGCCAATTGCCAATTCATTAATTTATCTTAAAGCTAATTATTTTATCTGTTGTAAATTATGTAGTGTTAATCGGTACTGAACATGTGGACTTGAACAGTATAACTCTGAGGCTCACGTATAAGTTGAACAAAAATATTATGGAATGAAACAGATGGGCCTTTTATTACAGCATAGGTTTGCATATTCGACAGTACAATCCCTTCATTTCAGCTCATCATTAGAGCTGCAAATAAAATATGCTCATGTATGTAATGTAATCACATAGTCGAATTTGCGTCCAATCTTCCTGGTTCCCATTTGTGACGAAATTCATCGTAGTTTTCAGGAATGTTTTTCAAGTAAACCCCATCATCCTTAGCAGTCCAAATGCAATTTTTCCAATTGCATCTATAGAAAAGATCATTATCGTCCCAAAACACTTTGAAAGAAGCATGGACATTGCCCCAGGCCATGTAACACCAGAAAAGCGTTTTTCCGAGTATCTGTGGCTTGAATTTCCAATTGAATTCAGTGCCTGCCGTGAGATTATGGATGCCCAAATCATTGTCACCAGACTTGCAATGCAGAAACAATATCTTCTCGTGGCTCATCCCATTGACAGCATGAATATGCCATGTCTTGTACATCTCGAAGCTGTCTGTATGCCCTTTACCGGGTTCAGAAGGACTTGGAGTTGAAGAACTTATAGCTATTATTGCCAAGACAAGCAAGAAAAACATAGTTCTACAGACACAGCTCATTGTTTTATGTGTTGAGAGTTGGAACTGGAAACTGCAAGGGCTATTAGACAATTTCCCTTTTTCCCTCCAATGAATTTATAGTCATCAACTAGTAGTACTGTGTGGACACTGGAAAGGTTGGTAAGCGTAATTGGCGTTTCTTTTTACTTATTTCATGCATCGAAATTTGCAAGTCCGCTTACAAATGCAGATTACCGAATTTCGGAATCAGAAAAGCTTGGCCTAAAAGGTTATAAATGTGCCAATGCATGTAATAAAACTACATTAATTTATATCAGCTTCTTTCTGCCATTTGGATGAAGAATCACTCAATTCATTAACATTAAATTCAAGGAGGCATCCTATTTAATTTCAATTAAAACTAGGATTCTTATTTAAAGTTTTTCCTATTTTATTATGGAGTGCTCTTAAAATATTTTAGTTAAAAATATATTATTTATAGTAACATATTTATATGAAATCTAATAATTGACAATTAATGTGACATTTAGTATATTGAGAGAAGATATTATTTATTAAAGGCTAGCAGAACCTAAAGAAAAATGATGACTCTTCTAATTAATTGCATAGAAGGACACAAATTAAGTTATTAATTTTGCGATACACACCAGTTAGACAACTAATGCTCCTTAATATATAATTGATTTTCATCTAAGCAAAGAAAAAATTGATTAGTCAAACATTTCCCTTTTATTTCTTGTTGTGGTGTGTTTTTCCCACTTTGGTATTTACTGAGTAATTAAAATCAGAGGGAAAAGTGAAGTAAAAGCACACCTTTTGGGAAGGACAACAAACCGTTTTCAATAAACCCGTAACCCGCAATCAGTCCATTAAGCCAATGGTCCAATGCTAAAGTCCCATCAATTAAAAATATCAACAGCAATATTACAATCAGCTAGTATTACCAAAAGAAAATATGATCCATGAACAGGCCTTGTATTGTGCCAGATAAGATGCCCCGAAAGCGAAAATGATGGACGTAATCTGACTTTGCTTTGAATGGAAGGTATTTCTCATAAAAAAAAAAAAAGAAAATGAAAGAGAAATTTCTTGTTTTGCGTGGTTGCATATTAACAAAATTTCAACATTTGAGGGCTACTGACTTATTGGTCAGGACACAATCCATCAGAAGTGTTAGTTTTGGTGGTTTTTTTTTTTAATTGGACAAAGAGAGATTTGAATCCTCTTTTGTAAATAAGAGATAGAGGATTATGTACTAACCGATAAATCAAATGCTCACGTGTTTAGTAGTCTTGATCATAAATTAAATTAAAAAAGAAGATGACGAAAGACATTTGACTTGAGGGATATAAGAGATCAGCAATAACAAAAGAAAAATCCAAAGCTAGCTTGGTAGGTAGATAATGGAATTCAATCTTGGAGTAATCCTGGTTGCCATTGCCCACGATACTCATCAGAATCTCTGGCAAGATCTTTTATGTATATGCCATCATCCTTAGCAGTCCAAATGCAATTCTTCCATAAACACTTGTGAAAGAGAAGCGCATCCTGCCAGAACACCTTGAACGCGGCGTGGGCATTGCCGTCCTTGCTCATGTAGCACCAGAAAAGCGTTCTCCCAAATAAATTTTGTCGAAAACTCCAAGTGAAACTTGTACCGGGAGAGAGATTCTGGATGCCTAGATCATCGTCTTTAGACTTGCAATGGAGGAACAATGTCCTGTTATTGCTCAATCCGTTAACAACGTAGACATGCCAACTTGTGAATTCCGGAGGCAAGCCCACCTGATCAGCTGCAGCCAAATATGGGTGAACTGTGGCTAATGCCAAAACAAGTAGAAGAACGAGGCTATCGAAAGAGCTCATTGTTTGAAGACTATTTTTCATTTTTTTCCTGCTGAAGTGACTCGGTTTTTCATCTCATTTTATAGCTAAATCTTGGCGTGGGAATTTCTAATGCAATTATGAGTATCAACGGTCTGCCATGCTAGAATTGAAGTTTTGGGAGAATGGAAAGTCATTTAATCAGAAAGATTAAATTTAAATAAGATTGTACCGCACGTGCATGTAATTTAACTGATAGCACTAGCTAGAAGGAATATAGGGGGTTGGAACTTGAAACTTGATTGGAAGCCAAAACATTGTAATCGTATCAAAGAGGAAATATCATGGGTTAAAGGTGTCAAATTAAGAAGAATGAAGGGAAGGTAAGGATGTCAACGGATAAATCACTCGGTATTTATAGCTTAACCCTATTATATAATAGAGTGCTTTAACTTTATAATTATTCAACTAAAATTTGAAATTATTACTTAAATATTATGTGAATTCAATAGACGTTACTTATTAAATACCCCACCTTATTAACTATTCATTTAGATATTCTCACCTTAAGTTCCATCTTCCATATATTTAACTCTGACCTTACAAGGCTTCTTACATCAATAATAATCTATCAACGATTTCTTTTTTATTAAAAAACAATAATGTTAAGAACAATTATATTTCAAATTATACAATAGGAATTAAAACCAATATACAATAACAAGATCAATAACTTGAACATTTGAGGCATGCGGTGGAGCCTTAACCGTAAATATACGACCTTCATGACCTTGTTCTTCTTTAATGTGTTTTTTTACCAGTAAAATAAAAAAGGTATTATATATAAAAACATTGAAATAAGTTTTTATTCTTTTATTATATTTAATCAAGCCCTTATACTTTTATTTTAAATCAAATAAATCCTTATATTTTTATTTTGAGCTAAACAAACCTTTATGACTAATAGTTGACTTAATCAAAATGTCACTTATCATTCCATATCACATGATGTTGATATAACTTAATGGATGATGACATGACATATTAATGTGGCATGATGCCTTGGACATGAGACATTTTTCACCTTCTATATCAGCACCACATCAATATTACTTGAGCATAAAAATAACAAGTGGCTAATAAAAGAAATAAGTTTGAGGGTGTGAAATTGAGAAAAATAATAAAAAAAAGAGACAAGAAAAATGAAGTGTTGAACAAAGAAAATTTTGATGAAAAAGAAGTGTATTTGGTGAAAGAAAATAAAGCTCTAAATAGGTTTCAAAATGACTATGTGCTTAGGATGATTTGAGCAACATATTATTCCATATTCTACCTTAACTCGAGCCAAACATTACAAGCTCAATAAAATCCTGTTGATCCTTAACTTAGTATTAGCCTACATTAGTGGAGAGAGAGATGAAAAGCAAACATATGGAATTTCAATGCTTCTTTGAATTTTGCATGTGTATAAACTTATTCGGGTTGTATAATGTTCTTGGTGAAAATATTGCACACACACATGGAAATCCACTTAATGATAAGTTTGCATTTGAATTGAAACATAAACTTGAATAATATTTGTATGTTGCTTAGAGTTGAGAATATGGATTAACTTTTGAGGATATTAAAGGTGATTAATGAGTTGGTGCAATTGATTTCTAGTTAAGTTGTTTTTCTTCATTTAGGTTTTGTATTTTACTTTTGCTTGAGGACTAGCAAAATAGTAAGTTTTGGAGTTTGATAACTCTATGATATAGAGTTATTTTGCCACATTTTGATTATTAAAGATAGCTAAGTCCTTGTGCTTTTAAGTAATTTTAGGTAGTTTTTTTGCTTTTCATTATTAAGTTTAATACATGTTGGAATTTTTTAATTTTAGTAATTTTAGCTTATTTTTATGCTAAAAGTCCTAATTTGATCCATCATTGATTTAGTCCTTGTTTTGAAGATGTGCAAGTGCATAAAACTTCATGCAGGTTAACTAAGTCAGGATGATTAATGTAGAATTTTCTGAACATGTTGTAGTATTTTCATCATAACTCTTTGTACAGAACTCCAAATCAGGTGATTCTTGGACCACTGGAACATTAAGAGGAAGGGATACAACTTTCATTTCTATCACTTTACCCGATTCAGAACGGACCACGGTCAAAATCCTTGTTGAATTTGAAGCAATGAGGTAGTCTGCATGGAGTGAACATTATGCGGTATTTTGAGCATAACTCTCACTCCCGAAGTCCAATTGATGTAATGCTTGAGCCAGTAGAAAGATAAGAGATAAGGAGAAAACTTTCATTTTTACCACTTTTTCATGTTCAAAGGGGATCATAGATAACAATCATCAAGAAGCCAGCACCACGACACTGACAAGACTTTTTGGTCAGATTTCAAACAGAACATGAGAGTCGCTGCTCTTGAGGAATTTTCCAAAAATAAACATCTTACGGGATTTTGGAAGTTGAGGCTTTTGGAGGCTATTTAAGGGGCCTTTTTCAAAGATTTAAGGGAAGAGGCAACAAGCAATTTCTCTGGAGAAAAAAAGTAAAAAACAAAGCAAGAAAGCAAGAGAATTTGAGTGAGAATTAAGATCACAAAGTTTCAATTATTAATTTTCTCTCTCTATTTTTGTGTTTTTCTTATTTTCTTGACTTGGATTAATGGCTAGTTTTCTTTGGATGAAGTTTAGAGTAAATATTATGAGCTAAACTATTTTTCTAGGGTTGTGGTGGATTTCAACATATAGTTTGAATATTTATTTCTTTTATTTACTATGAATAGGTATAGATTTGTTTATTTAAATATGTTCTTAATGTTTTTATTACCTGGTCAATAATTAACTAATTTGTGAATCAAATTGAGACTTGATAGAGAGATTTTAGATTGGACTAAGCTTTGAAAAGTGTATGTTCATGTCACTTAGGTGATTTGATTCGTGATTTGGGTAGACATACGCCAATTGCTATATATAGCCAAATTAGAACACCAGCTTAATGAACCTTATTTAATTGATTCTTATAAACATATAGTGACTCAATTAAGTTAGGTATTTGTGCAAGTATCTCGAGGAAGACTTGTACATAGCTTTGGATTTTAGGTTAGTGAAACCACCCATGAACATAAATAATAAGAGAAGTTGGTATTAGATGAAGTATTGAATGAACCCACAATTCTAGATTTTAGTCTATTGCTTTTCTCAAGTAAAATTTCAAATTATGTTAATTAATTTAGTATTTACCTTAATTTAGTTTTAATTAATTTTTTAAAAAATTTAATTCCTTGAATAAGATTAGTTTGTTATAATTTTAGTACTTAGTAAAGATTTAGTAATAAATCTTTGTGGGAACGGTATGCTATTTCATCATTATATATCTTGTTTGTGATAATGTGTACTTGCGTAAAAATTCGACAATAGGATCACCTTGGTGATTTTAACACATTAAAGTATAGAAGTAAATTAAAATTCAGAAAGTTACTTTGCCCAGTGATCCTGTAATCACAATGGCACTTTCTTGAAGCAATCCCGTGAACACCACAAGGAGCAAAAAACCTAGCCAATCAAGTGCTTGGCCTTCAACGGTAGTACATACGATTGTAAGACAAACCTTTTGCAAAGGAGGGAGTTTTTTTTTAACTTTTCTTTGTGTTAGCAAAGAGGACAACATTTGACCTTTTTTTACTTCTCACAAGGATAGTCGAATCTTTCGACTGAAAATTGCTTCACACCCAATTTTCTCTCTTCAAAAGGTGAGTGGCGGCTAGTAGAGGAAAACTCCTTTTTCTTCTTTTCTAACAACTATGTTTGTCAATTGTGAGAAGCTCTAAGAAAATAGTTAAAAGGTGACATATAGTTAGGTCAAAGTAACTTCAATTTTGCAATTAAGCCCTCAATATTATAACACATTATAATATTGTGTCCATTACTTAATTAAACTCTTTTAATTAAGTCCTCAAAAATTAAAATTAAAATTAATTTCTTTTATATTTTGCAATCAAGGCCTTATTATTATAACTATTTATAATCATGCCCAATACGTAATTACACACTTCTAATTAAGTTTATAAAAGTTAAATGCCTAGTATGTGATTTAAGTCCAACTTAAATCATCACACTTCCAATTTAATTCATAATGTAATCTTTGTGTACGATCCGTTAGGTTCCTAACATGTCGAAAATGGAATTGAATTATAATTTTATTAATTAATTAATTTAAATTAATCCTATTCAATTTAAATTAACTAATTCAATTCCATTGACCAAGATTGGCATCTAGTAATGCATCATGGCCATCTAATTGTTAAAAGAGTCAAAAGATTCTTTGACAACCTTTTGATGTATAGTTTTACAGTATAATTCATTCCCCCATCATATATCTCAGAGATAATAAGAGTTTGGTGTAGTGTTTACTCTTATTGACCTCTATATTTGTTCCTACAGTTAGATCATTAACTTTATAGAGACTTATGAAATTCATTTCCTAATCTCTTAATCACATTGGCCAAGGATTTGATTATGGTAATATCAACCAAGAATTAATGAGATATTTTCGCTTGAATCATTTAGGGTGATGATTCCTATTTTGACCACTCATTTGCCTTCATATGCTTTATACTTTACCCAAAAGCATCTTATTTTAGCATCCTTGGTTAAGCACTCGTAGGGATGAAATCAAAGCATAACACTCTACATATAAGATAACTTGGTGTCTCAAATATAAGAAGTAGTTACACAATTGACACATGAGAAGCATTGCATAGAAATTAGGGTGAAATACCAAATGCACTTCTCATGTCGGGTCATATTCAGTGAACTTGATCATTTATGGCAAGCACCCTCATGCTAGTTTTAAGTATTTCTATACTTCACCTATGAGAGTAGCTACTTACTTCACAAGAAAGGAAATAGCATATGCTGATCTTTGAGCGTTATTGATGCCTTGTCTCATTAATACAATGATCTAGAACTTTTAGGAATAATCCTTTGATGCATTAGGATCTCATAATTTTATCCCAATACAATTCCTTTGCAAGGCATATATAGTTCCATGGGATTTATCTACATAAGTATAAATAATAATTAAATCACAAAAACTACCTCAATGTTATTATGAATAAAAAAAAACTGTCATCCATGAATATCCCAAAAAAGCCATTCCCATACAACCATAGATTGGCTTGTAGGGGCTGATACTAACATATTCCATTAAGCTTTTGGTATAAGATCTCTCAAAGTTAGTTAAACTTATAAAGACTTGAGAACCTGCTCTGATACCAATTGTTATAAAAGATAAGTTTAAAGTAAAATTACCAAGAGCCGGGGGGGGGGGGGGGTGAATTAGTTGTTATGTAAAAATTCTACCTTTTTTAAAAGTTCGTTCAATTGTGAAAGAATAAAACAATAAAAGAAAGTATAAACTTAATAAGTAAAGAGCAACAAAGTAAGAAATGTCAAGCCCTACTCTATTATAGACTTGTCATGTCATTCATGTAGTTGATAGCATATCTACATACTTGGATGCCTCGAAGAATCATTAAAAGTCGGTATCGTACCTAGTGGTACAATTAAGTCGATTAAAACCTCGAACTAGTTTGCATAGAAATTTTAGAATGTATTTGAGAGTTATTGAACCTTAGAATGTTTTAATATGGTGATTCGGAGTTCGAGGATTAATTTGGAGTCAAATTAGGAATTTTCATAACGTAGGGGCAAAATGGTCATTTTGCCACTCGAGGGTAAAATTGGAATGTTGAATGAAAATTTTGACCAAGTTTTACTAATTGGAGCATGATTTGAATTTGAGAAATGAAAAATTTTAATTTCAATATTTTTTCGAACATAAGGGCAAAACAGTCATTTTACGTGTCCACGAGGACGTAATTAGAATTTTTGGAATTTTACACCACCATAACACTTGTCAAGCCCATGAATTTCACCTATTATTATTTTATACTTTGGATAATTAAGAGATTACATGTGGTGGTGAGAAAATGCTTAATTGTTAAGTTTTAACCATGAACCAATCACATGGTGACACATGTCAAGTTTTAATATTTTTATAATTTCCTTTATAAACTCTCCCATTTCACTCTTCATGGCCGGCCAAAGCAAAGAACAAAGAGAAAAGAATAGAAACAAACCCTAGAGAGGAAAATTCAAGAGAAATTTGTTGAATTTCAAAGAACAAAACAATCAAAGGTAAGATTTTTCAATTTTAGCTTAAGATCTACCTTTCCCATGCTTTCTTTTTCATTTTCTATGGATGAAACATAAGTTTTTATGACGGAATACTTGCTGGCCAAACATAGGGAGAGAGGTTTTGATGGTGGATTTTGCTAGATTTCATGATATCTTAGTGTTTTTTGTTGTTTGATGATGTTTGGCATGAAAAACAAGCAAGAAAATCACATGCCCTTCAACAACCCTCTTTGGCCGAATTTTATAGATGACATGTTGATGATGGATTTGATTCCTAATGATGTAGATGGATTTATTGGACTATGTTAACACTGATTAGCACGTTAGTTCGGAATCGAAATGAATTTTGGTTATGATGAATTAAGTCATAATCAAGCTCATTGAGGTGCTTTGGTGTATTTGGAATATTGGAAGTGTAATGAATATATTTGAAGTTGAATCGGATGTTTTGGTTAATTCAACAATGTATAGTTCGAGTTAGGTCGAATACAAATTCACTCCGATCATAATCGAACCCACGTAGAACACCGTCTTTAAGTGATTATTCGAATAATTCTCATCCAATTTCATGCATTCATATAGAGCTTGAAATAGTTTTATAACAGTTTGACATAAATATATTGAATTACGTGTCGTGTATTATGTATAGGTGGTGAGCCCTCTGATAAGGGAAAAGATATCGTACCCAAGGACCAAGAATAAAAGTACTGCAAACTCCCGTTATTGTGAGTAATCAAATGTTCATCTTAACTATCTAAAGTAGTTTATACTCGTTTTTATGATTTTAAAGAATAATGAACTTAAACCATAGATTTTTATGTTTTATAAGTTAAGTGATGGTTAAATGAATGAGATTTATAAATTGTTTTGCAATTCAATGATGATTTTGGAAATTAAGTAAGTGGAGACTAAATACTTGTGTTATCTATATATATATATGGTTTGAATTGATGGCTTATGACAATGTGATGGCATGAATGGCTAGATTTGTGGTTTGTGGATTATATAAACTGTTTTGTTTTACCTTGACAGGCTGGCTAATATCATATTAGCCATGTCATGCTGTTGAAATTTTTATTGATTTGGTGGGTTATTTGATTAACTTACTGTAGTGGGCGGGTTTCCGTGGACCAGCCTATTGAGGGGCACGGTAAACCCCATTATATTTTGCCTTAGTAGGAGAGGCACGGAGGGTATCTCCTAAGGTAAGTTTAGAGTTCACTTCACGCCGAACCACCATGTGAGGATGAAACTCAGCCAACGCCAAGGAATGGCTATATTTTAAAAGTAAAAACATGTTTTATGGGTATATGTCGTTTTAACATCCTTGGCGGACTCGGTTGGATGCTCGAGCCAAGGTGTCCCCGAGTATGAGTTTTGGCACAAGCCAGGTTTTTAAGAGAATCATAAGCCTTGTTGATTATTTTGATGAAATGTAATTGTTTTATATGAATTGAAATGAGTTTAAATGTTATGAATCATATTGTGATGGGATGATTTAACTGTTTCTATTTACTCGACTTTAGATGTTGTAGATGAATTTTGCTTACTCACTGGGTTTATAAAAACTCACCTCTTCTTTTTACCCATTTCAGACTCAGGACAGTCTGTAGACAGCCGATTTTGTCGAGGGTTGCTTTTGGATTGCATCCTTAGAAATAGAAGGTCTATAGTCTTGTATATTTTCGATTATATTAGGGCCCACATGTCATTGTAGAATATTTTGGAATACCTGGTTTAGTGTACTATTATATATATGAATTTATTTTGCTCTTACGCTACAAAAATTGTTTATGCAAGATTATATAAATATTGTTTTATAAGAAAATAGAATATTTTATTTAATATTTTTATTTAGTTTGATTAGCCATAATTTCATTTTAAATGGATGATTTAGATTACTAAAATTATTTTTAGATAAGAAATGTATATTTTTTGACCGTATGCTATATTTTCACCAGGTTTCAAAATTTTTGAGTAAAAATGACCAAAATACCCCTGTGTGGCAGAAATTACTTTTTATTTGTTTTGATTTAAAAATAGTTTATATTCCCTTAAAACATGATATTTAGTAATTGTTGCTCACAGGGGAGACGTAAAATTGATGCAAGAGCCTTACGAGGTTTCGGTTGACATACCGGGTAATGAATGTCTATCGAGACATTACGATGTTTGTCACGGGCTCGAAGGGAGTACCGGGTTGTGACAAGAAAGGACTCAATAGGATTTTTATAGTGGTTCGATCTTCCAATGCCTATGTCATTTCCCTTGATAGCACAAGAAGTTTGAATCCACTATTAGCTTACCTTTTCAATAAGATGAAGCGTAACCTTTACAACATGCCTTTTGCAAGATCAAGCGTAACCTTCACAACTTGCCTATTTGCAAGATCAAACATAACCTCTACCAAGACAATGGCTTTTCAGGTTAAAATACAACCTTCACACAAGAAAAAGCCTTTTAAAGGATCAGGCAAAACCCCTTTACCTTTTGCTTGGAGGTATAACCAATACAATAGTGCATTCTAGTGAACCACGAACTAAAAACGTCTAAAAAGATTGATAACAAAGTTTAGGTTCAGAAAGGTGTGAGCTTTCACAAAAATAAGAATGATGAAGGAAGGGTTAAGCTCAAGAAAGATAAATTAAAGGGTAAAAATATGAACTTTAGGCTCTTTGCTTGCTCAAAGGTGGGAACATTTTTCTCTCAACTGTTTTTCTTATTTTTCCACTCTTTTTCTCCTCAAGGATGATTCAAAATCTTTGAAAATCATCTTCTTTTCTATCTTTAACGTCTTTAAAATGGATATTTATAGCCTTTAAGATTTTCTACCTATTGGAGTAAGTTTTGAATAATTTCTTGTTATGTTTTAGGTAGCTTGCAAAAGTTTATCGCTTTTGTAGAATCGATTCTTTGTAGTTGAGTTGTCGGTTCTTCACAAAGTCTGTAGCTTTATGTTTTTGAGGAATCGATTCTTCTATTTTGAAGTGTCAATTCTTCTACAACTAGGCATAAGGGTGACACCATTGCAATCTTGGGCATAAAATTCGATTCCTTTACTGCTCTTTTTTTGTCTAATTGTGCCATTCCTTTTGTTGTTCAATTTTCTACTCACGTAAGTGCATGTATCGCAAAGATAATATAGAGATGAGTAGAGTGTCGATCTCACAGAGAATTGA